>NC_138962.1:7500-1207500 GCF_055761805.1 Camellia sinensis | reverse complement strand
ATCAACTAACAACTCTACCCTCTCAATCATGACAATACACGTCCTATAAACGGATGTGACAATCATATTTCTCCCAGATGGAGTAGACACAGTCAAAACATAATCAAGGGGTTCTAATTCTCTACCCAACTTCTCGGCAAATATAGTGGACACAAACGAATGCGTAGAACCCGAATCAATCAATACGTATGCATCTTGAGAACAAATTGAAATGGTACCTGACACCACTGCTTCAGCATTCTGAGCGTCTCCTGGCACTAATGCGAAAACTCTGCCCTGTCTCGCCTGTATCCCTCCGGTGTTATCCTTCTGTGCAGAGCCCGAGGTGCTTCCATTCCTCTTCCCATCAACGGTCCTTGCTTTCGGGCAGTCTTTTACGCGATGGCCTATCTCGCCACACTCATAGCAAGCTCCCGTTGCCCAACGACAAACCCCGAAATGTTGCTTTCCACAACTCGCGCACATCGGCTTGGCGTTACCTTCCTGATTTGAGTTGCTGGAACTGTCTGTGCTTATTCTCTTCTTGGCATTGAACGGAACTCGGCGACTATCATAATTCTGTCTCTTCCTCTGACCCTCACTTGAACTCTGGTATCGGTTTAAATTAGCTTCAGCCAGGATGGCCTTGTCCAGTACTCCGGCGTACGTCGGCATATTGAGCATATTGACCCGATCTTGTATCGGCCCACGCAACCCACTTTCGAACTTCCTCGCCTTTCGATACTCGTCATCAACCATATGAGGCGCATATCTCGCTAGTTCAGTAAAGGCACGATCGTATTCTGCGACCGTCTTGTTCCCTTGGGCCAGATTCTGAAACTCCGTGGTCTTTCGGTCTCGGACGCTGAGGGGGAAATGCTTGTTGTAGAACAACTCCAAAAATTTTGCCCAAGTCAAACCCGGATTGCTTTCTCGGACCATCATCCACCACCTACGAGCATCGTCGTCTAACGTGAATGCTGCCAGAGATACCTTCTGAGCGTCTGTACTGGGAAAAACTTCAAACAACTTCTCCATCTCTAAAACCCATGCCTCGGCTTTCATTGGTTCTATGCCTCCCTGAAATCTCGGCGGTTTCATCTTCTTGAACTCTCTGATTAGAGTTATCGTGTCGTTCCCATACAAAGCCTGCTGCGGAGGCACTTGTGGCACCGGAGGGGGTGGAGCTGCATATCGGCCATTCGTCTGTTCGGCTTGCATAGAAGTGGTACCAGTATCCTGCGGCCTAGATTGCCTCTGCTCACGAACCAAGCCTTCGACTAACCTTTCCAATCTCTCCAACCTGTCTTCCGATCGATCTCGGCCAACCGGGGGTCTACCTCTCCTCATGATGCTAGGGGGGGAATGCAAGATGAGACTTTAAAACAACTAAACAAATTAACACATATGCAAGTAACGAGTGTCTAAGCCAAAACGATGCACACATAGTCAAGTAGCAAGCAATATGATGCAATCTTAACTTTCTTCTAAGGGAAATCCTAGGCTCTCTAGAACTCAAGGTGTGTGATTAACGTACTACAAGGATCTTGGGCTCTGATACCAATCTGTCACGCCCCCAAACCGCCCCTAGTAGTTTGGTGCCGTGATGGCCAGTAACCCGAGGTTACCGAAGGCCGTCTTACAAAAATCACACACAATCAGAGTATGAAATATGGGGCTTACAAGAGCGGAAGCAAAATATACATATAAACCGAGTTGTCCATGAGAGCCGTGCATAAGTCCAATGGAATGCCATACATCAAACATCTTTACAAGTCTTACAATTTTAGATACAACAAATGGAACACAAAATACATCCTGACCAAAAGGCTTCTCAAGCCGACATATGCCAAAACAAACAAAGAAAACATAAGCCGAGAAGCATAATCTTCAAGACGATGCAAAACGCAAATCCAAAACATGTCGGCAAAGCACCCAAAACACATCGGCAATCACGTCTAGGCCTCAATGCCTTCTTGTTCATCACCTACATATATATAGAGAGGGTGAGCTTGGATACTCAGTGAATGATACTAGAAATAAAGGTTTTGCATGATTGATATCCAAAATCTCTTTCAAAACTATACATAGCATGCTTTTCGATCAAGAGGGAAATCAAGTTCATTTGCCGGCTTTCATGTTCCTTGGATGTTATTAACATCTACTTATTTCAAGGGGTGATGACATATCAAGACAAGAGTTTCAAGACAAGCTGTGCTGCGAAAGTTTAGAGTCCTCTAGCACTAAGGACTGTCAAGACAAGCGGTGCTGCAAAAGTTTAGAGTCCTCTAGCACTAAGGACTGTCAAGACAAGCTGTGCTGCGAAAGTTTAGAGTCCTCTAGCACTAAGGACTGTCAAGACAAGCGGTGCTGCAAAAGTTTAGAGTCCTCTAGCACTAAGGACTGTCAAGACAAGCTGTGCTGCGAAAGTTTAGAGTCCTCTAGCACTAAGGACTGCCAAGACAAGCTGTGCTGCGAAAGTTTAGAGTCCTCTAGCACTAAGGACTGTCAAGACAAGTCATCAAAACAAGATAGCATTTGATATACAAAATAGGGATAGTCATTCATGCTAGATCAAGTACTTTTCAAAACAAGGCAAAACAAGATTTATCAAAACAAGTGTAACATAGCTTTATTAGAAATACCACTCACATCGTTTCTTCACACGTCGGGGTCGAGACAAGCCCAAGTCCTACAACACATGGCAAAGCCTATTGAATGCGCTTTCAAACAAGTCTCTCATATACACAAATGTTTTCGAAAAACATGCTGGGCACCAACTAGGTCTAGGCCGAGGTTCCACACCTCCTTGCTGAGGTGTGTTCCCGAGGGCCACATGCAAGGAAAGAGGTCGGGAAACTCTGGGTTTCCCTCTGCTGATGAACATGAAGAACATGGGTGTGAAAACATGAAAAATACGAATGTTTGATCATAATCTGTCATCACAAATCTGGGGTTTTCGTGCTATGAGTTTGAAAACATGGACCTGGGTACCCATACTTGAAAATCGTGCAAGAACAAACACAAAACATGAGTCTAGGCGAAAAGCTTTCGGATCAAAACAAGACTTTCTTGAAGAACACATGAATGTCATTTTCTCTTTCTAAAATCGAGCTTCAAAACGATGCATGGCTTACAAATCATTTTCAATCATGCAATGCAATAACATAAACATAAAGAACATCACGAGTAGATCAAGAATCTAACCTTAGAACGCGGATCTAACGGTTGGATCTCTAGAAATCAAGCTTGAAGATCTACTTCCTCACTCTAAAACTCTTTCTTCCTCCTAGAGCTTCTCTCTCTACAAGACAAGGTTATGACACCAAATGATAGTTTTCTATACCCGGTTCTGGGGTTAACCCTCTGCTGAGACACGTGGCGGCGACTGGTTGGGTTCATCCTGAAAAGGTGGCTGACAGGCCAGACAAAGCATGGTGGAAGGGTGTTCAACAAGCAAAGCGGTATGGGCTTTCTGACAGACCATGACATCGGCTAACAACAAGGCGTTTCTAACACGCTATACGGAATGGCACGCCGGCAAGGGGGTGACATCGGCTAACAAAAGACTTCGGCGACTAGGGTGACAATGACCTCGGCTAGGAAGGACAACGCTTGACTAAGCTGTGCCACATCTTGGCCTAGATGCGCCACACCTCGGTCTAGGTCATACCACCCCAGGACGAGTTCACTGGGGTGCAGGGTAACATCTCGGCTAATGTGTTCAAGGCAATGACGGAGGTCAACAAGGGGTTCCAAGATACTAATGCCAGACTAAGGATGACCTCGGCATAGGAACAACGTCGGCTAAACATAACTCAGACAAGCACATAACACTTAGACAAATCACAAAGGTACCAAATCAAGACATGGATCACATTAACTCAACGAAACAATCGCAACACACACATGCAAGCTAAACAAGTCACAATCATACAAATGCTCATGAACATGATCAAGATGAAAAATGTGGGTTCTTACAACATTAAATAAAAAAGGAAGTTTAATAGAAAAGTAAATTGAATAAAAATGGAAGTTGAATAAAAATAAAAATGAAAGTTGCATAAAATTAAAAATGGAAGTTCAATCCAGAAACCACTATACCATAACGATCTATTTGGAAATTAAATAAAAAATGAAGTTGAAAAGAAAAGTAAATTGAATAAAAGTGGAAGTCAAATAAAAATAAAAATGGAAGTTGTAAAAAATTAAAAATGGAAGTTCATTCAATAAACCACTATACCTTAACGATCTATTTGGATATAAAATAAATAAGGAAGTTTAATAGAAAAAGTAAATTGAATAAAAATGGAAGTTGAATAAAAATAAAAATGAAAGTTCCAAAAAATTAAAAATAGAAGTTCAATCCAGAAACCACAATACCTTAACGATCTGTTTGGAAATTAAATAAAAAAGGAAGTTTAATAGAAAAGTAAATTGAATAAAAATGGAGATTGAATGAAAATGAAAATGAAAGTTTCATAAAATTAGAAACAGAAGTTCAATCCAGAAACCACTATACCTTAACGATCTATTTGGAAATTAAATAAAAAATGAAGTTGAGCAGAAAAGAAACTTGAATAAAAAAGGAAGTCAAATAAAAATAAAAATGGAAGGTGCAGAAAATTAAAAATGGAAGTTCATTCAAGAAACCACTATACCTTAACGATCTATTTTAAATTAAATAAAAAAGGCAGTTGAATAGAAAAATGACTTGAATAAAAATGGAAGTCGAATAAAAATAAAAATGGAAGTTGCAGAAAATTAAAAATGGAAGTTCATTCAAGAAACCACTATACCTTAACGATCTATTTGGAAATTAAATAAAAAATAAAGTTTAATAGAATAATAAATGTAATAAAAATGGAAGTCGAATAAAAATAAAAATGAAAGTTGCGTGAAATTAAAAATGGAAGTTCAATCCAGAAACTACAATACGTTAACGATCTATTTGGAAATTAAATAAAAAAGGAAGTTGAATAGAAAACTAACTTGAATAAAAATGGAAGTTACTTAAAAATAAAAATGGAAGTTGCAGAAAATTAAAAATAGAAATTCATTCAAGAAACCACTATACCTTAATGATGTATTTGGAATTAAATAAAAAGGGAAGTTGAATAGAAAAGTAAATTGAATAAAAATGGATGTTAAATAAAAATAAAAATAAACGTTGCAGAAAATTAAAAATGGAAGTTTATTCAAGAAACCACTATACCTTAACGATTTATTTGGAAATTAAATAAAAAAGGAAGTTTAATAGAAAAGTAAATTGAATAGAAAAGAAAGTTGAATAAAAATAAAAATGAAAGTTGCATAAAATTAACAATGGAAGTACAATCCAAAAACCACTATACCTTAACGATCTATTTGGAAATTAAATAAAAAAGAAAGTTGAGTAGAAAAGAAACTTGAATAAAAAAGGAAGTCAAATTAAAATACAAATGGAAGTTGCAAAAAATTAAAAATGAAAGTTCATTCAAGAAACCACTATACCTTAACGTTGTATTTGGAAATTAAATACAAAAGGAAGTTTAATAGCAAAGTAAATTGAATAAAAACAGAAGTTTGATAAAAATAAAAATGAAAGTTGCATAAAATTAAAAATGGAAGTTCAATCCAGAAACCACTATACCTTAACGATATATTTGGAAATTAAATAAAAAAAGAAATTGAATAGAAAAATGACTTGAATAAAAATGGAAGTCAAATAAAAATAAAAATGGAAGGTGCAGAAAATTAAAAATGGAAGCTCATTAAAGAAACTATTACACCTTAACGATCTATTTGGAAATTAAATAAAAAAGAAAGTAGAATAGAAAAATGACTTGAATAAAAATGGAAGTGGAATAAAAATATAGCGATCCCGGGTTTACCCTTGTTGAACAGTGATCCGGACATGTGTCCGTGGTTGAGGGTAGTTGTTTATTATCTTGTTTGCATCCTTTTTACTTCGTATTTGAGTTATAGGATGTGTTGGGCAGGTTTGTTACAGGTTGGTTGAGTTTAGAAACCAAAACTAGTTGCCCAGATTTTGACCTGTCCGCTCGAGCGGGGGTGTTGGCGCTCGAGCGGGGATTGCACCCATTCAGTATTTTTTGTGCAGTGTTGGACACTCCCAGAACTTCTGCAGAACCAGGTCTCCGCTCGAGCTCCCAACTCCCCGCTCGAGCGGCACTAACGTAACCCCGCTCGAGCGGGATTGTTGGCGCTCGAGCGGGAGTCTGTGAGTTACGCTCGAGCGGAGTGTTTTACGCTCGAGCGGGCCGACTGGCTTTTAGTTCCGTGTTTTGACTTTTCAAGTCACTTTTTCACTTCCTCTTCTCTCTCTTACTTTTCCAAAAACACCATTGTTGAGCCTCTCACTCTAGAACTCTACCTTCTCTCTAGGTTTTGATCTAGTATGAGTGATTTGCTCACCTTTGGCTTTTACAAAAAGGTTGTTGATCGTCGAGGGCTATATTTTAATCTAAAAATTCCGGGATTTGGAGCACGTTGGGTTTTATCATCTTCTCCTTTGAGGCTCCGAATTTGAGGTAGGGATATCCTGCTCCTCTCTATGGATTTTGTCTTTAAATTTTGGTATTTTGAGATGTTGGGGTTGGTTTGGTAATTTGGTGAAAGTTTGGGGCTTTTGTGTTATTTTTACAAAAGTTGGGGTTTTATTCATAACAAACCTAGATGCATGTTTGGCATAGAGAAACGAAATAAATGTTGAATCATTGATGAAAATGGGACCTAAGGGTTGAAATGGTAATTATGGAAAATGACCTAATTACATTGGTTGATTAATTGGGATAATTAATTGTGAGAAATGAGGAAAAAAAATGGAATTGTCGAGATTGGGAATGTATGGGGTTAAAGGGTGTAGTTGAATTGTTTATCACACACCGAAATGAAATGTTGATTGAATATCCATTTGTGCATCTATTTTCTGTTTAGAAATAATTGCTTTGGGCTATCGGTGGAGGATAGTCGTGATTGTTGTAGACAATGCATGATGATTAGGTAAATGAAAACCAATCAATGGAATGTGTCATGGAATGTGACGGTTGATAGAATACATTAATTGTATGTATTGAGTGATTGTATATAGAACCAATGTGTTTGTATACGTTATGTGTAAAGGAGGAGATAGGGGATGTACTCCGCGGTTTACGGGAAGATGGGGGATGTACCTCTAAACCGGATAGTGTTGGGAGAAGATAGGGATGAACTCCGTAGATACAGCTCATATGCTTGTCTAATAAAGTGAAGATAGAGCTCATATGCTTATCTTTGTGAAGTGTGGATATAGCTTATATGCTTATCTGTGGATATTGTTGTTATACATATCTGTTGTAGAATGTGGATATAGCTTATTTGCTTATCTGAGAATGTGGATATTGTTGTTATACATATCTGTTTAGAATGTGGGTGGTGCTTATATGCCTATCCGTTGAAAAGGGGAAAATGAAAGGTAACTTGGACTCATAAGTCGTATGACATAAATATGTGATTTATGTGAATGTATCAGTGTTGGCCATCTATCAATTGCTAATATTTTAGTCATTGTTCATGATTGGTTTAGTGTATTTCTACTGGGCTGTGGCTCACCCTATATGGGAATATCATTTTCAGGTACAGGTAGCATGCCACCTCCAAGGACATAGCTTGGGAGGCTAGAGGCGGACATACTTTTGTCGTTTTACTTTTTGATGTATTACATGTAAATTCAAGCCAAGGGCTTAATGTGTAAACGAGTTAGTACTTTTGTTGTAACCAAGTGTTAACTTGGAAAGCTGTAAGCCCATAAGGCATTTGCATTTCCTTTTGTTGTTAACATAACATGTAATACTGATGTAATGGAATTCTGATAAATGGAAGAATGTGGAGCTTTTACATATAAATGCATGTCTCATTTGTTGGGTTTAATGTTATTATTTTGAGGGCGTTACAAAAAATGAAAATGGAAGTTGCAGAAAATTAAAAATGGAAGTTCATTCAAGAAACCACTATACCTTAACGATCTATTTGGAAATTAAATAAAAAAGGAAGTTGAATAGAAAAATAACCTGAATTAAAATGGAAGTTGAACAAAAAAAAAAATGAAAGTTGCATAAAATTAAAAATGGAAGTTCCATCCAGAATCCACTATACGTTAACGATCTATTTGGAAATTAAACAAAAAAGGAAGTTGAAGAGAAGTGTAACTTGAATAAAAATGGAAGTTACTTAAAAATAAAAATGGAAGTTACAGAAAATTAAAAATAGAAATTCATTCAAGAAACCACTATACCTTAACGATCTATTTGGAATTAAATAAAAAAGGAAGTTGAACAGAAAAGTAAATTGAATAAAAACGGAAGTTAAATAAAAATAAAAATAAAAGTTGCAGAAAATTAAAAATGGAAGTTCATTCAAGAAACCACTATACCTTAACGATTTATTTGGAAATTAAATAAAAAAGGAAGTTTAATAGAAAAGTAAATTGAATAAAAATGAAAGCTGCATAAAATTAACAATGGAAGTTCAATCCAAAAACAACTATACCTTAACGACATATTTGGAAATTAAATAAAAAAAGAAGTTGAGTAGAAAACAAGCTTGAATAAAAAAGGAAGTTAAAAATAAAAATACAAATGGAAGTTGCAGAAAATTAAAAATGGAAGTTCATTGAAGAAACCACTATACCTTAACGATGTATTTGGAAATTAAAAAAAAAAGGAAGTTTAATAGAAAAGTAAATTGAATAAAAATAAAAGTTGAATAAAAATAAAAATGAAAGTTGCATAAAATTAAAAATGGAAGTTCAATCCAGAAACCACTATACCTTAACGATATATTTGGAAATTAAAAAACAAAGGAAGTTGAATGGAAAAATGACTTGAATAAAAATGGAAGTCAAATAAAAATAAAAATGGAGGGTGCAGAAAATTAAAAATGAAAGTTCATTCAAGAAACCAGTATACATTAACGATCTATTTGGAAATTAAATAAAAAAGAAAGTTGAATTGAAAAATGACATGAATAAAAATGGAAGTCGAATAAAAATAAAAATAGAAGTTGCAGAAAATTAAAAATGGAAGTTCATTCGAGAAACCACTATACCTTAACGATATATTTGGAAATTAAATAAAAAAGGAAGTTGAATAGAAAAATAACCTGAATAAAAATGGAAGTTGAATAAAAATAAAAATGAAAGTTGCGTAAAAATAAAAATGGAAGTTCAATCCAGAAACCATTATACGTTTACGATCTATTTGAAAATTAAATAAAAAAGGAAGTTGAAGAGAAAAGTAACTTGAATAAAAATTGAAGTTACTTAAAAATAAAAATGGAAGTTGCAGAAAATTAAAAATAGAAATTCATTCAAGAAACCACTGTACCATAACGATCTATTTGGAATTAAATAAAAAAGGAAGTTGAATAGAAAAGAAAATTGAATAAAAATAGAAGTTAAATAAAAATAAAATTAAAAGTTGTAGAAAATTAAAAATGGAAGTTCATTCTAGAAACCACTATACCTTAACGATTTATTTGGAAATTCAATAAAAAACAAAGTTTAATAGAAAAGTAAATTGAATAAAAATGGAAGTTGAATAAAAATAAAAATGAAAGTTGTATAAAATTAACAATGGAAGTTCAATCCAAAAACCACTATACCTTAACGATCTATTTGGAAATTAAATCAAAAAGGAAGTTGAGTAGAAAAGAAACGTGAATAAAAAAGGAAGTTAAATAAAAATAAAAATGGAACTTGCAGAAAATTAAAAATGGAAGTTCATTCAAGAAACCACTTTACCTTAACGATCTATTTGGAAATTAAGTTGAATAGAAAAATAACTTGAATAAAAATGGAAGCTGAATAAAAATAAAAATGGAAGTTCCATAAAATTAAAAATGGAAGTTCATTAAAGAAACTACTATACCTTGACGATCTATTTGGAAATTAAATAAAAAGGAAGTTTAATAGAAAAATAAATTGAATAAAAATGGAAGTTGAATAAAAATAAAAGTGAAAGTTGTATAAAATTCAAAATGGAAGTTCAATCCAGAAACTAGTATACCTTAACGATCTATTTGGAATTTAAATAAAAAAGGAAGTTGAGTAGAAAAGAAACTTGAATAAAAAAGGAAGTTAAATAAAAGTAAAAACGGAAGTTGCAGAAAATTAAAAATGGAAGTTCATTCTAGAAACCACTATACCTTAACGATCTATTTGGAAATTAAATAAAAAAAGGAAGTTGAAGAGAAAAATAACTTGAATAAAAATCGAAGTCGAAAAAATATAAAAATGGAAGGTGCAGAAAATTAAAAATGGAAGTTATTCAAGAAACCACTATACCTTAACGATCTATTTGGAAATTAAATAAATAAGGAAGTTGAATAGAAAAATGACTTGAATAAAAATGGAGATCGAATAAAAATAAAAATGGAAGTTGCAGAAAATTAAAAATGAAAGTTCATTCAAGAAACCACTATAACTTAACGATCTATTAGGAAATTAAATAAAAAATAAAGTTTAATAGAAAAGTAAATTTAATAAAAATGGAAGTTGAATAAACATAAAAATGAAAGTTGCATAAAATTAAAAATGAACGTTCAATCCAGAAACCACTATACGTTAACGATCTATTTGGAAATTAAATAAAAAAGGAAGTTGAATAGAAATGTAACTTGAATAAAAATGGAAGTTACTTAAAAATAAAAATGGAAGTTTCAGAAAATTAAAAATAGAAATTCATTGAAGAAACCCCTATACCTTAACGATCTATTTGGAAATTAAATAAAAAAGGAAGTTGAATAGAAAAGTAAATTGAATAAAAATGGAAGTTAAATAAAAATAAAAACAAAAGTTGCAGAAAATTAAAAATGGAAGTTCATTCAAGAAACCACTATACCTTAACAATGCATTTGTAAATTAAATAAAAAAGGATGTTTAATTGAAAAATAAATTGAATAAAAATGGAAGTTGAATAAAAATAAAAATGAAAGTTGCATGAAATTAACAATGGAAGTTAAATCGAAAAACCACTATACCTTAACGATCAATTTGGAAATTAAATAAAAAATGAAGTTGAGTAGAAAAGAAACTTGAATAAAAAAGGAAGTTAAATAAAAATAAAAATGGAATTTGCAGAAAATTAAAAATGGAAGTTCATTCACGAAACCACTATACCTTAACTATCTATTTGGAAATTAAATAAAAAAGGAAGTTGAATAGAAAAATAACATGAATAAAAATGGAAGCCGAATAAAAATAAAAATGAAAATTCCATAAAATTAAAAATGGAAGTTCATTCAAGAAACCGCTATACCTTAACGATCTATTTGGAAATTAAATAGAAAAGGAAGTTTAGCAGAAAAATAACTTGAATAAAAATGGAAGTTGAACAAAAATAAAAGTGAAAGTTGCATAAAATTAAAAATGGAAGTTCAATACAGAAACCACTATATGTTAACGATCTATTTAGAAATTAAATGAAAAATGAAGTTGAATAGAAAAAAAACTTGAATAAAAAAAGAAGTTGAATAGAAATGAAAATAGAAGTTGCAAAAAATTAAAATTGGAAGTTCATTCAAGAAACCATTATACGTTAACGATCTATTTGAAATTAAATAAAAAAGGAAGTTGTATTGAAAAGTAACTTGAATAAAAATGGAAGTTAATTAAAAATAAAAATGGAAGTTGCAGAAAATTAAAAATGGAAATTCATTCAAGAAACCACTATACCTTAACGATCTATTTGGAAATTAAATAAAAAAGGAAGTTTAATAGAAAAGTAAATTGAATAGAAATGGAAGTTGAATAAAAATAAAAATGAAAGTTGCATAAAATTAACAGTGGAAGTTCAATCCAAAAACCACTATACCTTAACGATCTATTTGGAAATTAAATAAAAAAGGAAGTTAAATAAAAGTAAAAATGGAAGTTGCAGAAAATGAAAAATGGAAGTTCATTCAAGAAACCACTATACCTTAACGATCTATTTGGAAATTAAATAAAAAAGGAAGTTGAATAGAAAAATAACTTGAATAAAAATGGAACTGAATAAAAATAAAAATGGAAGTTCCATAAAATTAAAAATGGAAGTTCGTTAAAGAAACCACTACACCTTAACGATCTATTTGGAATTTAAATAAAAAAGGAAGTTTTATAGAAATGTAAATCGAACAAAAATGGAAGTTTAATAAAAATAAAAGTGAACGTTGCATAAAATTAAAAATGGTAGTTCAATCCAGAAACCAGTATACCTTAACGTTCTATTTGGAAATTAAATAAAAAAGGAAGTTGAATAGAAAAGAAACTTGAATAAAAAAAGATGTTGAATAGAAATAAAAATGGAAGTTGCAGAATATTAAAATTGGAAGTTCATTCAAGAAACCACTATACCTTAACAATCTATTTGAAAATTAAATAAAAAAGGAAGTTGAATAGAAAAATAACTTGAATAAAAATAGAAGTCGAATAAAAATAAAAATGGAAGTTGCAGAAAATTAAAAATTGAAGTTCATTCAAGAAAGCACTATACCTTAACGATCTATTTGGAAATTAAATAAAAAAGGAAGTTTAATAGAAAAGCAAATTGAATAAAAATGGAAGTTGAATAATATAGCGATCCCGGTTTCCCTTTTCTTTACTTGTTATATCTGGACTTAGGTTCCGTGGAGCTGGTAGCTGAGAGTATGTTGTTTGCACCCTTTAATCCTTATATTGAGTCTTGGGTTGTGTTGGGAAGATTTGGAGCAGGTTGGTTGAGCTTAGGAACCAAGTCTAGTTGCCCAGATTTTGGCTTGTCCGCTCGAGCGGGGGTTTGGGCGCTCGAGCGGGGGTTTGGGCGCTCGAGCGGGGAATACACCCATCCAGTATGTCCTGTGTAGTGTTGGACGCTCGAGCGGGGGATTGGCAGCTCGAGCGGGAGGTTGTGAGTGACGCTCGAGCTGGGAGTTGTCTGCAAAAACTTCTGGGAGTGTGCATCCGCCGCTTGAGTGGGAGTTTTGCTGCTCGAGCGGGAGTCTGTGAGTGAAGCTCGAGCGGGGGTTTCCACGCTCAAGCGGGGCGACTGTTATAAAAATCCGAGACCCGACTTTCTGGATCATTTTTCATCTCCCTTTTGATTCTAAAACCCTAGAACTGTCTTCTCCCTCTCCCTACACACCTTCTCTCTTAGGTTTGATCTACTTTGAGTGTATTTCTACCCTAAGTCCTTTGTTAAAAAGATAAAGTGGGTCGACGGCTTCCGTTTAATCTGAACAATCTTGGGTTTGGAGCACTTTGGTTTTTCGTCATCTTCTCCATTCGAGTTCTTCGCTTCGAGGTAGGGATTTCCTACTCCATATTATAAGTTTTGTTCTAAGTTTTGGTATTTTGATATGTTGGGGGTTGTTTGGTAATTTTGGGAAAAACCCTAGTTGTTGTAATAAATTAATTTAGGGAAAGTTGGGGATTTAGTTGAATTCATGGAATTAATGAATTTATTGATTAAGTGGTGTAGTTGGTAGTTTAATCACTCACCTATGAAAATGTTGGAATTATGTTAGTTGATACATTTATTTTCTGTTTAGAAATAACTGTTTTGGGCTATCGGTGGAGGATAGTCGTGATTGTTGTAGACATTGCATGTGGATCAGGGAAAACTGAAACTAATCGTATTGGTTATGCCATTGATTTTGATTGTTGAATTATTACAGAAAATACATGTATTGATTGTGTGTTGTATATGACAAGTGTTTAATACTTTGTATATGCATTTTTGTTTGGGAGGAGATAGGGGATGTACTCCACGGTTTAGGGGAAGATAGGGGATGGACCTCTAAACCGGATTTTGTTTGGGAGGAGATAGGGGATGGACTCCACTAGCATCACTATTATGTGTGCTTATTGATATTGAAGTGTTTTTACATGTTATTGATACAGCACTACAATGTGTATCAAACGAGAAGTATGAAGTGTTTTGATATGAGCCTGGGTCTCATTTGTTTTTTTGATATTGAAAGTAATGTGAATATGATATATAGTTCACTGTTGTAAGTTTGGCCAGGTTCTGAGCCATGTTGATAATAATGGAAAGTGAAATGTGTCTTAGACATTAGTGTCATGAGACTGTATAATGATACAATTGATTAGCTTGGTTAACCATCTATTGAATGCTATTGCTTTATTCAATGCTTATATTTGGTTTAGTATATTTCTACTGGGCTGTGGCTCACCCTATATGGGAACATCATTTTCAGGTTCAGGTGATAAGCTACCTCCAAGGACTTAGCTTGGAAGGATTCGATTTTTTTTTGGATTCTGGAAGACTTGTCTTTAGATATTTGTTTTTATTTGAGATTACATGTAAACATTCAAGCCAAGGGCTTAACTTGTTGTAGACACCCCATTTTTGACCGACCTTAAGACTCAGACATCACCGATTGAGCGCTTGGTGATGTTGCATAATGTGCTCGTTCAGAAGTTTCAGAGTCGCGGCCGTGAGCCCTGCCTCCGGACTTCCGAACCCTCTTTTGTGCTTTGTCTCGGTTTACGAACCAGACTCGATTTTCGCTGTTTCTTTTCCTGAGGGGAGGGAGAGGTCCCGTAGACCATCTCTCAGTGGCCGTGGGCTACATTTTGTGGCCGTAGGTCATCTTGCCCATTTCGGAGTCCGGTTCCCGGTTTTCGGAGCCGTCAGGCCGTGTGCCTCGGTTCGGGGCCGCCTAACCATCTCCGTTTGTTCTGATTTTTGGCATACTTCCTTTCTACTCCCTTTTGAGGGACACTGGGGTCTGAGAAACCCACTTCGTGGCCGAATGCCACTTTCGGTGCTTAACAGCCCATTTTCGGGACCTCGAACTGCGCGTTTTGGCCCCCGAACATTCGTTTTGCAACAGTTTTCGTTCATTTTTGGCAGATACCTCTGTTTTATCACCGGGAAGGTCACTGAAGGATGGGAGGCCAGTAATTGTTGCAGCAACCAGTTATATATCCTCCGACGCCCTCCGACGCCCGTTTTTCACACTTCCGGGCTAATGTTGAACACCTTGGGCCCACTTTCTTGAACTTTGAACCACATACTTGTGATGTACACACTTGGGAGGATCCTAAAAGTTGGTGGCCGGCCAGTAATTCCACCTGACCCTTTTGAACCCCTCCTTCCGGGCTAATGTTGAACACCTTGGG
The DNA here is from genome assembly GCF_055761805.1 of Camellia sinensis. Taxonomy (NCBI): domain Eukaryota; kingdom Viridiplantae; phylum Streptophyta; class Magnoliopsida; order Ericales; family Theaceae; genus Camellia; species Camellia sinensis. Next base: position 1,192,379 of record NC_138962.1, on the reverse strand, counting down.
CCCACTTTCTTGAACTTTGAACCACATATTTGTGATGTACACACTTGGGAGGACCCTAAAAGTTGGTGGCCGGCCAGTAATTCCACCTGACCCTTTTGAACCCCCCTTTCTGAGCTAATGTTGAACACCCTTGAGCCACTTTCTTGGACTTTTAACCACAGGGTTGTATTGTACACACATGGGAGGACACCATCATGTGGTGGCCGGCCACTAAACCAGCTTGACCCTTTTGACCCCTAGCCGGCCGGCTAGGGGGTGTGGCCGGCCGGCCACTTGCAACAAAAATACTTGGCCGGCCGTAATCCTCACACTGTTCACTTTACAGCTGTATAGCTTTATCCCCCAGAAAATATCAATATCCGGGGGATATTTTGTGGGGGAAAGTTTGCCTCCTTTTTCCCCCACCTTTACACCTTCTTTTGTTCCATATAACCAAGGGAAAACATCATATTTTGGGGTTGAAAAAAAATTGTCTTCAAGCCTTAATACACATATCTCCCTTCATCTTCCTCATTTTCCTAAAAATCCTTAAGTCCTACACCTTGTTTTCTTCATCACCACCAAGCTCTACCACCACCACTTCATTTCAGCAGCAAGGGGAAGAATTCCAGCAGCTAAGAGGTAACAAAATTGGTCCAAGAAGCAACAAAAGACTTGTCTCCAAGGGTGAGTTGCCATTTCCCCTTTTTTGAGCTTTTCTTTGCAATATTTCTTAGCAATCTATGCTTTTTGCTTTGAGCTCCGGCCATAACTGAAAGTGGCCTTCTTTTGTGCTCATTTTCATGTCTCATTAAGGGCTCAACCCTGTTTGAGCCCTCCATCTTGCACTTGCTTCATTATCCCTCTAAAATGTCATTTTCTTGCATGATATTTTTAGCTTGTGTGTGATTTGTTTTGGAGCATGTTGTAAACTGATAATAGTCTTATTTTGAGCCCCTCTTCAACATTGAAGAAGGGCTCAACACTGTTTGGGACTTCCGTGTTGTACTTGCCTTTATACTCCCTTTTTGGTCCCATTTTTGCATGCTTTGGCAGCCTATTGTGCTTTGGTTTTTGGCCATTTTACAGTTCTGAAAATAGTCTTATTTTGGTCCATTCTTCATGTTTCATTTAGGGCCTTTCATGGTTTGGGACCTCCATATGTCACTTCATGTTATATCTCTATTTTGGTTCCCATTTTTGCATGCTTTGGCAGCCTATTGTGCTTTGGTTTTTGGCCATTTTACAGTTCTGAAAATAGTCTTATTTTGGTCCATTCTTCATGTTTCATTTAGGGCCTTTCATGGTTTGGGACCTCCATATGTCACTTCATGTTATATCTCTCTTTTGGTCCCCATTCTTGCATGTTTTGGCAGCCTATCATGCTTTTGTTTTTGGCCATTTTACAGTTCTGAAAATAGTCTTATTTTGACCCATTATTCATTTTTTATTAAGGGTCTTTGGCCGTTTGTGGAATATTTGGCATACCTCATGTTATAGCCTCTTTTGAGCCTTATTTTGCATTGCATTTCTAGCATGTTTGTATACTGTTTTGGAGTTTTTACAGTTCTGTAAATATGCTTATTTTTGGTCCCTCTTCAATGTTGTAGAAGGGAATTTTTCAGTTTGGGCTTTGCATATACCACTTGCCTCTTTGGCCACCTTTTGGCCCTTTTTCTTGCATGGGAGTGCAGCCATACCTGTGTTTGTTTTTGGGATTTTTACAGTTCTGGAAAACATCATATTTTGGGCCCCTCTTCAACTTTGTTGAAGGGCCCTAACCTATTTGGAGTTCGCAGCTATGAGTTTCTTCATAATCTCATGTTTAGGGCCATTTTTGCATGCCATTGTTGCCCTATCTTTGCTTGCTGTTTGGCCATGTTTTGAACTGGAAAAATGCTAATTTTGGGGCTGCCTTGCTACTGTCTATTCATTTCATGTCCATATTGTGCATGTTTGGTATAGCTATAGGCCATTTCGGGTGCCAAAATTCATATTTCGGGACTATTCCATGCATCGGGTGTGTTTTCGCCTCATTTCGGGGCTGTTTTCCCCCACATTTCAGTGCTTAAATTCCATGTTGCATTCTATATGTCATTTCCATGCCATTGCATTGCATATTCCATTGCCTCGGTTTGCGTGCCCGTGTGCACGCATTTCGAGGCACTTCATTTTTATCTACCGGCCTCTTATGTGAGTGTGGCTGAGGCTCTCTCATGTTAGTATAAGTCCATGTTGCATTCTATATGCCATTTTAGCCATATTGCATTACGTATGCCATTGCCTCGGTTTGCGTACCCGTGTGCACGCATTTCGAGGCACTTCATTTTCATCTATCGGCCTCTTATGTGAGTGTGGCTGAGGCTCTCTCATGTTAGTATAAGTCTATGTTGCATTCTATATGCCATTTTAGCTATATTGCATTGCGTATGCCATTGCCTCGGTTTGCGTGCCCGTGTGCACGCATTTCGAGGCACTTCATTTTCATCCATCGGCCTCTTATGTGAGTGTGGATGAGGCTCTCTCATGTTAGTGTAAGCCTATATGCCATCCCATGCCATTGCATTGCGTATGCCATCGCCTCGGTTTGCGTGCCCGTGTGCACGCATTTCGAGGCACTTCATTTTCATCCATCGGCCTCTTATGTGAGTGTGGCTGAGGCTCTCTCATGTTAGTGTAAGCCCATATCATATTTCCATGTCATTTGCATTGCGTATGTCATTTTCTCGGTTTGCATGCCCGTGCGCACGCATTTCGAGACATCTCATTTTCACAGCATAGTGCATACTAGATTGTATCTTAGATCGCATTCATGCATCTCCTTGGTTTGCATGCTCGTGTGCACGCATTTCGAGGCATGTCATTCCATAGCATTGTGTATGTTTGGATTGTATCTTAGTTGCATTTCATGCATGTCATGCATATTGCATCGTGTTCGGAATAGGAGTTAGCCCGGGCACGGGAAGCGAGGTGCATTTCGTACTCCGAGTGACGGAATGCGTCTCAATTTCCCAATCACCGACACTCCGGATTACCCGTGATGGAGTTAGGTTCTTGTTGTGTTTTCATGTGCATTCATCATATATTGAACTGTGCATTTCGACTCCTCGGCCATCATGCCTCGATATGCGTGATTGGTGGCACGAGGATCGAGGCATGCATATATTTGTGAAAATACATTGCTATGCCCCTTTCCTGCTCTCTGTTGCAGCAAAATGAAGAATCAGTAACTTTTCGGGACTTGGCACGCATTTCAAGAATAACTGCTAAACAGAGGCTAATTGGGGCATCCCGGTGGATTTTCGCGCAAGACAACCCGGACATGCATCATTCATCAGGAGCAAGGCAGTCCTTGGCTTGCATGCCAGTTTTATTTATTTTCTTAGTTAATTTGTTAATTAATTAGGAATTTGTATATTATTTGGACTGTAATATTCTTTCATTTAGGACTGTATTATTTATTCGGACCCTCTGCGCGGGGGCAAAACTGTAATAAGTGTGCGTGTGTGTGTTGTATGTCTTCCAACCCCACGTCTTTCTCCCTTTTATTTACCTGCTTATGATGGTTAGATTAGGGCATGTTTAAATTAGCATACAGTATGACAGCATGTTTGCATCATTCATCTGTATTGCATGCACCGGGCTCGGCGCATCATACTAACTGCATTGTACTTTCAATTCCAAATTGAATACATGATAGTTGTAGCATTTCATATGCCATCTTAGAATAGCCGAGCCTGCTATAGTTGCCTTTTGCATGTGTTGCATTAGGCATTTTTGTATACTTAGGATCATGCATGATTTCTAATGTAGTTTCTATTTTGGCTTGGAGTACTCGGTAAGTTCTATGCTTTAGCATCCTTGCATGCGTGTGAGTGACTGCCATGAATAGCATGCTTACCATGAGGCTAAATGTTTATGTGATATAACTGCCTGAATGCCTGTGGGTGAAGGTTGGGTTGTTTAAATTGGAACAAATCACCAACTGTTAGTTTTAAGCCCACTAGATAGTGGCAAAACCATCTCTTCTTAAGCCCACCCGAGGGTGGCAAAATCTGCATTTTAAGCCTACTTGCGAGTAGCAAACCATCTTTCAAATAAACAAACATGAAATGTTTTGTTCCAATTCAGGCAACTCAGTCTATATTTATATGCTGTGTGCATCACATAGTAACCTAGGCTAATAACCGGAATAAGAACACACAAAGTTTTCAAAAATAGATATCATGGTTAGTAGAGGCCGGTCTTTGACTGGGCGAGCGGGGGTGCTCACGAAGTGACCTTCCCCAATCGTACCCAAGTTCCCGAGCCGAGGCAACTTTGATGATGACGGACACGTGGCCTTTAGCACCGAGTCAGGGTTTCCTAAATTTCCCATTAAAAAACATTTAGGTGGCGACTCTGTATCTGGCAAAGCAGTCCATGTTTGGCACTTCTTTCAAAATCTGTTTTCTCAAAACGATTTGTCGGATTTGGACTCTTTGGTTCAGATTTAGAACCGTGACACAAATCGAGTCCGAGCTGTAGCGAGGTCCCCCGCGGGCTTGTTACAGTTTCTGGCGACTCTGCTGGGGATTTAGAGAACTTGACTCGAACTCATGATATCTGTTTTTGACTACACTTGTGTGTTTCTTTGCATTGCATTTGCATTGGTGCGCCTAGGACACCGTGTTTGCCATCTGCTATTCCTGAACGGTTTGCCGGAGGCTTGTCATGTCAAGGCATGACCATAAGGCTGACCGGTTGTGGGCTCTGCCAGTATGGGAACACAAACCCCGGTTTTACCGGGGCACCCTCTTTGACCATTCGACCTAGTACATATTCAGATCCATAGTGACCATTCTAAACTAGGACAGGTTGCTTACCCGTTATAGGTTGTTTGAAACCGCTCTGCGCGTAGTGAAACCCTAGCTCCTGACAAAATAGGACAAGGAAACCCTACCCCAACATAGGGGTGTTTTGGCTCTCACTTATCTGTTATGTGCTTTAGAGTGCGTCTCTACAGGAATGCATGTATCAGTATATGAGTTTGGGCATCAGGCCTGCAGGCATCAGTTCAGTATTGTCAGTATCAGGCCTGCGAGCATCAGTTCAGTATATGAGTTTGGACATCAGGCCTGCGGGCATCAATTCATTATTATGGGTATCAGGCCTGCGGGCATCAGCCAGTATTTGAGAATTAGTTATCTGCGGATATCAGATTCTGTTTTAGGGGACAGTGATACAGGGATAATAATCAGTGTTTGAGGACAGTGTGTATTCAGCTTATTGACTGTGTGTTGTTATGCCCGGCTGTGTGTCATGCATTTTATTTTAAGCTGTTATGCTGTCCATTTATCTGTTTATTTATTTCCTTTTTGCTTTATTTATCTTTTGCTAGGTCAGTTCTAGCACAATTGCTTCCAACCCAGCAGGCATTCCCCAAGCACTTTGGACACAAGGTCGTCGACTCAATCGATCTGAGGATCTAATCGATGGACAGCCAGTGTTCCATTCTCTACCCCCTGTTACCAGAAGAAAGCAGAAAAAGCGCAGTGTATCTGAACAGAGATCACCAGAACAGTGGTTTCCCCCATCAGTGGACAGTCGGATTGAGATCCCCATTGAGACAGATCTGCCAGTAGTTCGGATAGATCAAAACAGTATGGCAACGCCAACAGGAGTTGAGGAGATGGTGCGCCAAATGCAAGAAACCATGCGGGCCATGCAGCAGGATGTCGTTCGCCGAGATGAACTCGCCAAGCAACAGGCCGAGATTATGACCCAGCAGGCTGAGCTAATCACCCGATTGCAACAGCAGAATGCTGCATCTGCTTCACACCAAATTCCTCCTCCGGCAGGGGCTCCATTACATGAGCAAACGCCTACTGTTCAGAACGCTCCGCCAAACACCCAGAACGCTGTGCCAAATCCCCAAAACTTACAAGAGGACACGAATCTTCCGACGGGGCCAGCTCCGCCCCCGCTTCTACCACAACTGTCCAAGGTCCATGCACCCAATCGCCCCGACTCTCCCTTCGAGTTCGAGGTTGATCATACAGCTCTGAAATTGAGCAAACTTGAGAAGCTCTTCAAGAAATCCCAAGGGGTCAAGGCTATGCCAGATATCGAAGATGGATATACCGAGGAGGCCGTGACACTCCCCGATAGGTTCAAAATGCCACAAATCGACCGCTTTGACGGGTCCAGCGACCCCATGGTCCATCTCCAATTGTTCGCAGACATTTTGCGGCCAATGGGCCTAACACGACCACATAAGCTTTCACTATTCGGCCGAACCCTGTCGGGTGTGGCCGCCCACTGGTACGTAAAGTTACAAGATGAAGTGAAAAAGAATTGGGATGAAATGGCTGAGGCCTTTGTCGCGCAATATTCGTACAACACTCAGATCGAGATCACAACTCGTGATCTTGAAATGACAAGACAAGAGCCCAAGGAAAGTTTCTCAGACTTTGTAATCCGATGGAGGGCAAAGGCGTCAATGATGACTTTAAGGCCCACTGACAAAGATCAAATCCGAATGATTGTGCGCAATCTCCACCCAAAGTTGATGCAGAGAATGATTGTAGTCCCCTTTCCTACCTTCACAGATTTACACGAGATGGGGGTGCAAATCGAAGATGCAATGAAACAAGGTCTGTTTGACCACGCTAGGGAGCAACCGAGGAGGACTTTCAACCGTAACAATAATGCGGGCCTGAGTGGCGCTGCAAATACAAGACCCTCGGAAGTCAGTATGGTCACCACCACTCCCCCTCCCCCTCCAAGGCCCATGGCTGCCACACCCTTCTCCGGCACGTCCGGAAGCAACACACAAACCAACAGATTCCAACCGCGAGGCCAAAGAACCTTTACACCCTTATACATGCCCCTGACCAAAGTTCTGGGAATATTGATCAGGAAAAAGCATTTGAAACCCCTGGAGCCCAAGCCACTACCGAGTCCACTCCCCCCCTCTTATGACCCAGCGAAATACTGTGCGTATCACCAACAACACGGTCACGACACCGACCGTTGTTACAGATTGCGTCATGAGATCCAGGATCTTATTAACAAGCAGGTGATCGCGCCTCCCGATAGACCCAATGTCACGACTAATCCTCTTCCAACACATAACCAAGCTCCTCCTCCCAATAGAATCAACTTTATCCAAACTGGGGTCGCATCTTACGATCCTAGTATCTATATCACCCCATCTCACCTACCCAAGCCGGAGGTGTTCCTCCCCAACTGCACTAACTCTTTGTGCATGATGGGCACCTCCATAACCCAACCAGAGCCAACGGTGGTGACCACCGAAGATGGAACAGAACAGAATTCAGGAGAGAATCAGATTGTTGCATCTGGGGATGAACAGAGTTTCGCTGGGGCAGCCTACAATCCGAGCGAGTATATCTCATCAACAAGCCAGAATGGGCTGGATATAGAACTGCCAGAGACAAGAGAACTGTGTGTAATCCAGGGGGATGGATTCAGGCAAGGGGCAGATGATTTGACAGCTATAGAGGAGGACTTTGCCGACTTGCAATTTTTCGATGACCAGGAAGCAGGGGATGCATCAATCAACTGGTCCGACTATGAGGAATCGGCAGAGGCCACTGGATGGCTCGAGGATCAACCAGATGGAGTGGGGGAAGCCCAACCAGAACAGAGCCCGACAAGGGCAGGAGTATCAGCTGTGGCCGGAATGGCCGGAAGTCAAGTTATAACGCCGGGGAGCGCCGGTGCTAAGAATTCCTCTCAAGACATGGGCATTATGGATACGGGGATTGCTGAACAAACAACTGTACTGATGCAGCTGGAACGAGAAAAGTTTGAGGAGGCTGAGAGGATTAGGAAAGCTAAAGGCCCTGAGGGGACTGAAAGTGCTGTGTGCACGAAGATAGAGAATGCTGCGAGCATGTGGACAGGAAGTACTGCGAGTGCAACTAAACCAGAGCCAGACAGGTGTCTGTTGGCTGCCGACGGAATGTGGTGGGAAGACTATGACTTATGTCTTGCCCACACGGATGAAGACTGGGGGAATAATCAACCGGATGACACTTGGTACCTCGATGAGGTTAACCATATGACGAGAAGTGGGCGGTACTTCAAACCCCCACACCTGGACCAACCCGAGGCATCCGGGAAGGATAGAGAAGCGGAGAAACAGAAGGAGAAACAGATTGAAGATGAAGCTGTGCTGAAACAGTTAAAAAAGATACAAGCAGACATCTCCATCTGGGGACTGCTAATGGCATCACGAGTACAAAGGGAAGCTGTCCTATCTGCTATGGATAAGTCCAAACTCTCCATAGACACCACACTTGAACAGCTGGTTGGGCTGGTTTTTCCGGGAGGAGGTTCCCCGGCATTAACCTTTTCGGACAAGGAGCTACCGCCTGAGGGCACAAATCATAACAAACCTCTCTATATTTCTGTGGAATGTAGAGATAAGTGGATACCGGTGGTACTTGTTGATACCGGGTCCGCGATTAATGTCTGCCCGACCAGAACGGCATATGCAATCGGGTTGAAGCCCGTGGACTTCGTCCCAACTACCCAAGGCAGTCTCTTCCACTCTACATCAGATGCTAAAGTACCCCCACGGGAAAGGGGTAGCGATCGTTTTTGGGAATTCATCAATCCATCCGCCGCCGGAAGTGTCCACACCTGTCTTGGAGATCGAGCACGGCACGGAGGATGTGTTTTTATCGGGGTTCACTTTGGCCGAGGCTCAAGTGGTGCAGAATGTCATGGCTGTGAATGAGGGTATGTACGTCAGTGCTCAATCTATCTACCTCATGAACAAGCTACAACATATCCCCGAGATGGGATTAGGAAGAAGCGGCCGGAAGGGCGTCGCGGTATCGGCCGAAGTGCCACACAACCCTCACACCTTTGGACTGGGATATTTGCCCACCAAAGAGGACTGGGTGAGGAAAGGGAAAGAAATGGCCGGAAGGGCCAGAGCAAAGAAGGCTGGGAAGCCATTTGAGTTAATGCACAGGCCCATCTGGGGTACCCTAAACGGACGCTTCGTCCGGGAGGGGGAAGACTTTCCATTCTGTGGCTTCCCAGAACCATGGCTGAACGCGGAGAAGAAGCGCGTGCCTGGTTTCGAAATCTTCTTCGATTTACAATTACCCGGGGATGACGTTGCCGAGGCGCAGACAGACCCACCAACTGAGGTTGAGCAGTGTAGAGCAGTGGATCCTGAGAGCACAGAGCTTGAAATGGGGGTAGCACTGGCGAGTCTACTATCAGATCCTCCGATCGGCCAAGAGTGCTTGGGGGATAACTCTTCGGTTTCTATGATTGGAGATGAAATAGCTGCGGGCTTTCCAGCACCGATCTTGGATGCATTTATCGCACCTTTTCTCATCTGGCAATATGAAGAAGGCTTTTTATCTAGCAGCTCCGGGTCAGGTAGTGAGCCGGAATCTGATTCCACCGAATCTTGTGCGTCGGAATCAGATTCCAGCTCGACTGAGTCTGAGTCTGGTATTCCTAGGGGTGATAACCCGGATGCCACAGTCCTGTCTAGGTCGTCATTTTCATTTTCTTTTGAGTCTGTTGTAACAGAGGAATCTGACGGCTTGGAAATATTTAATGAGAATGATGTGGATGTGGTTTCTGAGTATTTTTCTGTGCCTTTGATTTATTGCTTAAATCAGGATTTTCAAAATTTTGATGAAAACAACGAGGAAGAAATTCCTCCAGTTTTGCAACGATTAATTGATCAAGAGCAGGAAAGATTTGTTAAACCCTTAATGGATGAAATCACTACTGTGAATGTTGATACTGAGAAGGACCCGCGGCCGGTCCAGATCGGGTCCACGTTGTCTTCGGAGGAGCGCGAGCGCTTAGTCGCTTTATTAAAAGATTTCAAAGATGTTTTCGCGTGGTCCTACGAAGACATGCCTGGAATCGATCCTGAGATTGTACAGCACCGGATCCCTCTTGATCCCGAGGCCCGCCCTGTCAAACAGAAACTCAGAAGGATCCGCCCGGACTGGGCCCTCAAGATTAAGGAAGAAGTCACCAAGCAAATTGACGCAGGGTTCCTGCTAGTATCTGAATACCCAACTTGGTTGGCCAACATTGTTCCGGTGCCAAAGAAGGATGGCAGAATTCGGGTCTGTGTAGACTTCAGAGATTTGAACAGGGCCAGTCCGAAGGACGACTTCCCCTTGCCACACATTGATGAATTGGTGGATTTTACGGCAGGACACGCTTTGCTTTCGTTTATGGATGGTTTTTCAGGCTATAATCAGATAGTAATGGCACCCGAAGACCGGGAGAAGACTGCGTTCACTACCCCGTGGGGTACATATTGTTATAGAGTGATGCCATTCGGGTTGAAAAATGCTGGAGCTACGTATCAACGGGCAGCAACTACAATATTGCATGATATGATCCATAAAGAGGTCGAGGTGTATGTGGACGACATGATTGTCAAGTCCAAAGAAAGAGAGGGCCACTACACCGCCTTACAAAAATTCTTTCAAAGGATCAGAGAGTTTCGGCTGCGATTGAATCCCCAGAAGTGCACGTTTGGTGTTACAGCAGGAAGATGCTAGGGTTTCTGATTACACAGAGGGGCATCGAGGTCGACCCTTCCAAAATCAAGGCCATCTTAGAAATGCCACCACCAAGGACTGAAAAGGAGGTGCGAGGCTTTCTAGGTAAAGTGCAATTCATAAGACGGTTTATTTCTAAATTAACCTTGACTTGTGAACCACTTTTTGGTCTCCTGAAGAAAGGAAAGAAATTCCAATGGGACGGCCGATGTCAAGCAGCTTTTGAGCAGATCAAAGAATATCTACAGAACCCGCCCGTGTTGTCACCCCCAGAGCCGGGGAGACCGTTGATATTGTACCTTTCGGTAACTGAGACTACCATGGGCTGCATGCTCGCGCAGGAATCAGAAGACAAAGTGGAAAGGGCCATCTACTATCTGAGCAAAAAGATGCTGGATTACGAGACCCGCTATACACCACTGGAAAAGGCTTGTTTGGCCTTGGTATGGGCAACCAGGAAGCTGCGGCACTACCTGTTAGCTCACTCTGTAATGTTGGTTTCACGATTGGATCCCATCAAATATCTTTTCGAGAAACCAGCACTTACGGGTAGGCTAGCTCGTTGGCTGCTGTTGCTCTCCGAATTTGATTTGAAGTATGTAACGCGCAAGTCAGTAAAAGGAAGAGCGGTAGCAGAGTTCCTTGCCGACCACCCGGTTGAGGGGGATGAAGCGGTTGAGTACCTATTCCCAGATGAAGCCATTCTGCACGTCGAAGATGAAACTTGGACGATGTACTTTGACGGAGCGTCAAACCAGTATGGGTACGGGATAGGGGTGTTGCTGATAGTGCCTAACGATTCCCATATCCCTTTAGCATTCAAGCTCCAGTTCAAAGTCTCGAACAATGAGGCAGAGTATGAGGCATGTATCGCTGGCCTGGAAGCAGCCCTAGAACTAGGGGCAAGACGGTTGGACGTCATTGGGGACTCAAACCTAGTTGTATCTCAAGCAAAAGGAGATTGGAAAGTCAAGGAGGAAAGGATGATAATTTACCACCAAACCTTGGATTCGTTAATTCCTCGGTTTGAGAAGTTAAATTTCACCCACCTCGTAAGAGAGAATAACAGGTTCGCAGATTCACTAGCAACTCTATCTTCTATGATAGACATCCCGTCCGGAGTCCGGATGCGTCCAGTCATTATTGATCAAAAGTTTGCGCCAGCATACGAGTCGATTTCCGCCATAGATGAGGCTCAAGACGGCAACCCCTGGTACTACGACATCTGGAACTTCTTGGAAAAGGAGACGTATCCACTAGGGGCAAATGCCAAGGATAAGAGGGCCATCAGAAGAATGGCTGCTCAGTTCGTTATCTGCGGGGGTAAGCTGTACAAAAGGGGTCATCTGGGAATGCATAAGCTCTGTGTAGAAGCTGAAGAGTCGAAACACCTGATGGAGGCCATCCATGGGGGGGAGTGCGGTGCACACATGAATGGAGTAATGCTGGCCAGAAAAATCCTCAGACAGGGCTACTACTGGTCAACCATGGAGGAGGATTGTATTAGTTTTGTTCGACGATGCCACAAGTGTCAAATTCATGCAAACCGCATGAACATCCCGCCATCGAAGCTGTACAACATGACTTCGCCATGGCCTTTTTCAGTTTGGGGAATAGATGTGATCGGAGCTGTTACCCCGAAGGGGTCAAACGGGCATGAGTTTATCCTAGTAGCGATAGATTATTTCACAAAATGGGTCGAGGCCCAATCATACGCGGTGTTGAAGGCGTCGCACGTCGCAAAGTTCATCAGAAACAACATCATCTGTCGCTACGGGGTGCCAAACGAGATAATTTCAGATAACGGTTCCCACTTCAAGAAGGAAGTGATAGACTTGTTGGAAAAATACAATGTGGCTTTCCATAAGTCTTCTACATACCGGCCGCAGACCAACGGAGCGGTTGAGGCCGCCAACAAGAATATCAAGCATATACTGCAGAAGATGGTGGGAACCTACTGGGATTGGCCAGACAAGCTGCCATTTGCTCTGTGGGGCTACAGGACTTCAATCAGAACTTCTACTGGAGCAACTCCATATTCATTGGTCTATGGAATGGAGGCTGTTCTACCCATCGAGATTGAGGTTCCATCATTACGAGTATTGGCTGAGTGCCAAATAGCCGAAGCAGATTGGCAGCAAAGCAGGTTCGAAGAACTCATGCTCTGTAATGAAAGAAGACTGAAAGCACTGTACCACATCCAAGGCTATCAACGCAGAATTGCCCGGGCTTTCAACAAGAAGGTTAAGTCCAGGAATCTGAAAGAAGGAGATTTGGTGCTCAAAGACAACCGAGCTCCCATCCACGACCCAAGGGGCAAGTTCAAACCCAATTGGACTGGTCCTTACATCATCAAAGCTATCTAGTCAGGTGGAGCTGTGGTTCTGATGGATCTAGATGGCTTGGAGTTCTCACAACCGATCAATATGGACAAGTTTAAGAAATATTACCCTTGAGAGGCTCTCTAGGCCGAAAACCCGAAAGGGCGACCTAGGCAAAAGTCAGAGCACAAAAAATTAGAAAATATAAAAATTGAGCTCGCAAGGTTGAAAACCCGCAAAGGGCGGCCTTGGCAAAAGTTAGAGCGCAAAAGGAGAGTGAAAATACTCGAGTGAACCTCGGCCTGAACTACGTAAGGCTTGATTCCCATCTTTGGGATACGTAGGCAGCTTCACCTTGAAGTTTAGCCATAAACTTTTCCCCGATCAACTCTGTCCATTTTGATCATCTCAGTCATCTTTATCCATCAGCATTTATCGTGATCTCCGGTACAGTGCTGTTCAGACTAGGGGCAGCTTTCCGTTGCCGCGACGGTGCAAAGTTACTCAGACTAGGGGCAACTTTCCGTGCCATGCAGTGCCGCATTGTTCCTCGGACTAGGGGCAACTTTTCAGTTGCAGGGATCTAGGGTTGTGCATCTCAGTGACAGATCTTCGGCGTGTCCAGTTCTGATCCACATCGAAAATAGTTTTGAAAAGTTTTAATAAAAGTCGACTTTGTTCAAATTAATCTTTTTACGACTAAGACCATTTTTGGACCAAAGCGGAAAATTTTCAGTACCACAACCTTCAATTTCATTGATTTCAAAATAGAGTTCTCCTACTCTTGCATACAATCGAGGTTGCTTTTTATGACATTCATAAAGAAAACTTGAAAATGCTAAATAAGCAATAAATTTGGGGCATAGTTGAATCAAGTATCTCTGCGTCCCCTCCCAGAGCTGGACGGAGCATCTGATGCCAAGCTAGGTCCAACCTGTGCCTCCTCATTGAGCCAATCCAAGCACTCATCGGACAAAGTGCAACTGAAAGTGGAAGCAGGGGCCAGGAGCTCTCTAGTCCTCCATGCTGTGGCATATCGGGCAAGCTGTGCACCCCGGACCGGGAAAGCAGCTGGGTACTCAATCCCCTCCAGTGGGCAGGTCTGATCATGACCGAACTGACGCAGGAACCGGAACGGAAAATAGAATACGCAGTGGGTTAGACCAATCAATTGGATCCCAATCAGCCGGGACATACTATAGCTCATTGCCGGGAGGTTGAGCCAAGGACAATGCCAAGCGATGCAGTCTGCGGACAAATTACACATCCAATCAAACCACCACCTTTCGTCAAGAGCATTGACTAGGCGCTGTCGAAAAAAGTAGCCTCGAGCTGAATAGGCCGGGCAAGAGTCCACAACCTGCAACTTGTCCATTAACCATACCTGGAGGAGGGATGGAAAATGAGAGAATAAAGAACAGAGAGATGTAAGATGAGAGAAAAGTAAGACAAGGGTTTTGTGAGGAAAAACCGAGCCTGAGGGTCGAGTGATGTGAGCAAATATATATGTAAGGTTGGGTGGGAAACATTACCTGCAGCAGCAGTGGACTCCCAGCAAACCTAGTCGCCTCCCGGCGATAGACGGAATCTAAACCCATCAGTGTCTCGGCCAAGGTCATGGCAATACAGCTCTTTCCTTCTCTCAAGCCTTGGGCGACTTCAATTAGGTGAATGCTAGCTCCGCCAAAGCCCGAGGAAAGCAGAAAGTGAGACAACAAACACAAGCAGAGGGCGTGTTGCCGGAAACCTTGCCAATAATGGTTGCTGCGGTCACCGGCGTCGGAAAAACGATGGATCAAGCCGAGGATGTCCAGTTCCCCACTGCAGATCAGAGATCGAGCGTCATGTGCCGTGAGCCCACACATCCGCCCTAAAGCCTGAGCATGGCCAAAACGGAGCTGGGGCAAGATCACTTCAGAGCATTCAGACTCCATCAAAACCTGAAAATCTTCGAAAGTGGGACACATCTCTTGGCCGCCAAAGCTAAAAACGTGCGTCACTGGGTTCCAGAACCTCGCCGCGGCATGGAGAAAAGGGAGCTGTAGCGGGGTACGGCTCAGCGTGAATAGTGCATTCAAGCCGAAACCCCGGAAGTTCAGCTTTTCTGAGCCATCTAGAGAAGAGATTCAAGATGTGAGATTTTCCGCGAGAAACGCCTCCATCTTTGTGTAAAACTAAGATGGAATAAATGTTCCCGAAGTTGAGGCTTTTATAGAGGGAAGAACACTATTCACGGGGACATGTGTCAAAAACCAGGTGGCTGCAGGAATAAGTGGCCGGTCGGCCACCTTTTCTGGCTGGCCGGCCATTTACTTTTTACAAAACTGGCCGGCCGGCTCCCTCTCTCCACAAAATTGGCCGGCCGGCTCCCAAAGGTGGCCGGCAATGCTGCAGTGTATCCCCTTGGCCCTGTTTTACCCTTTGAGGGAAAGTTTCAAGCATTTCCATGCAACGGGAGAGTCAAAGGCCTTCATTTCCCTCTGTTTCGGATGCGTTCCGGTGCCCAGATCGTCCGAAGTACACTCTGTTGTTGCCGAGTTTTGTTTATCGAGTTGTTGTTTTGATTATCGAGTTGTTGTTTTGATTATCGAGTTGTTTGTTTTGCTTATCGAGTTGTTTGTCGAGCGGACGTGTTTCGTGTTTTTGAGTCATTGCGCTCTGTTTAAGCAATCTTTGTTTAAGTCTTGTTTATTTGCGTTGTCAACGTTATTGCATTTTGTTTCTTGAGTTGTAAGCTTCCTAAGGTTCTGTTATATCTTAGTAAGTTGAGTTGCTTAGTTTGTTGCGTCGGTTCACTACCTGACTTGGTGATTACCCAATGCACATTACCATTCTATTTCATTTTTGTGCAAAATAAAATGATGCGATACGATGCTAAAAGTTTAAAATACAAACACCTTTTCAAAAGCTATTTCATTCCATCATGTTTTACAACGAACAAAGGTACAAGTTTTACGAAAAATAAAACTACCTAATAATGTGCAAAGTGCTACAAACTACTAGCAAAAAGAAAAATAAAGCAGGAAACAGCAGCATCAATGTCCTCGGGAGCGGGAATGAGAAGCACTCCTCATCCTCTTCTGTGGGACAACCTCTGCACCATCATCATCATCTGAGTCGGAGCTGTCATCCTCAGGATCCCCCTCAGCCTCGCCTCTGTTCCCCGAACCAAGACCGGAGCCCCCCTCCTCAGCAGATGTCTCTGACTGACGGTCGGTAGCCTCCTCCTCCTCTTCATCACCCTCCTCCTCCTCATCAGGCTCCGCCTCTACGACGTGAGCCCTGCATCTGCGGACAGGCCCTCCTCGAGCTCCTTGAAAAGGCCTAGATGGCCCGGCTCCTCGGAAAGGCCGGGATGGCCCAGCCCCCTGAAAAGGCCCGGATGACCCAACTCCGTGAAATGGCCCAGATGGCCCAGCTCCCCAAGGAGGCCCAGGTAGCCTGGCCTGCGGCTGACCGGACCATGAAGGTATCTGAAAACAAAGAGTTCAATTCAAATACATCAGTCCAAATATATACATCAGATGCAGATACAAGCAAAGACTACGTGAAGTGGGTGCATGTAAATACAATGTACAAGTGGGGTGTGTGTCAGATGTGCTCTACACAAGTAGTCTATCGACGCAGTAGGAATCAGCATGTCATCAGAAGTATGATAAATGCCAGAAAACTGAAGGGTACCTGAATGCCCGCGATAGACAACTGTGCCTCCCTCCGCAGGACCATGCCCTCGAGTGTGGCCACCAGTCCAACCACCTCCTCCACGTACCCTCGCGATGGCTGCAAATATGAGCTCATAATCATCAGTGAATGAAAGAGTGTCTAAACGTCTGAATGATGAATGAAAAACAGTGGAGCATACCAGCGGTGAGTCAGGATCAATGGCGTATTGATCACTGGGCATCGGAGGCTCTAGCGGGATCGGAGTCGGAGAGGTAGCCCCATACTGCCACGCCATCAACTCAGTTGGCATGTCTGGCCATCCAGGATGAGGATAAGTCGGAGGAGTCGGAGGAACCGATCTACCCCTACCTCTAGATGTACCAGCCCTACTAGTAGAAGGGGCGTCTGCAGCCCGAGGATGACATACCAGCAGGCCTCGTCATCGGGGTACGAGCTCCCGTCAATGGAGGCATCAAATATGTATGGCGGTAAGTGCCGTAATCCCCCTCCTCGAGATATAATAAAGCATCGCTACCCAGCATAGCGCCGACTACCTCCGAGAAAGAGAGCCTGTCAGCAATCCGCATACTGACTGGGGGTACCGAGGGAGGATCCTGAGAAAGATACCCCCATACCTAACGCAGAAAGCGTTCCCCCAGAAACCATGCCCTGCCAACAGGTCCTTCGAGCAAGAACCTGTACTGGGAGGTGCCCGATCCTCCAGGATACTGAAATCGGAGACCATCGCCCAAGGGTGCCCATGGCTGCCATGTGATCTGCGGATAACAAATACATAAGCCAATCAGAAATCGGGAATACACAGAGCAAATCAAAGATGAAAATGAAAAGAATTGAAAGTTCTGAAGTACCTCCGATGGGCGCACAGTGTCAAAATACTGTCGCAGATAAATAAGAGTCTCTCGGGGTCTCGGCCGGTGCGGGCCCTCGAATACCAATGAATATGGGGTCATGGGAGGCCCTGCCACCTCCAACTCTGGGGCTAATGCTGGGAAGTATACATAGACCCATAGCTGAGAAAAGCAGTGCAGAATGTAAGTACAAAGTGCTGAGAACAGAATACAGAATGTAGAGTGCGCTGTGTGTGTGCAATGTACAAGTAATGAAGAGCAGAAATGTAAATCAAGGGGACAGAAAAGTACCTCCCAGGCTCGCCAGTAACCGCCAAGTAAGTCTCCCCGCCCGCGGGAAGTGGCGCTCATATAAAAGTAAAGGGTAGCCAGGCCGGCGCCACCCCAGTCATATCGACTGACCTGTGATAGGTCAACCAGAGCGCTCAACAGGTATAGCCCGACCGTGTTCCCTCTATCGGCGAATAGGGTAGTCCCGAAGAGGAACATAAGGAAACCACGGGCGTACTGCTCCGTCTCCTCAGGAGTCTCGGGCACCATCTCCGCCCGTCGGAAGTGGGAAGAGAACCAAGTATATCGGACTCTCCCAGAAACCCTGTCAACAGCCGGGCGAGCCCCCAACAGATATGTCCAAGCGGCCTCCCACTCGCCCATGTCCTCGTCATAGGGGATGGGCCAACCTCCTATGTCTAGGCCGGTCAACACAGCGAAGTCTAGAGGGGTCATAGTCATGTCCCCGATAGCAGAGAAATGAAAGGAGTTGGTGGTGTCCCACCATCTCTCTACCAATGCCGCCATCAGAGTCCTCCTGGCAGAACAACGGGACAACCCAACGCAGAAGGCCCCGAACCCTGCCAAGTCTACTAAATCTCGGACACCCTCCGGGAGCTCAGCGTACCAGTCCTGCGCGGCGGTGGAACCATACCCCCGTACACTACGAGAACCAACCTGCATTCAGAATGAATACATGTGTCAATAATGGAAAGTTTAGGCTGCGTGCCAATGAAGTAAAATAGGCTGCGTGCCAAAGAAATGAAATGGGTTGTGTACCGATGAAGTGAAATAAGCTACATGCAAATTTAAAATCTAGGCTGCGTGTTCAAAAAATTTAAGTTTGGGCTGCGTGTTCAACTTTCAATCAGTATGGGCTGCGTGTTCACTATTCTAATCTGGGCTGCGTGTTCAGAAAATTTAAGTTTGGGCTGCGTGTTCAACTTTCAATCAGTATGGGTTGCGTGTTCACTATTCTAATCTGGGCTGCGTGTTCAGAAAATTTAAGTTTGGGCTGCGTGTTTAACTTTCAATCAGTGTGGGCTGCGTGTTCACTATTCTAATCCGGGCTGCGTGTTCAGAAAATTTAAGTTTGGGCTGCGTGTTCAACTTTCAATCAGTGTGGGCTGCGTGTTCACTATTCTAATCTGGGCTGCGTGTTCAGAAAATTTAAGTTTGGGCTGCGTGTTCAACTTTCAATCAGTGTGGGCTGCGTGTTCACTATTCTAATCTGGGTTGCGTTTTCAGAAAATTTATGTTTGGGCTGCGTGTTCAACTTTCAATCAGTGTGGGCTGCGTGTTCACTATTCTAATCTGGGCTGCTGTAACAAGCCCGCGGGGGACCTCGCTACAGCTCGGACTCGACTTTGTAGTCACGGTTCTAAATCTGAACCAAAGAGTCCAAATCCGGCAAATCGTTTTAAGAAAACAGATTTTTGAAAGAAGTGCCAAACATGGACTGCTTTGCCAGATACAGAGTCGCCACCTAAATATTTTATTTTGGGAAATTTAGGAAACCCTGACTCGGTGCCAAAAGGCCACGTGTCCGTCATCACCAAAGTTGCCTCGGCTCGGGAACTTGGGTACGATTGGGGAAGGTCACTTCGTGAGCACCCCCGCTCGCCCGGTCATAGACCGGCCTCTACTAACCATGATATCAATTTTTGAAAACATTGTGAGTTCTTATTCCGGTTATTAGCCTAGGTTACTATGTGATGCGCACAGCATACAAGTATAGACTGGATCGCCTGAATTGGAACAAAACATTTCATGTTCGTTTTTTGAAAATGGTTTGCTACCCGCAGGTAGGCTTGAAACATTTGATGATTTACTCCAATTCAGATAACCTAGCCTCCACCCACAGGCATTCAGGCAGTTATATCATATAAGCACATAGCCTCATGGTAAGCATGCTATCATGGCATTCACTCACACACATGCAAGGATGCTAAAGCATAAAGCTTACCGGGTACTCCAAGCCAAAACAAAAACTCATTAGAACTCATGCATGATCTTAGGTATACAGAAATGCCTAATGCATCACATGCAAAGATGCAACTATAGCAGGCTCGGCTATTCTAAGATGGTATATGAAATGCTACAACTATCATGTATTCAATTTGGAATTGAAAGCACAATGCAGTTAGTATGATGCGCCGAGCCCGGTGCATGCAAAACAAATGAATGATGCAAACATGCTGTCATACTGTATGCTAATTAAAATATGCCCTAATCTAACCATCATAAGCGGATAAATAAAAGAGAGAAAGACGTGGGGTTGGAAGACATACAACACACACACGCACACTTATTACAGTTATGCCCTCGCGCAGAGGGTCCGAATAAATATACAGTCCCAAATAAAAGAATATTACAGTCCGAAAATATATACAAATTCCTACTTAATTAATGAATTAGCTAAGAAAGCTGTAAAACTGGCGTGCAAGCCAGGGACTGCCTTGCTTCTGATGGATGATGCATGTCCGGGTTGTCTTGCGCGGAAATCCACCGGGATGCCCCGATTAGCCTCTGTTTGCACTTTTCTTGAAGTGCGCGCCAAACTCCGAAAAGTTGCCGATTCTTGATTTTTGCTGCAACAGAGAGCTGGAAAGGGGCATAGCAATGTATTTCACAAATATATGCATGCCTCGATCCTCGTGCCACCAATTACGCATACCGAGGCATGATGGCCGAGGAGTCGAATTGCATAACTCAATATAGAATGAATGCACATGAAAACACAATAAAACCTAACTCCATCATGGATGATCCGGAGTGTCGGTGACTGGGGAATTGAGACGCGTTTCGTCACTCGGAGTACGAAACACACCTCGTTTCCCGTGCCCAGGCTAACTCCTATTCCGAACACAATGCAATATGCATGACATGCATGAAATGCAACTAGGATACAATCTAGCATGCACAATGCTATGAAAATGAGATGCCTCGAAATGCGTGCACACGGGCACGCAAACCGAGAAAATGACATACGCAATGCAAATGATATGGAAATGCGATATGGGCTTACACTAACATGAGTGAGCCTCAGCCACACTCACATAAGAGGCCGATGGATGAAAAAGAAGTTCCTCGAAATGCGTGCACACGGGCACGCAAATCGAGGCGATGACATACGCAATGGAATGGCATGGAAAATGCAACATGGACTTATACTAACATGAGAGAGCCTCAGCCACACTCACATAAGAAGCCGGTAGATGAAAATGAAGTGTCTCGAAATGCGTGCACACGGGCACGCAAACCGAGGAAACGGCATACGCAATGCAATGACATGAAAACATGATATGGGCTTATACCAACATGAGAGAGCCTCAGCCACACTCACATAGGATGCCGATGAATGAAAAATGAAGTGCCTCGAAATGCGTGCACACGGGCACACAAACCGAGGCAATGGCATACGCAATGCAAATGACATGAAAACATGATATGGGCTTATACCAACATGAGAGAGCCTCAGCCACACTCACATAGGATGCCGATGAATGAAAAATGAAGTGTCTCGAAATGCATGCACACGGGCACGCAAACCGAGGCAATGATAGAATGTGATGCGATGACATAGAAAATGCAACATGGACTTATACTAACATGAGAGAGCCTCAGCCACACTCACATAAGATGCCGATGAATGAAAAATGAAGTGCCTCGAAATGCGTGCACACGGGTACGCAAACCGAGGCAATGATAGAATGCGATGCAATGACATGAAAATGGGAAGCAATCATTCTAATAGAATTTCAGCAATAAAATATGGGGGAAAACAGTCCCGAAGTGAGGCGAAAACACACCCGATGCATGGAATAGTCCCGAAATGCAAATTTAGGCACCCGAAATGGCCTATAGCTATGCCAAACATGCACGATATGGACATGTAATGCAAAGACAGAAGCTAGGAAGTCCCAAAAAAGGCACTTTCACAGTTATAAACATGGCCAAACAGTAAGCATAGGTAGGGCAAAAGTGGCATGCAAGAATAGGGGCCAAGAGAGGGGTAATGAAGCAAGTGATATAAGCAAAATCCAAACTTAAAAATTTCCTTCTACAACATTGAAGAGGGACCAAAAATATGAATTTTTACAGTATATGGAAAACCTCAAATCAATATACAAACATGCTAAAAAAAAGGCACAAGATTGAGGCTCAAAAGTGGCTATAACATGAGGTATGCAAAATATTCCACAAACGGCCAAAGACCCTTAATAAAACATGTAGAATGGGCCAAAATAGGACTATTTCCAGAACTGTAAAATGGCCAAAAACAAAAGCATGGTAGGCTAACAAAACATGCAAGAATGGGGACCAAAAGAGAGATATAACATGAAGTGGCATATAGAAGTCCCAAATCATGAAAGGCCCTAAATGAAAAATTAAGAATGGGCCAAAATAAGACTATTTTCAGAACTGTAAAATGGCCAAAAACAAAAGCATGGTAGGCTTCCATTGCATGCAAAAATGGGACCAAAAAAGGAGTATAAAGGGAAGTATAACATGGAAGTCCCAAATGGTGTTGAGCCCTTCTTCAATGTTGGAGAGGGGCTCAAAATAAGCCTAATATCAGTTTACAACATGCTCAAAAACAGATTACTCATGGGCCAAAAATAGCATGCAAGATTATGACATATAAGAGGATTAATGAAGCAAGTGCATCATGGAGGGCTCAAACAGGGTTGAGTCCTTAATGAAAAGTGAAAATGAGCTCAAAAGAGGGCCACTTTCAGTTAGGGCCGGAGCTTGAAAAAAAAAGCATATAGGGCTTATAAATGGATCAAGAAAAAGGGTCAAAAGAGGAGAAATGTCACTCACCCTTGAAGACTAAAGCTTTTGTTGCTTCTTGGACCAATTTGCAGCTCCTTTAGCCTTTGAGAAGCCCTCCTTGCTGCTGGAAATGAAGTGGTGATGGTAGAGCTTGGTGGTGATGAAGAAAACAAGGTGTAGGACTTAAGGTTTTTTAGGGAAATGAGAAGGATGGAGGGAGATATGGATCTTGAGGCTTGAAGAACAAAATTTCTAACCCCTATATGTGATGCCACCAGCTGGTTATAAGGGCCAAAAAGGGGGTGTAAAGGTGGGGGAAAAGGAGGGCAACTTTCCCCCACAAAATATCCCCCGGATATTGATATTTTCTGGGGGATAAAGCTATACAGCTGTAAAGTGAACAGTGCAAGGATCTCGGCCGGCCAGTTATTTTGGTTGCAGGTGGCCGGCTGGCCACACCCCCTAGCCGGCCGGCTAGGGGTCAAAAGGGTCAAGCAGATTTAGTGGCCGGCCACCACATGATGGTGTCCTCCCATGTGTGTACATCACAAATATGTGGTTTGGAGTTCAAGAAAGTGGGTCCAAGGTGTTCAACATTAGCCCGGAAGGAGGGGTTCAAAAGGGTCAAATGGAATTACTAGCCGGCCACTTATTTTTAGGGTCCTCCCAAGTGTGTACATCACAAATATGTGGTTTGGAGTTCAAGAAAGTGGGTCCAAGGTGTTCAACATTAGCCCGGAAGGAGGGGTTCAAAAGGGTCAAATGGAATTACTGGCCGGCCACTTATTTTTAGGGTCCTCCCAAGTGTGTACATCACAAATATGTGGTTTGGAGTTCAAGAAAGTGCCCCCAAGGTGTTCAACATTAGCCCGGAAGTGTGAAAAAACGGGCGTCGGAGGGCGTCGGAGGATATATAACTGGTTGCTGCAACAATTACTGGCCTCCCACCCTTCAGTGACCTCCCCAGTGATAAAACAGAGGTACCTGCCAAAAATGAACAAAAACCGTTGCAAAACGAATGTTCGGGGGCCAAAACGCGCAGTTCGAGGTCCCGAAAATGGGCTGTTAAGCATCGAAAGTGGCATTCGGCCACGAAGTGGGTTTCTCAGACCCCAGTGTCCCTCAAAAGGGAGAAAATAGGCAGTATGCCAAAAATCAGAACAAACGGAGATGGTCAGGCGGTCCCGAACCGAGGCACACGGCCAACGATCCCGAAAACCGGGAACTGGACTCCGAAATGGGCAAAATGGCCTACGACCACGAAATGTAGCCTACGGACATTGAGAGATGGTCTACGGGACCTCTCCCTTCCTTCAGGAAAAGAAACCGAGAAAACCGAGTCTGGTTCGCAAACCGAGGCAAGGTACAAAAGAGGGTTCGGAAGTCCGGAGGCAGGGCTCACGGCCGCAACTCTGAAACTTCTGAACGAGCACATTATGCAACATCACCAAGCGCTCAATCAGTGACGTCTGAGTCTTAAGGTCGGTCAAAAATGGGGTGTCTACAGTTGCCCCTCTTTGACAGAACTCGAAAGTCATAAGTGACGGGAGTGAATGTCAAAGCCCAGAGACGACCCATTTTTGACAAGGCCGAAGACTTAGACAAACGTACAAAGTAAACAGAGATGTGCCCGCAGGCAGGGGCAAAATGCAAATGATAACGCAAGAAGATTTTGAAGATTGGACTTATACGCTACGCGAAGCCGGTTTTGAAAGTTGGACTTATACGCTACGCGAAGCCGGACATCACTCATGATCATGCGAATGCAGCAAGCTGTAATGAAGCAAGTATTCGCAAATAGATGCAACAGTTTTAAGCAAGAATGCAAAGCAACAACTACATTTCATGCAGTTAAGAAATGCGGAGGATTATTCAATCCCCGCCATGTCTCACACGGAGAAGATACGATACCTGCGCGATTCGTCTGGTCGCACCAGCCTCAATTGAACCGTACATACAATATCGTGCCTGTAAAAGAGAGAAATTGCAACAAGTACAATATGCTACCAACACATATTTAATGTGATTCCAAAGGTTCGACACACGCAGTGCCGGTGAGTGAATGCATCGCAATGCAAGAGTGGAACATGCGTGACAACGTATGCTCAAACATAGAGGTATGCCAATATCAAGAAATGTGCATAAAAAAGTGAGTATGCTCATGAGAATGCAAGTTATGTGCATGATAGTACAAAATGAGCATGAATCAGGGTGCCCGTTTGTCATGAAATAACGAGTACGGAAACGCGTGTTTCGGCGAAGGCAACTCGATCGCGGCCTCCGATCCGCTTCCCGGAAAGGCTACAACTCATTCAAAAAGGATATACTTCGATTTCGATGAATGATGATGAGACATATGTCAGAACTTGAAGCTGAAGTCCCGGCGGAGCTATTTCGCGACCGGAAGTGTACTTTTCTTGAACTTTTTCAGGTCCCGGGAACTCCGATCTTCCTCAAAATTTGAAGGGAGCTAGGTGAGCCTGTGAGGGACATGGCTGGCCGATTATATGGTAGGGGGGAGGTGGCCAACCGATTTTCCAAAAAGCAAATAGCTGGCCGGCCAGTTTTCCAAAAAGGAAATGGCTGGCCGGCTAGAAAAGGTGGTCGACTGGCCATATGCCCAAATCCGAGGGCATTTTGGTATTTTCACCTCCTTTTTCATGCTCCTTCATCCCATGACTTGGAGCCTATATAATGCAGCCGAGACTTCTTCCTCTCTTGCCTCCTACAACACTTTCTTCTCCAGATCTGAGTTCCATACGCGTTTTCCAACGCCCCACGCAAGTTGTTTCCGCAAATACATTCAGTTTCAAGCACTTTGAAGCGATTAAATTTCGGTTTCGGTGCTTCTTTTCTCATTTTCGCCACTTGAGGAAAGTTTGTCTCAATATTTGGAAGATTTTCTCGGGAGCTGACTTTTGTTGACTTTTTCCAATTTTGGCTCATTTTCGCTCATTTTTGCTCCTTTTGCAGATTCTTTGAAAATGGCGGGTAATTCTCCCCACGGCGGAGGTTTTCCAGGTGCCGGAGACGATTTTGATCCCATGACTCTACCCCCGAGGGTCCGGCCTTTTATTCCAGGGAGGTACAATCCGCCAGCACACGTCCTGCCTCGTGCCGTCTTCCGTCACTTCACTAGCTTTGACGAGCGAGCACCCAGGGATCTGCTTCTCCGAGAGCCAGAGCATCACCTCTCTCATGAGGCCCAAGAGGTATTTACTTCATTTTCTGCATTTTTCGTACATTTCAGCACCTTTGCCATGCTTGAACACGCAGTTTAGCTTATGACATAGTACTTTGCTTGCATTCTGAACATGTAGTTTCAACACTCGAATTCCTGAACACTCAGCTCATTAATTAATTGCGAACGCACAGTACACATTAGTTAAGAGGTGAACACACGGTTCAAACACTGATTTGTCGAACACACAGCCCGAATTCGAAAGTGAACACGCAGCCCACACTTTAAATTTTCTGAACACACAACCCAGATTAAATAGTGAACACGCAGCCCACACTGATAGAAATTTGAACACGCAGCCCAAACTTAAAATTTTCTGAACACACAGCCCAGATTAAATAGTGAACACGCAGCCCACACTGATAGAAATTTGAACACGCAGCCCAAACTTAAAATTTTCTGAACACGCAGCCCAGATTAAATAGTGAACACGCAGCCCACACTGATAGAAATTTGAACACGCAGCCCAAACTTAAAATTTTCTAAACACGCAGCCCAGATTAAATAGTGAACACGCAGCCCACACTGATAGAAATTTGAACACGCAGCCCAAACTTAAAATTTTCTGAACACGCAGCCCAGATTAGAATAGTGAACACGCAGCCCACACTGATAGAAATTTGAACACGCAGCCCAAACTTAAAATTTTCTGAACACGCAGCCCAGATTAAATAGTGAACACGCAGCCCACACTGATAGAAATTTGAACACGCAGCCCAAACTTAAAATTTTCTGAACACGCAGCCCAGATTTAGAATAGTGAACACGCAGCCCACACTGATAGAAATTTGAACACGCAGCCCAAACTTAAAATTTTCTGAACACGCAGCCCAGATTAAATAGTGAACACGCAGCCCACACTGATAGAAATTTGAACACGCAGCCCAAACTTAAAATTTTCTGAACACGCAGCCCACACTGATAGAAATTTGAACACGCAGCCCAAACTTAAAATTTTCTAAACACGCAGCCCAGATTAGAATAGTGAACACGCAGCCCACACTGATAAAAATTTGAACACGCAGCCCAAACTTAAAATTTTCTGAACACGCAGCCCAGATTAGAATAGTGAACACGCAGCCCACACTGATAGAAATTTGAACACGCAGCCCAAACTTAAAATTTTCTGAACACGCAGCCCAGATTAAATAGTGAACACGCAGCCCACACTGATAGAAATTTGAACACGCAGCCCAAACTTAAAATTTTCTGAACACGCAGCCCAGATTAAATAGTGAACACGCAGCCCACACTGATAGAAATTTGAACACGCAGCCCAAACTTAAAATTTTCTGAACACGCAGCCCAGATTAAATAGTGAACACGCAGCCCACACTGATAGAAATTTGAACACGCAGCCAAAACTTAAAATTTTCTAAACACGCAGCCCAGATTAAATAGTGAACACGCAGCCCACACTGATAGAAATTTGAACACGCAGCCCAAACTTAAAATTTTCTGAACACGCAGCCCAGATTTAGAATAGTGAACACGCAGCCCACACTGATAGAAATTTGAACACGCAGCCCAAACTTAAAATTTTCTGAACACGCAGCCCAGATTAAATAGTGAACACGCAGCCCACACTGATAGAAATTTGAACACGCAGCCCAAACTTAAAATTTTCTGAACACGCAGCCCACACTGATAGAAATTTGAACACGCAGCCCAAACTTAAAATTTTCTAAACACGCAGCCCAGATTAGAATAGTGAACACGCAGCCCACACTGATAGAAATTTGAACACGCAGCCCAAACTTAAAATTTTCTGAACACGCAGCCCAGATTAAATAGTGAACACGCAGCCCACACTGATAGAAATTTGAACACGCAGCCCACACTGATAGAAATTTGAACACGCAGCCCAAACTTAAAATTTTCTGAACACGCAGCCCAGATTAAATAGTGAACACGCAGCCCACACTGATAGAAATTTGAACACGCAGCCCAAACTTAAAATTTTCTGAACACGCAGCCCAGATTAAATAGTGAACACGCAGCCCACACTGATAGAAATTTGAACACGCAGCCCAAACTTAAAATTTTCTGAACACGCAGCCCTGATTTAGAATAGTGAACACGCAGCCCACACTGATAGAAATTTGAACACGCAGCCCAAACTTAAAATTTTCTGAACACGCAGCCCAGATTAAATAGTGAACACGCAGCCCACACTGATAGAAATTTGAACACGCAGCCCAAACTTAAAATTTTTTGAACACGCAGCCCACACTGATAGAAATTTGAACACGCAGCCCAAACTTAAAATTTTCTAAACACGCAGCCCAGATTAGAATAGTGAACACGCAGCCCACACTGATAGAAATTTGAACACGCAGCCCAAACTTAAAATTTTCTGAACACGCAGCCCAGATTAGAATAGTGAACACGCAGCCCACACTGATAGAAATTTGAACACGCAGCCCAAACTTAAAATTTTCTGAACACACAGCCCAGATTAAATAGTGAACACGCAGCCCA
This sequence comes from Camellia sinensis, assembly GCF_055761805.1. Taxonomy (NCBI): domain Eukaryota; kingdom Viridiplantae; phylum Streptophyta; class Magnoliopsida; order Ericales; family Theaceae; genus Camellia; species Camellia sinensis. The sequence continues at coordinate 1,164,214 of NC_138962.1, read as the reverse complement.
CACTGATAGAAATTTGAACACACAGCCCAAACTTAAAATTTTCTGTACACGCAGCCCAGATTAAATAGTGAACAAGCAGCCCACACTGATAGAAATTTGAACACGCAGCCCAAACTTAAAATTTTCTGAACACGCAGCCCAGATTAAATAGTGAACACGCAGCCCACACTGATAGAAATTTGAACACGCAGCCCAAACTTAAAATTTTCTGAACACGCAGCCCAGATTAGAATAGTGAACACGCAGCCCACACTGATAGAAATTTGAACACGCAGCCCAAACTTAAAATTTTCTGAACACGCAGCCCAGATTAAATAGTGAACACGCAGCCCACACTGATAGAAATTTGAACACGCAGCCCAAACTTAAAATTTTCTGAACACGCAGCCCAGATTTAGAATAGTGAACACGCAGCCCACACTGATAGAAATTTGAACACGCAGCCCAAACTTAAAATTTTCTGAACACGGAGCCCAGATTAAATAGTGAACACGCAGCCCACACTGATAGAAATTTGAACACGCAGCCCAAACTTAAAATTTTCTGAACACGTAGGCCACACTGATAGAAATTTGAACACGCAGCCCAAACTTAAAATTTTCTAAACACGCAGCCCAGATTAGAATAGTGAACACGCAGCCCACACTGATAGAAATTTGAACACGAAGCCCAAACTTAAAATTTTCTGAACACGCAGCCCAGATTAGAATAGTGAACACGCAGCCCACACTGATAGAAATTTGAACACGCAGCCCAAACTTAAAATTTTCTGAACACGCAGCCCAGATTAAATAGTGAACACGCAGCCCACACTGATAGAAATTTGAACACGCAGCCCAAACTTAAAATTTTCTGAACACGCAGCCCAGATTAAATAGTGAACACGCAGCCCACACTGATAGAAATTTGAACACGCAGCCCAAACTTAAAATTTTCTGAACACGCAGCCCAGATTAAATAGTGAACACGCAGCCCACACTGATAGAAATTTGAACACGCAGCCTAAACTTAAAATTTTCTGAACACGCAGCCCAGATTAAATAGTGAACACGCAGCCCACACTGATAGAAATTTGAACACGCAGCCCAAACTTAAAATTTTCTGAACACGCAGCCCAGATTTAGAATAGTGAACACGCAGCCCACACTGATAGAAATTTGAACACGCAGCCCAAACTTAAAATTTTCTGAACACGCAGCCCAGATTAAATAGTGAACACGCAGCCCACACTGATAGAAATTTGAACACGCAGCCCAAACTTAAAATTTTCTGAACACGCAGCCCACACTGATAGAAATTTGAACACGCAGCCCAAACTTAAAATTTTCTAAACACGCAGCCCAGATTAGAATAGTGAACACGCAGCCCACACTGATAGAAATTTAAACACGCAGCCCAAACTTAAAATTTTCTGAACACGCAGCCCAGATTAGAATAGTGAACACGCAGCCCACACTGATAGATATTTGAACACGCAGCCCAAACTTAAAATTTTCTGAACACGCAGCCCAGATTAAATAGTGAACACGCAGCCCACACTGATAGAAATTTGAACACGCAGCCCACACTGATAGAAATTTGAACACGCAGCCCAAACTTAAAATTTTCTGAACACGCAGCCCAGATTAAATAGTGAACACGCAGCCCACACTGATAGAAATTTGAACACGCAGCCCAAACTTAAAATTTTCTGAACACGCAGCCCAGATTATATAGTGAACACGCAGCCCACACTGATAGAAATTTGAACACGCAGCCCAAACTTAAAATTTTCTGAACACGCAGCCCTGATTTAGAATAGTGAACACGCAGCCCACACTGATAGAAATTTGAACACGCAGCCCAAACTTAAAATTTTCTGAACACGCAGCCCAGATTAAATAGTGAACACGCAGCCCACACTGATAGAAATTTGAACACGCAGCCCAAACTTAAAATTTTCTGAACACGCAGCCCACACTGATAGAAATTTGAACACGCAGCCCAAACTTAAAATTTTCTAAACACGCAGCCCAGATTAGAATAGTGAACACGCAGCCCACACTGATAGAAATTTGAACACGCAGCCCAAACTTAAAATTTTCTGAACACGCAGCCCAGATTAGAATAGTGAACACGCAGCCCACACTGATAGAAATTTGAACACGCAGCCCAAACTTAAAATTTTCTGAACACGCAGCCCAGATTAAATAGTGAACACGCAGCCCACACTGATAGAAATTTGAACACACAGCCCAAACTTAAAATTTTCTGTACACGCAGCCCAGATTAAATAGTGAACACGCAGCCCACACTGATAGAAATTTGAACACGCAGCCCAAACTTAAAATTTTCTGAACACGCAGCCCAGATTAAATAGTGAACACGCAGCCCACACTGATAGAAATTTGAACACGCAGCCCAAACTTAAAATTTTCTGAACACGCAGCCCAGATTAGAATAGTGAACACGCAGCCCACACTGATAGAAATTTGAACACGCAGCCCAAACTTAAAATTTTCTGAACACGCAGCCCAGATTAAATAGTGAACACGCAGCCCACACTGATAGAAATTTGAACACGCAGCCCAAACTTAAAATTTTCTGAACACGCAGCCCAGATTTAGAATAGTGAACACGCAGCCCACACTGATAGAAATTTGAACACGCAGCCCAAACTTAAAATTTTCTGAACACGCAGCCCAGATTAAATAGTGAACACGCAGCCCACACTGATAGAAATTTGAACACGCAGCCCAAACTTAAAATTTTCTGAACACGTAGGCCACACTGATAGAAATTTGAACACGCAGCCCAAACTTAAAATTTTCTAAACACGCAGCCCAGATTAGAATAGTGAACACGCAGCCCACACTGATAGAAATTTGAACACGCAGCCCAAACTTAAAATTTTCTGAACACGCAGCCCAGATTAGAATAGTGAACACGCAGCCCACACTGATAGAAATTTGAACACGCAGCCCAAACTTAAAATTTTCTGAACACGCAGCCCAGATTAAATAGTGAACACGCAGCCCACACTGATAGAAATTTGAACACGCAGCCCAAACTTAAAATTTTCTGAACACGCAGCCCAGATTAAATAGTGAACACGCAGCCCACACTGATAGAAATTTGAACACGCAGCCCAAACTTAAAATTTTCTGAACACGCAGCCCAGATTAAATAGTGAACACGCAGCCCACACTGATAGAAATTTGAACACGCAGCCCAAACTTAAAATTTTCTGAACACGCAGCCCAGATTAAATAGTGAACACGCAGCCCACACTGATAGAAATTTGAACACGCAGCCCAAACTTAAATTTTCTGAACACGCAGCCCAGTTGAAATAGTGAACACGCAACCCACGCTAGTTGAAATTTGAACACGCAGCCCAGATTAGAATTTGCATGTAGCTTATTTCACTTCATCGGTACACAACCCATTTCATTTCATCGGCACACAGCCCATTTCATTTCACCGGCACACAGCCTATTTCATTTCATCGGCACACAACCCATTTCATTTCATCGGCACACAGCCCATTTCATTTCACCGGCACACAGTCTATTTCATTTCATCGGCACACAGCCCATTTCATTTCATCTTGGCACACAGCCCATTTCATTTCATCGGCACACAGCCCATTTCATTTCATCCGCACACAGCCCATTTCATTTCACTGGCATGCAGCCCAGTTCATTATTGACACATGTATTCATTCTGAATGCAGGTTGGTTCCCGTAGCGTACGGGGGTATGGTTCCACCGCCGCACGGGACTGGTACGCTGAGCTCCCGGAGGCCGTCCGAGATTTGGTAGACTTGGCAGGATTCAGGGCTTTCTGCGTTGGGTTGTCCCGTTGCTCTGCCAGGAGGACTCTGATGGCAGCCTTGGTAGAGAGATGGTGGGACACCACCAACTCCTTTCATTTCTCTGCTACCGGGGACATGACCATGACGCCTCTAGACTTCGCTGTATTGACTGGCTTGGACATAGGAGGTTGGCCCATCCCCTATGACGAGGATATGGGCGAGTGGGAGGCCGCTTGGATGTATTTATTGGGGGCTCGCCCGCCTGTTGACAGGGTTTCTGGGAGAGTCCGATACACTTGGTTCTCTTCCCACTTCCGGCGGGCGGAGATGGTGCCCGAGACTCCTGAGGAGACGGAGCAGTACGCCCGTGGTTTCCTTATGTTCCTCTTCGGGACTACCCTGTTCGCCGATAGAGGGAACACAGTCGGGCTATACCTGCTGAGCGCTCTGGTTGACCTATCACAGGTCCATCGATATGACTGGGGTGGCGCCGGCCTGGCTACCCTTTACTTTTATATGAGCGCGACCTCCCGCGGGCGGGGAGATTTACTTGGCGGCTACTGGAGAGCCTGGGAGGTACTTTTCTGTCCCCTTGATTTACATTTCTGCTCTTCATTACTTGTACATTGCACACACAGCGCACTTTTACAGTCTGTATTTTGCTCTCAGGATTTCGTACTTACATTCTGCACTGCTTTTCTCAGCTATGGGTCTATGTATACTTCCCAGCATTAGCCCCAGAGTTGGAGGTGGCAGGGCTTCCCATGACCCCATACTCACTAGTGTTCGAGGGCCCGCACCGGCCGAGACCCCGAGAGACCCTCATTTACCTGCGACAGTACTTTGACACTGTGCGGCATTCGGAGGTACTTCAGAACTTTCAGTTCCTTTCATTTTCATCTTTGATTTGCTCTGTATATTCCCGATTTCTGATTGGTTTATGCGTTTATCATCCGCAGATCTCATGGCAGCCTTGGGCGCCCCTGGGTGATGGTCTCCGACTTCAGTATACCGGAGGATCGGGCATCTCCTAGTATAGGGTCCTGCTCGAAGGGCCGGTTGGCAGGGCATGGTTCCTGGGGGAACGCTTTCTGCGTCAGGTATGTGGGTATCTTTCTCAGGATCCTCCCGCAGTACCCCCAGTCAGTATGCGGACTGCTGACAGGCTCTCTTACTCGGAGGTAGTCGGTGCCATGCTGGGTAGCGATGCTTTACTATATCTTGAGGAGGGGGACTATGCCACTTACCGTCACATATATTTGATGCCTCCATTGACGGGAGCTCGCACCCCGGTGACGAGGCCTGCCGGTATGTCATCCTCGGGCCAGGCTCGGGCTCAGGCTGTAGACGCCCCTTCTACTAGTAGGGCTGGTACATCTAGAGGTGGGGGTAGACCGGTTCCTCCGGTTCTGCCGACTTATCCTCATCCTGGATGGCCAGATATGCCGACTGAGTTGATGGCGTGGCACTATGGGGCTATCTCTCCGACCCCGATCCCGCTAGAGCCTCCAATGCCCAGTGATCGATACGCCATTGATCCTGACTCACCGCTGGTATGCTCCACTGTTTTTCATTCATCATTCAGATGTTTGGACATTCTTTTGTTCACTGATGATTATGAGCTCATATTTGCAGCCACCGTGAGGGTACATGGAGGAGGTGGTTGGACTGGTGGCCACACTCGAGGGCATGGTCCTGCGTAGGAAGGCACAGTTGTCTGTCGCGGGCATTCAGGTACCCTTCATTTTTCTGGCATTTATCATACTTCTGATGACATGCTGATTTCTACTGCATCGATAGACTACTTGTGTAGAGCACATCTGACACACACCCCACTCGGACACTGCATTTACATGCACCCACTTCACGTAGCCTTTGCTTGTATCTGTATCTGATGTATATATTTGGACTGATGTATTTGAATTGATCTTTTTGTTTTCAGATGCCTTCATGGTCCGGTCAGCCGCAGGCCAGGCCACCTGGACCTCCTTGGGGAGCTGGGCCATCTGGACCTTTTTAGGGAGTTGGGTCACCCGGGCCTTTTCAGGGGGCTGGGCCATCCCGGCCTTTCAGAGGAGTCGGGCCATCTAGGCCTTTTCGAGGAGCTCGAGGAGGGCCTGTCCGCAGACGCAGGGCTCACGTTGTGGAGGCGGAGCCTGATGAGGAGGAGGAGGATGTTGAGGAGGAGGAGGAGGCTACCGATCGTCAGTCAGAGACATCTGCTGAGGAGGGGGGCTCCGGTCTTGGTTCGGGGAACAGAGGCGAGGCTGAGGGGGATCCTGAGGACGACAGCTCTGACTCAGATGATGATGATGGTGCAGAGGTTGTCCCGCAGAAGAGGATGAGGAGTGCTTCTCGTTCCCGCTCCCGAGGACATTGTGCCCGCGATAGACAACTGTGCCTGAATGCCCGCGATAGACAATTGTGCCTCCCTCCGCAGGACCATGCCCTCGAGTGTGGCCACCAGTCCAACCACCTCCTCCACGTACCCTCGCGATGGCTGCAAATATGAGCTCATAATCATCAGTGAACAAAAGAATGTCCAAACATCTGAATGATGAATGAAAAATAGTGGAGCATACCAGCGGTGAGTCAGGATCAATGGCGTATCGATCACTGGGCATTGGAGGCTCTAGCGGGATCGGGGTCGGAGAGATAGCCCCATACTGCCACGCCATCAACTCAGTCGGCATATCTGGCCATCCAGGATGAGGATAAGTCGGCGGAACCGGAGGAACCGGTCTACCCCCACCTCTAGATGTACCAGCCCTACTAGTAGAAGGGGCGTCTGCAGCCTGAGCCCGAGCCTGGCCCGAGGATGACATACCGGCAGGCCTCGTCACCGGGGTGCGAGCTCCCGTCAATGGAGGCATCAAATATATGTGACGGTAAGTGGCATAGTCCCCCTCCTCAAGATATAGTAAAGCATCGCTACCCAGCATGGCGCCGACTACCTCCGAGTAAGAGAGCCTGTCAGCAGTCCGCATACTGACTGGGGGTACTGCGGGAGGATCCTGAGAAAGATACCCCCATACCTGACGCAGAAAGCGTTCCCCCAGGAACCATGCCCTGCCAACCGGCCCTTCGAGCAGGACCCTATACTGGGAGATGCCCGATCCTCCGGTATACTGAAGTCGGAGACCATCACCCAGGGGCGCCCAAGGCTGCCATGAGATCTGCGGATGATAAACGCATAAACCAATCAGAAATCGGGAATATACAGAGCAAATCAAAGATGAAAATGAAAGGAACTGAAAGTTCTGAAGTACCTCCGAATGCCGCACAGTGTCAAAGTACTGTCGCAGGTAAATGAGGGTCTCTCGGGGTCTCGGCCGGTGCGGGCCCTCGAACACTAGTGAGTATGGGGTCATGGGAAGCCCTGCCACCTCCAACTCTGGGGCTAATGCTGGGAAGTATACATAGACCCATAGCTGAGAAAAGCAGTGCAGAATGTAAGTACGAAATCCTGAGAGCAAAATACAGACTGTAAAAGTGCGCTGTGTGTGCAATGTACAAGTAATGAAGAGCAGAAATGTAAATCAAGGGGACAGAAAAGTACCTCCCAGGCTCTCCAGTAGCCGCCAAGTAAATCTCCCCGCCCGCGGGAGGTCGCGCTCATATAAAAGTAAAGGGTAGCCAGGCCGGCGCCACCCCAGTCATATCGATGGACCTGTGATAGGTCAACCAGAGCGCTCAGCAGGTATAGCCCAACTGTGTTCCCTCTATCGGCGAACAGGGTAGTCCCGAAGAGGAACATAAGGAAACCACGGGCGTACTGCTCCGTCTCCTCAGGAGTCTCGGGCACCATCTCCGCCCGCCGGAAGTGGGAAGAGAACCAAGTGTATCGGACTCTCCCAGAAACCCTGTCAACAGGCGGGCGAGCCCCCAATAAATACATCCAAGCGGCCTCCCACTCGCCCATATCCTCGTCATAGGGGATGGGCCAACCTCCTATGTCCAAGCCAGTCAATACAGCGAAGTCTAGAGGCGTCATGGTCATGTCCCCGGTAGCAGAGAAATGAAAGGAGTTGGTGGTGTCCCACCATCTCTCTACCAAGGCTGCCATCAGAGTCCTCCTGGCAGAGCAACGGGACAACCCAACGCAGAAAGCCCCGAATCCTGCCAAGTCTACCAAATCTCGGACGGCCTCCGGGAGCTCGGCGTACCAGTCCCGTGCGGCGGTGGAACCATACCCCCGTACGCTACGGGAACCAACCTGCATTCAGAATGAATACATGTGTCAATAATGAACTGGGCTGCATGCCAGTGAAATGAAATGGGCTGTGTGCCGATGAAATGAAATGGGCTGTGTGCCGATGAAATGAAATGGGCTGTGTGCCAAGATGAAATGAAATGGGCTGTGTGCCGATGAAATGAAATAGACTGTGTGCCGGTGAAATGAAATGGGCTGTGTGCCGATGAAATGAAATGGGCTGTGTGCCGATGAAATGAAATAGGCTGTGTGCCGGTGAAATGAAATGGGCTGTGTGCCGATGAAATGAAATGGGTTGTGTACCGATGAAGTGAAATAAGCTACATGCAAATTCTAATCTGGGCTGCGTGTTCAAATTTCAACTAGCGTGGGCTGCGTGTTCACTATTTCAACTGGGCTGCGTGTTCAGAAAATTTAAGTTTGGGCTGCGTGTTCAAATTTCTATCAGTGTGGGCTGCGTGTTCAGAAAATTTTAAGTTTGGGCTGCGTGTTCAAATTTCTATCAGTGTGGGCTGCGTGTTCACTATTTAATCTGGGCTGCGTGTTCAGAAAATTTTAAGTTTGGGCTGCGTGTTCAAATTTCTATCAGTGTGGGCTGCGTGTTCACTATTTAATCTGGGCTGCGTGTTCAGAAAATTTTAAGTTTGGGCTGCGTGTTCAAATTTCTATCAGTGTGGGCTGCGTGTTCACTATTCTAATCTGGGCTGCGTGTTCAGAAAATTTTAAGTTTGGGCTGCGTGTTCAAATTTCTATCAGTGTGGGCTGCGTGTTCACTATTCTAATCTGGGCTGCGTGTTTAGAAAATTTTAAGTTTGGGCTGCGTGTTCAAATTTCTATCAGTGTGGGCTGCGTGTTCAGAAAATTTTAAGTTTGGGCTGCGTGTTCAAATTTCTATCAGTGTGGGCTGCGTGTTCACTATGTAATCTGGGCTGCGTGTTCAGAAAATTTTAAGTTTGGGCTGCGTGTTCAAATTTCTATCAGTGTGGGCTGCGTGTTCACTATTCTAAATCTGGGCTGCGTGTTCAGAAAATTTTAAGTTTGGGCTGCGTGTTCAAATTTCTATCAGTGTGGGCTGCGTGTTCACTATTTAATCTGGGCTGCGTGTTCAGGAAATTTTAAGTTTGGGCTGCGTGTTCAAATTTCTATCAGTGTGGGCTGCGTGTTCACTATTCTAATCTGGGCTGCGTGTTCAGAAAATTTTAAGTTTGGGCTGCGTGTTCAAATTTCTATCAGTGTGGGCTGCGTGTTCACTATTTAATTTGGGCTGCGTGTTCAGAAAATTTTAAGTTTGGGCTGCGTGTTCAAATTTCTATCAGTGTGGGCTGCGTGTTCACTATTTAATCTGGGCTGCGTGTTCAGAAAATTTTAAGTTTGGGTTGCGTGTTCAAATTTCTATCAGTGTGGGCTGCGTGTTCACTATTTAATCTGGGCGGTGTGTTCAGAAAATTTTAAGTTTGGGCTGCGTGTTCAAATTTCTATCAGTGTGGGCTGCGTGTTCACTATTTAATCTGGGTTGTGTGTTCAGAAAATTTAAAGTGTGGGCTGCGTGTTCACTTTCGAATTCGGGCTGTGTGTTCGACAAATCAGTGTTTGAACCGTGTGTTCACCTCTTAACTAATGTGTACTGTGCGTTCGCAATTAATTAATGAGCTGAGTGTTCAGAAATTCGAGTGTTGAAACTACATGTTCAGAATGCAAGCAAAGTACTATGTCATAAGCTAAACTGCGTGTTCAAGCATGGCAAAGGTGCTGAAATGTACGAAAAATGCAGAAAATGAAGTAAATACCTCTTGGGCCTCATGAGAGAGGTGATGCTCTGGCTCTCGGAGAAGCAGATCCCTGGGTGCTCGCTCGTCAAAGCTAGTGAAGTGACGGAAGACGGCACGAGGCAGGACGTGTGCTGGCGGATTGTACCTCCCTGGAATAAAAGGCCGGACCCTCGGGGGTAGAGTCATGGGATCAAAATCGTCTCCGGCACCTGGAAAACCTCCGCCGTGGGGAGAATTACCCGCCATTTTCAAAGAATCTGCAAAAGGAGCAAAAATGAGCGAAAATGAGCCAAAATTGGAAAAAGTCAACAAAAGTCAGCTCCCGAGAAAATCTTCCAAGTATTGAGACAAACTCACCTCAAGTGGCGAAAATGAGAAAAGAAGCACTGAAACCGAAATTTAATCGCTTCAAAGTGCTTGAAACTGAATGTATTTGCGGAAACAACTTGCGTGGGGCGTTGGAAAACGCGTATGGAACTCAGATCTGGAGAAGAAAGTGTTGTAGGAGGCAAGAGAGGAAGAAGTCTCGGCTGCATTATATAGGCTCCAAGTCATGGGATGAAGGAGCATGAAAAAGGAGGTGAAAATACCAAAATGCCCTCGGATTTGGGCATATGGCCAGCCGACCACCTTTTCTAGCCGGCCAGCCATTTCCTTTTTGGAAAACTGGCCGGCCAGCTATTTGCTTTTTGGAAAATCGGTTGGCCACCTCCCCCCTCCCATATAACCGGCCAGCCATGTCCCTCACAGGCTCACCTAGCTCCCTTCAAATTTTGAGGAAGATCGGAGTTCCCGGGACCTGAAAAAGTTCAAGAAAAGTACACTTCCGGTCGCGAAATAGCTCCGCCGGGACTTCAGCTTCAAGTTCTGACATATGTCTCATCATCATTCATCGAAATCGAAGTATATCCTTTTTGAATGAGTTGTAGCCTTTCCGGGAAGCGGATCGGAGGCCGCGATCGAGTTGCCTTCGCCGAAACACGCGTTTCCGTACTCGTTATTTCATGACAAACGGGCACCCTGATTCATGCTCATTTTGTACTATCATGCACATAACTTGCATTCTCATGAGCATACTCACTTTTTTATGCACATTTCTTGATATTGGCATACCTCTATGTTTGAGCATACGTTGTCACGCATGTTCCACTCTTGCATTGCGATGCATTCACTCACCGGCACTGCGTGTGTCGAACCTTTGGAATCACATTAAATATATGTTGGTAGCATATTGTACTTGTTGCAATTTCTCTCTTTTACAGGCACGATATTGTATGTACGGTTCAATTGAGGCTGGTGCGACCAGACGAATCGCGCAGGTATCGTATCTTCTCCGTGTGAGACATGGCGGGGATTGAATAATCCTCCGCATTTCTTAACTGCATGAAATGTAGTTGTTGCTTTGCATTCTTGCTTAAAACTGTTGCATCTATTTGCGAATACTTGCTTCATTACAGCTTGCTGCATTCGCATGATCATGAGTGATGTCCGGCTTCGCGTAGCGTATAAGTCCAACTTTCAAAACCGGCTTCGCGTAGCGTATAAGTCCAATCTTCAAAATCTTCTTGCGTTATCATTTGCATTTTGCCCCTGCCTGCGGGCACATCTCTGTTTACTTTGTACGTTTGTCTAAGTCTTCGGCCTTGTCAAAAATGGGTCGTCTCTGGGCTTTGACATTCACTCCCGTCACTTATGACTTTCGAGTTCTGTCAAAGAGGGGCAACTGTAGACACCCCATTTTTGACCGACCTTAAGACTCAGACGTCACTGATTGAGCGCTTGGTGATGTTGCATAATGTGCTCGTTCAGAAGTTTCAGAGTTGCGGCCGTGAGCCCTGCCTCCGGACTTCCGAACCCTCTTTTGTACCTTGCCTCGGTTTGCGAACCAGACTCGATTTTCTCGGTTTCTTTTCCTGAGGGAAGGGAGAGGTCCCGTAGACCATCTCTCAATGTCCGTAGGCTACATTTCGTGGTCGTAGGCCATTTTGCCCATTTCGGAGTCCACTTCCCGGTTTTCGGGATCGTTGGCCGTGTGCCTCGGTTCGGGACCGCCTGACCATCTCCGTTTGTTCTGATTTTTGGCATACTGCCTATTTTCTCCCTTTTGAGGGACACTGGGGTCTGAGAAACCCACTTCGTGGCCGAATGCCACTTTCGGTGCTTAACAGCCCATTTTCGGGACCTCGAACTGCGCGTTTTGGCCCCCGAACATTCGTTTTGCAACGGTTTTCGTTCATTTTTGGCAGGTACCTCTGTTTTATCACTGGGGAGGTCACTGAAGGGTGGGAGGCCAGTAATTGTTGCAGCAACCAGTTATATATCCTCCGACGCCCTCCGACGCCCGTTTTTTCACACTTCCGGGCTAATGTTGAACACCTTGGGGGCACTTTCTTGAACTCCAAACCACATATTTGTGATGTACACACTTGGGAGGACCCTAAAATGAGAGAGCCTCAGCCACACTCACATAAGAGGCCGATGGATGAAAATGAAGTGCCTCGAAATGCGTGCACACGGGCACGCAAACCGAGGCAATGGCATACGCAATGCAATATAGCTAAAATGGCATATAGAATGCAACATGGACTTATACTAACATGAGAGAGCCTCAGCCACACTCACATAAGAGGCCGATAGATGAAAATGAAGTGCCTCGAAATGCGTGCACACGGGTACGCAAACCGAGGCAATGGCATACGTAATGCAATATGGCTAAAATGGCATATAGAATGCAACATGGACTTATACTAACATGAGAGAGCCTCAGCCACACTCACATAAGAGGCCGGTAGATAAAAATGAAGTGCCTCGAAATGCGTGCACACGGACACGCAAACCGAGGCAATGGAATATGCAATGCAATGGCATGGAAATGACATATAGAATGCAACATGGAATTTAAGCACTGAAATGTGGGGGAAAACAGCCCCGAAATGAGGCGAAAACACACCCGATGCATGGAATAGTCCCGAAATATGAATTTTGGCACCCGAAATGGCCTATAGCTATACCAAACATGCACAATATGAACATGAAATGAATAGACAGTAGCAAGGCAGCCCCAAAATTAGCATTTTTCCAGTTCAAAACATGGCCAAACAGCAAGCAAAGATAGGGCAACAATGGCATGCAAAAATGGCCCTAAACATGAGATTATGAAGCAACTCATAGCTGCGAACTCCAAATAGGTTAGGGCCCTTCAACAAAGTTGAAGAGGGGACCAAAATATGATGTTTTACAGAACTGTAAAAATCCCAAAAACAAACACAGGTATGGCTGCACCCCCATGCAAGAAAAAGGGCCAAAAGGTGGCCAAAGAGGCAAGTGGTATATGCAAAGCCCAAACTGAAAAATTCCCTTCTACAACATTTAAGAGGGACCAAAAATAAGCATATTTACAGAACTGTAAAAACTCCAAAACAGTATACAAACATGCTAGAAATGCAATGCAAAATAAGGCTCAAAAGAGGCTATAACATGAGGTATGCCAAATATTCCACAAACGGCCAAAGACCCTTAATAAAAAATGAATAATGGGTCAAAATAAGACTATTTTCAGAACTGTAAAATGGCCAAAAACAAAAGCATGATAGGCTGCCAAAACATGCAAGAATGGGGACCAAAAGAGAGATATAACATGAAGTGACATATGGAGGTCCCAAACCATGAAAGGCCCTAAATGAAACATGAAGAATGGACCAAAATAAGACTATTTTCAGAACTGTAAAATGGCCAAAAACCAAAGCACAATAGGCTGCCAAAGCATGCAAAAATGGGAACCAAAAGAGAGATATAACATGAAGTGACATATGGAGGTCCCAAACCATGAAAGGCCCTAAATGAAACATGAAGAATGGACCAAAATAAGACTATTTTCAGAACTGTAAAATGGCCAAAAACCAAAGCACAATAGGCTGCCAAAGCATGCAAAAATGGGACCAAAAAGGGAGTATAAAGGCAAGTACAACACGGAAGTCCCAAACAGTGTTGAGCCCTTCTTCAATGTTGAAGAGGGGCTCAAAATAAGACTATTATCAGTTTACAACATGCTCCAAAACAAATCACACACAAGCTAAAAATATCATGCAAGAAAATGACATTTTAGAGGGATAATGAAGCAAGTGCAAGATGGAGGGCTCAAACAGGGTTGAGCCCTTAATGAGACATGAAAATGAGCACAAAAGAAGGCCACTTTCAGTTATGGCCGGAGCTCAAAGCAAAAAGCATAGATTGCTAAGAAATATTGCAAAGAAAAGCTCAAAAAAGGGGAAATGGCAACTCACCCTTGGAGACAAGTCTTTTGTTGCTTCTTGGACCAATTTTGTTACCTCTTAGCTGCTGGAATTCTTCCCCTTGCTGCTGAAATGAAGTGGTGGTGGTAGAGCTTGGTGGTGATGAAGAAAACAAGGTGTAGGACTTAAGGATTTTTAGGAAAATGAGGAAGATGAAGGGAGATATGTGTATTGAGGCTTGAAGACAATTTTTTTTCAACCCCAAAATATGATGTTTTCCCTTGGTTATATGGAACAAAAGAAGGTGTAAAGGTGGGGGAAAAAGGAGGCAAACTTTCCCCCACAAAATATCCCCCGGATATTGATATTTTCTGGGGGATAAAGCTATACAATTGTAAAGTGAACAGTGTGAGGATTACGGCCGGCCAAGTATTTTTGTTGCAAGTGGCCGGCCGGCCACACCCCCTAGCCGGCCGGCTAGGGGTCAAAAGGGTCAAGCTGGTTTAGTGGCCGGCCACCACATGATGGTGTCCTCCCATGTGTGTACAATACAACCCTGTGGTTAAAAGTCCAAGAAAGTGGCTCAAGGGTGTTCAACATTAGCTCGGAAAGGGGGGTTCAAAAGGGTCAGGTGGAATTACTGGCCGGCCACCAACTTTTAGGGTCCTCCCAAGTGTGTACATCACAAATATGTGGTTCAAAGTTCAAGAAAGTGGGCCCAAGGTGTTCAACATTAGCCCGGAAGGAGGGGTTCAAAAGGGTCAGGTGGAATTACTGGCCGGCCACCAACTTTTAGGATCCTCCCATGTGTGTACATCACAAGTATGTGGTTCAAAGTTCAAGAAAGTGGGCCCAAGGTGTTCAACATTAGCCCGGAAGTGTGAAAAACGGGCGTCGGAGGATATATAACTGGTTGCTGCAACAATTACTGGCCTCCCATCCTTCAGTGACCTTCCCGGTGATAAAACAGAGGTATCTGCCAAAAATGAACGAAAACCGTTGCAAAACGAATGTTCGGGGGCCAAAACGCGCAGTTCGAGGTCCCGAAAATGGGCTGTTAAGCACCGAAAGTGGCATTCGGCCACGAAGTGGGTTTCTCAGACCCCAGTGTCCCTCAAAAGGGAGTAGAAAGGAAGTATGCCAAAAATCAGAACAAACGGAGATGGTTAGGCGGCCCCGAACCGAGGCACACGGCCTGACGGCTCCGAAAACCGGGAACCGGACTCCGAAATGGGCAAGATGACCTACGGCCACAAAATGTAGCCCACGGCCACTGAGAGATGGTCTATGGGACCTCTCCCTCCCCTCAGGAAAAGAAACAGCGAAAACTGAGTCTGGTTCGCAAACCGAGACAAAGCACAAAAGAGGGTTCGGAAGTCCGGAGGCAGGGCTCACGGCCGCGACTCTGAAACTTCTGAACGAGCACATTATGCAACATCACCAAGCGCTCAATCGGTGATGTCTGAGTCTTAAGGTCGGTCAAAAATGGGGTGTCTACAACAAGTTAAGCCCTTGGCTTGAATGTTTACATGTAATCTCAAATAAAAACAAATATCTAAAGACAAGTCTTCCAGAATTCAAAAAAAAATCGAATCCTTCCAAGCTAAGTCCTTGGAGGTAGCTTATCACCTGAACCTGAAAATGATGTTCCCATATAGGGTGAGCCACAGCCCAGTAGAAATATACTAAACCAAATATAAGCATTGAATAAAGCAATAGCATTCAATAGATGGTTAACCAAGCTAATCAATTATATCATTATACAGTCTCATGACACTAATGTCTAAGACACATTTCACTTTCCATTATTATCAACATGGCTCAGAACTTGGCCAAACTTACAACAGTGAACTATATATCATATTCACATTACTTTCAATATCAAAAAAACAAATGAGACCCAGGCTCATATCAAAACACTTCATACTTCTCGTTTGATACACATTGTAGTGCTGTATCAATAACATGTAAAAACACTTCAATATCAATAAGCACACATAATAGTGATGCTAGTGGAGTCCATCCCCTATCTCCTCCCAAACAAAATCCGGTTTAGAGGTCCATCCCCTATCTTCCCCTAAACCGTGGAGTACATCCCCTATCTCCTCCCAAACAAAAATGCATATACAAAGTATTAAACACTTGTCATATACAACACACAATCAATACATGTATTTTCTGTAATAATTCAACAATCAAAATCAATGGCATAACCAATACGATTAGTTTCAGTTTTCCCTGATCCACATGCAATGTCTACAACAATCACGACTATCCTCCACCGATAGCCCAAAACAGTTATTTCTAAACAGAAAATAAATGTATCAACTAACATAATTCCAACATTTTCATAGGTGAGTGATTAAACTACCAACTACACCACTTAATCAATAAATTCATTAATTCCATGAATTCAACTAAATCCCCAACTTTCCCTAAATTAATTTATTACAACAACTAGGGTTTTTCCCAAAATTACCAAACAACCCCCAACATATCAAAATACCAAAACTTAGAACAAAACTTATAATATGGAGTAGGAAATCCCTACCTCGAAGCGAAGAACTCGAATGGAGAAGATGACGAAAAACCAAAGTGCTCCAAACCCAAGATTGTTCAGATTAAACGGAAGCCGTCGACCCACTTTATCTTTTTAACAAAGGACTTAGGGTAGAAATACACTCAAAGTAGATCAAACCTAAGAGAGAAGGTGTGTAGGGAGAGGGAGAAGACAGTTCTAGGGTTTTAGAATCAAAAGGGAGATGAAAAATGATCCAGAAAGTCGGGTCTCGGATTTTTATAACAGTCGCCCCGCTTGAGCGTGGAAACCCCCGCTCGAGCTTCACTCACAGACTCCCGCTCGAGCGGCAAAACTCCCGCTCAAGCGGCGGATGCACACTCCCAGAAGTTTTTGCAGACAACTCCCAGCTCGAGCGTCACTCACAACCTCCCGCTCGAGCTGCCAATCCCCCGCTCGAGCGTCCAACACTACACAGGACATACTGGATGGGTGTATTCCCCGCTCGAGCGCCCAAACCCCCGCTCGAGCGCCCAAACCCCCGCTCGAGCGGACAAGCCAAAATCTGGGCAACTAGACTTGGTTCCTAAGCTCAACCAACCTGCTCCAAATCTTCCCAACACAACCCAAGACTCAATATAAGGATTAAAGGGTGCAAACAACATACTCTCAGCTACCAGCTCCACGGAACCTAAGTCCAGATATAACAAGTAAAGAAAAGGGAAACCGGGATCGCTATATTATTCAACTTCCATTTTTATTCAATTTGCTTTTCTATTAAACTTCCTTTTTTATTTAATTTCCAAATAGATCGTTAAGGTATAGTGCTTTCTTGAATGAACTTCAATTTTTAATTTTCTGCAACTTCCATTTTTATTTTTATTCGACTTCTATTTTTATTCAAGTTATTTTTCTATTCAACTTCCTTTTTTATTTAATTTTCAAATAGATTGTTAAGGTATAGTGGTTTCTTGAATGAACTTCCAATTTTAATATTCTGCAACTTCCATTTTTATTTCTATTCAACATCTTTTTTTATTCAAGTTTCTTTTCTATTCAACTTCATTTTTTATTTAATTTCCAAATAGAACGTTAAGGTATACTGGTTTCTGGATTGAACTACCATTTTTAATTTTATGCAACTTTCACTTTTATTTTTATTAAACTTCCATTTTTGTTCGATTTACATTTCTATAAAACTTCCTTTTTTATTTAAATTCCAAATAGATCGTTAAGGTGTAGTGGTTTCTTTAACGAACTTCCATTTTTAATTTTATGGAACTTCCATTTTTATTTTTATTCAGTTCCATTTTTATTCAAGTTATTTTTCTATTCAACTTCCTTTTTTATTTAATTTCCAAATAGATCGTTAAGGTATAGTGGTTTCTTGAATGAACTTCCATTTTTCATTTTCTGCAACTTCCATTTTTACTTTTATTTAACTTCCTTTTTTATTTAATTTCCAAATAGATCGTTAAGGTATAGTGGTTTTTGGATTGAACTTCCACTGTTAATTTTATGCAACTTTCATTTTTATTTTTATTCAACTTCCATTTCTATTCAATTTACTTTTCTATTAAACTTCCTTTTTTATTTAATTTCCAAATAGATCGTTAAGGTATAGTGGTTTCTTGAATGAATTTCCATTTTTAATTTTCTGCAACTTCCATTTTTATTTTTAATTAACTTCCATTTTTATTCAAGTTACTTTTCAATACAACTTCCTTTTTTATTTAATTTCAAATAGATCGTTAACGTATAATGGTTTCTTGAATGAACTTCCAATTTTAATTTTTTGCAACTTCTATTTTCATTTCTATTCAACTTCTTTTTTTATTCAAGTTTTTTTTCTATTCAACTTCATTTTTCATTTAATTTCTAAATAGATCGTTAACATATAGTGGTTTCTGTATTGAACTTCCATTTTTAATTTTATGCAACTTTCACTTTTATTTTTGTTCAACTTCCATTTTTATTCAAGTTATTTTTCTGCTAAACTTCCTTTTCTATTTAATTTCCAAATAGATCGTTAAGGTATAGCGGTTTCTTGAATGAACTTCCATTTTTAATTTTATGGAATTTTCATTTTTATTTTTATTCGGCTTCCATTTTTATTCATGTTATTTTTCTATTCAACTTCTTTTTTATTTAATTTCCAAATAGATAGTTAAGGTATAGTGGTTTCGTGAATGAACTTCCATTTTTAATTTTCTGCAAATTCCATTTTTATTTTTACTTAACTTCCTTTTTTATTCAAGTTTCTTTTCTACTCAACTTCATTTTTTATTTAATTTCCAAATTGATCGTTAAGGTATAGTGGTTTTTCGATTTAACTTCCATTGTTAATTTCATTCAACTTTCATTTTTATTTTTATTCAACTTCCATTTTTATTCAATTTATTTTTCAATTAAACATCCTTTTTTATTTAATTTACAAATGCATTGTTAAGGTATAGTGGTTTCTTGAATGAACTTCCATTTTTAATTTTCTGCAACTTTTGTTTTTATTTTTATTTAACTTCCATTTTTATTCAATTTACTTTTCTATTCAACTTCCTTTTTTATTTAATTTCCAAATAGATCGTTAAGGTATAGGGGTTTCTTGAATGAATTTCTATTTTTAATTTTCTGAAACTTCCATTTTTATTTTTAAGTAACTTCCATTTTTATTCAAGTTACATTTCTATTCAACTTCCTTTTTTATTTAATTTCCAAATAGATCGTTAACGTATAGTGGTTTCTGGATTGAACGTTCATTTTTAATTTTATGCAACTTTCATTTTTATGTTTATTCAACTTCCATTTTTATTAAATTTACTTTTCTATTAAACTTTATTTTTTATTTAATTTCCTAATAGATCGTTAAGTTATAGTGGTTTCTTGAATGAACTTTCATTTTTAATTTTCTGCAACTTCCATTTTTATTTTTATTCGATCTCCATTTTTATTCAAGTCATTTTTCTATTCAACTTCCTTATTTATTTAATTTCCAAATAGATCGTTAAGGTATAGTGGTTTCTTGAATGAACTTCCATTTTTAATTTTCTGCACCTTCCATTTTTATTTTTTTTCGACTTCGATTTTTATTCAAGTTATTTTTCTCTTCAACTTCCTTTTTTTATTTAATTTCCAAATAGATCGTTAAGGTATAGTGGTTTCTAGAATGAACTTCCATTTTTAATTTTCTGCAACTTCCGTTTTTACTTTTATTTAACTTCCTTTTTTATTCAAGTTTCTTTTCTACTCAACTTCCTTTTTTATTTAAATTCCAAATAGATCGTTAAGGTATACTAGTTTCTGGATTGAACTTCCATTTTGAATTTTATACAACTTTCACTTTTATTTTTATTCAACTTCCATTTTTATTCAATTTATTTTTCTATTAAACTTCCTTTTTATTTAATTTCCAAATAGATCGTCAAGGTATAGTAGTTTCTTTAATGAACTTCCATTTTTAATTTTATGGAACTTCCATTTTTATTTTTATTCAGCTTCCATTTTTATTCAAGTTATTTTTCTATTCAACTTAATTTCCAAATAGATCGTTAAGGTAAAGTGGTTTCTTGAATGAACTTCCATTTTTAATTTTCTGCAAGTTCCATTTTTATTTTTATTTAACTTCCTTTTTTATTCACGTTTCTTTTCTACTCAACTTCCTTTTTGATTTAATTTCCAAATAGATCGTTAAGGTATAGTGGTTTTTGGATTGAACTTCCATTGTTAATTTTATACAACTTTCATTTTTATTTTTATTCAACTTCCATTTTTATTCAATTTACTTTTCTATTAAACATTGTTTTTTATTGAATTTCCAAATAAATCGTTAAGGTATAGTGGTTTCTAGAATGAACTTCCATATTTAATTTTCTACAACTTTTAATTTTATTTTTATTTAACTTCTATTTTTATTCAATTTTCTTTTCTATTCAACTTCCTTTTTTATTTAATTCCAAATAGATCGTTATGGTACAGTGGTTTCTTGAATGAATTTCTATTTTTAATTTTCTGCAACTTCCATTTTTATTTTTAAGTAACTTCAATTTTTATTCAAGTTACTTTTCTCTTCAACTTCCTTTTTTATTTAATTTTCAAATCGATCGTAAACGTATAGTGGTTTCTGGATTGAACTTCCATTTTTATTTTTATGCAACTTTCATTTTTATTTTTATTCAACTTCCATTTTTATTCAGGTTATTTTTCTATTCAACTTCCTTTTTTATTTAATTTCCAAATATATCGTTAAGGTATAGTGGTTTCTCGAATGAACTTCCCTTTTTAATTTTCTGCAACTTCTATTTTTATTTTTATTCGACTTCCATTTTTATTCATGTCATTTTTCAATTCAACTTTCTTTTTTATTTAATTTCCAAATAGATCGTTAATGTATACTGGTTTCTTGAATGAACTTTCATTTTTAATTTTCTGCACCCTCCATTTTTATTTTTATTTGACTTCCATTTTTATTCAAGTCATTTTTCCATTCAACTTCCTTTGTTTTTTAATTTCCAAATATATCGTTAAGGTATAGTGGTTTCTGGATTGAACTTCCATTTTTAATTTTATGCAACTTTCATTTTTATTTTTATTCAACTTCTATTTTTATTCAATTTACTTTTCTATTAAACTTCCTTTTTTTTTTAATTTCCAAATACATCGTTAAGGTATAGTGGTTTCTTCAATGAACTTCCATTTTTAATTTTCTGCAACTTCCATTTGTATTTTTATTTTTAACTTCCTTTTTTATTCAAGCTTGTTTTCTACTCAACTTCTTTTTTTATTTAATTTCCAAATATGTCGTTAAGGTATAGTGGTTTTTGGATTGAACTTCCATTGTTAATTTTATGCAGCTTTCATTTTTATTCAATTTACTTTTCTATTAAACTTCCTTTTTTATTTAATTTCCAAATAAATCGTTAAGGTATAGTGGTTTCTTGAATGAACTTCCATTTTTAATTTTCTGCAACTTT
The DNA here is from genome assembly GCF_055761805.1 of Camellia sinensis. Classification (NCBI taxonomy): domain Eukaryota; kingdom Viridiplantae; phylum Streptophyta; class Magnoliopsida; order Ericales; family Theaceae; genus Camellia; species Camellia sinensis. The sequence goes on along the minus strand of NC_138962.1, from coordinate 1,142,720 downwards.
TATTTTTATTTTTATTTAACTTCCGTTTTTATTCAATTTACTTTTCTGTTCAACTTCCTTTTTTATTTAATTCCAAATAGATCGTTAAGGTATAGTGGTTTCTTGAATGAATTTCTATTTTTAATTTTCTGTAACTTCCATTTTTATTTTTAAGTAACTTCCATTTTTATTCAAGTTACACTTCTCTTCAACTTCCTTTTTTGTTTAATTTCCAAATAGATCGTTAACGTATAGTGGATTCTGGATGGAACTTCCATTTTTAATTTTATGCAACTTTCATTTTTTTTTTTTGTTCAACTTCCATTTTAATTCAGGTTATTTTTCTATTCAACTTCCTTTTTTATTTAATTTCCAAATAGGTCATTAAGGTATAGTGGTTTCTTGAATGAACTTCCATTTTTAATTTTCTGCAACTTCCATTTTCATTTTTTGTAACGCCCTCAAAATAATAACATTAAACCCAACAAATGAGACATGCATTTATATGTAAAAGCTCCACATTCTTCCATTTATCAGAATTCCATTACATCAGTATTACATGTTATGTTAACAACAAAAGGAAATGCAAATGCCTTATGGGCTTACAGCTTTCCAAGTTAACACTTGGTTACAACAAAAGTACTAACTTGTTTACACATTAAGCCATTGGCTTGAATTTACATGTAATACATCAAAAAGTAAAACGACAAAAGTATGTCCGCCTCTAGCCTCCCAAGCTATGTCCTTGGAGGTGGCATGCTACCTGTACCTGAAAATGATATTCCCATATAGGGTGAGCCACAGCCCAGTAGAAATACACTAAACCAACCATGAACAATGACTAAAATATTAGCAATTGATAGATGGCCAACACTGATACATTCACATAAATCACATATTTATGTCATACGACTTATGAGTCCAAGTTACCTTTCATTTTCCCCTTTTCAACGGATAGGCATATAAGCACCACCCACATTCTAAACAGATATGTATAACAACAATATCCACATTCTCAGATAAGCAAATAAGCTATATCCACATTCTACAACAGATATGTATAACAACAATATCCACAGATAAGCATATAAGCTATATCCACACTTCACAAAGATAAGCATATGAGCTCTATCTTCACTTTATTAGACAAGCATATGAGCTGTATCTACGGAGTTCATCCCTATCTTCTCCCAACACTATCCGGTTTAGAGGTACATCCCCCATCTTCCCCTAAACCGCGGAGTACATCCCCTATCTCCTCCTTTACACATAACGTATACAAACACATTGGTTCTATATACAATCACTCAATACATACAATTAATGTATTCTATCAACCGTCACATTCCATGACACATTCCATTGATTGGTTTCCGTTTACCTAATCATCATGCATTGTCTACAACAATCACGACTATCCTCCACCGATAGCCCAAAGCAATTATTTCTAAACAGAAAATAGATGCACAAATGGATATTCAATCAACATTTCATTTCGGTGTGTGATAAACAATTCAACTACACCCTTTAACCCCATACATTCCCAATCTCGACAATTCCATTTTTTTTCCTCATTTCTCACAATTAATTATCCCAATTAATCAACCAATGTAATTAGGTCATTTTCCATAATTACCATTTCAACCCTTAGGTCCCATTTTCATCAATGATTCAACATTTATTTCGTTTCTCTATGCCAAACATGCATCTAGGTTTGTTATGAATAAAACCCCAACTTTTGTAAAAATAACACAAAAGCCCCAAACTTTCACCAAATTACCAAACCAACCCCAACATCTCAAAATATCAAAATTTAAAGACAAAATCCATAGAGAGGAGCAGGATATCCCTACCTCAAATTCGGAGCCTCAAAGGAGAAGATGATAAAACCCAACGTGCTCCAAATCCCAGAATTTTCAGATTAAAATATAGCCCTCGACGATCAACAACCTTTTTGTAAAAGCCAAAGGTGAGCAAATCACTCCTACTAGATCAAAACCTAGAGAGAAGGTAGAGTTCTAGAGTGAGAGGCTCAACAATGGTGTTTTTGGAAAAGTAAGAGAGAGAAGAGGAAGTGAAAAAGTGACTTGAAAAGTCAAAACACGGAACTAAAAGCCAATCGGCCCGCTCGAGCGTAACTCACAGACTCCCGCTCGAGCGCCAACAATCCCGCTCGAGCGGCGAATACACACTCCCAGAACTTCTGCAGAACCAGGTCTCCGCTCGAGCTCCCAACTCCCCGCTCGAGCGGCACTCACGTAACCCCGCTCGAGCGGCCAATACCACGCTCGAGTGTCCAACACTGCACAAAAAATACTGAATGGGTGCAATCCCCGCTCGAGCGCCAACACCCCCGCTCGAGCGGACAGGTCAAAATCTGGGCAACTAGTTTTGGTTTCTAAACTCAACCAACCTGTAACAAACCTGCCCAACACATCCTATAACTCAAATACGAAGTAAAAAGGATGCAAACAAGATAATAAACAACTACCCTCAACCACGGACACATGTCCGGATCACTGTTCAACAAGGGTAAACCCGGGATCGCTATATTTTTGTTCCACTTCCATTTTATTCAAGTCATTTTTCTATTCTACTTTCTTTTTTATTTAATTTCCAAATAGATCGTTAAGGTGTAATTGTTTCTTTAATGAGCTTCCATTTTTAATTTTCTGCACCTTCCATTTTTATTTTTATTTGACTTCCATTTTTATTCAAGTCATTTTTCTATTCAATTTCTTTTTTTATTTAATTTCCAAATATATCGTTAAGGTATAGTGGTTTCTGGATTGAACTTCCATTTTTAATTTTATGCAACTTTCATTTTTATTTTTATTAAACTTCTGTTTTTATTCAATTTACTTTGCTATTAAACTTCCTTTTGTATTTAATTTCCAAATACAACGTTAAGGTATAGTGGTTTCTTGAATGAACTTTCATTTTTAATTTTTTGCAACTTCCATTTGTATTTTAATTTGACTTCCTTTTTTATTCAAGTTTCTTTTCTACTCAACTTTCTTTTTTATTTAATTTCCAAATAGATCGTTAAGGTATAGTGGTTTTTGGATTGTACTTCCATTGTTAATTTTATGCAACTTTCATTTTTATTTTTATTCAACTTTCTTTTCTATTCAATTTACTTTTCTATTAAACTTCCTTTTTTATTTAATTTCCAAATAAATCGTTAAGGTATAGTGGTTTCTTGAATAAACTTCCATTTTTAATTTTCTGCAACGTTTATTTTTATTTTTATTTAACATCCATTTTTATTCAATTTACTTTTCTATTCAACTTCCCTTTTTATTTAATTCCAAATACATCATTAAGGTATAGTGGTTTCTTGAATGAATTTCTATTTTTAATTTTCTGCAACTTCCATTTTTATTTTTAAGTAACTTCCATTTTTATTCAAGTTAGTTTTCTATTCAACTTCCTTTTTTATTTAATTTTCAAATAGATCGTTAACGTATTGTAGTTTCTGGATTGAACTTCCATTTTTAATTTCACGCAACTTTCATTTTAATTTTTATTCGACTTCCATTTTTATTAAATTTATTATTCTATTAAACTTTATTTTTTATTTAATTTCCAAATAGATCGTTAAGGTATAGTGGTTTCTTGAATGAACTTCCATTTTTAATTTTCTGCAACTTCCATTTTTATTTTTATTCGACTTCCATTTTTATTCAAGTCATTTTTCTATTCAACTGCCTTTTTTATTTAATTTAAAATAGATCGTTAAGGTATAGTGGTTTCTTGAATGAACTTCCATTTTTAATTTTCTGCACCTTCCATTTTTATTTTTATTTGACTTCCTTTTTTATTCAAGTTTCTTTTCTGCTCAACTTCATTTTTTATTTAATTTCCAAATAGATCGTTAAGGTATAGTGGTTTCTGGATTGAACTTCTGTTTCTAATTTTATGAAACTTTCATTTTCATTTTCATTCAATCTCAATTTTTATTCAATTTACTTTTCTATTAAACTTCCTTTTTTATTTAATTTCCAAACAGATCGTTAAGGTATTGTGGTTTCTAGATTCAACTTCTATTTTTATTTTTTTGCAACTTTCATTTTTATTTTTATTCAACTTCCATTTTTATTCAATTTACTTTTTCTATTAAACTTCCTTATTTATTTTATATCCAAATAGATCGTTAAGGTATAGTGGTTTCTTGAATGAACTTCCATTTTTAATTTTTTACAACTTCCATTTTTATTTTTATTTGAGTTCCATTTTTATTCAATTTACTTTTCTTTTCAACTTCCTTTTTTATTTAATTTCCAAATAGATCGTTATGGTATAGTGGTTTCTGGATTGAACTTCCATTTTTAATTTTATGCAACTTTCATTTTTATTTTTATTCAACTTCCATTTTTATTCAATTAACTTTTCTATTAAACTTCCTTTTTTATTTAATGTCCAAATAGATCATTAAGGTATAGTGGTTTCTCGAATGAACTTCCATTTTTAATTTTCTGCAGCTTCCATTTTTAATTTTATTCAGGTTATTTTTCTATTCAACTTCCTTTTTTATTTGATTTCCAAATAGATCGTTAAGGTATAGTGGTTTTTCTTGAATGAATTTTCATTTTTAATTTTTTGCAACTTCCATTTTTATTTTTATTTAACTTCCTTTTTATTCAAGTTTATTTTCTACTCAACTTCATTTTTTATTTAATTGCCAAATAGATTGTTAAGGTATAGTGGTTTTTGGATCGAATTTCCATTGTTAATTTTATGCAACTTTCATTTTTATTTTTATTCAACTTCCATTTTTATTCAATTTACTTTTCTATTAAACTTCCTTTTTTATTTAATTTACGAATACATCGTTAAGGTATAGTGGTTTCTTGAATGAACTTTCATTTTTAATTTTCTGCAACTTTTGTTTTTATTTTTATTTAACTTCCATTTTTATTCAATTTACTTTTCTATTCAACTTCCTTTTTTATTTAATTTCCAAATAAATCGTTAAGGTATAGTGGTTTCTTGAATGAATTTCTATTTTTAATTTTCTGCAACTTCCATTTTTATTTTTAAGTAACTTCCATTTTTATTCAAGCTACATTTCTATTCAACTTCCTTTTTTATTTAATTTCCAAATAGATCGTTAACGTATAGTGGTTTCTGGATTGAACTTCCATTTTTAATTTTATGCAACATTCATTTTTATGTTTTTTCAACTTCAATTTTTATTTAATTTACTTTTCTATTATACTTCATTTTTTATTTAATTTACTAATAGACCGTTAAGGTATAGTAGTTTCCTGAATGAACTTCCATTTTTAATTTTCTGCAACTTCCATTTTTATTTTTATTCGATCTCCATTTTTATTCAAGTCATTTTTCTATTCAACTTCCTTATTTATTTAATTTCCAAATAGATCGTTAAGGTATAGTGGTTTCTTAAATGAACTTCCATTTTTAATTTTCTGCACTTTCCATTTTTATTTTTTTTTCGACTTCCATTTTTATTCAAGTTATTTTTCTAATCAAATTCCTTTTTTATTTAATTTCCAAATAGATCGTTAAGGTATAGTGGTTTCTTGAATGAACTTCCAATTTTAATTTTCTGCAACTTCCATTTTTATTTTTATTCAACATCTTTTTTTATTCAAGTTTCTTTTCTATTCAACTTCATTTTTTATTTTATTTCCAAATAGATCGTTAAGGTATACTGGTTTTTGGATTGAACTTTCATTTTTAATTTTATGCAACTTTCACTTTTATTTTTATTCAACTTCCATTTTTATTCAATTTACTTTTCTATTAAACTTTCTTTTTTATTTAATTTCCAATTAGATCGTCAAGGTATAGTGGTTTTTTTAATGAACTTCCATTTTTAATTTTATGGAACTTCCATTTTTATTTTTATTTAGCTTCCAATTTTATTCAAGTTATTTTTCTATTCAACTTTATTCTTTATTTAATTTCCAAATATATCATTAAGGTAAAGTGGTTTCTTGAATGAACTTCCATTCTTAATTTTCTGCAACTTCCATTTTTGTTTTTATTCGACTTCCATTTTTATTCAAGTCATTTTTCTATTCAACTTTCTTTTTTACTTAATTTCCAAATAGATCCTTAAGGTATAGTGGTTTCATGAATGAACTTCCATTTTTATTTTTCTGCACCTTCCATTTTTATTTTTATTTGACTTCCATTCTTATTCAAGTCATTTTTCTATTCAACTTCTTTTTTTTATTTAATTTACAAATATACCGTTAAGGTATAGTGGTTTCTGGGTTGAACGTCCATTTTTAATTTTATGCAACTTCCATTTTTATTTTTATTCGACTTCTGTTTTTATTCAATTTACTTTTCTATTAAACTTCCTTTTTTATTTAATTGCCAAGTACATCGTTAAGGTATAGTGGTTTCTTGAATGAACTTTCATTTTTAATTTTCTGCAACTTCCATTTGTATTTTTATTTGACTTCCTTTTTTATTCAAGTTTATTTTCTACTCAACTTCCTTTTTTATTTAATTTCCAAATAGATCGTTAAGGTATAGTGGTTTTTGGATTGAATTTCCCTTTGATAATTTTATGCAACTTTCATTTTTATTTTTATTCAACTTTTATTTTTATTCAATTTACTTTTCTATTAAACTTCCCTTTTTATTTAATTTCTAAATAAATCGTTAAGGTATAGTGGTTTCTTGAATGAACTTCCATTTTTAATTTTCTGCAACTTTTAATTTTATTTTTATTTAATTTCCATTTTTATTCAATTTACTTTTCTATTCAACTTCCTTTTTTATTTAATTCCAAATAGATCGTTATGGTATAGTGGTTTCTTGAATGTATTTCTATTTTTAATTTTCTACAACTTCCATTTTTATTTTTAAGTAACTTCCATTTTTATTCGAGTTACATTTCTCTTCAACTTCCTTTTTTTTTTAATTTCCAAATAGATCGTTAACGTATAGTGGTTTCTGGATTGAACTTCCATTTTTAATTTTATGCAACTTTTATTTTTATTTTTATTCAACTTCCATTTTTATTCAGGTTATTTTTCTATTCAACTTCCTTTTTTATTTAATTTCTAAATAGATCGTTAAGGTATAGTGGTTTCTTGAATGAACTTCCATTTTTAATTTTCTGCAACTTCCATTTTTATTTTTATTCGACTTCCATTTTTATTCAAGTCATTTTTCTATTCAACTTTCTTTTTTATTTAATTTCCAAATTGATCGTTAAGGTATAGTGGTTTTTGGATTGAACTTCCATTGTTAATTTTCTGAACTTTCGTTTTTATTTTTCTTCAACTTCCATTTTTATTAAATTTACTTTTCTATTAAACTTCCTTTTTTATTTAATTTCCAAATAGATCGTTAAGGTATAGTGGTTTCTTTAATGAACTTCTATTTTTAGTTTTATGGAACTTCCATTTTTATTTTTATTTACCTTCCATTTTTATTCAAGTTACTTTTCCATTCAACTTCTTTTTTTATTTAATTTCCAAATAGATCGTTAAGGTATACTGGTTTCTTCAATGAACTTCCATTTTTAATTTTCTGCAACTTCCATTTCTATTTTTATTGCACTTCCATTTCTATTCAAGTTATTTTTCTATTCAACTTCATTTTTTATTTAATTTCCAAATAGATCGTTAAGGTATAGTGGTTTCTTGAATGAACTTCCAATTTTAATTTTCTGCAACTCCCATTTTTATTTCTATTCAACATCTTTTTTTATTCAAGTTTCTTTTCTATTCAACTTCCTTTTTTATTTAATTTCCAAATAGATCGTTAAGGTATACTGGTTTGTGGATTGAACTTCCATTTTTAATTTTATACAACTTTCACTTTTATTTTTATTCAACTTCCATTTTTATTCAATTTACATTTCTATTAAACTTCCTTTTTTATTTAAATTCCAAATAGATCGTTAAGGTGTAGTGGTTTCTTTAGTGAACTTTCATTTTTATTTTAATTCAGCTTCCATTTTTATTCAAGTTATTTTTCTGTTCAACTTCCTTTTTTATTTAATTTCCAAATAGATCGTTAAGGTATAGTGGTTTCTTGAATGAACTTCCATTTTTAATTTTCTGCAACTTCCATTTTTACTTTTATTTAACGTCCTTTTTTTATTCAATTTTCTTTTCTACTCAACTTCCTTTTTTATTTGATTTCCATATAGATCGTTAAGGTATTGTGGATTTAGGATTGAACTTCCATTTTTAATTTTCTGCACCTTCCATTTTTATTTTTATTTGGCTTCCATTTTTATTCAAGTCCTTTTTCTATTGAACTTCTTTTTTTGTTTAATTTCCTAATATTTCGTTAAGGTATAGTGGTTTCTGGATTGAACTTCCATTTTTAATTTTATGCAACTTTCATTTTTCTTTTATTCAACTTTCATTTTTATTCAAGTTTTTTTTCTACTCAACTTCCTTTTTTCTTTAATTTCCAAATAGATCGTTAAGGTATAGTGGTTTCTTTAATGAACTTCCATTTTTAATTTTATGAAGCTTCCATTTTTATTTTTATTCAGCTTCCATTTTTCTTCAAGTTACTTTTCCATTCAACTTCCTTTTTTATTTAATTTCCAAATAGATCGTTATGGTATAGTGGTTTCTTGAATGAACTTCCATTTTTAATTTTCTGCACCTTCCATTTTTATTTTTATTCAACTCCTATTTTTATTCAATTTACTTTTCTATTAAACTTACTTTTTTATTTAATTTCCAAATAGATCGTTAAGGTATAGTGGTTTCTTGAATGAACTTCCATTTTTAATTTTCTGCAACTTCCATTTGTATTTTTATTTAACTTCCTTTTTTATTCAAGTTTTTTTCCTACTCAACTTCCTTTTTTATTTAATTTCCAAACAGATCGTTAACGTATAGTGGATTCTGGATTGAACTTCCATTTTTAATTTTATGCAACTTTCATTTTTATTTTTATTCAACTTCTATTTTTATTCAATTTACTTTTCTATTAAACTAACTTTTTTATTTAATTTCCAAATAGATCTTTAAGGTATAGTGGTTTCTTGAATGAACTTCCATTTTTAATTTTCTGCAACTTCCATTTGTATTTTTATTTAACTTCCTTTTTTATTCAAGTTTTTTTTCTACTCAACTTCCTTTTTTATTTAATTTCCAAATAGATCGTTAACGTATAGTGGTTTCTGGATTGAACTTCCATTTTTAATTTTATGCAACTTTTATTTTTATTTTTATTCAACTTCCATTTTTATTCAGGTTATTTTTCTATTCAACTTCCTTTTTTATTTAATTTCTAAATAGATCGTTAAGGTATAGTGGTTTCTTCAATGAACTTCCATTTTTAATTTTCTGCAACTTCCATTTTTATTTTTATTCGACTTCAATTTTTATTCAAGTCATTTTTCTATTCAACTTTCTTTTTTATTTAATTTCCAAATTGATCGTTAAGGTATAGTGGTTTCTTGAATGAACTTCCATTTTTATTTTTATTTGACTTCCATTTTTTTTCAAGTCATTTTTCTATTCAACTTCTTTTTTTTATTTAATTTCCTAATATATCGTTAAGGTATAGTGGTTTCTGGATTGAACTTCCATTTTTAATTTTATGCAACTTTCATTTTTATTTTTATTCAACTTCTATTTTTATTCAATTTACTTTTCTATTAAACTTACTTTTTTATTTAATTTCCAAATAGATCGTTAAGGTATAGTGGTTTCTTGAATGAACTTCCATTTTTAATTTTCTGCAACTTCCATTTGTATTTTTATTTAACTTCCTTTTTTATTCAAGTTTTTTTTCTACTCAACTTCCTTTTTTATTTAATTTCCAAATAGATCGTTAAGGTATAGTGGTTTTTGGATTGAACTTCCATTGTTAATTTTCTGAACTTTCGTTTTTATTTTTCTTCAACTTCCATTTTTATTAAATTTACTTTTCTATTAAACTTCCTTTTTTATTTAATTTCCAGATAGATCGTTAAGGTATAGTGGTTTCTTTAATGAACTTCTATTTTTAGTTTTATGGAACTTCCATTTTTATTTTTATTTACCTTCCATTTTTATTCAAGTTACTTTTCCATTCAACTTCCTTTTTTATTTATTTTCCAAATAGATCGTTAAGGTATACAGGTTTCTTCAATGAACTTCCATTTTTAATTTTCTGCAACTTCCATTTCTATTTTTATTGCACTTCCATTTCTATTCAAGTTATTTTTCTATTCAACTTCATTTTTTATTTAATTTCCAAATAGATCGTTAAGGTATAGTGGTTTCTTGAATGAACTTCCAATTTTAATTTTCTGCAACTCCCATTTTTATTTCTATTCAACATCTTTTTTTATTCAAGTTTCTTTTCTATTCAACTTCCTTTTTTATTTAATTTCCAAATCGATCGTTAAGGTATACTGGTTTGTGGATTGTACTTCCATTTTTAATTTTATACAACTTTCACTTTTATTTTTATTCAACTTCCATTTTTATTCAATTTACATTTCTATTAAACTTCCTTTTTTATTTAAATTACAAATAGATCGTTAAGGTGTAGTGGTTTCTTTAATGAACTTCTATTTTTATTTTAATTCAGCTTCCATTTTTATTCCAATTATTTTTCTATTCAACTTCCTTTTTTATTTAATTTCCAAATAGATCGTTAAGGTATAGTGGTTTCTTGAATGAACTTCCATTTTTAATTTTCTGCAACTTCCATTTTTACTTTTATTTAACTTCCTTTTTTTATTCAAGTTTCTTTTCTACTCAACTTCCTTTTTTATTTGATTTCCAAATAGATCGTTAAGGTATTGTGGATTTAGGATTGAACTTCCATTTTTAATTTTCTGCACCTTCCATTTTTATTTTTATTTGGCTTCCATTTTTATTCAAGTCATTTTCTATTGAACTTCTTTTTTTGTTTAATTTCCTAATATTTCGTTAAGGTACAGTGGTTTCTGGATTGAACTTCCATTTTTAATTTTATGCAACTTTCATTTTTCTTTTATTCAACTGTCATTTTTATTCAAGTTTTTTTTCTACTCAACTTCCTTTTTTCTTTAATTTCCAAATAGATCGTTAAGGTATAGTGGTTTCTTTAATGAACTTCCATTTTTAATTTTATGAAGCTTCCATTTTTATTTTTATTCAGCTTCCATTTTTCTTCAAGTTACTTTTCCATTCAACTTCCTTTTTTATTTAATTTCCAAATAGATCGTTATGGTATAGTGGTTTCTTGAATGAACTTCCATTTTTAATTTTCTGTACCTTCCATTTTTATTTTTTTTTTCGACTTCCATTTTTATTCAAGTTATTTTTCTATTCAACCTCCTTTTTTGTTTAATTTCCAAATAGATCGTTAAGGTATAGTGGTTTCTTGAATGAACTTCCAATTTTAATTTTCTGCAACTTCCATTTTTATTTCTATTCAACAACTTTTTTTATTCATGTTTCTTTTCTATTCAACTTCCTTTTTTATGTAATTTCCAAATAGATCGTTAAGGTATAGTGGTTTTTGGATTGAACTTCCATTGTTAATTTTATGCAACTTTCATTTTTATTTTTATTCAACTTCCATTTTTGTTCAATTTACTTTTCCATTAAACTTCCTTTTTTATTTAATTTCCAAATAGGTCGTTAAGGTACAATGGTTTCATGAATAAATTTCCATTTTTAATTTTCTGCAACTTCCATTTTTATTCAAGATTCTTTTCTATTCAACTTCCTTTTTTATTTAATTTCTAAATAGATCGTTAACATATAGTGGTTTTTGTATTGAACTTCCATTTATAATTTTATGAAACTTTCACTTTTATTTTTAATCAACTTCCATTTTTATTCAATTTACTTTACGGTTAAACTTCCTTTTTTATTTAATTTCCAATTAGATCGTTACGGTATAGTGGTTTCTTGAATGAACTTTCATTTTTAATTTTCTGCAACTTTCATTTTTATTTTTCTTCGACTTCCATTTTTATTCAAGTTATTTTTCTATTCAACTTCCTTTTTTATTTAATTTCCAAATAGATCGTGAAGGTATAGTGGTTTCTTGAATGAACTTCCAATGTTAATTTTCTGCAACTTCCATTTATATTTCAATTCAACATATTTTTTTATTCATGTTTCTTTTCTATTCAACTTCCTGTTTTGTTTAATTTCCAAATAGATCGTTAAGGTATATTGGTTTCTGGATTGAACTTCCATTTTTAATTTTATGCAACATTCACTTTTATTTTTTTTCAACTTCCATTTTTATTCAATTTACTTTTCTATTAAACTTCCTTTTTTATTTAATTTCCAAATAAATCGTTAAGGTATAGTGGTTTCTTTAATGAACTTCCATTTTTAATTTTATGGAACTTCCATTTTTATTTTTATTCAACTTCCATTTTTATTCAAGTTATTTTTTTATTGAACTTCTTTATTTATTTAATTTCCAAATAGATCGTTAAGGTATAGTCGTTTCTTGAATGAACTTTCATTTTTAATTTTCTGCAACTTGCACTTTTATTTTTATTTCACTTCCTTTTTCAATCAAGTTTCTTTTCTACTCAACATCCTTTTTTATTTAATTTCCAAATAGATCGTTAAGGTATAGTGGTTTCTGGATTGAACTTCCATTTTTATTTTTCATCAATTTCAATTTTTATTCAATTTGCTTTTCTATTAAACTTCCTTTTTTATTTAATTTCCAAATAGATCGTTAAGGTATAGTGGTTTCTTGAATGAACTTCCATTTTTAATTTTCTGCAACTTTCATTTTTATTTTTCTTCGACTTCCATTTTTATTCAAGTTATTTTTCTATTCAACTTCCTTTTTAATTTAATTTCCAAATAGATCGTGAAGGTATAGTGGTTTCTTGAATGAACTTCAAATGTTAATTTTCTGCAACTTCCATTTATATTTCAATTCAACATCTTTTTTTATTCATGTTTCTTTTCTATTCAACTTCCTGTTTTGTTTAATTTCCAAATAGATCGTTAAGGTATATTGGTTTCTGGATTGAACTTCCATTTTTAATTTTATGCAAAATTCACTTTTATTTTTTTTCAACTTCCATTTTTATTCAATTTACTTTTCTATTAAACTTCCTTTTTTATTTAATTTACAAATAAATCGTTAAGGTATAGTGGTTTCTTTAATGAACTTCCACTTTTAATTTTATGGAACTTCCATTTTTATTTTTATTCAACTTCCATTTTTATTCAAGTTATTTTTTTATTCAACTTGTTTATTTATTTAATTTCCAAATAGATCGTCAAGGTATAGTCGTTTCTTGAATGAACTTTCATTTTTAATTTTCTGCAACTTGCACTTTTATTTTTATTTCACTTCCTTTTTCAATCAAGTTCTTTTCTACTCAACATCCTTTTTTATTTAATTTCCAAATAGATCGTTAAAGTATAGTGGTTTCTGGATTGAACTTCCATTTTTAATTTTATGCAACTTCCATTTTTATTTTTCTTCAATTTCAATTTTTATTCAATTTACTTTTCTATTAAACTTCCTTTTTTATTTAATTTCCAAAATCGTTAAGGTATAGTGGTTTCTTTAATGAACTTCCATTTTTAATTTTATGTAACTTCCATTTTTATTTTTATTCAGCTTCCATTTTTATTCAAGTTATTTTTTTATTCAACTTCCTTGTTTATTTATTTTCCAAATAGATCGTTAAGGTATAGTGGTTTCTTGAATGAACTTCCATTTTTAATTTTCTACAACTTCCACTTTTATTTTTATTTCACTTCCTTTTTCAATCAAGTTTCTTTTCTACTCAACTTCTTTTTTTTTTTAATTTCCAAATAGATCGTTAAGGTATAGTGGTTTCTGGATTGAACTTCCATTTTTAATTTTATGCAACTTCCATTTTTATTCAATTTGCTTTTCTATTAAACTTCCTTTTTTATTTAATTTCCAAAATAAATCGTTAAGGTATAGTGGTTTCTTGAATGAACTTCCATTTTTAATTTTCTGCAACTTCCATTTTTATTTTTTTTCGAATTCCATTTTTATTCAAGTTATTTTTCTATTCAACTTCCTTTTTAATTTAATTTCCAAATAGATCGTTAACGTATAGTGGTTTCTTGAATGAACTTCCAATTTTAAATTTCTGCAACTTCTATTTTTATTTCTATTCAACATCTTTTTTTATTCAAGTTTCTTTTCTATTCAACTTCCTTTTCTATTTAATTTCCAAATAGATCGTTAAGGTATATTGGTTTCTGGATTGAACTTCCATTTTTAATTTTATGCAACTTTCACTTTTATATTTTTTCAACTTCCATTTTTATTCAATTTACTTTTCTATTAAACTTCCTTTTTTATTTAATTTCCAAATAGATCGTTAAGGTATAGTGGTTTTTTAATGAACTTCCATTTTTAATTTTATGGAACTTCCATTTTTATTTTTATTCAGCTTCCATTTTTATTCAAGTTATTTTTTTATTCAACTTCCTTGTTTATTTATTTTCCAAATAGATCGTTAAGGTATAGTGTTTTCTTGAATGAACTTCCATTTTTAATTTTCTACAACTTCCACTTTTATTTTTATTACACTTCCTTTTTCAATCAAGTTTCTTTTATACTCAACTTCTTTTTTTTTTTTAATTTCCAAATAGATCGTTCACGTATAGTGGTTTCTGGATTGAACTTCCATTTTTAATTTTATGCAACTTCCATTTTTATTTTTCTCCAACTTCCATTTTTATTCAATTTGCTTTTCTATTAAACTTCCTTTTTTATTTAATTTCCAAAATAAATCGTTAAGGTATAGTGGTTTCTTGAATGAACTTCCATTTTTAATTTTCAGCAACTTCCATTTTTATTTTTTTTCGACTTCCATTTTTATTCAAGTTATTTTTCTATTCAACTTCCTTTTTTATTTAATTTCCAAATAGATCGTTAAGGTATAGTGGTTTCTTGAATGAATTTCCAATTTTAAATTTCTGCAAGTTCTATTTTTATTTCTATTCAACATCTTTTTTTATTCAAGTTTCTTTTCTATTCAACTTCCTTTTCTATTTAATTTCCAAATAGATCGTTAAGGTATATTGGTTTCTGGATTAAACTTCCATTTTTAATTTTATGCAACTTTCACTTTTATATTTTTTCAACTTTCATTTTTATTCAATTTACTTTTCTATTAAACTTCCTTTTTTATTTAATTTCCAAATAGATCGTTAAGGTATAGTGGTTTCTTTAATGAACTTCCATTTTTAATTTTATGGAACTTCCATTTTTATTTTTATTCAGCTTCCATTTTTATTCAAGTTATTTTTTTATTCAACTTCCTTGTTTATTTATTTTCCAAATAGATCGTTAAGGTATAGTGGTTTCTTGAATGAACTTCCATTTTTAATTTTCTACAACTTCCACTTTTATTTTTATTTCACTTCCTTTTTCAATCAAGTTTCTTTTCTACTCAATTTCCTTTTTGTTTTTAATTTCCAAATAGATCGTTAAGGTATAGTGGTTTCTAGATTGAACTTCCATATTTAATTTTATGCAACTTCCATTTTTATTTTTCTCCAACTTCCATTTTTATTCAATTTGCTTTTCTATTAAACTTCCTTTTTTATTTAATTTCTAAAATAAATCGTTAAGGTATAGTGGTTTCTTGAATGAACTTCCATTTTTAATTTTCTGCAACTTCCATTTTTATTTTTTTCGACTTCCATATTCATTCATGTTATTTTTCTATTCAACTTCCTTTTTTATTTAATTTCCAAATAGATCGTTAAGGTATAGTGGTTTCTTGAATGAACTTCCAATTTTAAATTTCTGCAACTTCTATTTTTATTTCTATTCAACATCTTTTTTTATTCAAGTTTCTTTTCTATTCAACTTCCTTTTCTATTTAATTTCCAAATAGATCGTTAAGGTATATTGGTTTCTAGATTGAACTTCCATTTTTAATTTTATGCAACTTTCACTTTTATATTTTTTCAACTTCCATTTTTATTCAATTTACTTTTCTATTAAACTTCCTTTTTTATTTAATTTCCAAATAGACCGTTAAGGTATAGTGGTTTTTTAATGAACTTTCATTTTTAATTTTATGGAACTTCCATTTTTATTTTTATTCAGCTTCCATTTTTATTCAAGTTATTTTTTTTTTCAACTTCCTTGTTTATTTATTTTCCAAATAGATCGTTAAGGTATAGTGTTTTCTTGAATGAACTTCCATTTTTAATTTTCTACAACTTCCACTTTTTTTTTTATTACACTTCCTTTTTCAATCAAGTTTCTTTTATACTCAACTTCCTTTTTTTTTTTAATTTCCAAATAGATCGTTAACGTATAGTGGTTTCTGGATTGAACTTCCATTTTTAACTTTATGCAACTTCCATTTTTATTTTTCTCCAACTTCCATTTTTATTCAATTTGCTTTTCTATTAAACTTCCTTTTTTATTTAATTTCCAAAATAAATCGTTAAGGTATAGTGGTTTCTTGAATGAACTTCCATTTTTAATTTTCAGCAACTTCCATTTTTATTTTTTTTCGACTTCCATTTTTATTCATGTTATTTTTCTATTCAACTTCCTTTTTTATTTAATTTCCAAATAGATCGTTAAGGTATAGTGGTTTCTTGAATGAACTTCCAATTTTAAATTTTTGCAACTTCTATTTTTATTTCTATTCAACATCTTTTTTTATTCAAGTTTCTTTTCTATTCAACTTCCTTTTCTATTTAATTTCCAAATAGATCGTTAAGGTATATTGGTTTATGGATTAAACTTCCATTTTTAATTTTATGCAACTTTCACTTTTATATTTTTTCAACTTCCATTTTTATTCAATTTACTTTTCTATTAAACTTCTTTTTTTATTTAATTTCCAAATAGATCGTTAAGGTATAGTGGTTT
Organism: Camellia sinensis; assembly: GCF_055761805.1. Classification (NCBI taxonomy): domain Eukaryota; kingdom Viridiplantae; phylum Streptophyta; class Magnoliopsida; order Ericales; family Theaceae; genus Camellia; species Camellia sinensis. The sequence goes on along the minus strand of NC_138962.1, from coordinate 1,125,932 downwards.
CTTTAATGAACTTCCATTTTTAATTTTTTGGAACTTCCATTTTTATTTTTATTCAGCTTCCATTTTTATTCAAGTTATTTTTTTATTCAACTTCCTTGTTTATTTATTTTTCAAATAGATCGTTAAGGTATAGTGGTTTCTTGAATGAACTTCCATTTTTAATTTTCTACGACTTCCACTTTTATTTTTATTTCATTTCCTTTTTCAATCAAGTTTCTTTTCTACTCAACTTCCTTTTTTTTTTTTTAATTTCCAAATAGATCGTTAAGGTATAGTGGTTTCTGGATTGAACTTCCATTTTTAATTTTATGCAACTTCCATTTTTATTTTTCTTCAACTTCCCTTTTTATTCAATTTGCTTTTCTATTAAACTTCCGTTTTTATTTAATTTCCAAAATAAATCGTTAAGGTATAGTGGTTTCTTGAATGAACTTCCATTTTTAATTTTCTGCAACTTCCAATTTTATTTTTTTTCGACTTCCATTTTTATTCATGTTATTTTTCTATTCAACTTCCTTTTTTATTTAATTTCCAAATAGATCGTTAAGGTATAGTGGTTTCTTGAATGAACTTCCAATTTTAAATTTCTGCAACTTCTATTTTTATTTCTATTCAACATCTTTTTTTATTCAAGTTTCTTTTCTATTCAACTTCCTTTTCTATTTAATTTCCAAATAGATCGTTAAGGTATATTGGTTTCTGGATTAAACTTCCATTTTTAATTTTATGCAACTTTCACTTTTATATTTTTTCAACTTTCATTTTTATTCAATTTACTTTTCTATTAAACTTCCTTTTTTATTTAATTTCCAAATAGATCGTTAAGGTATAGTGGTTTCTTTAATGAACTTCCATTTTTAATTTTATGGAACTTCCATTTTTATTTTTATTCAGCTTCCATTTTTATTCAAGTTATTTTTTTATTCAACTTCCTTGTTTATTTATTTTCCAAATAGATCGTTAAGGTATAGTGGTTTCTTGAATGAACTTCCATTTTTAATTTTCTACAACTTCCACTTTTATTTTTATTTCACTTCCTTTTTCAATCAAGTTTCTTTTCTACTCAATTTCCTTTTTGTTTTTAATTTCCAAATAGATCGTTAAGGTATAGTGGTTTCTAGATTGAACTTCCATATTTAATTTTATGCAACTTCCATTTTTATTTTTCTCCAACTTCCATTTTTATTCAATTTGCTTTTCTATTAAACTTCCTTTTTTATTTAATTTCTAAAATAAATCGTTAAGGTATAGTGGTTTCTTGAATGAACTTCCATTTTTAATTTTCTGCAACTTCCATTTTTATTTTTTTTCGACTTCCATATTCATTCATGTTATTTTTCTATTCAACTTCCTTTTTTATTTAATTTCCAAATAGATCGTTAAGGTATAGTGGTTTCTTGAATGAACTTCCAATTTTAAATTTCTGCAACTTTTATTTTTATTTCTATTCAACATCTTTTTTTATTCAAGTTTCTTTTCTATTCAACTTCCTTTTCTATTTAATTTCCAAATAGATCGTTAAGGTATATTGGTTTCTGGATTGAACTTCCATTTTTAATTTTATGCAACTTTCACTTTTATATTTTTTCAACTTCCATTTTTATTCAATTTACTTTTCTATTAAACTTCCTTTTTTATTTAATTTCCAAATAGATCGTTAAGGTATAGTGGTTTTTTAATGAACTTCCATTTTTAATTTTATGGAACTTCCATTTTTATTTTTATTCAGCTTCCATTTTTATTCAAGTTATTTTTTTATTCAACTTCCTTGTTTATTTATTTTCCAAATAGATCGTTAAGGTATAGTGTTTTCTTGAATGAACTTCCATTTTTAATTTTCTACAACTTCCACTTTTATTTTTATTACACTTCCTTTTTCAATCAAGTTTCTTTTATACTCAACTTCCTTTTTTTTTTAATTTCCAAATAGATCGTTAACGTATAGTGGTTTCTGGATTGAACTTCCATTTTTAATTTTATGCAACTTCCATTTTTATTTTTCTCCAACTTCCATTTTTATTCAATTTGCTTTTCTATTAAACTTCCTTTTTTATTTAATTTCCAAAATAAATCGTTCAGGTATAGTGGTTTCTTGAATGAACTTCCATTTTTAATTTTCAGCAACTTCCATTTTTATTTTTTTTCGACTTCCATTTTTATTCATGTTATTTTTCTATTCAACTTCCTTTTTTATTTAATTTCCAAATAGATCGTTAAGGTATAGTGGTTTCTTGAATGAACTTCCAATTTTAAATTTTTGCAACTTCTATTTTTATTTCTATTCAACATCTTTTTTTATTCAAGTTTCTTTTCTATTCAACTTCCTTTTCTATTTAATTTCCAAATAGATCGTTAAGGTATATTGGTTTCTGGATTAAACTTCCATTTTTAATTTTATGCAACTTTCACTTTTATATTTTTTCAACTTCCATTTTTATTCAATTTACTTTTCTATTAAACTTCCTTTTTTATTTAATTTCCAAATAGATCGTTAAGGTATAGTGGTTTCTTTAATGAACTTCCATTTTTAATTTTTTGGAACTTCCATTTTTTTTTTATTCAGCTTCCATTTTTATTCAAGTTATTTTTTTATTCAACTTCCTTGTTTATTTATTTTTCAAATAGATCGTTAAGGTATAGTGGTTTCTTGAATGAACTTCCATTTTTAATTTTCTACGACTTCCACTTTTATTTTTATTTCATTTCCTTTTTCAATCAAGTTTCTTTTCTACTCAACTTCCTTTTTTTTTTTTAATTTCCAAATAGATCGTTAAGGTATAGTGGTTTCTGGATTGAACTTCCATTTTTAATTTTATGCAACTTCCATTTTTATTTTTCTTCAACTTCCCTTTTTATTCAATTTGCTTTTCTATTAAACTTCCGTTTTTATTTAATTTCCAAAATAAATCATTAAGGTATAGTGGTTTCTTGAATGAACTTCCATTTTTAATTTTCTGCAACTTCCAATTTTATTTTTTTTCGACTTCCATTTTTATTCATGTTATTTTTCTATTCAACTTCCTTTTTTATTTAATTTCCAAATAGATCGTTAAGGTATAGTGGTTTCTTGAATGAACTTCCAATTTTAAATTTCTGCAACTTCTATTTTTATTTCTATTCAACATCTTTTTTTATTCAAGTTTCTTTTCTATTCAACTTCCTTTTCTATTTAATTTCCAAATAGATCGTTAAGGTATATTGGTTTCTGGATTAAACTTCCATTTTTAATTTTATGCAACTTTCACTTTTATATTTTAATAACTTCCATTTTTATTCAATTTACTTTTCTATTAAACTTCCTTTTTTATTTAATTTGCAAATAGATCGTTAAGGTATAGTGGTTTCTTTAATGAACTTTCATTTTTAATTTTATGGAACTTCCATTTTTATTTTATTCAACTTCCATTTTTATTCAAGTTATTTTTTTATTCAACTTCCTTGTTTATTTATTTTCCAAATAGATCGTTAAGATATAGTGTTTTTTTATTGAACTTCCATTTTTAATTTTCTACAACTTCCACTTTTATTTTTATTTCACTTCCTTTTTCAATCAAGTTTCTTTTCTACTCAACTTCCTTTTTTTTTTTTAATTTCCAAATAGATCGTTAAGGTATAGTGGTTTCTGGATTGAACTTCCATTTTTAATTTTATACAACTTCCATTTTTATTTTTCTCCAACTTACATTTTTATTCAATTTGCTTTTCTATTAAACTTCCTTTTTTATTTAATTTCCAAAATAAATCGTTAAGTTATAGTGGTTTCTTGAATGAACTTCCATTTTTAATTTTCTGCAACTTCCATTTTTATTTTTTTTCGACTTCCATTTTTATTCCAGTTATTTTTCTATTCAACTTCCTTTTTTATTTAATTTCCAAATAGATCGTTAAGGTATAGTGGTTTCTTGAATGAACTTCCAATTTTAAATTTCTGCAACTTCTATTTTTATTTCTATTCAACATCTTATTTTATTCAAGTTTCTTTTCTATTCAACTTCCTTTTCTATTTAATTTCCAAATAGATCGTTAAGGTATATTGGTTTCTGGATTAAACTTCCATTTTTAATTTTATGCAACTTTCACTTTTATATTTTTTCAACTTCCATTTTTATTCAATTTACTTTTCTATTAAACTTCCTTTTTTATTTAATTTCCAAATAGATCGTTAAGGTATAGTGGTTTCTTTAATGAACTTACATTTTTAATTTTATGGAACTTCCATTTTTATTTTTATTCAGCTTCCATTTTTGTTCAAGTTATTTTTTTATTCAACTTCCTTGTTTATTTATTTTCCAAATAGATCGTTAAGGTATAGTGGTTTCTTGAATGAACTTCCATTTTGAATTTTCTACAACTTCCACTTTTATTTTTATTTCACTTCCTTTTTCAATCAAGTTTCTTTTCTACTCAACTTCCTTTTTTTTTTTTTAATTTCCAAATAGATCGTTAAGGTATAGTGGTTTCTGGATTGAACTTCCATTTTTAATTTTATGCGAATTCCATTTTTATTTGTCTTCAACTTCCATTTTTATTCAATTTGCTTTTCTATTAAACTTCCTTTTTTATTTAATTTCCAAATAGATCGTTAAGGTATAGTGGTTTCTTGAATGAACTTCCATTTTTAATTTTCTGCAACTTCCATTTTTATTTTTTTTCGACTTCCATTTTTATTCAAGTTATTTTTCTATTCAACTTCCTTTCTTATTTAATTTCCAAATAGATCGTTAAGGTATAGTGGTTTCTTGAATGAACTTCCAATTTTAAATTTCTGCAACTTCTATTTTTATTTCTATTCAACATCTTTTTTTATTCAAGTTTCTTTTCTATTCAACTTCCTTTTCTATTTAATTTCCAAATAGATCGTTAAGGTATATTGGTTTCTGGATTAAACTTCCATTTTTAATTTTATGCAACTTTCACTGTTATATTTTTTCAACTTCCATTTTTATTCAATTTACTTTTCTATTAAACTTCCTTTTTTATTTAATTTCCAAATAGATCGTTAAGGTATAGTGGTTTCTTTAATGAACTTCCATTTTTAATTTTATGGAACTTCCATTTTTATTTTTTTTCAGCTTCCATTTTTGTTCAAGTTATTTTTTTATTCAACTTCCTTGTTTATTTATTTTCCAAATAGATCGTTAAGGTATAGTGGTTTCTTGAATGAACTTCCATTTTGAATTTTCTACAACTTCCACTTTTATTTTTATTTCACTTCCTTTTTCAATCAAGTTTCTTTTCTACTCAACTTCCTTTTTTTTTTTTTAATTTCCAAATAGATCGTTAAGGTATAGTGGTTTCTGGATTGAACTTCCATTTTTAATTTTATGCGACTTCCATTTTTATTTTTCTTCAACTTCCATTTTTATTCAATTTGCTTTTCTATTAAACTTCCTTTTTTATTTAATTTCCAAATAGATCGTTAAGGTATAGTGGTTTCTTGAATGAACTTCCATTTTTAATTTTCTGCAACTTCCATTTTTATTTTTTTTCGACTTCCATTTTTATTCAAGTTATTTTTCTATTCAACTTCCTTTCTTATTTAATTTCCAAATAGATCGTTAAGGTATTGTGGTTTCTTGAATGAACTTCCAATTTTAAATTTCTGCAACTTCTATTTTTATTTCTATTCAACATCTTTTTTTATTCAAGTTTCTTTTCTATTCTACTTTCTTTTCTATTTAATTTCCAAATAGATCGTTAAGGTATATTGGTTTCTGGATTAAACTTCCATTTTTAATTTTATGCAACTTTCACTTTTATATTTTTTCAACTTCCATTTTTATTCAATTTACTTTTCTATTAAACGTCCTTTTTTATTTAATTTCCAAATAGATCGTTAAGGTATAGTGGTTTCTTTAATGAACTTCCATTTTTAATTTTATGGAACTTCCATTTTTATTTTTATTCAGCTTCCATTTTTATTCAAGTTATTTTTTTATTCAACTTCCTTGTTTATTTATTTTCCAAATAGATCGTTAAGGTACAGTGGTTTCTTGAATGAACTTCCATTTTTAATTTTTTACAACTTCCACTTTTATTTTTATTTCACTTCCTTTTTCAATCAAGTTTCTTTTCTACTCAACTTCCTTTTTTTTTTTTTAAATTTCCAAATAGATCGTTAATGTATAGTGGTTTCTGGATTGAACTTCCATTTTTAATTTTATGCAACTTCCATTTTTATTTTTCTTCAACTTCCATTTTTATTCAATTTGCTTTTAATTTCCAAAATAAATCGTTAAGGTATAGTGGTTTCTTGAATGAACTTCCATTTTTATTCTAGTTATTTTTCTATTCAACTTCCTTTTTTGTTTAATTTTCAAATTGATCGTTAAGGTATAGTGGTTTCTTGAATGAACTTCCATTTTTAATTTTCTGCAACTTCTATTTTTATTTTTATTTAACTTCCATTTTTATTCAATTTACTTTTCTATTCGACTTCCTTTTTTATTTAATTCCAAATAGATCGTTAAAGTATAGTGGTTTCTCGAATGAATTTCTATTTTTAATTTTCTGCAACTTCCATTTTTATTTTTAAGTAACATATATTTTTATTCAAGTTACTTTTCTCTTCCACTTCCTTTTTTATTTAATTTCTAAATAGATCGTAAACGTATAGTGGTTTATGGATTGAACTTCCAGTTTTAATTTTATGCAACTTTCACTTTTATTTTTATTCAACATCCATTTTTATTCAATTTACATTTCTATTAAACTTCCTTTTTTTTTTTTATTTAATTTCCAAATAGATCATTAAGGTATAGTGGTTTGTTGAATGAACTTCCATTTTTAATTTTCTGCAACTTCCATTTTTTTTTTATTCAACTTCCATTTATATTCAAGTTATTTTTCTATCCAATTTCTTTTTTTTATTTAATTTCCAAATAGATCATTAAGGTACAGTGGCTTCTTGAATGAATTTCCATTTTTAATTTTCCGTAACTTCCATTTTTATTTTTATTCAGGTTATTTTTCTATTCAACTTCCTTTTTTATTTAATTTCCAAATAGATCGTTAATGTATAGTGGTTTCTTGAATGAACTTCCATTTTTATATTTATTTAACTTCTTTTTTCAATCAAGTTTCTTTTCTACTCAACTTCCTTTTTTATTTAATTTCCAAACAGATTGTTAAGGTATAGTGGTTTATGGATTGAACTTCCATTTTTAATTTTATGCAACATTCATTTTCATTTTTATTCAACTTCCATTTCTATTCAATTTGCTTTTCTATTAAACTTCCTTTTTTAATTAATTTCTAAATAGATCGTTAACATATAGTGGTTTCTGTATTGAACTTCCATTTTTAATTTTATGCAACTTTCACTTTTATTTTTATTCAATTTACTTTTCTACTAAACTTCCTTTTTTATTTAATTTCCAAATAGATCGTTAAGGTATAGTGGTTTCTTGAATGAACTTCCATTTTTAATTTTCGGCAACTTCCATTTTTATTTTTATTTAACTTCCTTTTTCAATCATGTTTTTTTTCTACTCAACTTCTTTTTTTATTTAATTTCCAAATAGATTGTTAAGGCATTGTGGTTTCTGGATTGAACTTTCATTTTTAATTTTATGCAGCTTTCATTTTTATTTTTATTCGACTTCCATTTTTATTCAATTTGTTTTTCTATTAAACTTCCTTTTTTTATTTAATTTCCAAATAAATCGTTAAGGTATACTGCTTTCTTGAATAAACTTCCAATTTTAATTTTCTGCAACTTTCATTTTTCTTTTTATTCGACTTCCATTTTCACTCAAGTTATTTTTCTATTCAACTTCCTTTTTTATTTAATTTCTAAATAGATCGTTAAGGAATAGTGGTTTCTTGAATGAACATCCAATTTTAATATTATGCAACTTCCATTTTTATTTCTATTCAACATCTTTTTTTATTCAAGTTTCTTTTCTATTCAACTTCCTTTTTTAGTTAATTTCTAAATAGATCGTTATGGTATAGTGGTTTCTTCATTGAACTTCCATTTTTAATTTTCTGCAACTTCCATTTTTATTTTTTTTCGACTTCCATTTTTATTCAGGTTATTTTTCTATCCAATTTCTTTTTTTATTTAATTTCCAAATAGATCGTTAAGGTATAGTGGTTTCTTGAATGAACTTCCATTTTTAATTTGCCGTAACTTCCATTTTTATTTTTATTCAGGTTATTTTTCTATTCAACTTCCTTTTTTATTTAATTTCCAAATAGATCGTTACGGTATAGTGGTTTCTTGAATCAACTTCCATTTTTATTTTTATTTAAGTTCTTTTTTCAATCAAGTTTCTTTTCTACTCAACATCCTTTTTTATTTAATTTCCAAATAGATTGTTAAGGTATAGTGGTTTCTGGATTGAACTTCCATTTTTAATTTTATGCAACTTTCATTTTTATTTTTATTCAACTTCTATTTTTATTCAATTTACTTTTCTACTAAACTTCCTTTTTTATTTAATTTCCAAATAGATCGTTAAGGTATAGTGGTTTCTTGAATGAACTTCCATTTTTAATTTTCGGCAACTTCCATTTTTATTTTTATTTAACTTCCTTTTTCAATCAAGTTTTTTTCTACTCAACTTCCTTTTTTATTTAATTTCCAAATAGATTGTTAAGGCATAGTGGTTTCTGGATTGAACTTCCATTTTTAATTTTATACAGCTTTCATTTTTATTTTTATTCGACTTCCATTTTTATTCAATTTGTTTTTCTATTAAACTTCCTTTTTATTTAATTCCAAATACATCATTAAGGTATAGTGGTTTCTTGAATGAATTTCTATTTTTAATTTTCTGCAACTTCCATTTTTATTTTTAAGTAACTTCCATTTTTATTCAAGTTAGTTTTCTATTCAACTTCCTTTTTTATTTAATTTCCAAATAGATCGTTAACGTAATGTAGTTTCTGGATTGAACTTCCATTTTTAATTTCACGCAACTTTCATTTTTATTTTTATTCGACTTCCATTTTTATTAAATTTATTATTCTATTAAACTTTATTTTTTATTTAATTTCCAAATAGATCGTTAAGGTATAGTGGTTTCTTGAATGAACTTCCATTTTTAATTTTCTGCAACTTCCATTTTTATTTTTATTCGACTTCTATTTTTATTCAAGTCATTTTTCTATTCAACTGCCTTTTTTATTTAATTTAAAATAGATCGTTAAGGTATAGTGGTTTCTTGAATGAACTTCCATTTTTAATTTTCTGCACCTTCCATTTTTATTTTTATTTGACTTCCTTTTTTATTCAAGTTTCTTTTCTGCTCAACTTCATTTTTTATTTAATTTCCAAATAGATCGTTAAGGTATAGTGGTTTCTGGATTGAACTTCTGTTTCTAATTTTATGAAACTTTCATTTTCATTTTCATTCAATCTCCATTTTTATTCAATTTACTTTTCTATTAAACTTCCTTTTTTATTTAATTTCCAAACAGATCGTTAAGGTATTGTGGTTTCTGGATTCAACTTCTATTTTTAATTTTTTGCAACTTTCATTTTTATTTTTATTCAACTTCCATTTTTATTCAATTTACTTTTTCTATTAAACTTCCTTATTTATTTTATATCCAAATAGATCGTTAAGGTATAGTGGTTTCTTGAATGAACTTCCATTTTTAATTTTTTACAACTTCCATTTTTATTTTTATTTGACTTCCATTTTTATTCAATTTACTTTTCTTTTCAACTTCCTTTTTTATTTAATTTCCAAATAGATCGTTATGGTATAGTGGTTTCTGGATTGAACTTCCATTTTTAATTTTATGCAACTTTCATTTTTATTTTTATTCAACTTCCATTTTTATTGAATTAACTTTTCTATTAAACTTCCTTTTTTATTTAATGTCCAAATAGATCATTAAGGTATAGTGGTTTCTCGAATGAACTTCCATTTTTAATTTTCTGCAGCTTCCATTTTTAATTTTATTCAGGTTATTTTTCTATTCAACTTCCTTTTTTATTTGATTTCCAAATAGATCGTTAAGGTATAGTGGTTTTTCTTGAATGAATTTTCATTTTTAATTTTTTGCAACTTCCATTTTTATTTTTATTTAACTTCCTTTTTATTCAAGTTTATTTTCTACTCAACTTCATTTTTTATTTAATTGCCAAATAGATTGTTAAGGTATAGTGGTTTTTGGATCGAATTTCCATTGTTAATTTTATGCAACTTTCATTTTTATTTTTATTCAACTTCCATTTTTATTCAATTTACTTTTCTATTAAACTTCCTTTTTTATTTAATTTACGAATACATCGTTAAGGTATAGTGGTTTCTTGAATGAACTTTCATTTTTAATTTTCTGCAACTTTTGTTTTTATTTTTATTTAACTTCCATTTTTATTCAATTTACTTTTCTATTCAACTTCCTTTTTTATTTAATTTCCAAATAAATCGTTAAGGTATAGTGGTTTCTTGAATGAATTTCTATTTTTAATTTTCTGCAACTTCCATTTTTATTTTTAAGTAACTTCCATTTTTATTCAAGCTACATTTCTATTCAACTTCCTTTTTTATTTAATTTCCAAATAGATCGTTAACGTATAGTGGTTTCTGGATTGAACTTCCATTTTTAATTTTATGCAACATTCATTTTTATGTTTTTTCAACTTCAATTTTTATTTAATTTACTTTTCTATTATACTTCATTTTTTATTTAATTTACTAATAGACCGTTAAGGTATAGTAGTTTCCTGAATGAACTTCCATTTTTAATTTTCTGCAACTTCCATTTTTATTTTTATTCGATCTCCATTTTTATTCAAGTCATTTTTCTATTCAACTTCCTTATTTATTTAATTTCCAAATAGATCGTTAAGGTATAGTGGTTTCTTAAATGAACTTCCATTTTTAATTTTCTGCACTTTCCATTTTTATTTTTTTTTCGACTTCCATTTTTATTCAAGTTATTTTTCTATTCAAATTCCTTTTTTATTTCATTTCCAAATAGATCGTTAAGGTATAGTGGTTTCTTGAATGAACTTCCAATTTTAATTTTCTGCAACTTCCATTTTTATTTTTATTCAACATCTTTTTTTATTCAAGTTTCTTTTCTATTCAACTTCATTTTTTATTTAATTTCCAAATAGATCGTTAAGGTATACTGGTTTTTGGATTGAACTTTCATTTTTAATTTTATGCAACTTTCACTTTTATTTTTATTCAACTTCCATTTTTATTCAATTTACTTTTCTATTAAACTTTCTTTTTTATTTAATTTCCAATTAGATCTTCAAGGTATAGTGGTTTTTTTAATGAACTTTCATTTTTAATTTTATGGAACTTCCATTTTTATTTTTATTTAGCTTCCAATTTTATTCAAGTTATTTTTCTATTCAACTTTATTCTTTATTTAATTTCCAATTATATCATTAAGGTAAAGTGGTTTCTTGAATGAACTTCCATTCTTAATTTTCTGCAACTTCCATTTTTGTTTTTATTCGACTTCCATTTTTATTCAAGTCATTTTTCTATTCAACTTTCTTTTTTACTTAATTTCCAAATAGATCCTTAAGGTATAGTGGTTTCATGAATGAACTTCCATTTTTATTTTTCTGCACCTTCCATTTTTATTTTTATTTGACTTCCATTCTTATTCAAGTCATTTTTCTATTCAACTTCTTTTTTTTATTTAATTTACAAATATACCGTTAAGGTATAGTGGTTTCTGGGTTGAACTTCCATTTTTAATTTTATGCAACTTCCATTTTTATTTTTATTCGACTTCTGTTTTTATTCAATTTACTTTTCTATTAAACTTCCTTTTTTATTTAATTGCCAAGTACATCGTTAAGGTATAGTGGTTTCTTGAATGAACTTTCATTTTTAATTTTCTGCAACTTCCATTTGTATTTTTATTTGACTTCCTTTTTTATTGAAGTTTATTTTCTACTCAACTTCCTTTTTTATTTAATTTCCAAATAGATCGTTAAGGTATAGTGGTTTTTGGATTGAATTTCCCTTTGATAATTTTATGCAACTTTCATTTTTATTTTTATTCAACTTTTATTTTTATTCAATTTACTTTTCTATTAAACTTCCCTTTTTATTTAATTTCTAAATAAATCGTTAAGGTATAGTGGTTTCTTGAATGAACTTCCATTTTTAATTTTCTGCAACTTTTAATTTTATTTTTATTTAATTTCCATTTTTATTCAATTTACTTTTCTATTCAACTTCCTTTTTTATTTAATTCCAAATAGATCGTTATGGTATAGTGGTTTCTTGAATGTATTTCTATTTTTAATTTTCTACAACTTCCATTTTTATTTTTAAGTAACTTCCATTTTTATTCGAGTTACATTTCTCTTCAACTTCTTTTTTTTTTAATTTCCAAATAGATCGTTAACGTATAGTGGTTTCTGGATTGAACTTCCATTTTTAATTTTATGCAACTTTTATTTTTATTTTTATTCAACTTCCATTTTTATTCAGGTTATTTTTCTATTCAACTTCCTTTTTTATTTAATTTCTAAACAGATCGTTAAGGTATAGTGGTTTCTTGAATGAACTTCCATTTTTAATTTTCTGCAACTTCCATTTTTATTTTTATTCGACTTCCATTTTTATTCAAGTCATTTTTCTATTCAACTTTCTTTTTTATTTAATTTCCAAATTGATCGTTAAGGTATAGTGGTTTTTGGATTGAACTTCCATTGTTAATTTTCTGAACTTTCGTTTTTATTTTTCTTCAACTTCCATTTTTATTAAATTTACTTTTCTATTAAACTTCCTTTTTGATTTAATTTCCAAATAGATCGTTAAGGTATAGTGGTTTCTTTAATGAACTTCTATTTTTAGTTTTATGGAACTTCCATTTTTATTTTTATTTACCTTCCATTTTTATTCAAGTTACTTTTCCATTCAACTTCTTTTTTTATTTAATTTCCAAATAGATCGTTAAGGTATACTGGTTTCTTCAATGAACTTCCATTTTTAATTTTCTGCAACTTCCATTTCTATTTTTATTGCACTTCCATTTCTATTCAAGTTATTTTTCTATTCAACTTCATTTTTTATTTAATTTCCAAATAGATCGTTAAGGTATAGTGGTTTCTTGAATGAACTTCCAATTTTAATTTTCTGCAACTCCCATTTTTATTTCTATTCAACATCTTTTTTTATTCAAGTTTCTTTTCTATTCAACTTCCTTTTTTATTTAATTTCCAAATAGATCGTTAAGGTATACTGGTTTGTGGATTGAACTTCCATTTTTAATTTTATACAACTTTCACTTTTATTTTTATTCAACTTCCATTTTTATTCAATTTACATTTCTATTAAACTTCCTTTTTTATTTAAATTCCAAATAGATCGTTAAGGTGTAGTGGTTTCTTTAGTGAACTTCCATTTTTATTTTAATTCAGCTTCCATTTTTATTCAAGTTATTTTTCTGTTCAACTTCCTTTTTTATTTAATTTCCAAATAGATCGTTAAGGTATAGTGGTTTCTTGAATGAACTTCCATTTTTAATTTTCTGCAACTTCCATTTTTACTTTTATTTAACGTCCTTTTTTTATTCAATTTTCTTTTCTACTCAACTTCCTTTTTTATTTGATTTCCAAATAGATCGTTAAGGTATTGTGGATTTAGGATTGAACTTCCATTTTTAATTTTCTGCACCTTCCATTTTTATTTTTATTTGGCTTCCATTTTTATTCAAGTCATTTTTCTATTGAACTTCTTTTTTTGTTTAATTTCCTAATATTTCGTTAAGGTATAGTGGTTTCTGGATTGAACTTCCATTTTTAATTTTATGCAACTTTCATTTTTCTTTTATTCAACTTTCATTTTTATTCAAGTTTTTTTTCTACTCAACTTCCTTTTTTCTTTAATTTCAAAATAGATCGTTAAGGTATAGTGGTTTCTTTAATGAACTTCCATTTTTAATTTTATGAAGCTTCCATTTTTATTTTTATTCAGCTTCCATTTTTCTTCAAGTTACTTTTCCATTCAACTTCCTTTTTTATTTAATTTCCAAATAGATCGTTATGGTATAGTGGTTTCTTGAATGAACTTCCATTTTTAATTTTCTGCACCTTCCATTTTTATTTTTATTCAACTCCTATTTTTATTCAATTTACTTTTCTATTAAACTTACTTTTTTATTTAATTTCCAAATAGATCGTTAAGGTATAGTGGTTTCTTGAATGAACTTCCATTTTTAATTTTCTGCAACTTCCATTTGTATTTTTATTTAACTTCCTTTTTTATTCAAGTTTTTTTCCTACTCAACTTCCTTTTTTATTTAATTTCCAAATAGATCGTTAACGTATAGTGGTTTCTGGATTGAACTTCCATTTTTAATTTTATGCAACTTTCATTTTTATTTTTATTCAACTTCTATTTTTATTCAATTTACTTTTCTATTAAACTAACTTTTTTATTTAATTTCCAAATAGATCTTTAAGGTATAGTGGTTTCTTGAATGAACTTCCATTTTTAATTTTCTGCAACTTCCATTTGTATTTTTATTTAACTTCCTTTTTTATTCAAGTTTTTTTTCTACTCAACTTCCTTTTTTATTTAATTTCCAAATAGATCGTTAACGTATAGTGGTTTCTGGATTGAACTTCCATTTTTAATTTTATGCAACTTTTATTTTTATTTTTATTCAACTTCCATTTTTATTCAGGTTATTTTTCTATTCAACTTCCTTTTTTATTTAATTTCTAAATAGATCGTTAAGGTATAGTGGTTTCTTCAATGAACTTCCATTTTTAATTTTCTGCAACTTCCATTTTTATTTTTATTCGACTTCAATTTTTATTCAAGTCATTTTTCTATTCAACTTTCTTTTTTATTTAATTTCCAAATTGATCGTTAAGGTATAGTGGTTTCTTGAATGAACTTCCATTTTTATTTTTATTTGACTTCCATTTTTTTTCAAGTCATTTTTCTATTCAACTTCTTTTTTTTATTTAATTTCCTAATATATCGTTAAGGTATAGTGGTTTCTGGATTGAACTTCCATTTTTAATTTTATGCAACTTTCATTTTTATTTTTATTCAACTTCTATTTTTATTCAATTTACTTTTCTATTAAACTTACTTTTTTATTTAATTTCCAAATAGATCGTTAAGGTATAGTGGTTTCTTGAATGAACTTCCATTTTTAATTTTCTGCAACTTCCATTTGTATTTTTATTTAACTTCCTTTTTTATTCAAGTTTTTTTTTCTACTCAACTTCCTTTTTTATTTAATTTCCAAATAGATCGTTAAGGTATAGTGGTTTTTGGATTGAACTTCCATTGTTAATTTTCTGAACTTTCGTTTTTATTTTTCTTCAACTTCCATTTTTATTAAATTTACTTTTCTATTAAACTTCCTTTTTTATTTAATTTCCAGATAGATCGTTAAGGTATAGTGGTTTCTTTAATGAACTTCTATTTTTAGTTTTATGGAACTTCCATTTTTATTTTTATTTACCTTCCATTTTTATTCAAGTTACTTTTCCATTCAACTTCCTTTTTTATTTAATTTCCAAATAGATCGTTAAGGTATACAGGTTTCTTCAATGAACTTCCATTTTTAATTTTCTGCAACTTCCATTTCTATTTTTATTGCACTTCCATTTCTATAGCGATCCCGGGTTTACCCTTGTTATACCGTGATCCGGACATGTGTCCGTGTATGTTGGTAGTTGTTTATTATCGTGTTTGCATCCTTTGTACCTTGTATATCGAGTTATAGGATGTGTTGGGCGGATTTGTTTCAGGTTGGTTGAGTTTAGAAACCAAAACTAGTTGCCCAGATTTTTGGCCTGTAAGCTCGAGCGGAGGTGTTGGCGCTCGAGCGTAGATTACACCCATTCAGTAATTGTTGTGCAGTGTTGTACGCTCGAGCGTAGGGTTGGGAGCTCGAGCGGAGGCCTGGTTCTGCAAAAGTGCTGGGCGAGTGCATTCTGCGCTCGAGCGGGAGGTTGGCCGCTCGAGCGGAAGTCTGTGAGTGGCCGCTCGAGCGGGGTGTTTTACGCTCGAGCGGAGACCTGGGTTAAAGTTCCGAATTTGTGACTCTTTAAATCACTTTTTCACTTTCTCTTCTCTCTCTTACTTTTCCAAAATCACCATTGTTGAGCCTCTCACTCTAGACTCTACCTTCTCTCTAGGTTTTGATCTAGTAGGAGTGATTTACTCACCTTTGGCCTTTACAAAAAAGTTGTTGATCGTCGAGGGCTACATTTTAATCTGAAAATCACGGGTTTTGGAGCACGTTGGGTTTTGTCGTCTTCTCCTTTGGGACTCCAAATTTGAGGTAGGGATACCCTACTCCTCTCTATGGATTTTGTCTTTAAATTTTGGTAATTTGAGATGTTGGGGTTGGTTTGGTAATTTTGTGAAAGTTTGGGCCATTTGTGTTATTTTACAAAAGTTGGGGTTTTTATTTGTAATAAACCTAGATGCATGTTTGGTATAGAGAAATGGAATAAATGTTGAATCATTGATGAAAATGGGACCTAAGGGTGGTAATGGTAATTATGGAAAATGACCTAATTACATTGTTTAATTAATTGAGATAATTAATTGTGGGAAATGAGGAAATGAAATGGAATTGCTGAGATTGGGAGTGCATGGGGTTAAAGGGTGTAGTTGAATTATTTATCACTCACCAAATTGAAATGTCGATTGAATATCCATTGTGCATTTATTTCCTGCTTAGAAATAATTGCTTTGGGCTACCGGTGGAGGGTAGTGTTGATTGTTGTAGACAATGCTTGATGATTAGGCAAACTAAAACTAATCAATTGGATGTGTCATAGAGCATGTCGGTTGATAGAATACATTAATTTTATGTATTGATTGATTGCATATGTGATTCTGTGTTTATATGCATTACTTGTGTATGGGAGGAGATAGGGGATGTACTCCACGGTTTAGGGGAAGATGGGAGATGTACCTCTAAACCGGTTAATGGTTTAGGGGAAGATGGGGGATGTACCTCTAAACCGGTTGTTGGAATGTTGATATAGCTCATATGCTTATCGGTTGAAGTGTTGATACAGCTCATATGCTTATCTGTTGTAGTAGTGATATAGCTCATATGCTTATCTATTGAAAAGTTTGTTTGATTTGATATAGCACTAAAATGTATATCATCATTGTTTGCGAAGTATGGGAGTAGTTTGTGTGTTATTGATACAACACCATAATGTGTATCCACCTTGGATTTCGAAAGTGTTCTAGTGATGAACTATAATCTCATCAAACGTTCTGGCCAGAGTACTGAGCCTTGTTTTCAAACTCAAAGTTGAACAACAATGAAAAGTGAATTGTAACATAGACTTGGCTGTCATGGTAACGTAGGGAGATGTAAATGGAAGTGTCAGTGTTGACCATCTATCAGTTGCTAATCTTTTAGTCATTGTTCATGGTTGGTTTAGTGCATTTCTACTGGGCTGTGGCTCACCCTATATGGGAATATCATTTTCAGGTACAGGTAGCATGCCACCTCCAAGGACGTAGCTTGGGAGGCCAGAGGCGGACTTTTTGTTGTTTTACTTGATGTATTACATGTAAATTCAAGCCAAGGGCTTAACGTGTTTGAGTTAGTACTCTTTAGTTGTAACCAAGTGTTAACTTGGAAAGCTGTAAGCCCATAGGGCATTTGCTTTTGTTGTTATCATGTAATACTTTTTGTAATGAAACTCTGTTAAATGAAAGAATGTGGAGCTTTTGAATATCAATGCATGTCTTATTTAATGGGTTTAAAGCTATTATTTTGAGGGCGTTACAACTTGGTATCAGAGCGTACCGGGTTCGAATACTTTGGGTACGTGGGAAGTGATTAGTATCACAATGGGTTTCTCTCGCTTGTTAGAGACTTAGACGTAATGTTATGTACTTTTGTGATAACATGTTTATGTGACTATTTGGGTATGGAATGTAGTTTCTTGGATGTTGATTGGATCCTTGGGTTTCTGGGAGTCCTGTTGGAAAGGCACTTGATCAATGCTGTTTCTGATCGGAACTCTAGTAACGCCTCAGGACTATCATTATCTGGAAATGAAATTCGTAAAGTGCTTACATGTTTATGTGCTTATGTGGAGTGAATTACAGTTGTCCATGTGTTAGGATGTAAGTGTTTAGCTTCGGCACATGTATGAGTGTGCTAACGTGTCTCCGTTACTTTTACTAGGATGCCTAGGCGAGGAAGTTGCGATTTCCCTCCTTCCGCTCGGGAAGAGCTGCGGAAACAATTTGTGGAATTACGCCAAGGTACTACACCTTTGGTGCGGTTCGAAAGATGGTTTGCTAATCTGTCGAGGTTTGCTCCAGAATTGGTGGAGACAGAGGACTTACGTTGTTTTGAGTTTGAGAGTAAGCTGCGTGACGACATCCGTGTAAGGATAGCGGGGTCTTGGCATAAAAGATATAGGGCGTTTGTTGAGGCGGCCGCCCATGTAGAGGCTGCAGTGCTAGCAATGGGGCAGAGTGGGGAGGAAGCCATCTCGGCGACTCCTGTGACTCAGGGTGTTGGTAGGCCTTTTAAGAGGCAGAGGGTTTTAAACTTGCAACAGGGAGGACGGGCTAGAACTGCCCTTCCAGTGTCAGATTTGGGTTCGGGGGAAAGTAAGCAGAGGGGCATCATTTGTTTCAGATGCGGTCTGCTGGGCCACAGGGTTTCGGTTTGCCCACAGAAGAAAGGGGTGGGGTTAGCAGTTCAACCAGTAGTTGTACCACCAGGATCATCCAACCAGTCGGGTTTTGGACCGATTAAATGCTCAGTGGGGAGGCAGTTGTTGGGGTCTTCATCAGCCCAGATTCTGAACCAATCTCGTGCTCAGGCACCGCCTACCTGTTGGGTGTGTAATCAGCCGGGTCATATTCGACGTTCTTGTACTCAGCCGGGAGCTTCTTTAGGGGTTTTGCAACCTAACCAGGCTCAGTTTCTTTCGACTGGGCAGGAACAGTATCGTTTTGGGGGACTAGCAGGCCAGATTGCGAGGGCCTCAATAGAGTCGAGTTCCCAAGCCCCAGCTAGGGAAGTTTGTAGTTATTCTAGGTGTGGGCAGAGGGGGCATACCAGTGGTTCTTGTCCGTGACTTGTAAGCTCGTAGGTTGCCTTATGTTCGGGGATGACCAACTTCAGCGGTCCGACAAGGGACGGTAGTAGTAGTAATAATGATGGGATGGTTTTGTTTTGACTAATCCGTTTTGTAATCAGTGGATTATTGTTTTGTGATCATTGGGTTCCGTTGTGTAACCAATGTGTTTTGGGAAGGTTGAAACATCTAAACTGTTTGTTTATCTATATATATACATATATGCTTTGTTTGTTAATTTCCCTAGAGTGGGTGAATTGGAGCATGTCGTAGCTCTAAAATTTTATTAATGTATAAAGTTGCTATAAAAAAAAAAAATTATGCTTGTAATTTGATTTGGGGAGGATGAGGGCTAAAGAGCCATGTTTTCAAAATTTGGAAGAACCACTGAGGGGTACGTGTCCTAGCCAAGGTAATATTGGAGCGAGAACTGTTTTACTTGCCGAGTGTGTGAAATTACATGGGTACTACCCATTTAAAGTTTTGTGCGTGGTATAGCTTTTGATCTACTGTCGAGTAAACTTGAGAGGATGTGAAGTGTACGATTAATACTAGATGTAACACGTATTTAATATGGTGTCCTACGGGGGCATGGCACATAATTTTGTCAAGATTGCAGGTGTACTGATTGGCCGTTTCAAGTGAAGGGATGTCAGTCCCTATATAAGGTTGTGATTGTTGTATCGGGAGCGATGTGTTGTGAGTAGCTGGTACTATACCTCGGGCTGTAGTATAATGGATGTCTCCCTAAGTTTTCAAATTTCTTTATTTGGATTGAATGTGATAAGTTCGTACCTTAGCACTGGTCAAGTCAGAGGATATTATCAGAAGCGTTAATTGGGTATATAGCCCATGGTTAGAGTGTGACCCGTGGGTGGAGTCACAGTGGTATGGTGTTTGCGGATGAAGATGTGGGTTAATGACGAGGGAGGCGAGGACTTTTACCCCTCTGGAAAGTTAGATGAGTGAATCTTTGGAAGCCCTATCGGCGACTTGTGACGGTGTCGGGGTTTGGTTCATGATGGTTGCCTAGCGGTAGTGTGGACTAGTGGTTTAGCACGGAGGCCGGGCCTCTTGATGGTACTCTCGAGATGAGTGACAAGTAAGATATAGAGTAACGAGTGGACCCTATGAGTTATTGGAGGATTCGGTGTAGGAGTAAGAGGGCTTGCAAAATAAGGAGGTTTTGCCTAGTACGGTTGAATGTGTTAGATGGGATGGTTTCGAGAGTTGCGCAGTGTGGGCAAGACTATATGAGAATGTTCGAGGGAACGTGAGATTTGTATCTCGAGTTAGTGGGAGTGGTACCTGTATGCTGGTTCGTGTGTTGGGCCCTGCTAGATAGTGAGTCCGTGGTGACCCCCTTGGTTGTATAGGGGTAATGTTCATATTGTGATTGGTTATCCATTGTTGGGTGTGGGTTATGAGTGGATGCTGCCAGCATTCTTTGAATTAAGAGCAATTTGTGTTCTAAAGTAATGAGTATAGCGTGGGTCAAAGTAGTCCTTCGTATTCGGGATGTTGTGATTGAGGTTGACCATGTCGGTCTTCGGTCAAGGAAGTGAGCAGGCTTGCTAGATAACCATGGCGGGGGATGGTGATTCCCTTGGACGCGATGTTGAGGCGGTTAAATTTTAGGAAATCCGATGAGATTCCAAAATTTGTGGTTCGTGTAGAGAACTCTGTGGTTGGGGTTAGTGGTCTGAGTAGCACATCAGTGTGTGGATTACTGAGTGTAGAGTTTATTGAGTTGACTAGTCAGCTTGTCGGTATCGGGTGTTGGGGTGGCATTGGTCACCTTGAGTTTAGTCTCGTTCGTTGTAGACTACGTATGTTGATTAAGGAAAACTGAAATTAATCGAACATGTTTTGTCATTGAGTCTGACGGTTGGAATAATACATCTAATATATGTATTGATTGATCATTGTGAATGATTGGCTTTTTATACATTATGAATGTATGGTGTTTAGTTTGATGTTGATACAGCACTATAATGTGTATCATTTGTGTATTTCTGAGCCGTGTTTATGATTATAAAGTGGTTAAGTAAAGGGAGGCGGGATAAAATTGCAAAACCATGAATTTCTTATACCTTATGTGTTGATAGTACTGTTGTTATTTCTATTAACTATCATTATAGAAATGTTATGTTCTGTGTCGGTTGTGGCATCACTGTATGAGTGATGGTTGTGGATAGTGCTGTTTTGGAAAGAAATGGAAAATAAAATTTTTCCAGTGTTTGGACCATATAAATGCGTTGTTGAAAAGTTGATTTAATTCAAGGATTTTCTTTTTAAGAATTCTAGATTACTCTTTTGGGCAAATAAACTGTGGATAACTCTGCGTTTTGGGTAACAGCTTATTTGTGAAAAATGTTTGCAAAGCTTTTGAGTTTTCGTATGGAAAATGCAAGATTTATCCTGGAACGTTAACGTTGAAAATTTAAACATCTTTGAGAAATGCCTCTTGAACAAGAAAATGTTTTCTTATTATCTACTTTAAGATTTGCTTTAGTCGTGTTGTTGAGTAGTGACTAAGCTTGGAGCACTAGTCGGTTTTTGGTGAATTGTTTCGGGGGAGGTTTGGTTTGTTGAGACTTGCGCACCTAAGGTGGTGTTATTTAGAATGTGTTCCCTTGGTTGGTCTTTTCCTTGGTAGAGTGAGTCGGAAACTTGTTTTGAAAACTTGTGCTTAATTTCGGGGGCGAAATTCTTTAAGGGGGGGAGGTTATAGCGATCCCGGGTTTACCCTTGTTATACCGTGATCCGGACATGTGTCCGTGTATGTTGGTAGTTGTTTATTATCGTGTTTGCATCCTTTGTACCTTGTATATCGAGTTATAGGATGTGTTGGGCGGATTTGTTTCAGGTTGGTTGAGTTTAGAAACCAAAACTAGTTGCCCAGATTTTTGGCCTGTAAGCTCGAGCGGAGGTGTTGGCGCTCGAGCGTAGATTACACCCATTCAGTAATTGTTGTGCAGTGTTGTACGCTCGAGCGTAGGGTTGGGAGCTCGAGCGGAGGCCTGGTTCTGCAAAAGTGCTGGGCGAGTGCATTCTGCGCTCGAGCGGGAGGTTGGCCGCTCGAGCGGAAGTCTGTGAGTGGCCGCTCGAGCGGGGTGTTTTATGCTCGAGCGGAGACCTGGGTTAAAGTTCCGAATTTGTGACTCTTTAAATCACTTTTTCACTTTCTCTTCTCTCTCTTACTTTTCCAAAATCACCATTGTTGAGCCTCTCACTCTAGACTCTACCTTCTCTCTAGGTTTTGATCTAGTAGGAGTGATTTACTCACCTTTGGCCTTTACAAAAAAGTTGTTGATCGTCGAGGGCTACATTTTAATCTGAAAATCACGGGTTTTGGAGCACGTTGGGTTTTGTCGTCTTCTCCTTTGGGACTCCAAATTTGAGGTAGGGATACCCTACTCCTCTCTATGGATTTTGTCTTTAAATTTTGGTAATTTGAGATGTTGGGGTTGGTTTGGTAATTTTGTGAAAGTTTGGGCCATTTGTGTTATTTTACAAAAGTTGGGGTTTTTATTTGTAATAAACCTAGATGCATGTTTGGTATAGAGAAATGGAATAAATGTTGAATCATTGATGAAAATGGGACCTAAGGGTGGTAATGGTAATTATGGAAAATGACCTAATTACATTGTTTAATTAATTGAGATAATTAATTGTGGGAAATGAGGAAATGAAATGGAATTGCTGAGATTGGGAGTGCATGGGGTTAAAGGGTGTAGTTGAATTATTTATCACTCACCAAATTGAAATGTCGATTGAATATCCATTGTGCATTTATTTCCTGCTTAGAAATAATTGCTTTGGGCTACCGGTGGAGGGTAGTGTTGATTGTTGTAGACAATGCTTGATGATTAGGCAAACTAAAACTAATCAATTGGATGTGTCATAGAGCATGTCGGTTGATAGAATACATTAATTTTATGTATTGATTGATTGCATATGTGATTCTGTGTTTATATGCATTACTTGTGTATGGGAGGAGATAGGGGATGTACTCCACGGTTTAGGGGAAGATGGGAGATGTACCTCTAAACCGGTTAATGGTTTAGGGGAAGATGGGGGATGTACCTCTAAACCGGTTGTTGGAATGTTGATATAGCTCATATGCTTATCGGTTGAAGTGTTGATACAGCTCATATGCTTATCTGTTGTAGTAGTGATATAGCTCATATGCTTATCTATTGAAAAGTTTGTTTGATTTGATATAGCACTAAAATGTATATCATCATTGTTTGCGAAGTATGGGAGTAGTTTGTGTGTTATTGATACAACACCATAATGTGTATCCACCTTGGATTTCGAAAGTGTTCTAGTGATGAACTATAATCTCATCAAACGTTCTGGCCAGAGTACTGAGCCTTGTTTTCAAACTCAAAGTTGAACAACAATGAAAAGTGAATTGTAACATAGACTTGGCTGTCATGGTAACGTAGGGAGATGTAAATGGAAGTGTCAGTGTTGACCATCTATCAGTTGCTAATCTTTTAGTCATTGTTCATGGTTGGTTTAGTGCATTTCTACTGGGCTGTGGCTCACCCTATATGGGAATATCATTTTCAGGTACAGGTAGCATGCCACCTCCAAGGACGTAGCTTGGGAGGCCAGAGGCGGACTTTTTGTTGTTTTACTTGATGTATTACATGTAAATTCAAGCCAAGGGCTTAACGTGTTTGAGTTAGTACTCTTTAGTTGTAACCAAGTGTTAACTTGGAAAGCTGTAAGCCCATAGGGCATTTGCTTTTGTTGTTATCATGTAATACTTTTTGTAATGAAACTCTGTTAAATGAAAGAATGTGGAGCTTTTGAATATCAATGCATGTCTTATTTAATGGGTTTAAAGCTATTATTTTGAGGGCGTTACAATTTCTATTCAAGTTATTTTTCTATTCAACTTCATTTTTTATTTAATTTCCAAATAGATCGTTAAGGTATAGTGGTTTCTTGAATGAACTTCCAATTTTAATTTTCTGCAACTCCCATTTTTATTTCTATTCAACATCTTTTTTTATTCAAGTTTCTTTTCTATTCAACTTCCTTTTTTATTTAATTTCCAAATCGATCGTTAAGGTATACTGGTTTGTGGATTGTACTTCCATTTTTAATTTTATACAACTTTCACTTTTATTTTTATTCAACTTCCATTTTTATTCAATTTACATTTCTATTAAACTTCCTTTTTTATTTAAATTCCAAATAGATCGTTAAGGTGTAGTGGTTTCTTTAATGAACTTCCATTTTTATTTTAATTCAGCTTCCATTTTTATTCCAATTATTTTTCTATTCAACTTCCTTTTTTATTTAATTTCCAAATAGATCGTTAAGGTATAGTGGTTTCTTGAATGAACTTCCATTTTTAATTTTCTGCAACTTCCATTTTTACTTTTATTTAACTTCCTTTTTTTATTCAAGTTTCTTTTCTACTCAACTTCCTTTTTTATTTGATTTCCAAATAGATCGTTAAGGTATTGTGGATTTAGGATTGAACTTCCATTTTTAATTTTCTGCACCTTCCATTTTTATTTTTATTTGGCTTCCATTTTTATTCAAGTCATTTTTCTATTGAACTTCTTTTTTTGTTTAATTTCCTAACATTTCGTTAAGGTACAGTGGTTTCGGGATTGAACTTCCATTTTTAATTTTATGCAACTTTCATTTTTCTTTTATTCAACTTTCATTTTTATTCAAGTTTTTTTTCTACTCAACTTCCTTTTTTCTTTAATTTCCAAATAGATCGTTAAGGTATAGTGGTTTCTTTAATGAACTTCCATTTTTAATTTTATGAAGCTTCCATTTTTATTTTTATTCAGCTTCCATTTTTCTTCAAGTTACTTTTCCATTCAACTTCCTTTTTTATTTAATTTCCAAATAGATCGTTATGGTATAGTGGTTTCTTGAATGAACTTCCATTTTTAATTTTCTGTACCTTCCATTTTTATTTTTTTTTTCGACTTCCATTTTTATTCAAGTTATTTTTCTATTCAACCTCCTTTTTTGTTTAATTTCCAAATAGATCGTTAAGGTATAGTGGTTTCTTGAATGAACTTCCAATTTTAATTTTCTGCAACTTCCATTTTTATTTCTATTCAACAACTTTTTTTATTCATGTTTCTTTTCTATTCAACTTCCTTTTTTATATAATTTCCAAATAGATCGTTAAGGTATAGTGGTTTTTGGATTGAACTTCCATTGTTAATTTTATGCAACTTTCATTTTTATTTTTATTCAACTTCCATTTTTGTTCAATTTACTTTTCTATTAAACTTCCTTTTTTATTTAATTTCCAAATAGGTCGTTAAGGTACAATGGTTTCATGAATAAATTTCCATTTTTAATTTTCTGCAACTTCCATTTTTATTCAAGATTCTTTTCTATTCAACTTCCTTTTTTATTTAATTTCTAAATAGATCGTTAACATATAGTGGTTTCTGTATTGAACTTCCATTTATAATTTTATGAAACTTTCACTTTTATTTTTAATCAACTTCCATTTTTATTCAATTTACTTTACGGTTAAACTTCCTTTTTTATTTAATTTCCAATTAGATCGTTACGGTATAGTGGTTTCTTGAATGAACTTTCATTTTTAATTTTCTGCAACTTTCATTTTTATTTTTCTTCGACTTCCATTTTTATTCAAGTTATTTTTCTATTCAACTTCCTTTTTTATTTAATTTCCAAATAGATCGTGAAGGTATAGTGGTTTCTTGAATGAACTTCCAATGTTAATTTTCTGCAACTTCCATTTATATTTCAATTCAACATCTTTTTTTATTCATGTTTCTTTTCTATTCAACTTCCTGTTTTGTTTAATTTCCAAATAGATCGTTAAGGTATATTGGTTTCTGGATTGAACTTCCATTTTTAATTTTATGCAACATTCACTTTTATTTTTTTTCAACTTCCATTTTTATTCAATTTACTTTTCTATTAAACTTCCTTTTTTATTTAATTTCCAAATAAATCGTTAAGGTATAGTGGTTTCTTTAATGAACTTCCATTTTTAATTTTATGGAACTTCCATTTTTATTTTTATTCAACTTCCATTTTTATTCAAGTTATTTTTTTATTGAACTTCTTTATTTATTTAATTTCCAAATAGATCGTTAAGGTATAGTCGTTTGTTGAATGAACTTTCATTTTTAATTTTCTGCAACTTGCACTTTTATTTTTATTTCACTTCTTTTTCAATCAAGTTTCTTTTCTACTCAACATCCTTTTTTATTTAATTTCCAAATAGATCGTTAAGGTATAGTGGTTTCTGGATTGAACTTCCATTTTTAATTTTATGCAACTTCCATTTTTATTTTTCATCAATTTCAATTTTTATTCAATTTGCTTTTCTATTAAACTTCCTTTTTTATTTAATTTCCAAATAGATCGTTAAGGTATAGTGGTTTCTTGAATGAACTTCCATTTTTAATTTTCTGCAACTTTCATTTTTATTTTTCTTCGACTTCCATTTTTATTCAAGTTATTTTTCTATTCAACTTCCTTTTTAATTTAATTTCCAAATAGATCGTGAAGGTATAGTGGTTTCTTGAATGAACTTCCAATGTTAATTTTCTGCAACTTCCATTTATATTTCAATTCAACATCTTTTTTTATTCATGTTTCTTTTCTATTCAACTTCCTGTTTTGTTTAATTTCCAAATAGATCGTTAAGGTATATTGGTTTCAGGATTGTACTTCCATTTTTAATTTTATGCAAAATTCACTTTTATTTTTTTTCAACTTCCATTTTTATTCAATTTACTTTTCTATTAAACTTCCTTTTTTATTTAATTTACAAATAAATCGTTAAGGGATAGTGGTTTCTTTAATGAACTTCCACTTTTAATTTTATGGAACTTCCATTTTTATTTTTATTCAACTTCCATTTTTATTCAAGTTATTTTTTTATTCAACTTCTTTATTTATTTAATTTCCAAATAGATCGTTAAGGTATAGTCGTTTCTTGAATGAACTTTCATTTTTAATTTTCTGCAACTTGCACTTTTATTTTTATTTCACTTCCTTTTTCAATCAAGTTCTTTTCTACTCAACATCCTTTTTTATTTAATTTCCAAATAGATCGTTAAGGTATAGTGGTTTCTGGATTGAACTTCCATTTTTAATTTTATGCAACTTCCATTTTTATTTTTCTTCAATTTCAATTTTTATTCAATTTACTTTTCTATTAAACTTCCTTTTTTATTTAATTTCCAAAATCGTTAAGGTATAGTGGTTTCTTTAATGAACTTCCATTTTTAATTTTATGTAACTTCCATTTTTATTTTTATTCAGCTTCCATTTTTATTCAAGTTATTTTTTTATTCAACTTCCTTGTTTATTTATTTTCCAAATAGATCGTTAAGGTATAGTGGTTTCTTGAATGAACTTCCATTTTTAATTTTCTACAACTTCCACTTTTATTTTTATTTCACTTCCTTTTTCAATCAAGTTTCTTTTCTACTCAACTTCTTTTTTTTTTAATTTCCAAATAGATCGTTAAGGTATAGTGGTTTCTGGATTGAACTTCCATTTTTAATTTTATGCAACTTCCATTTTTATTTTTCTTCAACTTCCATTTTTATTCAATTTGCTTTTCTATTAAACTTCCTTTTTTATTTAATTTCCAAAATAAATCGTTAAGGTATAGTGGTTTCTTGAATGAACTTCCATTTTTAATTTTCTGCAACTTCCATTTTTATTTTTTTTCGACTTCAATTTTTATTCAAGTTATTTTTCTATTCAACTTCCTTTTTAATTTAATTTCCAAATAGATCGTTAACGTATAGTGGTTTCTTGAATGAACTTCCAATTTTAAATTTCTGCAACTTCTATTTTTATTTCTATTCAACATCTTTTTTTATTCAAGTTTCTTTTCTATTCAACTTCCTTTTCTATTTAATTTCCAAATAGATCGTTAAGGTATATTGGTTTCTGGATTGAACTTCCATTTTTAATTTTATGCAACTTTCACTTTTATATTTTTTCAACTTCCATTTTTATTCAATTTACTTTTCTATTAAACTTCCTATTTTATTTCATTTCCAAATAGATCGTTAAGGTATAGTGGTTTCTTTAATGAACTTCCATTTTTAATTTTTTGGAAATTCTATTTTTATTTTTATTCAGCTTCCATTTTTATTCAAGTTATTTTTTTATTCAACTTCCTTGTTTATTTATTTTCCAAATAGATCGTTAAGGTATAGTGTTTTCTTGAATGAACTTCCATTTTTAATTTTCTACAACTTCCCCTTTTATTTTTATTTCACTTCCTTTTTCAATCAAGTTTCTTTTCTACTCAACTTCCTTTTTTTTTTTTAATTTCCAAATAGATCGTTGAGGTATAGTGGTTTCTGGATTGAACTTCCATTTTTAATTTTATGCAGTTCCATTTTTATTTTTCTTCAACTTCCATTTTTATTCAATTTGCTTTTCTATTAAACTTCCTTTTTTATTTAATTTCCAAATAGATCGTTAAGGTATAGTGGTTTCTTGAATGAACTTCCATTTTTAATTTTCTGCAGCTTCCATTTTTATTTTTTTTCGACTTCCATTTTTATTCAAGTTATTTTTCTATTCAACTTCCTTTTTTATTTAATTTCCAAATAGATCGTTAAGGTATAGTGGTTTCTTGAATGAACTTCCAATTTTAAATTTCTGCAACTTCTATTTTTATTTCTGTTCAACATCTTTTTTTATTCAAGTTTCTTTTCTATTCAACTTCCTTTTCTATTTAATTTCCAAATAGATCGTTAAGGTATATTGGTTTCTGGATTAAACTTCCATTTTTAATTTTATGCAACTTTCACTTTTATATTTTTTCAACTTCCATTTTTATTCAATTTACTTTTCTATTAAACTTCCTTTTTTATTTAATTTCCAAATAGATCGTTAAGGTATAGTGGTTTCTTTAATGAACTTCCATTTTTAATTTTATGGAACTTCCATTTTTATTTTTATTCAGCTTCCATTTTTATTCAAGTTATTTTTTTATTCAACTTCCTTGTTTATTTATTTTCCAAATAGATCGTTAAGGTATAGTGGTTTCTTGAATGAACTTCCATTTTTAATTTTCTACAACTTCCACTTTTATTTTTATTTCACTTCCTTTTTCAATCAAGTTTCTTTTCTACTCAACTTCTTTTTTTTTTAATTTCCAAATAGATCGTTAAGGTATAGTGGTTTCTGGATTGAACTTCCATTTTTAATTTTATGCAACTTCCATTTTTATTTTTCTTCAACTTCCATTTTTATTCAATTTGCTTTTCTATTAAACTTCCTTTTTTATTTAATTTCCAAAATAAATCGTTAAGGTATAGTGGTTTCTTGAATGAACTTCCATTTTTAATTTTCTGCAACTTCCATTTTTATTTTTTTTCGACTTCAATTTTTATTCAAGTTATTTTTCTATTCAACTTCCTTTTTAATTTAATTTCCAAATAGATCGTTAACGTATAGTGGTTTCTTGAATGAACTTCCAATTTTAAATTTCTGCAACTTCTATTTTTATTTCTATTCAACATCTTTTTTTATTCAAGTTTCTTTTCTATTCAACTTCCTTTTCTATTTAATTTCCAAATAGATCGTTAAGGTATATTGGTTTCTGGATTGAACTTCCATTTTTAATTTTATGCAACTTTCACTTTTATATTTTTTCAACTTCCATTTTTATTCAATTTACTTTTCTATTAAACTTCCTATTTTATTTCATTTCCAAATAGATCGTTAAGGTATAGTGGTTTCTTTAATGAACTTCCATTTTTAATTTTTTGGAAATTCTATTTTTATTTTTATTCAGCTTCCATTTTTATTCAAGTTATTTTTTTATTCAACTTCCTTGTTTATTTATTTTCCAAATAGATCGTTAAGGTATAGTGTTTTCTTGAATGAACTTCCATTTTTAATTTTCTACAACTTCCCCTTTTATTTTTATTTCACTTCCTTTTTCAATCAAGTTTCTTTTCTACTCAACTTCCTTTTTTTTTTTTTAATTTCCAAATAGATCGTTGAGGTATAGTGGTTTCTGGATTGAACTTCCATTTTTAATTTTATGCAGTTCCATTTTTATTTTTCTTCAACTTCCATTTTTATTCAATTTGCTTTTCTATTAAACTTCCTTTTTTATTTAATTTCCAAATAGATCGTTAAGGTATAGTGGTTTCTTGAATGAACTTCCATTTTTAATTTTCTGCAGCTTCCATTTTTATTTTTTTTCGACTTCCATTTTTATTCAAGTTATTTTTCTATTCAACTTCCTTTTTTATTTAATTTCCAAATAGATCGTTAAGGTATAGTGGTTTCTTGAATGAACTTCCAATTTTAAATTTCTGCAACTTCTATTTTTATTTCTGTTCAACATCTTTTTTTATTCAAGTTTCTTTTTTATTCAACTTCCTTTTCTATTTAATTTCCAAATAGATCGTTAAGGTATATTGGTTTCTGGATTAAACTTCCATTTTTAATTTTATCCAACTTTCACTTTTATATTTTTTCAACTTCCATTTTTATTCAATTTACTTTTCTATTAAACTTCCTTTTTTATTTAATTTCCAAATAGATCGTTAAGGTATAGTGGTTTCTTTAATGAACTTCCATTTTTAATTTTATGGAACTTCCATTTTTATTTTTATTCAGCTTCCATTTTTATTCAAGTTATTTTTTTATTCAACTTCCTTGTTTATTTATTTTCCAAATAGATCGTTAAGGTATAGTGGTTTCTTGAATGAACTTCCATTTTTAATTTTCTACAACTTCCACTTTTATTTTTATTTCACTTCCTTTTTCAATCAAGTTTCTTTTCTACTCAATTTCCTTTTTGTTTTTAATTTCCAAATAGATCGTTAAGGTATAGTGGTTTCTAGATTGAACTTCCATATTTAATTTTATGCAACTTCCATTTTTATTTTTCTCCAACTTCCATTTTATTCAATTTGCTTTTCTATTAAACTTCCTTTTTTATTTAATTTCTAAAATAAATCGTTAAGGTATAGTGGTTTCTTGAATGAACTTCCATTTTTAATTTTCTGCAACTTCCATTTTTATTTTTTTTCGACTTCCATATTCATTCATGTTATTTTTCTATTCAACTTCCTTTTTTATTTAATTTCCAAATAGATCGTTAAGGTATAGTGGTTTCTTGAATGAACTTCCAATTTTAAATTTCTGCAACTTCTATTTTTATTTCTGTTCAACATCTTTTTTTATTCAAGTTTCTTTTCTATTCAACTTCCTTTTCTATTTAATTTCCAAATAGATCGTTAAGGTATATTGGTTTCTGGATTAAACTTCCATTTTTAATTTTATGCAACTTTCACTTTTATATTTTTTCAACTTCCATTTTTATTCAATTTACTTTTCTATTAAACTTCCTTTTTTATTTAATTTCCAAATAGATCGTTAAGGTATAGTGGTTTCTTTAATGAACTTCCATTTTTAATTTTATGGAACTTCCATTTTTATTTTTATTCAGCTTCCATTTTTATTCAAGTTATTTTTTTATTCAACTTCCTTGTTTATTTATTTTCCAAATAGATCGTTAAGGTATAGTGGTTTCTTGAATGAACTTCCATTTTTAATTTTCTACAACTTCCACTTTTATTTTTATTTCACTTCCTTTTTCAATCAAGTTTCTTTTCTACTCAACTTCTTTTTTTTTTAATTTCCAAATAGATCGTTAAGGTATAGTGGTTTCTGGATTGAACTTCCATTTTTAATTTTATGCAACTTCCATTTTTATTTTTCTTCAACTTCCATTTTTATTCAATTTGCTTTTCTATTAAACTTCCTTTTTTATTTAATTTCCAAAATAAATCGTTAAGGTATAGTGGTTTCTTGAATGAACTTCCATTTTTAATTTTCTGCAACTTCCATTTTTATTTTTTTTCGACTTCAATTTTTATTCAAGTTATTTTTCTATTCAACTTCCTTTTTAATTTAATTTCCAAATAGATCGTTAACGTATAGTGGTTTCTTGAATGAACTTCCAATTTTAAATTTCTGCAACTTCTATTTTTATTTCTATTCAACATCTTTTTTTATTCAAGTTTCTTTTCTATTCAACTTCCTTTTCTATTTAATTTCCAAATAGATCGTTAAGGTATATTGGTTTCTGGATTGAACTTCCATTTTTAATTTTATGCAACTTTCACTTTTATATTTTTTCAACTTCCATTTTTATTCAATTTACTTTTCTATTAAACTTCCTATTTTATTTCATTTCCAAATAGATCGTTAAGGTATAGTGGTTTCTTTAATGAACTTCCATTTTTAATTTTTTGGAAATTCTATTTTTATTTTTATTCAGCTTCCATTTTTATTCAAGTTATTTTTTTATTCAACTTCCTTGTTTATTTATTTTCCAAATAGATCGTTAAGGTATAGTGTTTTCTTGAATGAACTTCCATTTTTAATTTTCTACAACTTCCACTTTTATTTTTATTACCCTTCCTTTTTCAATCAAGTTTCTTTTATACTCAACTTCCTTTTTTTTTTTAATTTCCAAATAGATCGTTAACGTGTAGTGGTTTCTGGATTGAACTTCCATTTTTAATTTTATGCAACTTCCATTTTTATTTTTCTCCAACTTCCATTTTTATTCAATTTGCTTTTCTATTAAACTTCCTTTTTTATTTAATTTCTAAAATAAATCGTTAAGGTATAGTGGTTTCTTGAATGAACTTCCATTTTTAATTTTCAGCAACTTCCATTTTTATTTTTTTTCGACTTCCATTTTTATTCATGTTATTTTTCTATTCAACTTCCTTTTTTATTTAATTTCCAAATAGATCGTTAAGGTATAGTGGTTTCTTGAATGAACTTCCAATTTTAAATTTTTGCAACTTCTATTTTTATTTCTATTCAACATCTTTTTTTATTCAAGTTTCTTTTCTATTCAACTTCCTTTTCTATTTAATTTCCAAATAGATCGTTAAGGTATATTGGTTTCTGGATTAAACTTCCATTTTTAATTTTATGCAACTTTCACTTTTATATTTTTTCAACTTCCATTTTTATTCAATTTACTTTTCTATTAAACTTCATTTTTTATTTAATTTCCAAATAGATCGTTAAGGTATAGTGGTTTCTTTAATGAACTTCCATTTTTAATTTTCAGCAACTTCCATTTTTATTTTTTTTCGACTTCCATTTTTATTCATGTTATTTTTCTATTCAACTTCCTTTTTTATTTAATTTCCAAATAGATCGTTAAGGTATAGTGGTTTCTTTAATGAACTTCCATTTTTAATTTTTTGGAACTTCCATTTTTATTTTTATTCAGCTTCCATTTTTATTCAAGTTATTTTTTTATTCAACTTCCTTGTTTATTTATTTTTCAAATAGATCGTTAAGGTATAGTGGTTTCTTGAATGAACTTCCATTTTTAATTTTCTACGACTTCCACTTTTATTTTTATTTCATTTCCTTTTTCAATCAAGTTTCTTTTCTACTCAACTTCCTTTTTTTTTTTTAATTTTCAAACAGATCGTTAAGGTATAGTGGTTTCTGGATTGAACTTCCATTTTTAATTTTATGCAACTTCCATTTTTATTTTTCTTCAACTTCCCTTTTTATTCAATTTGCTTTTCTATTAAACTTCCGTTTTTATTTAATTTCCAAAATAAATCGTTAAGGTATAGTGGTTTCTTGAATGAACTTCCATTTTTAATTTTCTGCAACTTCCAATTTTATTTTTTTTCGACTTCCATTTTTATTCATGTTATTTTTCTATTCAACTTCCTTTTTTATTTAATTTCCAAATAGATCGTTAAGTTATAGTGGTTTCTTGAATGAACTTCCAATTTTAAATTTCTGCAACTTCTATTTTTATTTCTATTCAACATCTTTTTTTATTCAAGTTTCTTTTCTATTCAACTTCCTTTTCTATTTAATTTCCAAATAGATCGTTAAGGTATATTGGTTTCTGGATTAAACTTCCATTTTTAATTTTATGCAACTTTCACTTTTATATTTTAATAACTTCCATTTTTATTCAATTTACTTTTCTATTAAACTTCCTTTTTTATTTAATTTGCAAATAGATCGTTAAGGTATAGTGGTTTCTTTAATGAACTTTCATTTTTAATTTTATGGAACTTCCATTTTTATTTTATTCAACTTCCATTTTTATTCAAGTTATTTTTTTATTCAACTTCCTTGTTTATTTATTTTCCAAATAGATCGTTAAGATATAGTGTTTTTTTATTGAACTTCCATTTTTAATTTTCTACAACTTCCACTTTTATTTTTATTTCACTTCCTTTTTCTATCAAGTTTCTTTTCTACTCAACTTCCTTTTTTTTTTTATTTCCAAATAGATCGTTAAGGTATAGTGGTTTCTGGATTGAACTTCCATTTTTAATTTTATACAACTTCCATTTTTATTTTTCTCCAACTTCCATTTTTATTCAATTTGCTTTTCTATTAAACTTCCTTTTTTATTTAATTTCCAAAATAAATCGTTAAGTTATAGTGGTTTCTTGAATGAACTTCCATTTTTAATTTTCTGCAACTTCCATTTTTATTTTTTTTCGACTTCCATTTTTATTCAAGTTATTTTTCTATTCAACTTCCTTTTTTATTTAATTTCCAAATAGATCGTTAAGGTATAGTGGTTTCTTGAATGAACTTCCAATTTTAAATTTCTGCAACTTCTATTTTTATTTCTATTCAACATCTTTTTTTATTCAAGTTTCTTTTCTATTCAACTTCCTTTTCTATTTAATTTCCAAATAGATCGTTAAGGTATATTGGTTTCTGGATTAAACTTCCATTTTTAATTTTATGCAACTTTCACTTTTATATTTTTTCAACTTCCATTTTTATTCAATTTACTTTTCTATGCAACTTCCTTTTTTATTTAATTTCCAAATAGATCGTTGAGGTATAGTGGTTTCTTTAATGAACTTCCATTTTTAATTTTATGGAACTTCCATTTTTATTTTTATTCAGCTTCCATTTTTGTTCAAGTTATTTTTTTATTCAACTTCCTTGTTTATTTATTTTCCAAATAGATCGTTAAGGTATAGTGGTTTCTTGAATGAACTTCCATTTTGAATTTTCTACAACTTCCACTTTTATTTTTATTTCACTTCCTTTTTCAATCAAGTTTCTTTTCTACTCAACTTCCTTTTTTTTTTTTTAATTTCCAAATAGATCGTTAAGGTATAGTGGTTTCTGGATTGAACTTCCATTTTTAATTTTATGCGACTTCCATTTTTATTTTTCTTCAACTTCCATTTTTATTCAATTTGCTTTTCTATTAAACTTCCTTTTTTATTTAATTTCCAAATAGATCGTTAAGGTATAGTGGTTTCTTGAATGAACTTCCATTTTTAATTTTCTGCAACTTCCATTTTTATTTTTTTTCGACTTCCATTTTTATTCAAGTTATTTTTCTATTCAATTTCCTTTCTTATTTAATTTCCAAATAGATCGTTAAGGTATAGTGGTTTCTTGAATGAACTTCCAATTTTAAATTTCTGCAACTTCTATTTTTATTTCTATTCAACATCTTTTTTTATTCAAGTTTCTTTTCTATTCAACTTCCTTTTCTATTTAATTTCCAAATAGATCGTTAAGGTATATTGGTTTCTGGATTAAACTTCCATTTTTAATTTTACGCAACTTTCACTTTTATATTTTTTCAACTTCCATTTTTATTCAATTTACTTTTCTATTAAACTTCCTTTTTTATTTAATTTCCAAATAGATCGTTAAGGTATAGTGGTTTCTTTAATGAACTTCCATTTTTAATTTTATGGAACTTCCATTTTTATTTTTTTTCAGCTTCCATTTTTGTTCAAGTTATTTTTTTATTCAACTTCCTTGTTCATTTATTTTCCAAATAGATCGTTAAGGTATAGTGGTTTCTTGAATGAACTTCCATTTTGAATTTTCTACAACTTCCACTTTTATTTTTATTTCACTTCCTTTTTCAATCAAGTTTCTTTTCTACTCAACTTCCTTTTTTTTTTTTTTTAATTTCCAAATAGATCGTTAAGGTATAGTGGTTTCTGGATTGAACTTCCATTTTTAATTTTATGCGACTTCCATTTTTATTTTTCTTCAACTTCCATTTTTATTCAATTTGCTTTTCTATTAAACTTCCTTTTTTATTTAATTTCCAAATAGATCGTTAAGGTATAGTGGTTTCTTGAATGAACTTCCATTTTTAATTTTCTGCAACTTCCATTTTTATTTTTTTTCGACTTCCATTTTTATTCAAGTTATTTTTCTATTCAACTTCCTTTCTTATTTAATTTCCAAATAGATCGTTAAGGTATAGTGGTTTCTTGAATGAACTTCCAATTTTAAATTTCTGCAACTTCTATTTTTATTTCTATTCAACATCTTTTTTTATTCAAGTTTCTTTTCTATTCTACTTCCTTTTCTATTTAATTTCCAAATAGATCGTTAAGGTATATTGGTTTCTGGATTAAACTTCCATTTTTAATTTTATGCAACTTTCACTTTTATATTTTTTCAACTTCCATTTTTATTCAATTTACTTTTCTATTAAACTTCCTTTTTTATTTAATTTCCAAATAGATCGTTAAGGTATAGTGGTTTCTTTAATGAACTTCCATTTTTAATTTTATGGAACTTCCATTTTTATTTTTATTCAGCTTCCATTTTTATTCAAGTTATTTTTTTATTCAACTTCCTTGTTTATTTATTTTCCAAATAGATCGTTAAGGTACAGTGGTTTCTTGAATGAACTTCCATTTTTAATTTTTTACAACTTCCACTTTTATTTTTATTTCACTTCCTTTTTCAATCAAGTTTCTTTTCTACTCAACTTCCTTTTTTTTTTTTAAATTTCCAAATAGATCGTTAATGTATAGTGGTTTCTGGATTGAACTTCCATTTTTAATTTTATGCAACTTCCATTTTTATTTTTCTTCAACTTCCATTTTTATTCAATTTGCTTTTCTATTAAACTTCCTTTTTTATTTAATTTCCAAAATAAATCGTTAAGGTATAGTGGTTTCTTGAATGAACTTCCATTTTTATTCTAGTTATTTTTCTATTCAACTTCCTTTTTTGTTTAATTTTCAAATTGATCGTTAAGGTATAGTGGTTTCTTGAATGAACTTCCATTTTTAATTTTCTGCAACTTCTATTTTTATTTTTATTTAACTTCCATTTTTATTCAATTTACTTTTCTATTCGACTTCCTTTTTTATTTAATTCCAAATAGATCGTTAAAGTATAGTGGTTTCTCGAATGAATTTCTATTTTTAATTTTCTGCAACTTCCATTTTTATTTTTAAGTAACATATATTTTTAGTCAAGTTACTTTTCTCTTCCACTTCCTTTTTTATTTAATTTCTAAATAGATCGTAAACGTATAGTGGTTTATGGATTGAACTTCCAGTTTTAATTTTATGCAACTTTCACTTTTATTTTTATTCAACATCCATTTTTATTCAATTTACATTTCTATTAAACTTCCTTTTTTTTTTATTTAATTTCCAAATAGATCATTAAGGTAGAGTGGTTTGTTGAATGAACTTCCATTTTTAATTTTCTGCAACTTCCATTTTTTTTTTATTCAACTTCCATTTATATTCAAGTTATTTTTCTATCCAATTTCTTTTTTTTATTTAATTTCCAAATAGATCATTAAGGTACAGTGGCT
Organism: Camellia sinensis; assembly: GCF_055761805.1. Taxonomy (NCBI): domain Eukaryota; kingdom Viridiplantae; phylum Streptophyta; class Magnoliopsida; order Ericales; family Theaceae; genus Camellia; species Camellia sinensis. Next base: position 1,088,250 of record NC_138962.1, on the reverse strand, counting down.
TCTTGAATGAATTTCCATTTTTAATTTTCCGTAACTTCCATTTTTATTTTTATTCAGGTTATTTTTCTATTCAACTTCCTTTTTTATTTAATTTCCAAATAGATCGTTAATGTATAGTGGTTTCTTGAATGAACTTCCATTTTTATTTTTATTTAACTTCTTTTTTCAATCAAGTTTCTTTTCTACTCAACTTCCTTTTTTATTTAATTTCCAAACAGATTGTTAAGGTATAGTGGTTTATGGATTGAACTTCCATTTTTAATTTTATGCAACATTCATTTTCATTTTTATTCAACTTCCATTTCTATTCAATTTGCTTTTCTATTAAACTTCCTTTTTTAATTAATTTCTAAATAGATCGTTAACATATAGTGGTTTCTGTATTGAACTTCCATTTTTAATTTTATGCAACTTTCACTTTTATTTTTATTCAATTTACTTTTCTACTAAACTTCATTTTTTATTTAATTTCCAAATAGATCGTTAAGGTATAGTGGTTTCTTGAATGAACTTCCATTTTTAATTTTCGGCAACTTCCATTTTTATTTTTATTTAACTTCATTTTTCAATCATGTTTTTTTTCTACTCAACTTCTTTTTTTATTTAATTTCCAAATAGATTGTTAAGGCATTGTGGTTTCTGGATTGAACTTTCATTTTTAATTTTATGCAGCTTTCATTTTTATTTTTATTCGACTTCCATTTTTATTCAATTTGTTTTTCTATTAAACTTCCTTTTTTATTTAATTTCCAAATAAATCGTTAAGGTATAGTGCTTTCTTGAATAAACTTCCAATTTTAATTTTCTGCAACTTTCATTTTTCTTTTTATTCGACTTCCATTTTCACTCAAGTTATTTTTCTATTCAACTTCCTTTTTTATTTAATTTCTAAATAGATCGTTAAGGAATAGTGGTTTCTTGAATGAACATCCAATTTTAATATTATGCAACTTCCATTTTTATTTCTATTCAACATCTTTTTTTATTCAAGTTTCTTTTCTATTCAACTTCCTTTTTTAGTTAATTTCTAAATAGATCGTTAAGGTATAGTGGTTTCTTCATTGAACTTCCATTTTTAATTTTCTGCAACTTCCATTTTTATTTTTTTTCGACTTCCATTTTTATTCAGGTTATTTTTCTATCCAATTTCTTTTTTTATTTAATTTCCAAATAGATCGTTAAGGTATAGTGGTTTCTTGAATGAACTTCCATTTTTAATTTGCCGTAACTTCCATTTTTATTTTTATTCAGGTTATTTTTCTATTCAACTTCCTTTTTTATTTAATTTCCAAATAGATCGTTACGGTATAGTGGTTTCTTGAATCAACTTCCATTTTTATTTTTATTTAAGTTCTTTTTTCAATCAAGGTTCTTTTCTACTCAACTTCCTTTTTTATTTAATTTCCAAATAGATTGTTAAGGTATAGTGGTTTCTGGATTGAACTTCCATTTTTAATTTTATGCAACTTTCATTTTTATTTTTATTCAACTTCTATTTTTATTCAATTTACTTTTCTACTAAACTTCCTTTTTTATTTAATTTCCAAATAGATCGTTAAGGTATAGTGGTTTCTTGAATGAACTTCCATTTTTAATTTTCGGCAACTTCCATTTTTATTTTTATTTAACTTCCTTTTTCAATCAAGTTTTTTTCTACTCAACTTCCTTTTTTATTTAATTTCCAAATAGATTGTTAAGGCATAGTGGTTTCTGGATTGAACTTCCATTTTTAATTTTATACAGCTTTCATTTTTATTTTTATTCGACTTCCATTTTTATTCAATTTGCTTTTCTATTAAACTTCATTTTTTATTTAATTTCCAAAAAGATCGTTAAGGTATAGTGGTTTCTTGAATGAACTTCCATTTTTAATTTTCTGCAACTTCCATTTTTATTTTTACATGACTTCCATTTTTTTTCAATTTACTTTTCTATTCAACTTCCTTTTTTATTTAATTTCCAAATAGATCGTTAAGGTATAGTGGTTTCTGGATTGGACTTCCATTTTCAATTTTCTGCAACTTCCATTTTTAGTTTTATTTAACTTTCTTTTTTTTCATGTTTCTTTTCTACTCAACTTTCTTTTTCATTTAATTTCCAAATAGATCGTTAAGGTATAGTGGTTTCTTGAATGAACTTCCATTTTTAATTTTCTGCAACTTCCTTTTTTATTTTTATTTGACTTCGATTTTTATTCAAGTCATTTTTCTATTCAACTTCCTTTTTTATTTAATTTCCAAATAGATCGCTAAGGTATAATGGTTTCTTGAATGAACTTCCATTTTTAATTTTCTGCACCTTTCATTTTAATTTTTATTTGACTTCAATTTTTATTCAAGTCATTTTTCTGTTCAACTTCCTTTTTTATTTAATTTCCGAATAGATCGTTAAGGTATAATGCTTTCTGGATTGAACTTCCATTTTTAATTTTATGCCACTTTCATTTTTATTTTTATTTAACTTCCATTTTTATTCAATTTACTTTTCTATTAAACTTCATTTTTTATTTAATTTTCAAATAGATCGTTAAGGTATAGTGGTTTCTGGAATGAACTTCCACTTTTAATTTTCTGCAACTTACGTTTTTATTTTTATTTGACTTCCATTTTTATTCAAGTCATTTTTCTATTCAACTTCCTTTTTTATTTAATTTCCAAATAGATCGTTAAGGTATACTGGTTTCTGGATTGAACTTCCATTGTTAATTTTATGCAACTTTCATTTTTATTTTTATTCAACTTCCATTTTTATTCAATTTACTTTTCTTTTAAACATCATTTTTTATTTAATTTCCAAATTGATCGTTAAGGTATAGTGGTTTCTTGAATAAACTTTCATTTTTAATTTCCTGCAACTTCCATTTTTATTTTTATTTGACTTCCATTTTTATTCAAGTCATTTTTCTATTCAACTTCCTTTTTTTATTTAATTTCCAAATAGATCGTTAAGGTATAGTGGTTTCTTGAATGAATTTCCATTTTTAATTTTCTACAACTTCCATTTTTATTTTTAATTAACTTCCTTTTTTATTCAAGTTACTTTTTAATTCAACTTCTTTTTTTATTTAACTTCCAAATAGATCGTTAAGGTGTAGTAGTTTGGTGATTGAACTTCCATTTTTAATTTTATGCAACTTTCATTTTTATTTTTATTCAACTTCCATTTTTATTCAATTTGCTTTTCTATTAAACTTCCTTTTTTATTTAATTTTCCAAATAGATCGTTAAGGTATAGTGGTTTTTTTAATGAACTTCCATTTTTAATTTTCTGCAACTTCCATTTTTATTTTTATTCGACTGCCATTTTTATTCAGGATATTTTTCTATTCAACTTCCTTTTTTATTTAATTTCCAAGTAGATCGTTAAGGTATAGTAGTTTATTGGATGAACTTCCATTGTAAATTTTTTGCAACTTTTTTTTTTTTTTTTTAATTCAACTTCCATTTGTATTCAAGTTATTTTTCTATTGAACTTCTTTATTTATTTAATTTCCAAATAGATCGTTAAGGTATAGTGGTTTCTTCAATGAACTTCCATTTTAAATTTTCTGCAACTTCCATTTTTATTTTTATTTAACTTCTACTTTTATTCAAGTTATTTTTCTTTTGAACTTCCTTTTTTAGTAATTTCCAAATATATTGTGAAGGTATAGTGGTTTCTTGATTGAACTTCCATTTTTAAATTTCTGCAACTTCCATTTTTATTTTTATTTAACTTCCTTTTTTATGCAAGTTTCTTCTCTACTCAACTTCCTTTTTTATTTAATTTCTAAATAGATCGTTAAGGTATCGTGGTTTTTGGATTGAACTTCCATTGTTAATTTTATGCAACTTTCATTTTTATTGTTACTCAACTTCCATTTTTATTCAATTTACTTTTCTATTAAACTTCATTTTTCATTTAATTTGCAAATAGATCGTTAAGGTATAGTGGTTTCTTGAATGAACTTCCATTGTTAATTTTCTGCAACGTTCATTTTTATTGTTATTCGACTTCCATTTTTATTCAATTTACTTTTCTATTAAACTTTATTTTTTATTTAATTTCCAAATAGATCGTTAGGGTATAGTGGTTTCTTGAATGAACTTCCATTTTTAATTTTCTGCAACTTCCAATTTTATTTTTGTTCGACTTCCATTTTTATTCAAGTCATTTTTCTATTCAACTTCCTTTTTTATTTAATTTCCAAATAGATCGTTAAGGTATAATGGTTTCTTGAATGAACTTCCATTTTTAATTTTCTGCACCTTCCGTTTTAATTTTTATTTGACTTCCATTTTTATTCAAGTCATTTTTCTATTCAAATTCCTTTTTTATTTAATTTCCGAATAGATCGTTAAGTTATAGTGGTTTCTGGATTGAACTTCCATTTTTAATTTTATGCCACTTTCATTTTTATTTTAATTAACTTCCATTTTTATTCAATTTACTTTTCTATTAAACTTCATTTTTTATTTTATTTTCAAACAGATCGTTAATGTATAGTGGTTTCTGGAATGAACTTCCACTTTTAATTTTCTGCGACTTACATTTTTTTTTTATTTGACTTCCATTTTTATTCAAGTCATTTTTCTGTTCAACTTCCCTTTTTATTTAATTTCCAAATAGATCGTTAAGGTATACTGGTTTTTGGATTGAACTTCCATTGTTAACTTTATGCAACTTTCATTTTTATTTTTATTCAACTTCCATTTTTATTCAATTTACATTTCTTTTAAATTTCATTTTTTATTTAATTTCCAAATTGATCGTTAAGGTATAGTGGTTTTTTGAATAAACTTTCATTTTTAATTTTCTGCAACTTCCATTTTTATTTTTATTTGACTTCGATTTTTATTCAAGTCATTTTTCTATTCAGCTTCCTTTTTTATTTAATTTTCAAATAGATCGTTAAGGTATAGTGGTTTTCTGAATGAACTTCCATTTTTAATTTTTGGCACCTTCCATTTTTATTTTTATTTGACTTCCATTTTTATTCGAGTCATTTTTCTATTCAACTTTCTTTTTTATTTAATTTTCAAATAGATCGTTAAGGTATAGTGGTTTCTTGAATGAACTTCCATTTTTAATTTTCTGCAACTTCCTTTTTTATTTTTATTTGACTTCGATTTTTATTCAAGTCATTTTTCTATTCAACTTCCTTTTTTATTTAATTTCCAAATAGATCGTTAAGGTATAATGGTTTCTTGAATGAACTTCCATTTTTAATTTTCTGCACCTTTCATTTTAATTTTTATTTGACTTCAATTTTTATTCAAGTCATTTTTCTGTTCAACTTCCTTTTTTATTTAATTTCCGAATAGATCGTTAAGGTATAATGCTTTCTGGATTGAACTTCCATTTTTAATTTTATGCCACTTTCATTTTTATTTTTATTTAACTTCCATTTTTATTCAATTTACTTTTCTATTAAACTTCATTTTTTATTTAATTTTCAAATAGATCGTTAAGGTATAGTGGTTTCTGGAATGAACTTCCACTTTTAATTTTCTGCAACTTACGTTTTTATTTTTATTTGACTTCCATTTTTATTCAAGTCATTTTTCTATTCAACTTCCTTTTTTATTTAATTTCCAAATAGATCGTTAAGGTATACTGGTTTCTGGATTGAACTTCCATTGTTAATTTTATGCAACTTTCATTTTTATTTTTATTCAACTTCCATTTTTATTCAATTTACTTTTCTTTTAAACATCATTTTTTATTTAATTTCCAAATTGATCGTTAAGGTATAGTGGTTTCTTGAATAAACTTTCATTTTTAATTTCCTGCAACTTCCATTTTTATTTTTATTTGACTTCCATTTTTATTCAAGTCATTTTTCTATTCAACTTCCTTTTTTTATTTAATTTCCAAATAGATCGTTAAGGTATAGTGGTTTCTTGAATGAATTTCCATTTTTAATTTTCTACAACTTCCATTTTTATTTTTAATTAACTTCCTTTTTTATTCAAGTTACTTTTTAATTCAACTTCTTTTTTTATTTAACTTCCAAATAGATCGTTAAGGTGTAGTAGTTTGGTGATTGAACTTCCATTTTTAATTTTATGCAACTTTCATTTTTATTTTTATTCAACTTCCATTTTTATTCAATTTGCTTTTCTATTAAACTTCCTTTTTTATTTAATTTTCCAAATAGATCGTTAAGGTATAGTGGTTTTTTTAATGAACTTCCATTTTTAATTTTCTGCAACTTCCATTTTTATTTTTATTCGACTGCCATTTTTATTCAGGATATTTTTCTATTCAACTTCCTTTTTTATTTAATTTCCAAGTAGATCGTTAAGGTATAGTAGTTTATTGAATGAACTTCCATTGTAAATTTTCTGCAACTTTTTTTTTTTTTTTTAATTCAACTTCCATTTGTATTCAAGTTATTTTTCTATTGAACTTCTTTATTTATTTAATTTCCAAATAGATCGTTAAGGTATAGTGGTTTCTTCAATGAACTTCCATTTTAAATTTTCTGCAACTTCCATTTTTATTTTTATTTAACTTCTACTTTTATTCAAGTTATTTTTCTTTTGAACTTCCTTTTTTAGTAATTTCCAAATATATTGTTAAGGTATAGTGGTTTCTTGATTGAACTTCCATTTTTAAATTTCTGCAACTTCCATTTTTATTTTTATTTAACTTCCTTTTTTTATGCAAGTTTCTTCTCTACTCAACTTCCTTTTTTATTTAATTTTTAAATAGATCGTTAAGGTATCGTGGTTTTTGGATTGAACTTCCATTGTTAATTTTATGCAACTTTCATTTTTATTGTTACTCAACTTCCATTTTTATTCAATTTACTTTTCTATTAAACTTCATTTTTCATTTAATTTGCAAATAGATCGTTAAGGTATAGTGGTTTCTTGAATGAACTTCCATTGTTAATTTTCTGCAACGTTCATTTTTATTGTTATTCGACTTCCATTTTTATTCAATTTACTTTTCTATTAAACTTCATTTTTTATTTAATTTCCAAATAGATCGTTAGGGTATAGTGGTTTCTTGAATGAACTTCCATTTTTAATTTTCTGCAACTTCCAATTTTATTTTTGTTCGACTTCCATTTTTATTCAAGTCATTTTTCTATTCAACTTCCTTTTTTATTTAATTTCCAAATAGATCGTTAAGGTATAATGGTTTCTTGAATGAACTTCCATTTTTAATTTTTTGCACCTTCCGTTTTAATTTTTATTTGACTTCCATTTTTATTCAAGTCATTTTTCTATTCAACTTCCTTTTTTATTTAATTTCCGAATAGATCGTTAAGTTATAGTGGTTTCTGGATTGAACTTCCATTTTTAATTTTATGCCACTTTCATTTTTATTTTAATTAACTTCCATTTTTATTCAATTTACTTTTCTATTAAACTTCATTTTTTATTTTATTTTCAAACAGATCGTTAATGTATAGTGGTTTCTGGAATGAACTTCCACTTTTAATTTTCTGCGACTTACATTTTTTTTTTTATTTGACTTCCATTTTTATTCAAGTCATTTTTCTGTTCAACTTCCCTTTTTATTTAATTTCCAAATAGATCGTTAAGGTATACTGGTTTTTGGATTGAACTTCCATTGTTAACTTTATGCAACTTTCATTTTTATTTTTATTCAACTTCCATTTTTATTCAATTTACATTTCTTTTAAATTTCATTTTTTATTTAATTTCCAAATTGATCGTTAAGGTATAGTGGTTTCTTGAATAAACTTTCATTTTTAATTTTTTGCAACTTCCATTTTTATTTTTATTTGACTTCCATTTTTATTCAAGTCATTTTTCTATTCAGCTTCCTTTTTTATTTAATTTTCAAATAGATCGTTAAGGTATAGTGGTTTTCTGAATGAACTTCCATTTTTAATTTTTGGCACCTTCCATTTTTATTTTTATTTGACTTCCATTTTTATTCGAGTCATTTTTCTATTCAACTTTCTTTTTTATTTAATTTTCAAATAGATCGTTAAGGTATAGTGGTTTCTTGAATGAACTTCCATTTTTAATTTTCTGCAACTTCCTTTTTTATTTTTATTTGACTTCGATTTTTATTCAAGTCATTTTTCTATTCAACTTCCTTTTTTATTTAATTTCCAAATAGATCGTTAAGGTATAATGGTTTCTTGAATGAACTTCCATTTTTAATTTTCTGCACCTTTCATTTTAATTTTTATTTGACTTCAATTTTTATTCAAGTCATTTTTCTGTTCAACTTCCTTTTTTATTTAATTTCCGAATAGATCGTTAAGGTATAATGCTTTCTGGATTGAACTTCCATTTTTAATTTTATGCCACTTTCATTTTTATTATTATTTAACTTCCATTTTTATTCAATTTACTTTTCTATTAAACTTCATTTTTTATTTAATTTTCAAATAGATCGTTAAGGTATAGTGGTTTCTGGAATGAACTTCCACTTTTAATTTTCTGCAACTTACGTTTTTATTTTTATTTGACTTCCATTTTTATTCAAGTCATTTTTCTATTCAACTTCCTTTTTTATTTAATTTCCAAATAGATCGTTAAGGTATACTGGTTTCTGGATTGAACTTCCATTGTTAATTTTATGCAACTTTCATTTTTATTTTTATTCAACTTCCATTTTTATTCAATTTACTTTTCTTTTAAACATCATTTTTTATTTAATTTCCAAATTGATCGTTAAGGTATAGTGGTTTCTTGAATAAAATTTCATTTTTAATTTCCTGCAACTTCCATTTTTATTTTTATTTGACTTCCATTTTTATTCAAGTCATTTTTCTATTCAACTTCCTTTTTTTATTTAATTTCCAAATAGATCGTTAAGGTATAGTGGTTTCTTGAATGAATTTCCATTTTTAATTTTCTACAACTTCCATTTTTATTTTTAATTAACTTCCTTTTTTATTCAAGTTACTTTTTAATTCAACTTCTTTTTTTATTTAACTTCCAAATAGATCGTTAAGGTGTAGTAGTTTGGTGATTGAACTTCCATTTTTAATTTTATGCAACTTTCATTTTTATTTTTATTCAACTTCCATTTTTATTCAATTTGCTTTTCTATTAAACTTCCTTTTTTATTTAATTTTCCAAATAGATCGTTAAGGTATAGTGGTTTTTTTAATGAACTTCCATTTTTAATTTTCTGCAACTTCCATTTTTATTTTTATTCGACTGCCATTTTTATTCAGGATATTTTTCTATTCAACTTCCTTTTTTATTTAATTTCCAAGTAGATCGTTAAGGTATAGTAGTTTATTGAATGAACTTCCATTGTAAATTTTCTGCAACTTCTTTTTTTTTTTTTAATTCAACTTCCATTTGTATTCAAGTTATTTTTCTATTGAACTTCTTTATTTATTTAATTTCCAAATAGATCGTTAAGGTATAGTGGTTTCTTCATTGAACTTCCATTTTAAATTTTCTGCAACTTCCATTTTTATTTTTATTTAACTTCTACTTTTATTCAAGTTATTTTTCTTTTGAACTTCCTTTTTTAGTAATTTCCAAATATATTGTTAAGGTATAGTGGTTTCTTGATTGAACTTCCATTTTTAAATTTCTGCAACTTCCATTTTTATTTTTATTTAACTTCCTTTTTTTATGCAAGTTTCTTCTCTACTCAACTTCCTTTTTTATTTAATTTCTAAATAGATCGTTAAGGTATCGTGGTTTTTGGATTGAACTTCCATTGTTAATTTTATGCAACTTTCATTTTTATTGTTACTCAACTTCCATTTTTATTCAATTTACTTTTCTATTAAACTTCATTTTTTATTTAATTTGCAAATAGATCGTTAAGGTATAGTGGTTTCTTGAATGAACTTCCATTGTTAATTTTCTGCAACGTTCATTTTTATTGTTATTCGACTTCCATTTTTATTCAATTTACTTTTCTATTAAACTTCATTTTTTATTTAATTTCCAAATAGATCGTTAGGGTATAGTGGTTTCTTGAATGAACTTCCATTTTTAATTTTCTGCAACTTCCAATTTTATTTTTGTTCGACTTCCATTTTTATTCAAGTCATTTTTCTATTCAACTTCCTTTTTTATTTAATTTCCAAATAGATCGTTAAGGTATAATGGTTTCTTGAATGAACTTCCATTTTTAATTTTTTGCACCTTCCGTTTTAATTTTTATTTGACTTCCATTTTTATTCAAGTCATTTTTCTATTCAACTTCCTTTTTTATTTAATTTCCGAATAGATCGTTAAGTTATAGTGGTTTCTGGATTGAACTTCCATTTTTAATTTTATGCCACTTTCATTTTTATTTTAATTAACTTCCATTTTTATTCAATTTACTTTTCTATTAAACTTCATTTTTTATTTTATTTTCAAACAGATCGTTAATGTATAGTGGTTTCTGGAATGAACTTCCACTTTTAATTTTCTGCGACTTACATTTTTTTTTTTATTTGACTTCCATTTTTATTCAAGTCATTTTTCTGTTCAACTTCCCTTTTTATTTAATTTCCAAATAGATCGTTAAGGTATACTGGTTTTTGGATTGAACTTCCATTGTTAACTTTATGCAACTTTCATTTTTATTTTTATTCAACTTCCATTTTTATTCAATTTACATTTCTTTTAAATTTCATTTTTTATTTAATTTCCAAATTGATCGTTAAGGTATAGTGGTTTCTTGAATAAACTTTCATTTTTAATTTTTTGCAACTTCCATTTTTATTTTTATTTGACTTCCATTTTTATTCAAGTCATTTTTCTATTCAGCTTCCTTTTTTATTTAATTTTCAAATAGATCGTTAAGGTATAGTGGTTTTCTGAATGAACTTCCATTTTTAATTTTTGGCACCTTCCATTTTTATTTTTATTTGACTTCCATTTTTATTCGAGTCATTTTTCTATTCAACTTTCTTTTTTATTTAATTTTCAAATAGATCGTTAAGGTATAGTGGTTTCTTGAATGAACTTCCATTTTTAATTTTCTGCAACTTCCTTTTTTATTTTTATTTGACTTCGATTTTTATTCAAGTCATTTTTCTATTCAACTTCCTTTTTTATTTAATTTCCAAATAGATCGTTAAGGTATAATGGTTTCTTGAATGAACTTCCATTTTTAATTTTCTGCACCTTTCATTTTAATTTTTATTTGACTTCAATTTTTATTCAAGTCATTTTTCTGTTCAACTTCCTTTTTTATTTAATTTCCGAATAGATCGTTAAGGTATAATGCTTTCTGGATTGAACTTCCATTTTTAATTTTATGCCACTTTCATTTTTATTATTATTTAACTTCCATTTTTATTCAATTTACTTTTCTATTAAACTTCATTTTTTATTTAATTTTCAAATAGATCGTTAAGGTATAGTGGTTTCTGGAATGAACTTCCACTTTTAATTTTCTGCAACTTACGTTTTTATTTTTATTTGACTTCCATTTTTATTCAAGTCATTTTTCTATTCAACTTCCTTTTTTATTTAATTTCCAAATAGATCGTTAAGGTATACTGGTTTCTGGATTGAACTTCCATTGTTAATTTTATGCAACTTTCATTTTTATTTTTATTCAACTTCCATTTTTATTCAATTTACTTTTCTTTTAAACATCATTTTTTATTTAATTTCCAAATTGATCGTTAAGGTATAGTGGTTTCTTGAATAAAATTTCATTTTTAATTTCCTGCAACTTCCATTTTTATTTTTATTTGACTTCCATTTTTATTCAAGTCATTTTTCTATTCAACTTCCTTTTTTTATTTAATTTCCAAATAGATCGTTAAGGTATAGTGGTTTCTTGAATGAATTTCCATTTTTAATTTTCTACAACTTCCATTTTTATTTTTAATTAACTTCCTTTTTTATTCAAGTTACTTTTTAATTCAACTTCTTTTTTTATTTAACTTCCAAATAGATCGTTAAGGTGTAGTAGTTTGGTGATTGAACTTCCATTTTTAATTTTATGCAACTTTCATTTTTATTTTTATTCAACTTCCATTTTTATTCAATTTGCTTTTCTATTAAACTTCCTTTTTTATTTAATTTTCCAAATAGATCGTTAAGGTATAGTGGTTTTTTTAATGAACTTCCATTTTTAATTTTCTGCAACTTCCATTTTTATTTTTATTCGACTGCCATTTTTATTCAGGATATTTTTCTATTCAACTTCCTTTTTTATTTAATTTCCAAGTAGATCGTTAAGGTATAGTAGTTTATTGAATGAACTTCCATTGTAAATTTTCTGCAACTTCTTTTTTTTTTTTTAATTCAACTTCCATTTGTATTCAAGTTATTTTTCTATTGAACTTCTTTATTTATTTAATTTCCAAATAGATCGTTAAGGTATAGTGGTTTCTTCATTGAACTTCCATTTTAAATTTTCTGCAACTTCCATTTTTATTTTTATTTAACTTCTACTTTTATTCAAGTTATTTTTCTTTTGAACTTCCTTTTTTAGTAATTTCCAAATATATTGTTAAGGTATAGTGGTTTCTTGATTGAACTTCCATTTTTAAATTTCTGCAACTTCCATTTTTATTTTTATTTAACTTCCTTTTTTTATGCAAGTTTCTTCTCTACTCAACTTCCTTTTTTATTTAATTTCTAAATAGATCGTTAAGGTATCGTGGTTTTTGGATTGAACTTCCATTGTTAATTTTATGCAACTTTCATTTTTATTGTTACTCAACTTCCATTTTTATTCAATTTACTTTTCTATTAAACTTCATTTTTTATTTAATTTGCAAATAGATCGTTAAGGTATAGTGGTTTCTTGAATGAACTTCCATTGTTAATTTTCTGCAACGTTCATTTTTATTGTTATTCGACTTCCATTTTTATTCAATTTACTTTTCTATTAAACTTCATTTTTTATTTAATTTCCAAATAGATCGTTAGGGTATAGTGGTTTCTTGAATGAACTTCCATTTTTAATTTTCTGCAACTTCCAATTTTATTTTTGTTCGACTTCCATTTTTATTCAAGTCATTTTTCTATTCAACTTCCTTTTTTATTTAATTTCCAAATAGATCGTTAAGGTATAATGGTTTCTTGAATGAACTTCCATTTTTAATTTTTTGCACCTTCCGTTTTAATTTTTATTTGACTTCCATTTTTATTCAAGTCATTTTTCTATTCAACTTCCTTTTTTATTTAATTTCCGAATAGATCGTTAAGTTATAGTGGTTTCTGGATTGAACTTCCATTTTTAATTTTATGCCACTTTCATTTTTATTTTAATTAACTTCCATTTTTATTCAATTTACTTTTCTATTAAACTTCATTTTTTATTTTATTTTCAAACAGATCGTTAATGTATAGTGGTTTCTGGAATGAACTTCCACTTTTAATTTTCTGCGACTTACATTTTTTTTTTTATTTGACTTCCATTTTTATTCAAGTCATTTTTCTGTTCAACTTCCCTTTTTATTTAATTTCCAAATAGATCGTTAAGGTATACTGGTTTTTGGATTGAACTTCCATTGTTAACTTTATGCAACTTTCATTTTTATTTTTATTCAACTTCCATTTTTATTCAATTTACATTTCTTTTAAATTTCATTTTTTATTTAATTTCCAAATTGATCGTTAAGGTATAGTGGTTTCTTGAATAAACTTTCATTTTTAATTTTTTGCAACTTCCATTTTTATTTTTATTTGACTTCCATTTTTATTCAAGTCATTTTTCTATTCAGCTTCCTTTTTTATTTAATTTTCAAATAGATCGTTAAGGTATAGTGGTTTTCTGAATGAACTTCCATTTTTAATTTTTGGCACCTTCCATTTTTATTTTTATTTGACTTCCATTTTTATTCGAGTCATTTTTCTATTCAACTTTCTTTTTTATTTAATTTTCAAATAGATCGTTAAGGTATAGTGGTTTCTTGAATGAACTTCCATTTTTAATTTTCTGCAACTTCCTTTTTTATTTTTATTTGACTTCGATTTTTATTCAAGTCATTTTTCTATTCAACTTCCTTTTTTATTTAATTTCCAAATAGATCGTTAAGGTATAATGGTTTCTTGAATGAACTTCCATTTTTAATTTTCTGCACCTTTCATTTTAATTTTTATTTGACTTCAATTTTTATTCAAGTCATTTTTCTGTTCAACTTCCTTTTTTATTTAATTTCCGAATAGATCGTTAAGGTATAATGCTTTCTGGATTGAACTTCCATTTTTAATTTTATGCCACTTTCATTTTTATTTTTATTTAACTTCCATTTTTATTCAATTTACTTTTCTATTAAACTTCATTTTTTATTTAATTTTCAAATAGATCGTTAAGGTATAGTGGTTTCTGGAATGAACTTCCACTTTTAATTTTCTGCAACTTACGTTTTTATTTTTATTTGACTTCCATTTTTATTCAAGTCATTTTTCTATTCAACTTCCTTTTTTATTTAATTTCCAAATAGATCGTTAAGGTATACTGGTTTCTGGATTGAACTTCCATTGTTAATTTTATGCAACTTTCATTTTTATTTTTATTCAACTTCCATTTTTATTCAATTTACTTTTCTTTTAAACATCATTTTTTATTTAATTTCCAAATTGATCGTTAAGGTATAGTGGTTTCTTGAATAAAATTTCATTTTTAATTTCCTGCAACTTCCATTTTTATTTTTATTTGACTTCCATTTTTATTCAAGTCATTTTTCTATTCAACTTCCTTTTTTTATTTAATTTCCAAATAGATCGTTAAGGTATAGTGGTTTCTTGAATGAATTTCCATTTTTAATTTTCTACAACTTCCATTTTTATTTTTAATTAACTTCCTTTTTTATTCAAGTTACTTTTTAATTCAACTTCTTTTTTTATTTAACTTCCAAATAGATCGTTAAGGTGTAGTAGTTTGGTGATTGAACTTCCATTTTTAATTTTATGCAACTTTCATTTTTATTTTTATTCAACTTCCATTTTTATTCAATTTGCTTTTCTATTAAACTTCCTTTTTTATTTAATTTTCCAAATAGATCGTTAAGGTATAGTGGTTTTTTTAATGAACTTCCATTTTTAATTTTCTGCAACTTCCATTTTTATTTTTATTCGACTGCCATTTTTATTCAGGATATTTTTCTATTCAACTTCCTTTTTTATTTAATTTCCAAGTAGATCGTTAAGGTATAGTAGTTTATTGAATGAACTTCCATTGTAAATTTTCTGCAACTTTTTTTTTTTTTTTAATTCAACTTCCATTTGTATTCAAGTTATTTTTCTATTGAACTTCTTTATTTATTTAATTTCCAAATAGATCGTTAAGGTATAGTGGTTTCTTCAATGAACTTCCATTTTAAATTTTCTGCAACTTCCATTTTTATTTTTATTTAACTTCTACTTTTATTCAAGTTATTTTTCTTTTGAACTTCCTTTTTTAGTAATTTCCAAATATATTGTTAAGGTATAGTGGTTTCTTGATTGAACTTCCATTTTTAAATTTCTGCAACTTCCATTTTTATTTTTATTTAACTTCCTTTTTTTATGCAAGTTTCTTCTCTACTCAACTTCCTTTTTTATTTAATTTTTAAATAGATCGTTAAGGTATCGTGGTTTTTGGATTGAACTTCCATTGTTAATTTTATGCAACTTTCATTTTTATTGTTACTCAACTTCCATTTTTATTCAATTTACTTTTCTATTAAACTTCATTTTTCATTTAATTTGCAAATAGATCGTTAAGGTATAGTGGTTTCTTGAATGAACTTCCATTGTTAATTTTCTGCAACGTTCATTTTTATTGTTATTCGACTTCCATTTTTATTCAATTTACTTTTCTATTAAACTTCATTTTTTATTTAATTTCCAAATAGATCGTTAGGGTATAGTGGTTTCTTGAATGAACTTCCATTTTTAATTTTCTGCAACTTCCAATTTTATTTTTGTTCGACTTCCATTTTTATTCAAGTCATTTTTCTATTCAACTTCCTTTTTTATTTAATTTCCAAATAGATCGTTAAGGTATAATGGTTTCTTGAATGAACTTCCATTTTTAATTTTTTGCACCTTCCGTTTTAATTTTTATTTGACTTCCATTTTTATTCAAGTCATTTTTCTATTCAACTTCCTTTTTTATTTAATTTCCGAATAGATCGTTAAGTTATAGTGGTTTCTGGATTGAACTTCCATTTTTAATTTTATGCCACTTTCATTTTTATTTTAATTAACTTCCATTTTTATTCAATTTACTTTTCTATTAAACTTCATTTTTTATTTTATTTTCAAACAGATCGTTAATGTATAGTGGTTTCTGGAATGAACTTCCACTTTTAATTTTCTGCGACTTACATTTTTTTTTTTATTTGACTTCCATTTTTATTCAAGTCATTTTTCTGTTCAACTTCCCTTTTTATTTAATTTCCAAATAGATCGTTAAGGTATACTGGTTTTTGGATTGAACTTCCATTGTTAACTTTATGCAACTTTCATTTTTATTTTTATTCAACTTCCATTTTTATTCAATTTACATTTCTTTTAAATTTCATTTTTTATTTAATTTCCAAATTGATCGTTAAGGTATAGTGGTTTCTTGAATAAACTTTCATTTTTAATTTTTTGCAACTTCCATTTTTATTTTTATTTGACTTCCATTTTTATTCAAGTCATTTTTCTATTCAGCTTCCTTTTTTATTTAATTTTCAAATAGATCGTTAAGGTATAGTGGTTTTCTGAATGAACTTCCATTTTTAATTTTTGGCACCTTCCATTTTTATTTTTATTTGACTTCCATTTTTATTCGAGTCATTTTTCTATTCAACTTTCTTTTTTATTTAATTTTCAAATAGATCGTTAAGGTATAGTGGTTTCTTGAATGAACTTCCATTTTTAATTTTCTGCAACTTCCTTTTTTATTTTTATTTGACTTCGATTTTTATTCAAGTCATTTTTCTATTCAACTTCCTTTTTTATTTAATTTCCAAATAGATCGTTAAGGTATAATGGTTTCTTGAATGAACTTCCATTTTTAATTTTCTGCACCTTTCATTTTAATTTTTATTTGACTTCAATTTTTATTCAAGTCATTTTTCTGTTCAACTTCCTTTTTTATTTAATTTCCGAATAGATCGTTAAGGTATAATGCTTTCTGGATTGAACTTCCATTTTTAATTTTATGCCACTTTCATTTTTATTATTATTTAACTTCCATTTTTATTCAATTTACTTTTCTATTAAACTTCATTTTTTATTTAATTTTCAAATAGATCGTTAAGGTATAGTGGTTTCTGGAATGAACTTCCACTTTTAATTTTCTGCAACTTACGTTTTTATTTTTATTTGACTTCCATTTTTATTCAAGTCATTTTTCTATTCAACTTCCTTTTTTATTTAATTTCCAAATAGATCGTTAAGGTATACTGGTTTCTGGATTGAACTTCCATTGTTAATTTTATGCAACTTTCATTTTTATTTTTATTCAACTTCCATTTTTATTCAATTTACTTTTCTTTTAAACATCATTTTTTATTTAATTTCCAAATTGATCGTTAAGGTATAGTGGTTTCTTGAATAAAATTTCATTTTTAATTTCCTGCAACTTCCATTTTTATTTTTATTTGACTTCCATTTTTATTCAAGTCATTTTTCTATTCAACTTCCTTTTTTTATTTAATTTCCAAATAGATCGTTAAGGTATAGTGGTTTCTTGAATGAATTTCCATTTTTAATTTTCTACAACTTCCATTTTTATTTTTAATTAACTTCCTTTTTTATTCAAGTTACTTTTTAATTCAACTTCTTTTTTTATTTAACTTCCAAATAGATCGTTAAGGTGTAGTAGTTTGGTGATTGAACTTCCATTTTTAATTTTATGCAACTTTCATTTTTATTTTTATTCAACTTCCATTTTTATTCAATTTGCTTTTCTATTAAACTTCCTTTTTTATTTAATTTTCCAAATAGATCGTTAAGGTATAGTGGTTTTTTTAATGAACTTCCATTTTTAATTTTCTGCAACTTCCATTTTTATTTTTATTCGACTGCCATTTTTATTCAGGATATTTTTCTATTCAACTTCCTTTTTTATTTAATTTCCAAGTAGATCGTTAAGGTATAGTAGTTTATTGAATGAACTTCCATTGTAAATTTTCTGCAACTTCTTTTTTTTTTTTTAATTCAACTTCCATTTGTATTCAAGTTATTTTTCTATTGAACTTCTTTATTTATTTAATTTCCAAATAGATCGTTAAGGTATAGTGGTTTCTTCATTGAACTTCCATTTTAAATTTTCTGCAACTTCCATTTTTATTTTTATTTAACTTCTACTTTTATTCAAGTTATTTTTCTTTTGAACTTCCTTTTTTAGTAATTTCCAAATATATTGTTAAGGTATAGTGGTTTCTTGATTGAACTTCCATTTTTAAATTTCTGCAACTTCCATTTTTATTTTTATTTAACTTCCTTTTTTTATGCAAGTTTCTTCTCTACTCAACTTCCTTTTTTATTTAATTTCTAAATAGATCGTTAAGGTATCGTGGTTTTTGGATTGAACTTCCATTGTTAATTTTATGCAACTTTCATTTTTATTGTTACTCAACTTCCATTTTTATTCAATTTACTTTTCTATTAAACTTCATTTTTCATTTAATTTGCAAATAGATCGTTAAGGTATAGTGGTTTCTTGAATGAACTTCCATTGTTAATTTTCTGCAACTTTCATTTTTATTGTTATTCGACTTCCATTTTTATTCAATTTACTTTTCTATTAAACTTCATTTTTTATTTAATTTCCAAATAGATCGTTAGGGTATAGTGGTTTCTTGAATGAACTTCCATTTTTAATTTTCTGCAACTTCCAATTTTATTTTTGTTCGACTTCCATTTTTATTCAAGTCATTTTTCTATTCAACTTCCTTTTTTATTTAATTTCCAAATAGATCGTTAAGGTATAATGGTTTCTTGAATGAACTTCCATTTTTAATTTTCTGCACCTTCCGTTTTAATTTTTATTTGACTTCCATTTTTATTCAAGTCATTTTTCTATTCAACTTCCTTTTTTATTTAATTTCCGAATAGATCGTTAAGTTATAGTGGTTTCTGGATTGAACTTCCATTTTTAATTTTATGCCACTTTCATTTTTATTTTAATTAACTTCCATTTTTATTCAATTTACTTTTCTATTAAACTTCATTTTTTATTTTATTTTCAAATAGATCGTTAATGTATAGTGGTTTCTGGAATGAACTTCCACTTTTAATTTTCTGCGACTTACATTTTTTTTTTATTTGACTTCCATTTTTATTCAAGTCATTTTTCTGTTCAACTTCCCTTTTTATTTAATTTCCAAATAGATCGTTAAGGTATACTGGTTTTTGGATTGAACTTCCATTGTTAACTTTATGCAACTTTCATTTTTATTTTTATTCAACTTCCATTTTTATTCAATTTACATTTCTTTTAAATTTCATTTTTTATTTAATTTCCAAATTGATCGTTAAGGTATAGTGGTTTCTTGAATAAACTTTCATTTTTAATTTTCTGCAACTTCCATTTTTATTTTTATTTGACTTCCATTTTTATTCAAGTCATTTTTCTATTCAGCTTCCTTTTTTATTTAATTTTCAAATAGATCGTTAAGGTATAGTGGTTTTCTGAATGAACTTCCATTTTTAATTTTTGGCACCTTCCATTTTTATTTTTATTTGACTTCCATTTTTATTCGAGTCATTTTTCTATTCAACTTTCTTTTTTATTTAATTTTCAAATAGATCGTTAAGGTATAGTGGTTTCTTGAATGAACTTCCATTTTTAATTTTCTGCAACTTCCTTTTTTATTTTTATTTGACTTCGATTTTTATTCAAGTCATTTTTCTATTCAACTTCCTTTTTTATTTAATTTCCAAATAGATCGTTAAGGTATAATGGTTTCTTGAATGAACTTCCATTTTTAATTTTCTGCACCTTTCATTTTAATTTTTATTTGACTTCAATTTTTATTCAAGTCATTTTTCTGTTCAACTTCCTTTTTTATTTAATTTCCGAATAGATCGTTAAGGTATAATGCTTTCTGGATTGAACTTCCATTTTTAATTTTATGCCACTTTCATTTTTATTTTTATTTAACTTCCATTTTTATTCAATTTACTTTTCTATTAAACTTCATTTTTTATTTAATTTTCAAATAGATCGTTAAGGTATAGTGGTTTCTGGAATGAACTTCCACTTTTAATTTTCTGCAACTTACGTTTTTATTTTTATTTGACTTCCATTTTTATTCAAGTCATTTTTCTATTCAACTTCCTTTTTTATTTAATTTCCAAATAGATCGTTAAGGTATACTGGTTTCTGGATTGAACTTCCATTGTTAATTTTATGCAACTTTCATTTTTATTTTTATTCAACTTCCATTTTTATTCAATTTACTTTTCTTTTAAACATCATTTTTTATTTAATTTCCAAATTGATCGTTAAGGTATAGTGGTTTCTTGAATAAACTTTCATTTTTAATTTCCTGCAACTTCCATTTTTATTTTTATTTGACTTCCATTTTTATTCAAGTCATTTTTCTATTCAACTTCCTTTTTTTTATTTCATTTCCAAATAGATCGTTAAGGTATAGTGGTTTTCTGAATGAACTTCCATTTTTAATTTTCGGCACCTTCCATTTTTAGTTTTATTTGACTTCCATTTTTATTCAAGTCATTTTTCTATTCAACTTCCTTTTTTATTTAATTTTCTAATAGATCGTTAAGGTATAGTGGTTTCGTGAATGAACTTTCATTTTTAATTTTCTGCAACTTCCATTTTTATTTTTATTCGACTTCCATTTTTATTCAAGTCATTTTTCTATTCAACTTCCTTTTTTATTTAATTTCCAAATAGATCGTTAAGGTATAATGGTTTCCGGAATGAACTTCCATTTTTAATTTTCTGCACCTTCCATTTTAATTTTTATTTGACTTCCATTTTTATTCAAGCCATTTTTCTATTCAACTTCCTTTTTTATTTAATTTCCGAATAGATTGTTATGGTATAGTGGTTTCTGGATTGAACTTCCATTTTTAATTTTATGCCACTTTCATTTTCATTTTTATTTAACTTCCATTTTTATTCAATTTACTATTCTATTAAACTTCCTTTTTTATTTAATTTTCAAATAGATCGTTAAGGTATAGTGGTTTCTGGAATGTACTTCCACTTTTAATTTTCTGCAACTAACATTTTTATTTTTATTTGACTTCCATTTTTATTCAAGTCATTTTTCTATTGAACTTCCTTTTTTATTTAATTACCAAATAGATCGTTAAGGTATACTGGTTTTTGGATTGAACTTCCATTGTTAATTTTATGCAACTTTCATTTTTATTTTTATTCAACTTCCATTTTTATTCAATTTACTTTTCTTTTAAACTTCATTTTTTATTTAATTTCCAAATTGATCGTTAAGGTATAGTGGTTTCTTGAGTAAACTTTCATTTTTACTTTTCTGCAACTTCCTTTTTTTTTTTTTATTCAACTTCCATTTGTATTCAAGTTATTTTTCTATTGAACTTCTTTATTTATTTAATTTCCAAATAGATCGTTAAGGTATAGTGGTTTCTTTAATGAACTTCCATTTTTAATATTCTGCAACTTCCTTTTTTTTTATTCAACTTCCATTTGTATTCAAGTTATTTTTCTATTGAACTTCTTTCTTTATTTAATTTCCAAATAGATCGTTAAGGTATAGTGGTTTCTTGAATGAACTTCCATTTTTAATTTTCTGCAATTTCCATTTTTATTTTTATTTAACTTGCATTTTTATTCAAGTTATTTTTCTATTCAACTTCCTTTTTTATTTAATTTACAAATAGATCGTTAAGGTATAGTGGTTTCTGGAATGAACTCCCATTTTTAATTTTACGCAACTTCCATTTTTATTTTTATTCGACTTCCATTTTTATTCAAATCATTTTTCTATTCAACTTTCTTTTTTATTTAATTTCCATATAGATCGTTAAGGTATAGTGGTTTCTTGAATGAATTTTCATTTTTAATTTTCTGCAACTTCCATTTTTATTTTTAATTTACTTCCGTTTTTATTCAAGTTACTTTTCAATTCAACTTCTTTGTTTATTTAACTTCCAAATAGATCGTTACAGTATTGTCGTTTCTTGAATGAACTTCCAATTTTAATTTTCTGCAACTTCCATTTTTATTTCTATTCAACTTCTTTTTTTATTCAAGTTTCTTTTCTATTCAACTTCATTTTTCATTTAATTTCTAAATAGATTGTTAAGGTATAGTGGTTTCTGGATTGAACTTCCTTTCTTAATTTTATGCAACTTTCACTTTTATTTTTATTCAACTTCCATTTTTGTTCAATTTACTTTTCTATTAAACTTCCTTTTTTATTTAATTTCCAAGTAGATCGTTAAGGTATACTGGTTTCTTGATTGAACTTCCATTTTTAATTTTATGCAACTTTCACTTTTATTTTTATTCAACTTCCATTTTTATTCAATTTACTTTTCTGTTGAACTTCCTTTTTTATTTAATTTCCAAATAGATCGTTAAGGTATAGTGGTTTCTTGAATGAACTTCCATTTTTAATTTTATGGAACATCCATTTTTATTTTTATTCAGCTTCCATTTTTGTTCAAGTTATTTTTCTATTCAACTTCCTTTTTTATTTAATTTCCAAATAGATCGTTAAGGTATAGCGGTTGTTTGAATGAACTTCCATTTATAATTTTCTGCAACTTCCATTTTTAATTTTATTTAACTTCCTTTTTTATTCAAGTTTCTTCTCTACTCAACTTCCTTTTTTATTTAATTTCTAAATAGATCGATAAGGTATAGTGGTTTTTGGATTGAACTTCCGTTGTTAATTTTATGCAACTTTCATTTTTATTGTTATTCAACTTCCATTTTTATTCAATTTACTTTTCTATTAAACTTCATTTTTTATTTAATTTCCAAATAGATCGTTACGGTATAGTGGTTTCTTGAATGAACTTCCATTTTTAATTTTCTGCAACTTCCATTTTTATTTTTATTCGACTTCCATTTTTATTCAAGTTATTTTTCTATTCAACTTCCTTTTTTATTTAATTTCCAAAAATGATCGTTAAGGTATAGTGGTTTCTTGAATGAACTTCCATTTTTAATTTTCTGCAACTTCCATTTTTATTTTTATTTAACTTCCTTTTTCATTGAAGTTTCTTTTCTACGCAACTTCCTTTTTTATTCAAGTTTCTTCTCTACTCAACTTCCTTTTTTATTTAATTTCCAAATAGATCGTTAAGGTATACTGGTTTTTGGATTGAACTTCCATTGTTAATTTTATGCAACTTTCATTTTTATTTTTATTCAACTTCCATTTTTATTCAATTTACTTTTCTCTTAAACTTCATTTTTAATTTAATTTCCAAATTGATCGTTAAGGTATAGTGGTTTCTTGAATAAACTTCCATTTTTAATTTTCTGCAACTTCCATTTTTATTTTTATTCGACTTCCATTTTTATTCAAGTTATTTTTCTATTCAACTTCCTTTTTTATTTAATTTCCAAGTATATCGTTAAGGTATACTGGTTTCTGGATTGAACTTCCATTTTGAATTTTATCCAACTTTCACTTTTATTTTTATTCAATTTCCATTTTTATTCGATTTACTTTTCTATTAAATTTCCTTTTTTATTTAATTTCCAAATAGATCGTTAAGGTATAGTGGTTTCTTTAATGAACTTCTATTTTAATTTTATGGAACTTCCATTTTTATTTTTATTCAGCTTCCATTTTTTTTCAAGTAATTTTTCTATTCAACTTCCTTTTTTATTTAATTTCCAAATAGATCGTTAAGGTATAGTGGTTTCTGGAATGAACTTCCATTTTTAATTTTCTGCAACTTCCATTTTTATATTTATTTAACTTCCTTTTTTATTCACGTTTCTTTTCTACTCAACTTCGTTTTTTATTTAATTTCCAAATAGATGGTTAAGGTATACTGGTTTTTGGATTGAACTTCCATTGTTAATTTTATGCAACTTTCATTTTTATTTTTATTCAACTTCCATTTTTATTCAATTTACTTTTCTCTTAAACTTCATTTTCTATTTAATTTCCAAATTGATCGTTAAGGTATAGTGGTTTCTAGAATAAACTTCCATTTTTAATTTTCTGCAACTTCCATTTTTATTTTTATTCGACTTCCATTTTTATTTAAGTCATTTTTCTCTTCAACTTCCTTTTTTTATTTAATTTCTAAATAGATCGTTAAGGTATAGTGGTGTCACGACCCCTTTCCGCCCCTAGTAGAATGGTGCCGTGATGGCCAGTAATCCGAGATTACCGAAGGCCAACTTTCAAAATTCACACACAATCAGAGTATTACATATGGGGCTAACATGTGCGAAAGCAATATATACAAATCTAATTAGTCCATAAGAGCTGTGCATAAGTCAAATGTATTGGCATACATCTTTACGTGGCTTTACAACTTGAATATAAGCAAAATAAAATGCATATTACATCTTGACTAAAAGGCTTTTCAAGCCGACATGTTCAAAATACATAAGCCTCAAGGTTTGCCGGCATAAATATTGCCGACATAACATGCATCCAAAACATCTTGCAAAACACACATCTCGGCGTAGCCGACTTCTTGCTTGTTACCTACATATATACATAGGGAGGGTGAGCTTGGATACTCAGTGAATGGTATAAGTAATAAAGGGGTTAAATGAATGATTCCCGAGGTCTTTCAAAACAATACATAATATATCTTTGTCAAAACCATACTTATCATAGCTTGTACAAAATGTGAGATAAATCTTGTTCATCAAACTTGATCTTACAAAACTTACATACTTAACATGCGTCAAATCTTAAAACATGGGGTGACAACATTCCGGACAGAACAAACAAAGGTGCCACGAAAGCTTAGAGTCCCCTGGCACGTACGGACTTCACATGTGTGCTACTAATGCTTATAGTCCCTTAGCACGTACGGACTTCACATTTGTGCTACTAATGCTTATAGTCCCTTAGCACGTACGGACTTGTGCCACAAATGCTTAATGTCCCCTAGCACGTACGGACTTGTGCCACAAATGATTAAAGTCCCCTGGCACGTACGGACTTTCAAAGATTGACATCAAAACAAAGCTCACTTGATAACTTGCCATTCAAAACAAAGCTTATACTTGATACATAAAATAGGGATATCATTCATGCTTAACAAATACTTTTATCAAAACAAGGCAAAGCTTTATCAAAACCTTAAGAGCATATCTTTATTAAAAATACCACTCACATAGTTCTTGGGACGTCGGGATCAAGGCAAAGGTCCAAGTCCTACAAAC
Organism: Camellia sinensis; assembly: GCF_055761805.1. Lineage (NCBI taxonomy): Eukaryota > Viridiplantae > Streptophyta > Magnoliopsida > Ericales > Theaceae > Camellia > Camellia sinensis. The sequence continues at coordinate 1,063,047 of NC_138962.1, read as the reverse complement.
GCGTGGCAAAGTCTATTGAATGCACTCTCAAAAACAAGCTTCACATGAATGCAAATGATCTAGGGAAAACATTATAGCGATCCCGGGTTTACCCTTGTTGTATAGTGATCCGGACATGTGTCCGTGGATGTTGGTAGTTGTTTATTATCTTGTTTGCATCCTTTCTTACTTTGTATTTGAGTTATAGGATGTGTTGAGCGGGTTTGTTACAGGTTGGTTGAGTTTAGAAACCAAAACTAGTTGCCCAGATTTTTGGCCTGTACGCTCGAGCGGAGGTGTTGGCGCTCGAGCGTAGATTACACCCATTCAGTATTTTCCTGTGCAGCGTTGTACGCTCGAGCGTGGTATTGGCCGCTCGAGCGGGGTTGTCTGAGTGCCGCTCGAGCGTAGGGTTGGGAGCTCGAGCGGAGGCCTGGTTCTGCAAAAGTGCTGGGCGAGTGCATTCTGCGCTCGAGCGGGAGGTTGGCCGCTCGAGCGGAAGTCTGTGAGTGGCCGCTCGAGCGGGGTGTTTTACGCTCGAGCGGAGACCTGGGTTAAAGTCCCGAATTTGTGACTCTTTAAATCACTTTTTCACTTTCTCTTCTCTCTCTTACTTTTCCAAAATCACCATTGTTGAGCCTCTCACTCTAGACTCTACCTTCTCTCTAGGTTTTGATCTAGTAGGAGTGATTTACTCACCTTTGGCCTTTACAAAAAAGTTGTTGATCGTCGAGGGCTTCATTTTAATCTGAAAATCTCGGGTTTTGGAGCACGTTGGGTTTTGTCGTCTTCTCCTTTGGGACTCCGAATTTGAGGTAGGAATAACCTACTCCTCTCTATGGGTTTTGTCTTTAAATTTTGGTATTTTGAGATGTTGGGCTTGGTTTGGTAATTTTGTGAAAGTTTGGGGCTTTTGTGTAATTTTACAAAAGTTGGGGTTTTATTCATAATAAACCTAGATGCATGTTTGGCATAGAAAAATGGAATGATTGTTGAATCATTGATGAAAATGGGACCTATGGGTTGAAATGGTAATTATGGAAAATGGCCTAATTACATTGTTTAATTAATTGGTGAGAAATGAGGAAATGAAATGTTGATTGAATATCCATTTGTGCATTTATTTTCTGTTTTAGAAATAACTGCTTTGGGCTATCGGTGGAGGATAGTCGAGATTGTTGTAGACAATGCATGATGATTAGGTAAACGGAAACTAATCAATGGAATGTGTCATGGAACTTGACGGTTGATAGAATACATTAATTGTGTGTATTGTGTGATTGTATATAGAACCAATGTGTTTATATACGTTATGTGTAGAGGAGGAGATAGGGGATGTACTCCGCGGTTTAGGGGAAGATAGGGGATGTACCTCTAAACCGGATAGGTATTGGGAGGAGATAGGGGATGAACTCCGTAGACAGAGCTCATATGCTTGTCTAGAGAAGTGAAGATAGAGCTCATATGCTTATCTTTGTGAAGTGTGGATACAGCTTGTATGCTTATCTGTGGATATTGTTGATATACATATCTGTTGTAGAATGTGGATACAGCTTGTATGCTTAGCTGTGGATATTGTTGATATACATATCTGTTGAGAATGTGGATATAGCTTTTATGCTTATCTGAATGTGAGATATAGTTTTTATACATATCTGTGGAAATGATGATAGAGCTAGCATGCTTATCTGTTGAAAAAGGGAAAATGAAAAGTAATTGGGACTTGTAAGTCGTTGACATAAATATGTAATTTATGTGATTGTATCAGTGTTGACCAACTATCAATTGCTAATGTTTTAGTCATTGTCCATGGTTGGTTTAGTGTATTTCTACTGAGCTGTGGCTCACCCTATATGGGAATATCATTTTCAGGTACAGGAAGCATGCCACCTCCAAGGACATAGCTTGGGAGGCTAGAGGCGGACATAGCGTAGTTGTTTTACTTTTGATGTATTACATGTAACTTCAAGCCAAGGGCTTAATGTGTAAACGAGTTAGTACTCTTTTGTTGTAACCAAGTGTTAACTTGGAAAGCTGTAAGCCCGTAGGGCATTTTGTTTTGATGTTAACATGTAATACTTATGTAATGAAACTCAATGAAATAAAGAAATGTGGTTAGTTTAATGTTATTATTTTGAGGGCGTTACAAACATGCTGGAAAACATCTAGGGAAAACATGCTGGAAATATCTAGGGAAAACATGTTGGAAAACATCTGGAAAACATCTAGGGAAAACATGCTAGAAAACATCTAGGGAAAACATGCTGGGTACCAACCAGGTCCTGGAATGGATGCACGGAGATGATCTAGGCTAAAACGACCTAGCTGGGTGAACTCAGAAGGTCTTGGCCGAGGTCCCACACCTCTTGGCCGAGGTGTGGTTACCTAGGCTTCAGTATGCAGCTGCCTGCCGAGGTGTTACAAGGTGCCGGCATGGGTGTACCATGGTCGGCCTAGGTGTGCAGTGGTTAGCCTAGGTGTACATGCAAGATAAACTAACGTGCAAGTGATCATGCAAGGTAGACCAAGGTGTGTGATCTAGGCAAGAGTGGTCTCGGTGATCACACCTAGGGAAATGAAGCCTGGAAATCTGGGTTTCCTCCTTGAAGAACATGAAGAACATAAATGCTAAAATCATAACTTGTTATTACAAGATCTGGGATTTCATGCTATGAGTTCAAAAACATGGACCTTGGTACCCATACTTGAAGATCATATGAAAACAAACACGAAAACATGCATATTGATACAAACTTTCGGATTAAAACATGATTTTTTTCTCAAGAACACATGAATATCACTTTCTCTTTCTAAAACCAAACTTCAAAGCAATGCATGGTTCATGAAACATGCTAGATCATGCAATGCGATTAGATCAACATAAAGTATAAGAAGAGTAGATCACGAATATAACCTTAAAACACGGATCTAACGGTTCGATCTCTAGGGATCAAGCTTGGAAATCTACCTCTCTCTAGAATTCCTCTTCCTCTTCCTAGAGCTTCTTTCTCTTCTAAGACAAGGATATAGCAAATGATACATTTCTAGGTCTGCCGGCTGACTTAACACTCAGCTGGGACACGTGGCAACGGTTGGTTGGTTCTTCTCAAAAAGGTGGCTGAGTGAAAAGACAAGACTATGAGAAAGTGTACTCAATAAGCTAGATGGCAAGGGCACTCCGGCAAGTAATGATCTCGGCTAAGGACATAGGCTTCGGCAAGTAAGGTTCCAATGACCTCGGCTAGGAGGGATAACACTTGACCTAGCTGGGCCACACCTCGGCCTAAATGTGCCACACCTCGGTCTAGGTCATTCCAGTCCCGGAACAAGATCACCAGGTGCAAGGATCAAGGATCTAGGACGCCTAGATGATGCACATCTCGGCCTAGATGATGCACATCTCGGCCTAGGTGATGCACACCTCGGCCTAGATTATGACATCTCGGCCAATATGCCTAGGTGATGGTGGAGGTCACTAAAGTGGTTCTAAGATGATCCTAGGCTTGGCATGACTTAGGCTTAACATGACCTAGGCTTGGCATGACCTAGGCTTAACATGACCTAGGCTTGACATGACCTAGGCTTGGCATGACCTAGGCTTGACATGACCTAGGCTTGGCATGACCTAGGCTTGGCATAGCAAGGAAGGAACAAAACATGCATACAACACTTAGGCAAATCACATAAGCACAAAACAAGACAGGTACCTTTACTTAGGAAAAACAAGTCAAAGCCTGCAAATGCAAGCTCAACATGACAAAATCATGCAAATGTACATGAACATGACTAAGACATGAATGTGGGTTATTACAAGTGGTTTCCTGAATCAACTTCCATTTTTAATTTTCGGCACCTTTCATTTTTATTTTTTTTTGACTTCCATTTTTATTCAAGTCATTTTTCAATTCAACTTCCTTTTTTATTTAATTTCCAAATAGATCGTTAAGGTATACTGGTTTCTGGATTGAACTTCCATTGTTAATTTTATGCCACTTTCATTTTTATTTTTATTCAACTTCCATTTTTATTCAATTTACTTTTCCATTAAACTTCCTTTTTTATTTAATTTTCAAATAGATCGTTAAGGTATAGTGGTTTCTGGAATGAACTTCCATTTTTAATTTTCTGCAACTTCCATTTTTATTTTTATTCGACTTCCATTTTTCTTCAAGTCATTTTTCTATTCAACTTCCTTTTTTATTTAATTTCCAAATAGATCGTTAAGGTATAGTGGTTTCTTGAATAAATTTCCATTTTTAATTTTCTGCAACTTCCATTTTTATTTTTAATTAACTTCTATTTTTATTCAAGTTACTTTTCAATTCAACTTCTTTTTTTATTTAACTTCCAAATAGATCGTTAAGGTATAGTCGTTTCTTGAATGAACTTCCAATTTTAATTTTCTGCAACTTCCATTTTTATTTCTATTCAACTTCTTCTTTTATTCAAGTTTCTTTTCTATTCAACACCCTTTTTTATTTAATTTCTAAATAGATCGTTAAGGTATAGTGGTTTCTGGATTGAACTTCCATTTTTAATTTTATGCAACTTTCACTTTTATTTTTATTCAACTTCCATTTTTATTCAATTTACATTTCTATTAAACTTCCTTTTTTATTTAATTTCCAAGTAGATCGTTAAGGTATAGTAGTTTCTTGAATGAACTTCCATTTTTAATTTTCTGCGACTTCCTTTTTTTTTTTCATTCAACTTCCATTTGTATTCAAGTTATTTTTCTATTGAACTTCTTTATTTAATTAATTTCCAAATAGATCGTTAAGGTATAGTGGTTTCTTGAATGAACTTCCATTTTTCATATTCTGCAACTTCTTTTTTTTTTTTATTCAACTTCCATTTGTATTCAAGTTATTTTTCTATTGAACTTCTTTATTTATTTAATTTCCAAATAGATCGTTAAGGTATAGTGGTTTCTTGAATGAACTTCCATTTTTAATTTTCTGCAACTTCCATTTTTATTTTTATTTAACTTCCATTTTTATTCAAGTTATTTTTCTATTCAACTTCCTTTTTTATTTAATTTCCAAATAGATCGTATAGCGATCCCGGGTTTACCCTTGTTATACCGTGATCCGGACATGTGTCCGTGTATGTTGGTAGTTGTTTATTATCGTGTTTGCATCCTTTGTACCTTGTATATCGAGTTATAGGATGTGTTGGGCGGATTTGTTTCAGGTTGGTTGAGTTTAGAAACCAAAACTAGTTGCCCAGATTTTTGGCCTGTAAGCTCGAGCGGAGGTGTTGGCGCTCGAGCGTAGATTACACCCATTCAGTAATTGTTGTGCAGTGTTGTACGCTCGAGCGTAGGGTTGGGAGCTCGAGCGGAGGCCTGGTTCTGCAAAAGTGCTGGGCGAGTGCATTCTGCGCTCGAGCGGGAGGTTGGCCGCTCGAGCGGAAGTCTGTGAGTGGCCGCTCGAGCGGGGTGTTTTACGCTCGAGCGGAGACCTGGGTTAAAGTTCCGAATTTGTGACTCTTTAAATCACTTTTTCACTTTCTCTTCTCTCTCTTACTTTTCCAAAATCACCATTGTTGAGCCTCTCACTCTAGACTCTACCTTCTCTCTAGGTTTTGATCTAGTAGGAGTGATTTACTCACCTTTGGCCTTTACAAAAAAGTTGTTGATCGTCGAGGGCTACATTTTAATCTGAAAATCACGGGTTTTGGAGCACGTTGGGTTTTGTCGTCTTCTCCTTTGGGACTCCAAATTTGAGGTAGGGATACCCTACTCCTCTCTATGGATTTTGTCTTTAAATTTTGGTAATTTGAGATGTTGGGGTTGGTTTGGTAATTTTGTGAAAGTTTGGGCCATTTGTGTTATTTTACAAAAGTTGGGGTTTTATTTGTAATAAACCTAGATGCATGTTTGGTATAGAGAAATGGAATAAATGTTGAATCATTGATGAAAATGGGACCTAAGGGTGGTAATGGTAATTATGGAAAATGACCTAATTACATTGTTTAATTAATTGAGATAATTAATTGTGGGAAATGAGGAAATGAAATGGAATTGCTGAGATTGGGAGTGCATGGGGTTAAAGGGTGTAGTTGAATTATTTATCACTCACCAAATTGAAATGTCGATTGAATATCCATTGTGCATTTATTTCCTGCTTAGAAATAATTGCTTTGGGCTACCGGTGGAGGGTAGTGTTGATTGTTGTAGACAATGCTTGATGATTAGGCAAACTAAAACTAATCAATTGGATGTGTCATAGAGCATGTCGGTTGATAGAATACATTAATTTTATGTATTGATTGATTGCATATGTGATTCTGTGTTTATATGCATTACTTGTGTATGGGAGGAGATAGGGGATGTACTCCACGGTTTAGGGGAAGATGGGGGATGTACCTCTAAACCGGTTAATGGTTTAGGGGAAGATGGGGGATGTACCTCTAAACCGGTTGTTGGAATGTTGATATAGCTCATATGCTTATCGGTTGAAGTGTTGATACAGCTCATATGCTTATCTGTTGTAGTAGTGATATAGCTCATATGCTTATCTATTGAAAAGTTTGTTTGATTTGATATAGCACTAAAATGTATATCATCATTGTTTGCGAAGTATGGGAGTAGTTTGTGTGTTATTGATACAACACCATAATGTGTATCCACCTTGGATTTCGAAAGTGTTCTAGTGATGAACTATAATCTCATCAAACGTTCTGGCCAGAGTACTGAGCCTTGTTTTCAAACTCAAAGTTGAACAACAATGAAAAGTGAATTGTAACATAGACTTGGCTGTCATGGTAACGTAGGGAGATGTAAATGGAAGTGTCAGTGTTGACCATCTATCAGTTGCTAATCTTTTAGTCATTGTTCATGGTTGGTTTAGTGCATTTCTACTGGGCTGTGGCTCACCCTATATGGGAATATCATTTTCAGGTACAGGTAGCATGCCACCTCCAAGGACGTAGCTTGGGAGGCCAGAGGCGGACTTTTTGTTGTTTTACTTGATGTATTACATGTAAATTCAAGCCAAGGGCTTAACGTGTTTGAGTTAGTACTCTTTAGTTGTAACCAAGTGTTAACTTGGAAAGCTGTAAGCCCATAGGGCATTTGCTTTTGTTGTTATCATGTAATACTTTTTGTAATGAAACTCTGTTAAATGAAAGAATGTGGAGCTTTTGAATATCAATGCATGTCTTATTTAATGGGTTTAAAGCTATTATTTTGAGGGCGTTACAACTTGGTATCAGAGCGTACCGGGTTCGAATACTTTGGGTACGTGGGAAGTGATTAGTATCACAATGGGTTTCTCTCGCTTGTTAGAGACTTAGACGTAATGTTATGTACTTTTGTGATAACATGTTTATGTGACTATTTGGGTATGGAATGTAGTTTCTTGGATGTTGATTGGATCCTTGGGTTTCTGGGAGTCCTGTTGGAAAGGCACTTGATCAATGCTGTTTCTGATCGGAACTCTAGTAACGCCTCAGGACTATCATTATCTGGAAATGAAATTCGTAAAGTGCTTACATGTTTATGTGCTTATGTGGAGTGAATTACAGTTGTCCATGTGTTAGGATGTAAGTGTTTAGCTTCGGCACATGTATGAGTGTGCTAACGTGTCTCCGTTACTTTTACTAGGATGCCTAGGCGAGGAAGTTGCGATTTCCCTCCTTCCGCTCGGGAAGAGCTGCGGAAACAATTTGTGGAATTACGCCAAGGTACTACACCTTTGGTGCGGTTCGAAAGATGGTTTGCTAATCTGTCGAGGTTTGCTCCAGAATTGGTGGAGACAGAGGACTTACGTTGTTTTGAGTTTGAGAGTAAGCTGCGTGACGACATCCGTGTAAGGATAGCGGGGTCTTGGCATAAAAGATATAGGGCGCTTGTTGAGGCGGCCGCCCATGTAGAGGCTGCAGTGCTAGCAATGGGGCAGAGTGGGGAGGAAGCCATCTCGGCGACTCCTGTGACTCAGGGTGTTGGTAGGCCTTTTAAGAGGCAGAGGGTTTTAAACTTGCAACAGGGAGGACGGGCTAGAACTGCCCTTCCAGTGTCAGATTTGGGTTCGGGGGAAAGTAAGCAGAGGGGCATCATTTGTTTCAGATGCGGTCTGCTGGGCCACAGGGTTTCGGTTTGCCCACAGAAGAAAGGGGTGGGGTTAGCAGTTCAACCAGTAGTTGTACCACCAGGATCATCCAACCAGTCGGGTTTTGGACCGATTAAATGCTCAGTGGGGAGGCAGTTGTTGGGGTCTTCATCAGCCCAGATTCTGAACCAATCTCGTGCTCAGGCACCGCCTACCTGTTGGGTGTGTAATCAGCCGGGTCATATTCGACGTTCTTGTACTCAGCCGGGAGCTTCTTTAGGGGTTTTGCAACCTAACCAGGCTCAGTTTCTTTCGACTGGGCAGGAACAGTATCGTTTTGGGGGACTAGCAGGCCAGATTGCGAGGGCCTCAATAGAGTCGAGTTCCCAAGCCCCAGCTAGGGAAGTTTGTAGTTATTCTAGGTGTGGGCAGAGGGGGCATACCAGTGGTTCTTGTCCGTGACTTGTAAGCTCGTAGGTTGCCTTATGTTCGGGGATGACCAACTTCAGCGGTCCGACAAGGGACGGTAGTAGTAGTAATAATGATGGGATGGTTTTGTTTTGACTAATCCGTTTTGTAATCAGTGGATTATTGTTTTGTGATCATTGGGTTCCGTTGTGTAACCAATGTGTTTTGGGAAGGTTGAAACATCTAAACTGTTTGTTTATCTATATATATACATATATGCTTTGTTTGTTAATTTCCCTAGAGTGGGTGAATTGGAGCATGTCGTAGCTCTAAAATTTTATTAATGTATAAAGTTGCTATAAAAAAAAAATTATGCTTGTAATTTGATTTGGGGAGGATGAGGGCTAAAGAGCCATGTTTTCAAAATTTGGAAGAACCACTGAGGGGTACGTGTCCTAGCCAAGGTAATATTGGAGCGAGAACTGTTTTACTTGCCGAGTGTGTGAAATTACATGGGTACTACCCATTTAAAGTTTTGTGCGTGGTATAGCTTTTGATCTACTGTCGAGTAAACTTGAGAGGATGTGAAGTGTACGATTAATACTAGATGTAACACGTATTTAATATGGTGTCCTACGGGGGCATGGCACATAATTTTGTCAAGATTGCAGGTGTACTGATTGGCCGTTTCAAGTGAAGGGATGTCAGTCCCTATATAAGGTTGTGATTGTTGTATCGGGAGCGATGTGTTGTGAGTAGCTGGTACTATACCTCGGGCTGTAGTATAATGGATGTCTCCCTAAGTTTTCAAATTTCTTTATTTGGATTGAATGTGATAAGTTCGTACCTTAGCACTGGTCAAGTCAGAGGATATTATCAGAAGCGTTAATTGGGTATATAGCCCATGGTTAGAGTGTGACCCGTGGGTGGAGTCACAGTGGTATGGTGTTTGCGGATGAAGATGTGGGTTAATGACGAGGGAGGCGAGGACTTTTACCCCTCTGGAAAGTTAGATGAGTGAATCTTTGGAAGCCCTATCGGCGACTTGTGACGGTGTCGGGGTTTGGTTCATGATGGTTGCCTAGCGGTAGTGTGGACTAGTGGTTTAGCACGGAGGCCGGGCCTCTTGATGGTACTCTCGAGATGAGTGACAAGTAAGATATAGAGTAACGAGTGGACCCTATGAGTTATTGGAGGATTCGGTGTAGGAGTAAGAGGGCTTGCAAAATAAGGAGGTTTTGCCTAGTACGGTTGAATGTGTTAGATGGGATGGTTTCGAGAGTTGCGCAGTGTGGGCAAGACTATATGAGAATGTTCGAGGGAACGTGAGATTTGTATCTCGAGTTAGTGGGAGTGGTACCTGTATGCTGGTTCGTGTGTTGGGCCCTGCTAGATAGTGAGTCCGTGGTGACCCCCTTGGTTGTATAGGGGTAATGTTCATATTGTGATTGGTTATCCATTGTTGGGTGTGGGTTATGAGTGGATGCTGCCAGCATTCTTTGAATTAAGAGCAATTTGTGTTCTAAAGTAATGAGTATAGCGTGGGTCAAAGTAGTCCTTCGTATTCGGGATGTTGTGATTGAGGTTGACCATGTCGGTCTTCGGTCAAGGAAGTGAGCAGGCTTGCTAGATAACCATGGCGGGGGATGGTGATTCCCTTAGACGCGATGTTGAGGCGGTTAAATTTTAGGAAATCCGATGAGATTCCAAAATTTGTGGTTCGTGTAGAGAACTCTGTGGTTGGGGTTAGTGGTCTGAGTAGCACATCAGTGTGTGGATTACTGAGTGTAGAGTTTATTGAGTTGACTAGTCAGCTTGTCGGTATCGGGTGTTGGGGTGGCATTGGTCACCTTGAGTTTAGTCTCGTTCGTTGTAGACTACGTATGTTGATTAAGGAAAACTGAAATTAATCGAACATGTTTTGTCATTGAGTCTGACGGTTGGAATAATACATCTAATATATGTATTGATTGATCATTGTGAATGATTGGCTTTTTATACATTATGAATGTATGGTGTTTAGTTTGATGTTGATACAGCACTATAATGTGTATCATTTGTGTATTTCTGAGCCGTGTTTATGATTATAAAGTGGTTAAGTAAAGGGAGGCGGGATAAAATTGCAAAACCATGAATTTCTTATACCTTATGTGTTGATAGTACTGTTGTTATTTCTATTAACTATCATTATAGAAATGTTATGTTCTGTGTCGGTTGTGGCATCACTGTATGAGTGATGGTTGTGGATAGTGCTGTTTTGGAAAGAAATGGAAAATAAAATTTTTCCAGTGTTTGGACCATATAAATGCGTTGTTGAAAAGTTGATTTAATTCAAGGATTTTCTTTTTAAGAATTCTAGATTACTCTTTTGGGCAAATAAACTGTGGATAACTCTGCGTTTTGGGTAACAGCTTATTTGTGAAAAATGTTTGCAAAGCTTTTGAGTTTTCGTATGGAAAATGCAAGATTTATCCTGGAACGTTAACGTTGAAAATTTAAACATCTTTGAGAAATGCCTCTTGAACAAGAAAATGTTTTCTTATTATCTACTTTAAGATTTGCTTTAGTCGTGTTGTTGAGTAGTGACTAAGCTTGGAGCACTAGTCGGTTTTTGGTGAATTGTTTCGGGGGAGGTTTGGTTTGTTGAGACTTGCGCACCTAAGGTGGTGTTATTTAGAATGTGTTCCCTTGGTTGGTCTTTTCCTTGGTAGAGTGAGTCGGAAACTTGTTTTGAAAACTTGTGCTTAATTTCGGGGGCGAAATTCTTTAAGGGGGGGAGGTTATAGCGATCCCGGGTTTACCCTTGTTATACCGTGATCCGGACATGTGTCCGTGTATGTTGGTAGTTGTTTATTATCGTGTTTGCATCCTTTGTACCTTGTATATCGAGTTATAGGATGTGTTGGGCGGATTTGTTTCAGGTTGGTTGAGTTTAGAAACCAAAACTAGTTGCCCAGATTTTTGGCCTGTAAGCTCGAGCGGAGGTGTTGGCGCTCGAGCGTAGATTACACCCATTCAGTAATTGTTGTGCAGTGTTGTACGCTCGAGCGTAGGGTTGGGAGCTCGAGCGGAGGCCTGGTTCTGCAAAAGTGCTGGGCGAGTGCATTCTGCGCTCGAGCGGGAGGTTGGCCGCTCGAGCGGAAGTCTGTGAGTGGCCGCTCGAGCGGGGTGTTTTACGCTCGAGCGGAGACCTGGGTTAAAGTTCCGAATTTGTGACTCTTTAAATCACTTTTTCACTTTCTCTTCTCTCTCTTACTTTTCCAAAATCACCATTGTTGAGCCTCTCACTCTAGACTCTACCTTCTCTCTAGGTTTTGATCTAGTAGGAGTGATTTACTCACCTTTGGCCTTTACAAAAAAGTTGTTGATCGTCGAGGGCTACATTTTAATCTGAAAATCACGGGTTTTGGAGCACGTTGGGTTTTGTCGTCTTCTCCTTTGGGACTCCAAATTTGAGGTAGGGATACCCTACTCCTCTCTATGGATTTTGTCTTTAAATTTTGGTAATTTGAGATGTTGGGGTTGGTTTGGTAATTTTGTGAAAGTTTGGGCCATTTGTGTTATTTTACAAAAGTTGGGGTTTTATTTGTAATAAACCTAGATGCATGTTTGGTATAGAGAAATGGAATAAATGTTGAATCATTGATGAAAATGGGACCTAAGGGTGGTAATGGTAATTATGGAAAATGACCTAATTACATTGTTTAATTAATTGAGATAATTAATTGTGGGAAATGAGGAAATGAAATGGAATTGCTGAGATTGGGAGTGCATGGGGTTAAAGGGTGTAGTTGAATTATTTATCACTCACCAAATTGAAATGTCGATTGAATATCCATTGTGCATTTATTTCCTGCTTAGAAATAATTGCTTTGGGCTACCGGTGGAGGGTAGTGTTGATTGTTGTAGACAATGCTTGATGATTAGGCAAACTAAAACTAATCAATTGGATGTGTCATAGAGCATGTCGGTTGATAGAATACATTAATTTTATGTATTGATTGATTGCATATGTGATTCTGTGTTTATATGCATTACTTGTGTATGGGAGGAGATAGGGGATGTACTCCACGATTTAGGGGAAGATGGGGGATGTACCTCTAAACCGGTTAATGGTTTAGGGGAAGATGGGGGATGTACCTCTAAACCGGTTGTTGGAATGTTGATATAGCTCATATGCTTATCGGTTGAAGTGTTGATACAGCTCATATGCTTATCTGTTGTAGTAGTGATATAGCTCATATGCTTATCTATTGAAAAGTTTGTTTGATTTGATATAGCACTAAAATGTATATCATCATTGTTTGCGAAGTATGGGAGTAGTTTGTGTGTTATTGATACAACACCATAATGTGTATCCACCTTGGATTTCGAAAGTGTTCTAGTGATGAACTATAATCTCATCAAACGTTCTGGCCAGAGTACTGAGCCTTGTTTTCAAACTCAAAGTTGAACAACAATGAAAAGTGAATTGTAACATAGACTTGGCTGTCATGGTAACGTAGGGAGATGTAAATGGAAGTGTCAGTGTTGACCATCTATCAGTTGCTAATCTTTTAGTCATTGTTCATGGTTGGTTTAGTGCATTTCTACTGGGCTGTGGCTCACCCTATATGGGAATATCATTTTCAGGTACAGGTAGCATGCCACCTCCAAGGACGTAGCTTGGGAGGCCAGAGGCGGACTTTTTGTTGTTTTACTTGATGTATTACATGTAAATTCAAGCCAAGGGCTTAACGTGTTTGAGTTAGTACTCTTTAGTTGTAACCAAGTGTTAACTTGGAAAGCTGTAAGCCCATAGGGCATTTGCTTTTGTTGTTATCATGTAATACTTTTTGTAATGAAACTCTGTTAAATGAAAGAATGTGGAGCTTTTGAATATCAATGCATGTCTTATTTAATGGGTTTAAAGCTATTATTTTGAGGGCGTTACAGATCGTTAAGGTATAGTGGTGTCTGGAATGAACTTCCATTTTTAATTTTGTGCAACATCCATTTTTATTCAAATCATTTTTCTATTCAACTTCCTATTTAATTTCCAAATAGATTGTTCAGGTATACTGGTTTCTTGAATGAATTTCCATTTTTAATTTTCTGCAACTTCCATTTTTATTTTTAATTAACTTCCTTTTTTATTCAAGTTACTTTTCAATTCAACTTCTTTTTTTATTTAACTTCCAAATAGATCGTTTCGGTATTGTCGTTTCTTGAATGAACTTCTAATTTTAATTTTCTGCAACTTCCATTTTTATTTCTATTCAACTAATTTTTTTATTCAAGTTTCTTTTCTATTCAACTTGCTTTTTCATTTAATTTCCAAATAGATCGTTAAGGTATAGTCGTTTTTTGAATGAACTTTCAATTTTAATTTTTTGCAACTTCCATTTTTATTTCTATTCAACTTCTTTTTTTATTCAAGTTTCTTTTCTATTCAACTTCCTTTTTTATTTAATTTCTAAATAGATCATTAAGGTATAGTTGTTTCTGGATTCAACTTCCATTTTTAATTTTATGCAACTTTCACTTTTATTTTTATTCAACTTCCATTTTTATTCAATTTACTTTTCTATTAAACTTCCCTTTTTATTTAATTTCCAAGTAGATCGTTAAGGTATACTGGTTTCTGGATTGAACTTCCATTTTTAATTTTATGCAACTTTCACTTTTATTTTTATTCAACTTCCATTTTTATTCAATTTACTTTTCTATTAAACTTCCTTTTTTATTTAATTTCCAAATAGATCGTTAAGGTATAGTGGTTTCTTGAATGAAGTTCCATTTTTAATTTTATGGAACATCCATTTTTATTTTTATTCAGCTTCCATTTTTATTCAAGTTATTTTTCTATTCAACTTCCTTTTTTATTTAATTTCCAAATAGATCGTTAAGATATAGTGGTTGCTTGAATGAACTTCCATTTTTAATTTTCTGCAACTTCCATTTTTATTTTTATTTAACTTCCTTTTTTATTCAAGTTTCTTCTCTACTCAGCTACCTTTTTTATTTAATTTCTAAATAGATCGATAAGGTATAGTGGTTTTTGGATTGAACTTCCATTGTTAATTTTATGCAACTTTCATTTCTATTGTTATTCAACTTCAATTTTTATTCAATTTACTTTTCTATTAAATTTTATTTTTTATTTAATTTCCAAATAGATCGTTAAGGTATAGTGGTTTCTTGAATGAACTTCCATTTTTAATTTTTTGCAACTTCCATTTTTATTTTTATTCGACTTCCATTTTTATTCAGGTTATTTTTCTATTCAACTTCCTTTTTTATTTAATTTCCAAAAATGATCGTTAAGGTATAGTGGTTTCTTGAATGAACTTCCATTTTTAATTTTCTGCAACTTTCATTTTTATTTTTATTTAACTTCCTTTTTCATTCAAGTTTCTTTTCTACGCAACTTCTTTTTTTATTCAAGTTTCTTCTTTACTCAACTTCCTTTTTTATTTAATTTTCAAATAGATCGTTAAGGTATACTGATTTTTGGATTGAACTTCCATTGTTCATGTTATGCAACTTTTATTTTTATTTTTATTCAATTTCCATTTTTATTCAATTTACTTTCCTCTTAAACTTCATTTTTAATTTAATTTCGAAATTGATCGTTAAGGTATAGTGGTTTCTTGAATAAACTTCTATTTTTAATTTTCTGCAACTTCCATTTTATTTTTATTCGACTTCCATTTTTATTCAAGTTATTTTTCTATTCAACTTCCTTTTTTATTTAATTTCCAAATATATCGTTAAGGTATACTGGTTTCTGGATTGAACTTCCATTTTTAATTTTATCCAACTTTCACTTTTATTTTTATTCAACTTCCATTTTTATTCAATTTACTTTTCTATTAAATTTCTTTTTTTATTTAATTTCTAAATAGATCGTTAAGGTATAGTGGTTTCTTTAATGAACTTCTATTTTTAATTTTATGGAACTTCCATTTTTATTTTTATTCAGCTTCCATTTTTATTCAAGTAATTTTTCTATTCAACTTCATTTTTTATTTAATTTCCAAATAGATCGTTAAGGTATAGTGGTTTCTGGAATGAACTTCCATTTTTAATTTTCTGCAACTTCCATTTTTATATTTATTTAGCTTCCTTTTTTATTCACGTTTCTTTTCTACTCAACTTCCTTTTTCATTTAATTTCCAAATAGATGGTTAAGGTATACTGGTTTTTGGATTGAACTTCCATTGTTAATTTTATACAACTTTCATTTTTATTTTTATTCAACTTCCATTTTTATTCAATTTACTTTTCTCTTAAACTTCATTTTCTATTTAATTTCCAAATTGATCGTTAAGGTATAGTGGTTTCTAGAATAAACTTCCATTTTTAATTTTCTGCCACTTCCATTTTTATTTTTATTCGACTTTCATTTTTATTTAAGTCATTTTTCTGTTCAACTTCCTTTTTTATTTAATTCCTAAATAGTTCGTTAAGGTATAGTGGTTTCCTGAATGAACTTCCATTTTTAATTTTCGGCACCTTCCATTTTTATTTTTATTTGACTTCCATTTTTATTCAAGTCATTTTTCTATTCAACTTCCTTTTTTATTTAATTTCCAAATAGATCGTTAACGTATAGTGGTTTTTGAATTGAACTTCCATTGTTAATTTTATGCCACTTTCTGTAACAACCCTCACCTTACTCTTGTCGTACTTGCATACATTCTTGCATGATCTTGCCTTGTTATAATAATTGGAAGGATTTGCTTGCCTTGTTTTGTTTGTATTGCTTGCGTAGTTTTACTCCTTGTTCGGTGTGTGTGTGGCCGAGGTCACCTTGAGCTTAGTTCGCATTTGAGCCTTTGTACTTAGAATTGTTTTGAGACCTTGGTCGACCCCCACCTTCACCTCGGGCATTTATTGCCGAGATGTTTTTGCACTCAGTGAACCTAGCCCGCAGGCAGGTATGGCCTAGGCCGAGATGTGGCACACCCCGGCCAAGGTGTGGCACAGCTTAGTCAAGCGTCGTCCTCCCTAGCCGATGTTTTGTTATCCGTTGCCGGATCCTTATTTTGAGCCGATGTCATTTATTGCCGATATGTTTTACCGAGCTTGCTGCATACGCTTTGTCAGAGACTTGTCTTATCAATCAATCACCTTTTTGAGTTGAGCCAACCTGGTAACGCCACGTGTCCGAGCTAGATGTTAAGACAGCCGGCAGACTTAGGAACAAATCATTCTTGTCCCAAATCTTTGTTTTTAGAGAGAGAAGCTCTAGAGAGGAGGAAGAGAAATTCTTGAGAGAGAGTAAGTCTTCCAAGCTTGATCTTCATGGTTTGATCCGTTGGATTAGAGTTTTGAGGTTAGAATCTTGATCTACTTTGATTGTTATTATTGTTTATCAAGCTGCATTGCGTGATCGGATCCGTTTTGCATGCCATGCATCGATTTGAAGTTGGTTTTGAAAAGAGAAAACGGTTTTCCTATGTTCTTAAAGAAAGTCTCGTTTCGATCCGAAAGTTTGGAACGAAAACCACGATTTTGTGTTTGTTCTTGCATGACCATCTTGCATGGGTACCCAAGTCCATGTTTTGAACTCTTGGCATGAAACCTCAGATCTTTGTAACAAGTTGTGATCTTTGCATTCGTCTTCTTTATGACCATGTTCATCATGTTCTGCACGTTCTTCAAAGGGAAACCCAGGTTTTCCCGACTTTGCTTTTGAATGAGGCCAACGGGACCACACCTCGGCAAGGATGTGTGGGACCTCGGCAAAGACCTGGTTGGTACCCAGTGTATTTTCATGAGACGGGGGCAATGTTTAAACTCCCAGCATGTTTTGCTTTGTTATTGACTTGGACCCGGTGGAAATACCGAGATCATTTGCATGCATATAAAGCTTGTTTTGAGAATGTGATTTGCCATGTGATTGTCAGGTCCTTGATATTTGCTTTAAGTCTACACCTGAAGAACTAGGTGAGTGGTATTATTGATAAAGCTATGTTATACTTGTTTTGATAAATCTTGCTTGCTTTGTTTTGACGAAAGTGTTTTGTTAAGCATGAATGAATAGCCCTGTTTTGATGTGTCAAGTATAAGCTTCGTTTGATGTTAACCTTGAAAAGTCCCTTGTAACGCCCTCAAAATAATAACAATAAACCCATCTAATAGGACATACATTTACATATAAACTAACCACATTCTTTCATTCTTTAGAGTTCCACTACATAAGTATTACATGTTAACCTCATAACAAAATGCCCTACGGGCTTACAGCTTTCCAAGTTAACACTTGGTTACAACAAAGAGTTCTAACTCGTTTACACATTAAGCCCTTGGCTTGAAATTACATGTAATACATCAAAAGTACAACAACAAAACTATGCCCGCCACTAGCCTCCCAGCTATGTCCTTGGAGGTGGCATGCTTCCTGTACCTGAAAATGATGTTCCCATATAGGGTGAGCCACAGCCCAGTAGAAATACGCTAAACCAACCATGGACAATGACTAAAACATTAGCAATTGATAGTTGGTCAACACTGATACAATCACATAAATTACATATTTATGTCAACGACTTACAAGTCCCAATTACTTTTCATTTTCCCTTTTTTAACAGATAAGCATGCTAGCTCTATCATCATTTCCACAGATATGTATAAAAACTATATCTCACATTTAGATAAGCACAAAAGCTATATCCACATTCTCAACAGATATGTATATCAACAATATCCACAGATAAGCATACAAGTCGTATCCACATTCTACAACAGATATGTATACCAACAATATCCACAGATAAGCATACAAGCTGTATCCACACTTCACAAAGATAAGCATATGAGCTCTATCTTCACTTCTCTAGACAAGCATATGAGCTCTGTCTACGGAGTACATCCCCTATCTCCTCCAAATACCTATCCGGTTTAGAGGTACATCCCCTATCTTCTCCTAAACCGCGGAGTACATCCCCTATCTCCTCCTCTACACATAACGTATATAAACACATTGGTTCTATATACAATCACACAATACACACAATTAATGTATTCTATCAACCGTTAAGTTCCATGACACATTCCATTGATTAGTTTCCGTTTACCTAATCATCATGCATTGTCTACAACAATCTCGACTATCCTCCACCGATAGCCCAAAGCAGTTATTTCTAAAACAGAAAATAAATGCACAAATGGATATTCAATCAACATTTCATTTCCTCATTTCTCACCAATTAATTATCCCAATTAATTAAACAATGTAATTAGGCCATTTTCCATAATTACCATTTCAACCCTTAGGTTCCATTTACATCAATGATTCAACAATCATTCCATTTTTCCATGCCAAACATGCATCTAGGTTTATTATGAATAAAATCCCAACTTTTGTAAAATTTACACAAAAGCCCCAAACTTCCCCAAATTACCAAACTAAGCCCAACATCTCAAAATACCAAAATTTAAAGACAAAACCCATAGAGAGGAGTAGGTTATCCCTACCTTGAAGTTTAAGCCAAAAAGGAGATGAAGACTCCAAGATCAACTTGCTCCAAATCCAAACTTTTTCAGATTAAATCGAAGCTCTCAACGCCCTCTATCTTTTTAACAAAGGCCCTAGGCTAGATTTACACCTTAGGGAGATCAAATCTTAGAGAGAGTGCAAGTTTAGAGAGAGAGGGTGTCGGATTTAGGGTTTAATCAAAGAAAGGGACTGAAAAAGTGATGTTTTAGACGCTGCTGCCCGCTGATATAAAACACGCTCGCTCGAGCGAAGGATTGGTCGCTCGAGCTACCAGACACAGAAAACTCTCGCTCGAGCCAAGAAGTTCTCGATCGAGCGAAGAAAAACCCAGACCGCTCGAGCCACGAAAAGCTCGCTCGAGCCAGAAACTACAACTCTCAGGTCCAGAACCGGGTGCAACACAACGCTCGCTCGAGCGACCACTCCTCGCTCGAGCGAAGGCCCAAAATTCTGGGCAGCAACACTTGGTTTCCAAACACAACCAACCTGAAACAAACCTGCCCAACACATCCTATAACTCAAATACAAAGTACAAAGGATGCAAACTAGAAAATAAACAACTACCAACATCCACGGACACATGTCCGGATCACTGTACAACAAGGGTAAACCCGGGATCGCTATAACCTCCCCCCCTTACAGAATTTCGTCCCCGAAATTAAGCACAAGTTTTCAAAAACAAGTTTTCCTCCATTTTAAACAATGTTACATTTTAACATTCAACAATTCGACCCATTACCGGTCATCCCATCCCTTTAACAAGAGACATATCACAATATGTAAACAACATATGTATTTTCAACATGCATTAACATTATGCACTATCCTTCCAATTTCAACAATATATTTAACACATATAATGTCACTTTCAACTTCCATATTAGGCAAGTTCCAAAACATACTTCCAATAACCAAAACATTTTCAATGTTTCACAACTTAAGACATATATCAAAGCTCTTAAGTTCAACAAGATGTAAAATTTAAATACAAGATTACATATCAACAAACAAGTCCGGATATTTCTCTCGGACTTCCAACTCACGTTCCCAAGTGGCTTCCTCCACTCCGTGATGTTTCCACAAGACTTTCACCAAAGGAATGGTCTTGCCACGCAAGACCTGATCCCGCCTATCCAAGACCCGAACCGGTCTCTCCTCATACGAGGCATCCTCATCTACCTCTAAATCAGTCCAATCCAACACATGTGATGGATCTGGCTCATACTTCCGAAGCATACTCACATGAAACACGTCATGTACCCCGGACAACTGCGGCGGTAAGGCTAACCGATAAGCAACCTCACCAATCCTCTCAAGGATCTCAAAAGGACCAATAAACCGAGGGGTCAACTTCCCACTCTTCCCAAACCTCATCAGGCCTCGCCTAGGTGATATCTTCAGAAAGACATGATCACCTACCTCAAACGCCAAAGGCCTCCTCCTACGGTCGGCATAACTCTTTTGTCGACTCTGGGCTGTAACAAGCCTCCTACGGATAAGCTCAACTTTCTCCGTCGTCTCCCTAACCAACTCCGGACCCAACAAAGGTGCATCACCCACCTCGGCCCAACACACTGGAGACCTACACGGTCGGCCATACAAGGCTTCAAACGGTGCCATACCGATGCTAGACTGAAAACTGTTGTTGTAGGCAAACTCTACCAATGGCAAGTGCCTCTCCCACGTCCCACTGAAGTCCAGGACACAACCCCGAAGCATATCCTCGAGGATCTGAATAGTACGTTCGGACTGCCCGTCAGTCTGAGGATGATAAGCCGTACTAAAGGTCAACTTAGTGCCCAAGGCACTTTTCAAACTCTGCCACAACCTAGCAGTAAAACGAGGATCTCTATCTGAGACGATCGTCACTGGGACCCCGTGCAATCTCACTACGTCCCGAATATACAAGTCGGCAAGATGATCTACCGAATCTCTCACGCGCATAGGAATAAAGTGCGCCGACTTAGTCAACCGGTCTACAACCACCCAAATAGCATCACTACCCTGCTGAGTCCTCGGAAGACCTACAACGAAGTCCATAGTGACATGCTCCCACTTCCACTCGGCAATAGGCAAGGGTTGCAACAAACCCGCTGGCCTCTGATGCTCGGCCTTCACTTGCTGGCAAGTAAGGCACTTCGATACGAAAACAGCCACATCTCTCTTCATACCCCGCCACCAAAACTGGCGACCCAAATCCAGATACATCTTAGTACCTCCCGGATGCACCGCAAGGCGCGAATGGTGAAACTCTCGGAGTACTTCCTCACGGCAAGCCTCCGGTACAAACAAACGGTCTCGGTATCTCACACTCAGGTCGGGATACACCGTCAAACCCTTCTCAACTTTCCTACTGGAGATCTTCTCTCGGAGGGATTCTACCTCAAGGTCACCTCTCTGTGCCTCTAACACTCTAATCATAAGTGTAGGCTGCGCAACAACAGAAAACAAGGCCGCAGTCTCAACAGATTCGCCCAGTAGCAAATCAAACTCGCCAAGTGCTCCCAACATCTCCCATTCCCGGATGGCTATACAAGCTACATCACTAATGGATTTCCTACTAAGGGCATCGGCCACAACATTGGCCTTTCCCGGATGATAATGCAACTCAAAATCATAATCCTCGATGAACTCCATCCATCTCCTCTGCCTCAGATTCAAGTCTCTCTGTGTAAACAGATACTTCAAACTCTTGTGATCCGAGAATACCTCGAACCTCTCACCATAAAGGTAGTGCCTCCAGATTTTCAAGGCAAAGATCACAGCTGCTAACTCTAGGTCGTGTGTAGGGTAATTTTTCTCGTGTATTTTCAACTGACGTGAGCCATAAGCTACCACTTTCCCCTCTTGCATCAACACACAACCCAAACCCTCTCGTGAGGCATCACAATAAACCGCATAACCCAACCCTCTCTCCGGAATAATCAACACCGGAGCGGTGGTCAATCTAACTTTCAACTCTTGGAACGACTTTTCACAAGTCTCACTCCACACAAACTTGACTCCCTTCCGAGTCAGTCTAGTCAACGGTGACGCTAACCTGGAGAAATCTTTCACAAACCGACGGTAATACCCAGCCAATCCCAGAAAACTGCGGACCTCAAATACACTCTTAGGCTGTGCCCAATCTTGCACTGCCTCAACCTTGGATGTATCAACAGACACCCCTTCCCCGGATACCACATGGCCTAAGAACTTGACTTCCCCCAGCCAGAACTCACACTTCCCAAACTTGGCATACAGCCTATGGGCTCTAAGTAACTCAAGCACCACTCTCAAGTGTTCCTCGTGCTCCTCCTTAGATGACGAATAGATAAGGATATCGTCCACAAAAACAACCACAAAGCGGTCTAAGAACTCCCAGAAAATCCGGTTCATCAAGTCCATAAAGACTGCCGGTGCATTGGTAAGTCCAAATGGCATCACCAAAAACTCATAATGGCCATACCGCGTACGGAATGCCGTCTTAGGAATGTCTTCCTCCCTGACCCTCAACTGATGGTAACCCGATCTCAAGTCTATCTTAGAGAAACAACGGGAACCCTTCAACTGGTCAAACAAATCATCTATACGGGGCATAGGATACTTATTCTTAACCGTAGCCCGATTCAACTTCCGGTAGTCTATACACAATCTCAAGGCACCATCTTTCTTTTTAACAAAGAGTGCCGGTGCTCCCCACGGTGAAACACTAGGGCGAACAAAGCCCTTATCAAGCAATTCCTGGAGCTGAACTTTCAACTCAACCAACTCTGCTGGAGCAAAACGGTAAGGTGCCATAGAAATCGGTGCCGTACCAGGCACTAAATCAATAGAGAACTCTATCTCTCGGTGAGGTGGCAAACTAACGAGATCTTCGGGAAAAACATCCGAATACTCACAAACCACCCTCGGCAACACAATCAGTGTCTCATCACACTTACTACTCTCAAAGCTGGCAAGTAGACTACTAAGCTCACTTCGCCCTCGCGAATCATACCCCGGTGGCAAAACACTACCAACCCGGTCTCCCAAGAAATGGAACCACTCCCCGCTCAAGGTACACAATGTAACCCTCTGGCGGTAGCAATCAATAACAGCCCGGTATGACGATAACCAGTCCATACCCAAAATAACATCAAAACCCTTCATGGGCATGATAACAAATGGAAAAGGAAGCCTATAATCGGCGACCTCAATATCACATCCTCTAACACCCTGTTTCAGAATCAACTCACCGCCCAAAGGCGATACCACACAAATAGGAGATGCTAACTGTGCTAACTCCAATTCCAAAATAGATGCAAATGCAGCAGATACAAAAGAATGAGATGCACCCGTGTCTATCAACACATTAGCAACCGAGTTGCAAAACAAAAAAGTACCTCTCACTACTGATGGAGCTGGTACTAAATCCTGCGCGGTAACAGCATACACACGCCCCGTAGGCCCCTGGTCTACCTGCTCACCTCTCGGAGCAAAAGACTGCTGCACAGACTGGGATGACGAAGCTCCCGGATTGGCCCTCGAGGCTTGCACAGACTGAGCTGGCTGAAAACCCTGCGTCTGCCTAGAACCAGACGCTCCCGAAGTGGCACTCAACTGTGGGCAAAACCTCTTCATGTGCCCAGGTTGTCCACACTGATAACAAATCAAGAGCTGCCCCCTGCCCAAACTCTGACTCGGCGGTCTAGCTGAAGAAGAAGCAGCTTTCTGACCCCCACCCTTCTGCGGGCAAACAGAAACCTTGTGACCCAGCTGGCCACACTTGTAACAAGTGAATTCTCCCTGACTGCCTCTCCCCGAGCCTCCACTCGGCACTGGAAAGGTCGATCTAGAAACTGCACCCTGAGACTGCTGAGGGTTAGAACCCCTCTGCCTCCTGCCATCACTCTGACTATCCTGGCTCCTCTTGGAGCCTCTCTGACCCTCATCCTCCTCCTGCATCATAAGCTCCATATGAGCTGCAGCATCCACTAGGTGTCTATACTCTCGAATATAAGACCCACCAATTCTCAACTTGAGGCCCCGCCTCAACTTCCGCTCAAACTCATAGCAACGGCGTTCCTCAGACGCCACTAGTTCAGGTGCAAACCTAGACAGACTGGTAAAAGTAGCCTCAAACTCGGCCACTGACAAGCCCTGCTGATTAAGCCGGCTAAACTGATCCCTCAGCTTCTCCCTAGCTGCTGCTGATAAGAACCTCTCCTGAAAAGCATTCACAAACGCCTCCCAAGTACCACCAACACGAGCTTTCTCGTATTTCCACCATTGACCCGCATCTCCCTTCAGTTGAAAGGATGCCAAGGTCACTTTCAGTGCTCCGTCCTCGATGCCAAGCATCTCAAACGTCTTCGTTGTCTGTTCGAGCCATTCATCTGCCTTAAGCGGCTCTTTAGTATCCCCGATAAACTCATCCGGATTACACCGAAAGAACTCCCTCTTCAAGAAGGAAGGCCCTGTCTCAGCTGCCTGATTCCCAGCTCTAAGAATACCCAAAGCTCCTGCTATCTCTCTGGCCAAGGCACCCATAGCCTGCTGACCCACTGGCTCGGCCACATTGGCCTGCCCAACTCCCTCCTGCACTGCCGGAATCTCACCCTGTAACGGTACTTCCTGCCTCGCAGGTCTACCACGCCTAGCACCTCTTCCTCGTCCTGACATCCTAATAAAGGCAACACAGAACGTTAGCACATTCATAGGTGTGCCGAAACTAATCACTCACGTCCTAATGCATGGACAACTGTAATTCACTCCACATAAGCACATAAACACATAAGCACTTACGAATTTCATTTCCGGATAATGATAGTCCCAAGACGTTACTAGAGTTCCGGTTAGAAACAGCATTGATCAAGTGCTTTTCCAACAAGACTTCCAGAAACTCAAGGATCCAATCAACATCCTAGAAATTAAATCCCATACCCACATAGTCACATAAGCATGTTAGCATTTAAGCACATAGCATATGATACTACATCTAAGTCTCTACCAAGCGAGACAAACCCATTGTGATCCTAATCACTTCCCACGTACCCAAAGTATTCGAACCCGGTACGCTCTGATACCAAGTTGTAACGCCCTCAAAATAATAACAATAAACCCATCTAATAGGACATACATTTACATATAAACTAACCACATTCTTTCATTCTTTAGAGTTCCACTACATAAGTATTACATGTTAACCTCATAACAAAATGCCCTACGGGCTTACAGCTTTCCAAGTTAACACTTGGTTACAACAAAGAGTTCTAACTCGTTTACACATTAAGCCCTTGGCTTGAAATTACATGTAATACATCAAAAGTACAACAACAAAACTATGCCCGCCACTAGCCTCCCAGCTATGTCCTTGGAGGTGGCATGCTTCCTGTACCTGAAAATGATGTTCCCATATAGGGTGAGCCACAGCCCAGTAGAAATACGCTAAACCAACCATGGACAATGACTAAAACATTAGCAATTGATAGTTGGTCAACACTGATACAATCACATAAATTACATATTTATGTCAACGACTTACAAGTCCCAATTACTTTTCATTTTCCCTTTTTTAACAGATAAGCATGCTAGCTCTATCATCATTTCCACAGATATGTATAAAAACTATATCTCACATTCAGATAAGCACAAAAGCTATATCCACATTCTCAACAGATATGTATATCAACAATATCCACAGATAAGCATACAAGCCGTATCCACATTCTACAACAGATATGTATACCAACAATATCCACAGATAAGCATACAAGCTGTATCCACACTTCACAAAGATAAGCATATGAGCTCTATCTTCACTTCTCTAGACAAGCATATGAGCTCTGTCTACGGAGTACATCCCCTATCTCCTCCAAATACCTATCCGGTTTAGAGGTACATCCCCTATCTTCTCCTAAATCGCGGAGTACATCCCCTATCTCCTCCTCTACACATAACGTATATAAACACATTGGTTCTATATACAATCACACAATACACACAATTAATGTATTCTATCAACCGTTAAGTTCCATGACACATTCCATTGATTAGTTTCCGTTTACCTAATCATCATGCATTGTCTACAACAATCTCGACTATCCTCCACCGATAGCCCAAAGCAGTTATTTCTAAAACAGAAAATAAATGCACAAATGGATATTCAATCAACATTTCATTTCCTCATTTCTCACCAATTAATTATCCCAATTAATTAAACAATGTAATTAGGCCATTTTCCATAATTACCATTTCAACCCTTAGGTTCCATTTACATCAATGATTCAACAATCATTCCATTTTTCCATGCCAAACATGCATCTAGGTTTATTATGAATAAAATCCCAACTTTTGTAAAATTTACACAAAAGCCCCAAACTTCCCCAAATTACCAAACTAAGCCCAACATCTCAAAGTACCAAAATTTAAAGACAAAACCCATAGAGAGGAGTAGGTTATCCCTACCTTGAAGTTTAAGCCAAAAAGGAGATGAAGACTCCAAGATCAACTTGCTCCAAATCCAAACTTTTTCAGATTAAATCGAAGCTCTCAACGCCCTCTATCTTTTTAACAAAGGCCCTAGGCTAGATTTACACCTTAGGGAGATCAAATCTTAGAGAGAGTGCAAGTTTAGAGAGAGAGGGTGTCGGATTTAGGGTTTAATCAAAGAAAGGGACTGAAAAAGTGATGTTTTAGACGCTGCTGCCCGCTGATATAAAACACGCTCGCTCGAGCGAAGGATTGGTCGCTCGAGCTACCAGACACAGAAAACTCTCGCTCGAGCCAAGAAGTTCTCGATCGAGCGAAGAAAAACCCAGACCGCTCGAGCCACGAAAAGCTCGCTCGAGCCAGAAACTACAACTCTCAGGTCCAGAACCGGGTGCAACACAACGCTCGCTCGAGCGACCACTCCTCGCTCGAGCGAAGGCCCAAAATTCTGGGCAGCAACACTTGGTTTCCAAACACAACCAACCTGAAACAAACCTGCCCAACACATCCTATAACTCAAATACAAAGTACAAAGGATGCAAACTAGAAAATAAACAACTACCAACATCCACGGACACATGTCCGGATCACTGTACAACAAGGGTAAACCCGGGATCGCTATATCCCTTGTGCTGGAGGACTCTAAACTTTCGCAGTACTAAGCATAAAAAGGATACGGTCCTTTCTCGGAAAGTCCCTTGTGCTGGAGGACTCTAAAATTTCGTAGTACTAAGTATAAAAGGATACGATCCTCTCTTGAAAAGTCCCTTGTACTGGAGGACTATCAACTTTCACAGTACTAAGCATAAAAGGATACGGTCCTTGTGAAATCGGGCTACGGGCCTAAGTAACACCAGTTCTGCTATGTTAAATCGGGCTACGGGCCTAAGTAACACAAGTCCCTTGTGCTGGAGGACTCTAAACTTTCGCAGTACCTTTGACTAAACGATTACGGATCGTACAACCCTTGTTTTGATGAGCTTGATGTGTTTTGCCGATGTCAGTAAGCATCCCTTGAAACTTGTGATACTTGATTGATGAATACGGTTCATCCCTTGCTTCGCCGATGTTGTAATACTTGATTGATGAATACGGTTCATCCCTCGCTTCGCCGATGTTGTAATACTTGATTGATGAATACGGTTCATCCTTTGTCTTGATAAAGTTTGATGCGTTTGTTTTGAAAAACCCCTGCTATATTCATGCAAAACCTTTATTTCTAGTACCATTCACTGAGAATCCAAGCTCACCCTCTCTATATATATGTAGGTGATGAGCAGGACGTCGGCGATGCCTAGATTGCTTGAAAGCTTGTTTTGGATTCGTGCTTATGTCGGCTTTGTTTTTTTTTGTATTCACGTCGGCAATGCCATTTATCTTTATGTCGGCAATTCTTGAAAATCATGCTTTTTGGCTTGTATTAACTGTATTTTGTATACGTCGGCTCAAGAAGCCTTTTGATCAAGATGTAATATGTCTTTTACTTTGTTGTATTCGAGTTGTAAGGTTAATTGGAAATGTTTGGCATTGAATTTGATCTACGCACGGCTCTTATGGACTACTCGTATTTTAGATTATTGCTTCCACATTTGTGAGCCCCCTATATCCATACTCTGATTGCGTTAAGTTTTTGAAAGTTGGCCTTCGGTAATCACGGATTACTGGCCATCACGGCACCAAACTACTAGGGGCGGTTTAGGGGTCGTGACAGAATGGTATCAGAGCACAAGTTCCTCGGTATACGTTATTCACACACTTTGAGTCCTAAAGAGCATAGGATTTCCCTTAGAAAGATGTTAGGGTTGCATCATGGTGTTTGCTATTTGAACAAGGTGTGCATTGTCTTGATATGCTTATTTGTTGCTTGCCTACGGGGTTATTTGCTTAATTGTTTTAAAGTCACACTTTGCATGCTCATAGCATCATGAGGAGAGGTAGACCTCCACTTGGCCGGGATCAGCCCGAAGACAGAATGGATAGACTGGAAAGATTAGTTGAGGGTTTGGCCCGCGAGTTGAGGCAAACAAGACAGCAGTTCGCCAGTGCCACGTCGACTCAGGCCGAGCAAACCAACGGCCGAAACGTAGTTCCGCCTCCACCTCCTCCAGTGCCGCAAGTTCCCCCGCAACCAGCCTTATATGGGGATGGCACGATAGCTTTGATTAGAGAGTTCAAGAAAATGAGACCACCGAGATTCTCTGGGGGTATAGAGCCGATGAAGGCTGAGGCATGGGTTTTAGAAATGGAGAAGTTGTTTGAGATCTTCCCTAGCACCGACGCTCAGAAAGTGACGTTGGCAGCATTCACATTAGATGATGACGCTCGCAGGTGGTGGATGATGGTTAGAGGAAGCAATCCAGATTTGACTTGGACTCGATTCTTAGAGTTGTTCTACAAGAAACATTTTCCCCTTAGTGTTCGAAACCGCAAGGCTACCGAATTTCATACTCTGACGCAAGGCAACAGAACAGTGGCGGAATATGACCGCGCTTTTACTGAATTGGTGAGATTTGTACCTCATATGGCCAACGATGAATATATGAAGGCCAGGAAGTTCGAGTGTGGGCTTCGTGGACCGATTCAAGACCGGGTTAGTTTGCTCGATATGCCGACTTATGCCGAAGTATTGGACAAAGCCATTCAGGCCGAAGCTAATTTGAATCGATACCAGAGCTCGGGAGAGAACCAGCGAAAAAGGCAGAACTATGACAATCGCCGAGGACAGCAGGGCACCAAGAAGAGGACAAACGTGGGCAGTACTAGTAACCTAAGACAGGAAGGGAGTGCTAAGCCGATGTGTTCGGACTGTGGGAAGCAACATTTCGAGATCTGTCGTCGGACGTCTGGAGCCTGCTATGAATGTGGCGAGATGGGCCATTATGTGAGAGATTTCCCCAAGACAAAGGCTGATAACAACAAGAAGGATGAGAATACCTCGGGTTCCGTTCAGAAGGGTAATGCTGGAAAAGGACAGATGAGACAGGGCAGAGTATTCGCATTAGTGCCAGGAGACACTCAGAATGCTGAGGCAGTGGTGTCAGGTATACTTCTAATTTGCTCCCAAGATGCCTATGTGTTGATTGATTCGGGTTCTACTCATTCGTTTATATCTACTAAGTTTGCCGAGAAAATTAATAGAGAACTAGAGCCCCTTGATTTCGTACTATTTGTGTCTGCTCCATCTGGGAGACCTATGATTGTTGTGTCCATTTATAGAGCGTGTGTTGTTATGATTGAAAATGTCGAACTGTTAGTAGATTTAATGCCTCTGGATATGATTCATTTTGATGTTATACTGGGAATGGATTGGTTAGTCACAAATCATGCATCTATTAATTGTGTCTCGAAAAGTGTCACATTGAGACCCCCAGACCTAGCCGAGGTTATTTTCCAGGGTAAAGGAATAGTGCCCCCACCTTACTTGATTTCGTCCATTAAGGCCTCTAAGCTAATTCAGAAAGGGTGTCGAGGCTACTTGTGCAGTATACTGAGTGATCAGAACGGGAATGCTAATCTAACCGACATCCCAGTTGTTAATGAATTCCCCGACGTCTTTCCAGACGAATTGCCTGGCCACCTAACCGATAGAGAAATAGAGTTTACTGTTGACATTATGTCGGGAACACAGCCGATCTCCAAAACACCCTATAGGATGGCTCCAGCTGAACTTAGAGAATTGAAACTACAATTGCAAGAGTTGTTAGATAAGGGATTTATTAGGCCGAGCACTTCACCATGGGGAGCACCTGTTTTATTTGTGAAGAAAAAGGATGGCACACTTCGTCTTTGCGTCGACTATAGGGAACTTAATAAGGTCACCATAAAGAACAAGTACCCATTGCCTAGGATCGATGATCTGCTTGACCAATTACAAGGAGCACGAGTCTTTTCTAAGATCGACCTTAGGTCTGGTTACCATCAGCTCAAAGTTAAAGCCGAAGATGTTGAGAAGACTGCTTTTCGGACAAGATATGGCCACTACGAGTTTTTAGTAATGCCTTTTGGAGTGACTAATGCCCCTGCTGCATTTATGGATTTAATGAACAGAGTCTTCAAGCCATATTTAGACGAGTTTGTAGTTGTTTTCATCGATGATATACTGATCTATTCCAAGAGTGAAGTTGAACATGAAAATCATTTGAGACTTGCCTTACAGATTTTGAGAGAACGGAAATTATATGCTAAGTTTAACAAGTGTGAGTTTTGGCTTTCTACCATCTCATTTTTGGGTCATGTGATTAATGAAGAGGGTATCTCAGTTGATCCTAGCAAAGTGGAAGCCGTAGTAAATTGGCCGAGGCCGACTAATGTATCCGAGATTCGTAGTTTTCTGGGTTTGGCAGGTTATTACAGAAAGTTTGTGAAAGATTTCTCAAGGATTGCAATTCCATTGACGCAACTGACCAAGAAGGGAACACTGTACGAATGGACTAAAGATCGGGAGTCAGCTTTCCAGGAACTGAAGACGAGGTTAGTTACAGCACCAGTACTTGTACTACCATCAGGAAATGAAGAATTTCATGTCTATAGTGATGCATCGCATAAAGGTTTGGGTTGTGTATTAATGCAAAAGGGTAAGGTTATAGCATATGCTTCTCGTCAGTTGAAACCCCATGAGAAGAACTATCCTACCCATGACTTAGAATTAGCGGCCGTGGTATTTGCTTTAAAGATTTGGCGTCACTATTTGTATGGAGCTTCTTGTCAGGTTTTTACAGATCATAAGAGTTTGAAGTACCTATTCACACAGAAGGAATTGAATTTGAGGCAGAGAAGGTGGCTTGAGTTATTGAAGGACTATGATATGCAAATCCAATATCACCCGGGTAAAGCTAACAGTGTGGCCGACGCTTTGAGCAGAAAGTCAGATGGAAGTTCGGCGTGTTTGACCATGATAACAGTGGAGCCGACCATTGTCGATGAGGTAAAGACAAGGCAGATGGAGGATAACTTCTTCAAGAAAATAGCCGAGGAAATTGTCACAAAGCCAAGACTGGGGTATGCCATCGAAAATGAGGTACTCAAGTTTGAGGGAAGGA
Organism: Camellia sinensis; assembly: GCF_055761805.1. NCBI lineage: Eukaryota > Viridiplantae > Streptophyta > Magnoliopsida > Ericales > Theaceae > Camellia > Camellia sinensis. The sequence continues at coordinate 1,031,629 of NC_138962.1, read as the reverse complement.
TATGTGTGGCCGACATCCCGGAGTTAAAAAGGAGAATTTTGCAGGAAACTCACGGTTCTAAGTTTGCTGTTCATCCAGGGAACACCAAAATGTATCAAGATGTGAAGCAGACCTTCTGGTGGCCAAATATGAAAAGGGAGATAGCCGAGTTCGTGTCCCAGTGTTTACATTGTCAACAAGTGAAAGTAGAACATCAAAGACCAGCAGGACTTCTTCAACCTTTGCCGATTCCTGAGTGGAAATGGGAGCACATCTCCATGGATTTTGTGACTGGTTTGCCGAAGACACCGAAAGGTATGGATTCGATTTGGGTTGTTGTTGATAGATTAACTAAGTCAGCACACTTTTTACCTGTTAAGACTACCTTCAACGCCAATCAACTTGCCTTGTTATATGTGAACGAGATTGTCAGACTTCATGGAGTGCCGATATCAATTGTGTCAGACCGAGATCCCAAATTTGTTTCCAGATTTTGGCAGAGTCTATAGAGGGCTTTCGGAGCCGAGCTGAGATTTAGTACAGCTTTTCATCCCCAGACAGATGGGCAGACCGAGAGGACAATTCAGACGCTCGAAGATATGCTTAGGCTTTGTGTATTGGACTTCCAAGGAAGTTGGGGAACGCATTTGCCCTTAGTGGAATTCTCTTACAATAACAGTTATCAAGCTAGCATTGGCATGGCGCCATATGAGGCCTTGTACGGAAGAAAATGTAGGTCGTCGATATGTTGGACCGAAGTTGGATACAGAGCTCTACTTGGTCCCGAATTGATTCAAGTGACAACAGAGAAGATTAAACTCATCCAACAGAGGATTAAAACCGCCCAGAGCCGAAAAAAGAACTACGCCGACCAGAGGAGGAATGAGTTAGAATTCGAAGTTGGGAATCATGTATTCCTGAAAGTTTCACCAATGAAAGGAGTGTCCAGATTTGGAAAGAAAGGTAAATTAGCACCTCGTTATATTGGACCATTTGAAATTCTTGAGAGAATTAACCCCGTTTCCTACAGACTTGCTTTGCCGCCAGATTTGAGTCAAGTCCACAATGTGTTTCACGTTTCGATGTTGAGGAAGTACATCCGAGATCCACTGCATGTAATTGATCATTCCGAGATCACGGTTAATGAGGATTTGGGCTACGAGGAGAAACCAATGAGGATTATTGACAGACAAGTGAGGCAATTGAGAAACAAATCGATACCGATGGTAAAGGTCGAATGGAAGGAACACTATGGCACAGAAGCCACGTGGGAAAAGGAAGAGGATATGAGAATTCGTTATCCAGGATTGTTCCAGGAGCAAGGTAATCTAAGTTTGGGGACCAAACTTCTTTAAGGGGGGTAGGATGTAACAACCCTCACCTTACTCTTGTCGTACTTGCATACATTCTTGCATGATCTTGCCTTGTTATAATAATTGGAAGGATTTGCTTGCCTTGTTTTGTTTGTATTGCTTGCGTAGTTTTACTCCTTGTTCGGTGTGTGTGTGGCCGAGGTCACCTTGAGCTTAGTTCACCTTTGAGCCTTTGTACTTAGAATTGTTTTGAGACCTTGGTCGACCCCCACCTTCACCTCGGGCATTTATTGCCGAGATGTTTTTGCACTCAGTGAACCTAGCTCGCAGGCAGGTATGGCCTAGGCCGAGATGTGGCACACCCCGGCCAAGGTGTGGCACAGCTTAGTCAAGCGTCGTCCTCCCTAGCCGATGTTTTGTTATCCGTTGCCGGATCCTTATTTTGAGCCGATGTCATTTATTGCCGATATGTTTTACCGAGCTTGCTGCATACGCTTTGTCAGAGACTTGTCTTATCAATCAATCACCTTTTTGAGTTGAGCCAACCTGGTAACGCCACGTGTCTGAGCTAGATGTTAAGACAGCCGGTAGACTTAGGAACAAATCATTCTTGTCCCAAATCTTTGTTTTTAGAGAGAGAAGCTCTAGAGAGGAGGAAGGGAAGTTCTTGAGAGAGAGTAAGTCTTCCAAGCTTGATCTTCGTGGTTTGATCCGTTGGATTAGAGTTTTGAGGTTAGAATCTTGATCTACTTTGATTGTTATTATTGTTTATCAAGCTGCATTGCGTGATCGGATCCGTTTTGCATGCCATGCATCGATTTGAAGTTGGTTTTGAAAAGAGAAAACGGTTTTCCTGTGTTCTTAAAGAAAGTCTCGTTTTGATCCGAAAGTTTAGAACGAAAACCACGATTTTGTGTTTGTTCTTTCATGACCATCTTGCATGGGTACCCAAGTCCATGTTTTGAACTCTTGGCATGAAAGCTCAGATCTTTGTAACAAGTTGTGATCTTTGCATTCGTCTTCTTTATGACCATGTTCATCATGTTCTGCACGTTCTTCAAAGGGAAACCCAGGTTTTCCCGACTTTGCTTTTGAATGAGGCCAACGGGACCACACCTCGGCAAGGATGTGTGGGACCTCGGCAAAGACCTGGTTGGTACCCAGTGTGTTTTCATGAGACGGGGGCAATGTTTAAACTCCCAGCATGTTTTGCTTTGTTATTGACTTGGACCCGGTGGAAATACCGAGATCATTTGCATGCATATAAAGCTTGTTTTGAGAATGTGATTTGCCATGTGATTGTCAGGTCCTTGATATTTGCTTTGAGTCTACACCTGAAGAACTAGGTGAGTGGTATTATTGATAAAGCTATGTTATACTTGTTTTGATAAATCTTGCTTGCTTTGTTTTGACGAAAGTGTTTTGTTAAGCATGAATGAATAGCCCTGTTTTGATGTGTCAAGTATAAGCTTCGTTTGATGTTAACCTTGAAAAGTCCCTTGTGCTGGAGGACTCTAAACTTTCGCAGTACTAAGCATAAAAAGGATACGGTCCTTTCTCAGAAAGTCCCTTGTGCTGGAGGACTCTAAACTTTCGCAGTACTAAGTATAAAAGGATACGGTCCTCTCTTGAAAAGTCCCTTGTACTGGAGGACTATAAACTTTCGTAGTACTAAGCATAAAAGGATACGGTCCTTGTTAAATCGGGCTACGGGCCTAAGTAACACCAGTTCTGCTATGTTAAATCGGGCTACGGGCCTAAGTAACACAAGTCCCTTGTGCTGGAGGACTCTAAACTTTCGCAGTACCTTTGACTAAACGATTACGGATCGTACAGCCCTTGTTTTGATGAGCTTGATGTGTTTTGCCGATGTCAGTAAGCATCCCTTGAAACTTGTGATACTTGATTGATGAATACGGTTCATCCGTTGCTTCGCCGATGTTGTAATACTTGATTGATGAATACGGTTCATCCCTTGCTTCGCCGATGTTGTAATACTTGATTGATGAATACGGTTCATCCTTTGTCTTGATAAAGTTTGATGCGTCTGTTTTGAAAGACCCCGGCTATATTCATGCAAAACCTTTATTTCTAGTACCATTCACTGAGTATCCAAGCTCACCCTCTCTATATATATGTAGGTGATGAGCAGGACGTCGGCGATGCCTAGATTGCTTGAAAGCTTGTTTTGGATTCGTGCTTATGTCGGCTTTGTTTTTTTTTGTATTCACGTCGGCAATGCTATTTATCTTTATGTCGGCAATTCTTGAAAATCATGCTTCTTGGCTTGTATTAACTGTATTTTGTATACGTCGGCTCAAGAAGCCTTTTGATCAAGATGTAATATGTCTTTTACTTTGTTGTATTCGAGTTGTAAGGTTAATTGGAAATGTTTGGCATTGAATTTGATCTACGCACGGCTCTTATGGACTACTCGTATTTTAGATTATTGCTTCCGTATTTGTGAGCCCCCTATATCCATACTCTGATTGCGTTAAGTTTTTGAAAGTTGGCCGTCGGTAATCACGGATTACTGGCCATCACGGCACCAAACTACTAGGAGCGGTTTAGGGGTCGTGACACTTTCATTTTTATTTTTATTCAACTTCCATTTTTATTCAATTTATTTTTCTATTAAACTTCCTTTTTTATTTAATTTTAAAATAGATCGTTAAGGTATAGTGGTTTTTGGAATGAACTTCCATTTTTAATTTTCTGCAACTTCCATTTTTATTTTTATTCGACTTCCATCTTTCTTCAAGTCATTTTTCTATTCAACTTCCTTTTTTATTTAATTTCCAAATAGATCGTTAAGGTATAGCGGTTTTTGAATGAATTTCTATTTTTATATTTCTGTAACTTCCATTTTTATTTTTAATTAACTTCCATTTTTATTCATGTTACTTTTCAATTCAACTTCTTTTTTTATTTAACTTCCAAATAGATCGCTAAGGTATAGTCGTTTCTTGAATGAACTTCTAATTTTAATTTTCTGCAACTTCCATTTTTATTTCTATTCAACTTTTTTTTTTTTATTCAAGTTTCTTTTCTATTCAACTTCCTTTTTTATTTAATTTCTAAATAGATCGTTAAGGTACAGTGGTTTCTGGATTGAACTTCCATTTTTAATTTTATGCAACTTTCACTTTTATTTTTATTCAACTTCCATTTTTATTCAATTTACATTTCTATTAAACCTCCTTTTTTATTTAATTTCCAAGTAGATCGTTAAGGTATAGTAGTTTCTTGAATGAACTTCCATTTTTAATTTTCTGCAACTTCCTTTTTTTTTTATTCAACTTCCATTTATATTCAAGTTATTTTTCTGTTGAACTTCTTTATTTATTTAATTTCCTAATAGATCGTTAAGGTATAATGGTTTCTTGAATGAACTTCCATTTTTAATTTTCTGCAACTTTTTTTTTTTTTTTATTCAACTTCCATTTGTATTCAAGTTATTTTTCTATTGAACTTCTTTTTTTATTTAATAGATCGTTAAGGTATAGTGGTTTCTTTAATGAACTTCAATTTTTAATTTTATGGAACTTCCATTTTTATTTTTATTCAGCTTCCATTTTTATTCAAGTAATTTTTCTATTCAACTTCCTTTTTTATTTAATTTCCAAATAGATCGTTAAGGTATAGTGGTTTCTGGAATGAACTTCCATTTTTAATTTTCTGCAACTTCCATTTTTATATTTATTTAACTTCCTTTTTTATTCACGTTTCTTTTCTACTCAACTTCCTTTTTTATTTAATTTCCAAATAGATGGTTAAGGTATACTGGTTTTTGGATTGAACTTCCATTGTTAATTTTATACAACTTTCATTTTTATTTTTATTCAACTTCCATTTTTATTTAATTTACTTTTCTCTTAAACTTCATTTTCTATTTAATTTCCAAATTGATCGTTAAGGTATAGTGGTTTCTAGAATAAACTTCCATTTTTAATTTTCTGCAACTTCCATTTTTATTTTTATTCGACTTCCATTTTTATTTAAGTCATTTTTCTCTTCAACTTCCTTTTTTATTTAATTCCTAAATAGATCGTTAAGGTATAGTGGTTTCCTGAATGAACTTCCATTTTTAATTTTCGGCACCTTCCATTTTTATTTTTATTTGACTTCCATTTTTATTGAAGTCATTTTTCTATTCAACTTCCTTTTTTATTTAATTTCCAAATAGATCGTTAAGGTATAGTGGTTTTTGAATTGAACATCCATTGTTACTTTTATGCCACTTTCATTTTTATTTTTATTCAACTTCCATTTTTCTTCAATTTACTTTTCTATTAAACTTCATTTTTTATTTAATTTTCAAATATATCGTTAAGGTATAGTGGTTTCTGCAGTGAACTTCCATTTTTAATTTTCTGCAATTTCCATTTTTATTTTTATTCGACGTCCATTTTTCTTCAAGTCATTTTTCTATTCAACTTCCTTTTTTATTTAATTTCCAAATAGGTCGTTAAGGTATAGTGGTTTCTTGAATGAATTTCCATTTTTAATTTTCTGCAACTTCCATTTTTATTTTTAATTAACTTCCATTTTTATTCAAGTTACTTTTCAATTCAACTTTTTTTTTGTTTAACTTCCAAATAGATCGTTAAGGTATAGTCGTTTCTTGAATGAACTTCCAATTTTAATTTTCTGCAACTTTCATTTTTATTTCTATTCAACTTCTTTTTTTTTTCAAGTTTCTTTTCAATTCAACTTCCTTTTCTTTTTTAATTTCTAAATAGATCGTTAAGGTATAGTGGTTTCTGAATTGAACTTCCATTTTTAATTTTGTGCAACTTTCACTTTTATTTTTATTCAACTTCCATTTTTATTCAATTTACATTTCTATTAAACTTCCTTTTTTATTTAATTTCCAAATAGATCGTTAAGGTATAGTAGTTTCTTGAATGAACTTCCATTTTTAATTTTCTGCAACTTCTTTTTTTTTCTTTATTCAACATCCATTTTTATTCAAGTTATTTTTCTATTGAACTTTTTAATTTATTTCATTTCCAAATAGATCGTTAAGGTATAGCGGTTTCTTGAATGAACTTTCATTTTTAATTTTCTGCAACTTCCTTTTTTTTTTTTTTATTCAACTTCCATTTGTATTCAAGTTATTTTTCTATTGAACTTCTTTATTTATTTAATTTCCAAATAGATCGTTAAGGTATAGTGGTTTCTTGAATGAACTTCTATTTTTAATTTTCTGCAACTTCCTTTTTTTTTTTTATTCAACTTCCATTTGTATTCAAGTTATTTTTCTATTGAACTTCTTTATTTATTTAATTTCCAAATGGATCGTTAAGGTATAGTGGTTTCTTGAATGAACTTCCATTTTTCATATTCTGCAACTTCTTTTTTTTTTTTATTCAACTTCCATTTGTATTCAAGTTATTTTTCTATTGAACTTCTTTATTTATTTAATTTCCAAATAGATCGTTAAGGTATAGTGGTTTCTTGAATGAACTTCCATTTTTAATTTTCTGCAACTTCCATTTTTATTTTTATTTAACTTCCATTTTTATTCAAGTTATTTTTCTATTCAACTTCCTTTTTTATTTAATTTCCAAATAGATCGTTAAGGTATAGTGGTTTCTGGAATGAACTTCCATTTTTAATTTTCTGCAACTTCCATTTTTATTTTTCTTCGACTTCCATTTTTATTCAAATCATTTTTCTATTCAACTTCCTTTTTTATTTAATTTCCAAATAGATTGTTCAGGTATACTGGTTTCTTGAATGAATTTCCATTTTTAATTTTCTACAACTTCCATTTTTATTTTTAATTAACTTCCATTTTTATTCAAGTTACTTTTCAATTCAACTTCTTTTTTTATTTAACTTCCAAATAGATCGTTTCGGTATTGTCGTTTCTTGTATGAACTTCCAATTTTAATTTTCTGCAACTTCCATTTTTATTTCTATTCAACTACTTTTTTTATTCAAGTTTCTTTTCTATTCAACTTGCTTTTTCATTTAATTTCCAAATAGATCGTTAAGGTATAGTCGTTTTTTGAATGAACTTTCAATTTTAATTTTCTGCAACTTCCATTTTTATTTCTATTCAACTTCTTTTTTTATTCAAGTTTCTTTTCTATTCAACTTCCTTTTTTATTTAATTTCTAAACAGATCATTAAGGTATAGTTGTTTCTGGATTCAACTTCCATTTTTAATTTTATGCAACTTTCACTTTTATTTTTATTCAACTTCCATTTTTATTCAATTTACTTTTCTATTAAACTTCCCTTTTTATTTAATTTCCAAGTAGATCGTTAAGGTATACTGGTTTCTGGATTGAACTTCTATTTTTAATTTTATGCAACTTTCACTTTTATTTTTATTCAACTTCCATTTTTATTCAATTTACTTTTCTATTAAACTTCCTTTTTTATTTAATTTCCAAATAGATCGTTAAGGTATAGTGGTTTCTTGAATGAAGTTCCATTTTTAATTTTATGGAACATCCATTTTTATTTTTATTCAGCTTCCATTTTTATTCAAGTTATTTTTCTATTCAACTTCCTTTTTTATTTAATTTCCAAATAGATCGTTAAGGTATAGTGGTTGCTTGAATGAACTTCCATTTTTATTTTTATTTAACTTCCTTTTTTATTCAAGTTTCTTCTCTACTCAGCTACCTTTTTTATTTAATTTCTAAATAGATCGATAAGGTATAGTGGTTTTTGGATTGAACTTCCATTGTTAATTTTATGTATAGCGACTCCGGCCTTTTTCCTTTTGGTTGTTGTATCCGGGCTTGGGTTCCTTGGGTTTTCTCAATGTATAATTGTGGTTATCATCCTTTATTTTCTCTTTTGAGTTATCGGATGTGTTGGGCAGGTTTGTTTTGTTTTGGTTGGGTTTTGAAACCAGGGGTTACTGTCCAGAATTTGGATTGGTCGCTCGAGCGAGAGTTTGGTCGCTCGAGCGAGGGTTGAGTTTTGTGTCTGGTGGCTCGAGCCAGGGTTTCTTCGCTCGAGCGAGTGTTTGCGTCTAGTATAGACCTGTGAGCAGTGTTTCTTCGCTCGAGCGAGAGTTTCTTCGATCGAGCGAGCTTCTGGGTTGCAGACCTGAAGCATCGAGTTTTTGGCTCGAGCGAGCTTTTATTCGCTCGAGCGAGGCTTTCCTGTGTCTGGTCGCTCGAGCGACCAAGTATTCGCTCGAGCGAGCCTGTCCAGTTTAAATAGGCAGCAGCGGGTTTTGATCAGTCTTTTCATCCTCTTCTAGTTTCCAAACCCTAGGTACGACTTCTCTCTCTCTAAACTCATCTTCTTTCTAGGTTTTCATCTACTTCTAGTGTGAATCCATCCTAAGTCCTTTGTTAATAAGATAGAGGGCGGCTTGGGCTTCATTCTAATCTGAAAAATAGTGGATTTGGAGCACTTGGATTTTGGGTCATCTTCTCCATTTGTGTTCTTTGTTCGAGGTAGGGATTCTCCTTGTTTCTTTTCAATACTTCGTCTATAGATAGACATGTGGTAGTTTTTGTATTGCATAAAAATTGTATCATGTTGGATTTGTGAAAATCATGGGACTGAACCTTGGGTTGGTTATTGAATTTGGGTTTATTATCATTAGTTATGATTTGGGCTAATTGGGGTGTTAATTAGCATGTGGTTGTTGAAAGGAGAGGAAACCCTAAATTTTCTTATTCGATTTAATAGATTAATTGAGGGGTTTAGATCTTTGGGCAAATACTTAGGTATTTTGAGTCTTAATTGTGGTTATTGTTGTTTGTTGATGTTAATTAGGCCTTTTTGGTCAATATTGAGAAAGATGAAGGAAAGACCCTAATTTATTGTTTATGACTTAATGTGCATAATTAGTTTGAAATGGCTTTGAAAAGAATGTAGTGAATTTAAATGAAGTATGGCTTTTGTCCATAGGAATGATTTTTTGTGAAAACAAAGGAAGTGGAATTCATTTTGTGAAATGGGAAAGGTATTTTGAAACAAGTATAAGAGAATTGTAATGTTGTATCTTGAGTGTTGAACACACTTGTGTGGGGTATAGCTTTAACTACCATGTTCATGTTGTTGCTGAGTTTTGTACTCTCATGTTAGTTGGGTCTGTTAATAGATGTATAATATGCATGCATCTGGATATTTTGGTCATCGGTGGAGGATGATAAGGTTGTGTTGAATTGTTGTGTATGTATTACACCATTGTTGATTGAACATCATATGTAATGAAATGCTGAACTACATTATATTTGTATACTGGTTGAGGAGAAGAGAGGGGTTGTACTCCAGTGTGTGTGAGAAGATAGGTGATGAACTCCACACACTTATGTGTTCAGCGCTTATAATCAGAGGTATCATACCCTTCCAGCTAGCGCCTGGAGAACTGACGCGCTGATAATCTAAGGTACCATACCCTTCCAGCTAGCGCCTGGTAAACTGGTAGATTGTTGTGAGAAGTGTATCTTTGGCTTACTACGCATATAGCTAGTAGTGCATTGTTGTTTTGTTATTGTTTCAGTGTATCTGGAAACATTGTGGATTGTATTTGTTACAGTGTTGGAGGGACGAGTTGACTCATTGATTGATTTTATGTATGTAGTTGAGTTGTTATCCTTTTTATAGAGGTGTGTATGGATAATTATGATATAATGGGAATTGCATTGAAATGCCAAATATGTTTTGAAAAGGCACATCTGTTGTATGTGTGGCAAACGGAATAGTAATGGGCTTAGTGAATCTATTTTTCTAAATAGTTGTTTATGTTATAAAAGATTGGGAACGGGGGTTAATGAAAGGAAAAAGGAAGGATAAATCGCTTATAGCGGTGAATTAAATGATTGTTTTCAAGAAAAGTTCATATGTATATTCATATATATATTTTGTATAAACTGTCACATTATTATTCTAGTATGAGAATGGGTGTTCATGATCATAGCTATCTGTAATGTTGTTATTGTTTAGGAGCATGTTGAGTTCCCTACTGGACTATATGTTCATCCCACGTTGTTGAATCTTTTTCAGGTGTTTAGCAGGGTGTGCTACAAGATTTGGATCTTCTTATTTGTTGGCCACGGGGCCTCAGTTATGTTGGCGGAATGCCATTGTTGTAAAGGGTTACACCCTTCTTCTTGTACTTTTAATGATGTAAGCCCAAGGGCAATTTATTAAGTTAGTTCATGTAATATTTACTTTGCATACGAATGAGAGTATTGTTAATCACTTCTACGGATTGAATGTATGAGTTTATTTCCGCATGTTATCTCTGAAATTGAATTAAGTTAAAGAATTTGGTAATGACTCCGAGTAATAAAAGGTGGGGCGTGACATTATGCAACTTTCATTTCTATTGTTATTCAACTTCATTTTTTATTTAATTTCCAAATAGATCGTTATGGTATAGTGGTTTCTTGAATGAACTTCCATTTTTAATTTTCTGCAACTTCCATTTTTATTTTTATTCGACTTCCATTTTTATTCAGGTTATTTTTCTATTCATCTTCCTTTTTTATTTAATTTCCAAAAATGATCGTTAAGGTATAGTGGTTTCTTGAATGAACTTCCATTTTTAATTTTCTGCAACTTCCATTTTTATTTTTATTTAACTTCCTTTTTCATTCAAGTTTCTTTTCTACGCAACTTCTTTTTTTATTCAAGTTTCTTCTCTACTCAACTTCCTTTTTTATTTAATTTCCAAATAGATCGTTAAGGTATACTGATTTTTGGATTGAACTTCCATTGTTAATGTTATGCAACTTTCATTTTTATTTTTATTCAATTTCCATTTTTATTCAATTTACTTTTCTCTTAAACTTCATTTTTAATTTAATTTCCAAATTGATCGTTAAGGTATAGTGGTTTCTTGAATAAACTTCTATTTTTAATTTTCTGCAACTTCCATTTTATTTTTATTCGACTTCCATTTTTATTCAAGTTATTTTTCTATTCAACTTCCTTTTTTATTTAATTTCCAAATATATCGTTAAGGTATACTGGTTTCTGGATTGAACTTCCATTTTTAATTTTATCCAACTTTCACTTTTATTTTTATTCAACTTCCATTTTTATTCAATTTACTTTTCTATTAAATTTCCTTTTTTATTTAATTTCTAAATAGATCGTTAAGGTATAGTGGTTTCTTTAATGAACTTCTATTTTTAATTTTATGGAACTTCCATTTTTATTTTTATTCAGCTTCCATTTTTATTCAAGTAATTTTTCTATTCAACTTCATTTTTTATTTAATTTCCAAATAGATCGTTAAGGTATAGTGGTTTCTGGAATGAACTTCCATTTTTAATTTTCTGCAACTTCCATTTTTATATTTATTTAGCTTCCGTTTTTATTCACGTTTCTTTTCTACTCAACTTCCTTTTTCATTTAATTTCCAAATAGATGGTTAAGGTATACTGGTTTTTGGATTGAACTTCCATTGTTAATTTTATACAACTTTCATTTTTATTCAATTTACTTTTCTCTTAAACTTCATTTTCTATTTAATTTCCAAATTGATCGTTAAGGTATAGTGGTTTCTTGAATGAACTTTCATTTTTAATTTTCTGCAACTTCCATTTTTATTTTTATTTGACTACCATTTTTATTCAATTTACTTTTCTATTCAACTTCTTTTTTATTTAATTTCCAAATAGATCGTTAAGCTATAGTGGTTTCTTGAATGAACTTCCATTTTCAATTTTCTGCAACTTCCTTTTTTATTTTTATTCGACTACTATTTTTATTCAAGTTATTTTTCTATTCAACTTCCTTTTTTATTTAATTTCCAAATAGATCGTTAAGGTATAGTGGTTTGTTGAATGATCTTCCATTTTTAATTTTCTGTGTAACGCCCTCAAAATAACAACATTAAACCCATCAAATAAAACATTCATTGACATGCGAAATATCCACATTCTTCTATTCATCAGAATTTCATTACAAAAATATTACATGTTAACAACAAAAGTAAAATGCCCTACGGGCTTACAGCTTTCCAAGTTAACACTTGGTTACATCAAAAGAGTGCTAACTCATCTAGACATTAAGCCCTCGGCTTGAATATACATGTAATACATCAAAAAGAACTTAAACAACAAAAATCTGTCTGCCTCTAGCCTCCCAAGCTATGACCTTGGAGGTGGCATGCTACCTGTACTTGAAAATGATGTTCCCATATAGGGTGAGCCACAGCCCAGTAGAAATACACTAAACCAACCATGAACAATGACTAAAAGATTAGCAATTGATAGATGGCCAACACAGATACATCCACATAAATCACATTTTATGTCATACGACTTATGAGTCCAAGTTACTTTTCATTTTCCCTTTTTCAACAGATAAGCATATTAGCTCTATCATCATCTCAATAAATATGTATAAAAACTATATCCCACATTCACAGATAGGCATATAAGCTATATCCACATTCTCAACAGATATGTATAACAACTATATCCCACATTCACAGATAAGCATATAAGCTATATCCGCACTTCACAAAGATAAGCATATGAGCTCTATCTTCACTTCTCTAGACAAGCATATGAGCTGTATCTACGGAGTTCATCCCCTATCTTCTCCCAACACTATCCGGTTTAGAGGTACATCCCCCATCTTCCCCTAAATCGCGGAGTACATCCCCCATCTCCTCTTCTACACATAACGCATACAGACACATTGGTTCTATATACAATCCTTCAATACATACAGTTAATGTATTCTATCAACCGTCAAATTCCATGACACATTCCATTGATTAGTTTTCATTTGCCTAATCATCATGCATTGTCTACAACAATCACGACTATCCTCCACCGATAGCCCAAAGCAGTTATTTCTAAACAGAAAATAAATGCACAAATGGATATTCAATCAACATTTCAATTTGGTGAGTGATAAGTAATTCAACTACACCTTTTAACCCCATGCATTCCCAATCTCAACAATTCCATTTCATTTCCTCATTTCTCACAATTAATTATCCCAATTAATCAAACAATGTAATTAGGTCAACTTCCATAATTAACATTTCAACCCTTAGGTCCTATTTTCATCAATGATTCAACATTTATTCCATTTCTCTATGCCAAACATGCATCTAGGTTTATTATAAATAAAACCCCAACTTTTGTAAAATAACACAAAAGCCCCAAACTTTCACAAAATTACCAAACCAACCCCAACATCTCAAAATACTAAAATTTAAAGACAAAATCCAAAGAGAGGAGTAGGATATCCCTACCTCAAATTCGGAGCCCCAAGGGAGAAGATGACAAAACCCAACGTGCTTCAAATCCCAAAATTTTTAGATTAAAATGTAGCCCTCGACGATTAACAACTTTTTTGTAAAGGCCAAAGATGAGCAAATCACTCCTACTAGATCAAAACCTAGAGAGAAGGTTGAGAACCAAGAACTACCTAAGAGTGAACATTTTCGTTATTTAGGGTCGATTATCACAACAGCGGGAGAGATTGATGCAGATGTGGCCCATAGGATTAAGGCGGGATGGTATAAGTGGAGAAGTGCGTCTGGGGTATTGTGCGATAAATGAATACCTACTAGACTAAAAGGTAAGTTCTATAGAACGGCTATTAGACCAGCTATGTTGTATGGGACGGAGTGTTGGGCAACCCAGAAACAACATGTAGATAAGATGAGTGTGGCTGAGATGAGAATGCGAAGGTGGATGTGTGGTAAGACTAGACAGGACAGGATTAGGAATGAGTGTATTCAGGAATGGGTAGGAGTAGCACCGATAGAAGATAAGTTGAGAGAGAATCGTTTGAGATGGTTTGGTCATATTCAACGGAGACCAACAGAGGCAGTAGTGAAGAGATGCGATGCTGTAACGATAGATGGTAGTGTTAGGGGACGGGGTAGGCCTAGATTAACGTTGACTAGCGTTATAGATAGAGATATGAATCTATTTAAGTTGACTAATGAAATGGCCTTTGATAGGGCCGCGTGGAGAAGAAGGATTCATGTAGCCGACCCCATTTGATGGGACTTAAGACTTGGTTTGGTTTGGTTTAGGAGAGAGAAGAGAAAGTGAAAAAGTGATTTGAAAAGTCAAAACTCGGAACTTAAACCCAGTCGCCCCGCTCGAGTGTCAAACTCCCCGCTCGAGCGTCACTCACAGACTCCCGCTCGAGCGTCAACCATCCCGCTCGAGCGGCGGATGCACACTCCCAGAACTTTTACAGAACTAGGTCTCCGCTCGAGCTTCCAACTCCCCGCTCGAGCGTCCAATCCCACGCTCGAGCGTCCAACACTGCACAGGAAATACTGGATGGGTGCAATTCCCGCTCGAGCGCCAAAACCCCCGCTCGAGCGGACAGGTCAAAATCTGGGCAACTAGTTTTGGTTTCGAAACTCAACCAACCTGTAACAAACCTGTCCAACACATCCCCTATCTCAACTACAAAGTAAAAAGGATGTAAACAAGATAATAGTCAACTACCAACATCCACGGACACATGTCCGGATCACTGTACAACAAGGGTAAATCCGGGATCGCTATAACCTCCCCCCCTTAAAGAATTTCGTCCCCGAAATTAAGCACAAGTTTTCAAAAACAGGTTTTCCTCCATTTTAAACAATGTTACATTTTAACATTCAACAATTCGACCCATTACCGGTCATCCCATCCCTTTAACAAGAGGCATTTCACAATATGTAAACAACATATGTACTTTCAACATAACATTACGCATTTCCTTTCCAATTTCAACAATATATTCGACATATATAATGTTACATTCAACTTCCATATGAGGCAAGTTCCAAAACATATTTTCAATAAACCAAAACATTTTCAATGTTTCGCAACTTAAGACATATATAAAAGCTCTTAAGTCCAACAATGGTTCAAAATCTAAATACAAGATTACATATCAACAAACAAGTCCAGATATTTCTCACGGACTTCCAACTCACGTTCCCAAGTGGCCTCCTCCACTCCGTGATGTTTCCACAAGACTTTCACCAAAGGAATGGTCTTGCCACGCAGGACCTGAACCCGCCTATCCAAGACCCGAACCGGTCTCTCCTCATACGAGGCATCCTCATCCACCTCTAAATCGGTCCAATCCAATACATGTGATGGATCTGGCTCATACTTCCGAAGCATACTCACATGAAACACGTCATGAACTCTGGACAACTGCGGCGGTAAAGCTAACCGATAAGCAACCTCGCCAACCCTCTCAAGGATCTCAAAAGGACCAATAAATCGAGGGGATAACTTCCCACTCTTCCCAAACCTCATCAAGCCTCGCCTAGGTGATATCTTCAAAAAGACATGATCACCCACCTCAAACGCCAAAGGCCTCCTCCTACGGTCAGCATAAGATTTCTGACGACTCTGGGCTGTAACAAGCCTCCTACGGATAAGCTCAACTTTCTTCGTCGTCTCTCTAACCAACTCCGGACCCAACAAAGGTGCGTCACCCACCTCGGCCCAACACACTGGAGACCTACACGGTCGGCCATACAAGGCCTCAAACGGTGCCATACCGATACTAGACTGAAAACTGTTGTTGTAGGCAAACTCTACCAATGGTAAGTGCCTCTCCCATGTCCCACTGAAGTCCAGGACACAACCCCGAAGCATATCCTCGAGGATCTGAATAGTACGCTCGGACTGCCCGTCAGTCTACGGATGGTAAGCCGTACTAAAGGTCAACTTAGTGCCCAAAGAACTCTGCAAGCTCTGCCACAACCTAGCAGTAAAACGAGGATCTCTATCTGAGATGATCGTCACTGGGACCCCGTGCAATCTCACTATGTCCCGAATATACAAGTCGGCAAGATGATCTACCGAATCTCTCACGCGCATAGGAATGAAGTGCGCCGACTTAGTCAACCGGTCTACAACCACCCAAATAGCATCACTACCCCGCTGAGTCCTCAGGAGACCCATGACGAAGTCCATAGTGACATGCTCCCACTTCCACTCGGCAATAGGCAGGGGTTGCAACAAACCCGCTGGCCTCTGATGCTCGGCCTTCACTTGCTGGCAAGTAAGGCACTTTGATACGAAAATAGCCACATCTCTCTTCATACCCTGCCACCAAAACTGGCGACCCAAATCCTGATACATCTTAGTGCCTCCGGGATGCACCGCAAGACGTGAATGGTGAAACTCTCGGAGTACTTCCTCTCGGCAAGACTCCGGCACAAACAAACGGTCTCGGTATCTCACACTCAGGTCGGGATACACCGTCAAACCCTTCTCAACCTTCCCATTGGAGATCCTCTCTCGGAAGGACTCTACCTCAAGGTCACCTCTCTGTGCCTCTAACACTCTAGTCACAAGTGTAGGCTGCGCGACAACGAAAAACAAGGCCGCTGCCTCAACAGATTCGCCCAGTAGCAAATCAAACTCGCCAAGAGCTCCCAACATCTCCCATTCTCGGATGGCAATACAAGCTACATCACTAATGAATTTCCTACTTAGGGCATCGGCCACAACATTGGCCTTTCCCGGGTGATAATGCAACTCAAAGTCGTAGTCCTCAATGAACTCCATCCATCTCCTCTGTCTCAAATTCAAGTCTCTCTGTGTAAACAGATACTTCAAACTCTTGTGGTCCGAGAACACCTCGAACTTCTCACCATAAAGGTAGTGCCTCCAGATTTTCAAGACAAAGATCACTGCTGCTAACTCTAGGTCGTGTGTAGGGTAATTCTTCTCGTGTATTTTCAACTGACGTAAGCCATAAGCTACCACTTTCCCATCTTGCATCAACACACAACCCAAACCCTCTCGTGAGGCATCACAATAAACCGCATAACCCAACCCTCTCTCTCTCCGGGATAATCAACACCGGTGCGGTGGTCAATCTAACTTTCAGCTCTTGGAACGACTTTTCACAAGTCTCACTCCACACAAACTTGACTCCCTTCCGAGTCAGTCTAGTCAACGGTGACGCTAACCTGGAGAAATCTTTCACAAACCGGCGGTAATACCCAGCTAATCCCAGAAAACTGCGGATCTCAAACACACTTTTAGGCTGTGCCCAATCTTGCACTGCCTCTACCTTGGATGCATCAACAGACACCCCTTCCCCGGATAGTACGTGGCCTAAGAACTTAACTTCTTCTAGCCAGAACTCACACTTCCCAACTTGGCATACAGCCTATGGGCTCTAAGTAGCTCAACCACCACTCTCAAGTGTGCCTCGTGCTCCTCCTCTGAAGACGAATAGACAAGAATGTCATCCACGAAAACGACTACAAATCGATCTAAGAATTCCCGGAAGATCCAGTTCATCAAGTCCATAAAGGCTGCCGGTGCATTGGTAAGCCCGAATGGCATCACCAGAAACTCGTAATGGCCATACCGCGTACGGAATGCCGTCTTAGGAACATCCTCCTCCCTGACCCTCAACTGGTGGTAACCCGATCTCAAGTCTATCTTAGAGAAACAACGGGAACCCTTCAACTGGTCAAACAGGTCATCTATACGGGGCATAGGGTACTTATTCTTGACCGTAGCCCGATTCAACTTCCGGTAGTCTATACACAATCTCAAGGCACCATCTTTCTTTTTAGCAAAGAGGGCCGGTGCTCCCCACGGTGAAACACTAGGGCGAACAAAGCCCTTATCTAGCAATTCCTGGAGCTGAACTTTCAAATCAACCAACTCTGCTGGAGCAAAACGATAAGGTGCCATAGAAATCGGCGCCCTGCCGGGCACTAACTCAATAGAGAACTCTATCTCTCGATGAGGTGGCAAACTAACAAGATCCTCGGGAAAGACATCCGAGTACTCACAAACCACTCTCGGAAACACAACACAGGTCTCATCACACTCACCACTCTCAAAGCTAGCAAGTAGACCACTAAGCTCACTTCGCCCTCGCGAATCATACCCCGGTGGCAAAGCGCTACCAACCCGGTCTCCCAAGAAATGGAACCACTCCCCGCTCAAGGTACATAACGTGACCCTCTGGCGGTAGCAATCGATAACAGCCCGGTATGACGACAGCCAGTCCATACCCAAAATAACATCAAAGCCCTTCATGGGCATGACAACAAACGGAAAAGGAAGCCTATGGTCGGCAACCTCTATATCACAACCTCTAACCCCCTGTTTCAAGATCAACTCACCACCAAGAGGTGACACTACACAAATAGGAGATGCTAACTGTGCCAACTCCAATTCCAAAACAGATGCAAATGCAGCAGATACAAATGAATAAGATGCACCCGTGTCAATCAACACGCTAGCAACCGAGTTACAAAACAGAAAAGTACCTCTCACTACCGATGGAGCCGGTACTAAATCCTGCGCGGTAACAGCATACACGCGCCCTGCAGGCCCCTGATCTACCTGCTCACCTCTAGGAGCATACGACTGCTGTACTGACTGGGACGACGAAGCCCCCGGATTGGCCCTCGAGGCCTGCACAGACTGAGCTGGCTGAAATCCTTGCGTCTGTCTAGAACCAGACGCTCCTGAAGTGGCACTCAACTGTGGGTAAAACCTCTTCAGGTGCCCAGGCTGTCCACACTGATAACAAGATAAGGGCTGCCCCCTGCCCAAACTCTGACTCTGCGGTCTAGCTGAAGAAGAAGCAGCTCTCTGACCCCCACCCTTCTGCGGGCAAACTGAAACCTTGTGACCCAGCTGGCCACACTTGTAACACGCAAACTCCCCCTGATTGCCTCTCCCCGAGCCTGCACTCGGCACTGGAAAGGTCGATCTAGAAACTACACCCTGAGGCTGTTGAGGGTTATAACCCCTCTGTCTCCTGCCATCGCCCTGACCATCCTGGCTCCTTTTGGAGCCTCTCTGCCCCTCTTCCTCCTCCTGCATCATGAGCTACATATGAGCTGCAGCATCCACTAAATGTCTATACTCTTGGATGTAAGACCCACCAACTCTCAGCTTGAGGCCCCGCCTCAACTTCCGCTCAAACTCATAGCAACGGTGTTCCTCAGATGCCACCAGTTCAGGTGCAAACCTGGACAAACTAGTGAAAGTGGCCTCGAACTCTGCCACAGACATACCCTGCTGATTTAGCCGACTAAACTGATCCCTCAGCTTCTCCCTAGCCACTGCAGATAAAAACCTCTCCTAGAAAGCATTTACGAACGCCTCCCATGTACCACCAACACGAGCCTTCACGTACTTCCACCATTGACCCGCACCCCCCTTCAGCTGGAAGGATGCCAAGGTCACTTTCAGTGCCCCGTCCTCGATGCCAAGCATCTTGAACGTCTTACTCATCTGTTCTAACCACTCGTCAGCCTTCAGTGGCTCCTTTGGATCTCCAACAAACTCATCCGGGTTAGACCGGAAGAACTCCCTCTTCAAGAAGGAAGGCCCTGCCTCAGCTGCCTGATTCCCTGCTCTGAGAATACCCAAAGCCCCTGCTATCTCTCGTGCCAAGGCACTCATAGCCTGTTGACCCACTGGCTCGGCCACATTGGCCTGACCAACTCCTTCCTGTACTGCCGGAATATCATCCGGTAAGGGTACTTCCTGCCTCGTAGGCCTACCACGCCTAGCACCTCTTCCTCATCCTGACATCCTAATAAAGGTAATACAGAACGTTAGCACATTCACAAATGTGCCAAAACTAAACACTCACGTCCTAATGCATGGACAACTGTAATTCACTCCACGTAAGCACATAAACACATAAGCACTTACGAATTTCATTTCCGGATAATGACAGTCCCGAGGCGTTACTAAAGTTCCGGTTAGAAACGGCATTGATCAAGTGCCTTTCCAACAAGACTCCCAGAAACCCAAGGATCCAATCAACATCCTAGAAACCAAATCCCATACCCAAATAGTCACATAAGCATGTTATCAATTAAGCACATAGCATATGACACTATATCTAAGTCTCTATCAAGCGAGACAAACCCATTGTGATACTAATCACTTCCCACGTACCCAAAGTATTCGAACCCGGTACGCTCTGATACCAAGTTGTAACGCCCTCAAAATAACAACATTAAAGCCATCAAATAAAACATTCATTGACATGCGAAATATCCACATTCTTCTATTCATCAGAATTTCATTACAAAAATATTACATGTTAACAACAAAAGTAAAATGCCCTACGGGCTTACAGCTTTCCAAGTTAACACTTGGTTACATCAAAAGAGTGCTAACTCATCTACACATTAAGCCCTCGGCTTGAATATACATGTAATACATCAAAAAGAACTTAAACAACAAAAATCTGTCCGCCTCTAGCCTCCCAAGCTATGACCTTGGAGGTGGCATGCTACCTGTACCTGAAAATGATGTTCCCATATAGGGTGAGCCACAGCCCAGTAGAAATACACTAAACCAACCATGAACAATGACTAAAAGATTAGCAATTGATAGATGGCCAACACAGATACATCCACATAAATCACATTTTATGTCATACGACTTATGAGTCCAAGTTACTTTTCATTTTCCCTTTTTCAACAGATAAGCATATTAGCTCTATCATCATCTCAATAAATATGTATAAAAACTATATCCCACATTCACAGATAAGCATATAAGCTATATCCACATTCTCAACAGATATGTATAACAACTATATCCCACATTCACAGATAAGCATATAAGCTATATCCGCACTTCACAAAGATAAGCATATGAGCTCTATCTTCACTTCTCTAGACAAGCATATGAGCTGTATCTACGGAGTTCATCCCCTATCTTCTCCCAACACTATCCGGTTTAGAGGTACATCCCCCATCTTCCCCTAAACCGCGGAGTACATCCCCCATCTCCTCTTCTACACATAACGCATACAGACACATTGGTTCTATATACAATCCTTCAATACATACAGTTAATGTATTCTATCAACCGTCAAATTCCATGACACATTCCATTGATTAGTTTTCATTTGCCTAATCATCATGCATTGTCTACAACAATCACGACTATCCTCCACCGATAGCCCAAAGCAGTTATTTCTAAACAGAAAATAAATGCACAAATGGATATTCAATCAACATTTCAATTCGGTGAGTGATAAGTAATTCAACTACACCCTTTAACCCCATGCATTCCCAATCTCAACAATTCCATTTCATTTCCTCATTTCTCACAATTAATTATCCCAATTAATTAAACAATGTAATTAGGTCAACTTCCATAATTAACATTTCAACCCTTAGGTCCTATTTTCATCAATGATTCAACATTTATTCCATTTCTCTATGCCAAACATGCATCTAGGTTTATTATAAATAAAATCCCAACTTTTGTAAAATAACACAAAAGCCCCAAACTTTCACAAAATTACCAAACCAACCCTAACATCTCAAAATACTAAAATTTAAAGACAAAATCCAAAGAGAAGAGTAGGATATCCCTACCTCAAATTCGGAGCCCCAAGGGAGAAGATGACAAAACCCAACGTGCTCCAAATCCCGAAATTTTCAAATTAAAATGTAGCCCTCGACGATCAACAACTTTTTTGTAAAGGCCAAAGATGAGCAAATCACTCCTACTAGATCAAAACCTAGAGAGAAGGTTGAGTTATAGAGTGAGAGGCTCAACAATGGTGTTTTTGGAAAAGTAGGAGAGAGAAGAGAAAGTGAAAACGTGATTTGAAAAGTCAAAACTCGGAACTTAAACCCAGTCGCCCTGCTCGAGCGTCAAACTCCCCGCTCGAGCGTCACTCACAGACTCCCGCTCGAGCGTCAACCATCCCGCTCGAGCGGCGGATGCACACTCCCAGAACTTTTACAGAACTAGGTCTCCGCTCGAGCTTCCAACTCCCCGCTCGAGCGGCACTCACACAACCCCGCTCGAGCGTCCAGTCCCACGCTCGAGCGTCCAACACTGCACAGGAAATACTGGATGGGTGCAATTCCCGCTCGAGCGCCAAAACCCCCGCTCAAGCGGACAGGTCAAAATCTGGGCAACTAGTTTTGGTTTCTAAACTCAACCAACATGTAACAAACCTGCCCAACACATCCCCTTATCTCAACTACAAAGTAAAAAGGATGTAAACAAGATAATTATCAACTACCAACATCCACGGACACATGTCCGGATCACTGTACAACAAGGGTAAATCCGGGATCGCTATATTCTGCAACTTCCATTTTTATTTTTAAGAAACTTCCAATTTTCTTCAAGTTACTTTTTTATTCAACTTCCTTTTTTATTTAATTTCCAAATAAATCGTTAACGTATAGTGGTTTCTGGAATGAATTTCCATTTTTATTTTTATTCAAATTTCAATTTTATTTAATTTACTTTTCTATTAAACTTCGTTTTTTTATTTAATTTCCAAATAGACCGTTAAGGTATAGTGGTTTCTTGAATGAATTTCCATTTTTAATTTTCTGCAACTTCCATTTTTATTTTTATTCGACTTCCATTTTTATTCAAGTTATTTTCTATTCAACTTCCTTTTTTATTTAATTTTCAAATAGATCGTTAAGGTATAGTGGTTTTATAGCGATCTCGGTTGTCCCTTTACTGTTCTGTTGTATTCCGGACTCGATTCCGTGAAGTTGGTAGTGGTATCTATCCTGTTGTTGTCCTTTAATTCCACTTGATTGAGTTGTAGGATGTTTATGGGCTCTTGTTGAACTGGTGGGTTAAGCCTTGGTCTATATCCTTGTTGCCCAGGTTTTTGGTGTAACGCTCGAGCGGGTCATTCTGCGCTCGAGCGGAGTTTGGTTTCTAGTCTAGCGCTCGAGCGGGTGTTCTGGCGCTCGAGCGGAGATTGCACACTCCCAGTATTTCGTGTCTCTGCAAAACTTCTGCAGATGTGATTTTTACGCTCGAGCGGTGGCGCTCGAGCGGGTCGGTTGGCGCTCGAGCGGGTAGTACTTCCTGAGTATAAGTTCTGGGAAGGAGAAATCCACGCTCGAGCGGACTGGTTTTCGCACTTGAGCGGAAGTGCTTTATTCTTGTGTCTTGGCGCTCGAGCGGGCATTATTGCGCTCGAGCGTGTCCAGATTTTTGTTCTTGGCGCTCGAGCGTCGTGTTCTCCGCTCGAGCAGGTCATACGTATATGAGTTATCCACTGGGTGATTTCAAATCACTTTTTGCTTTTCTTTCTCTCTCCTACTTTTTCTAAAAACCATTTTTGAGAGCCTCTCTCTCTAGATACTCCCTTCTCTCTAGGGTTTGATCTAGTTAGAGTGTCCTCCTTCTCTTCGGCCTTTGTAAAAGTTGTGTTGATCGTCGAGGGCGTCGTTTTGATCTGAAAATCTTGGTCTTTGGAGGACGTTGGTTTTGGGTCTCTTCTCCATCCGAGCTCTAATTTCGAGGTAGGGATAACCTACTCCTTACTATGAGCTTTGTCTTTAAATTTTAGTATTTTGAGATGTTGGGGAAGGTTTGGTAATTTTGTGAAAGTTTGGGGCCTTTGTGTAAATTTTACAAAAGTTGGGGTTTTTATTTATATAAGACCTAAATGCATGTTTGGCATGGGAAAGTGAAATTAATGTTGAGATATTAATGAAAACGGAACCTAAGGGTTGTAATGTAAATTATGGAAAATGCCCTAATTACATTGGTTAATTAATTTGTAAAATTAATTATGAGAAATGAGGAATTGATTTGGGAAGTTATGGGATAAAAGGGTGTAGTTGGATTATTTATCACTCACCTAGTTGGAATGTTGATTATATATCCATTGTTGCATTTATTTTCTGTATAGAAATAACTACTTTGGGCTATCGGTGGAGGATAGTCTTGATTGTTGTAGACAATGCATGATGATTAGGCAAACTGAAACTAATCACTGGAATGTGTCATTGAGATTGACGATTGAAAGAATACATTAAATTTATGTATTGTGTGATGATGTGTATAATTGTTGTTTATATGCATTGTGTTGTGTTGGAGGAGATAGGGGATGTACTCCACGGTTTAGGGGAAGATAGGGGATGGACCTCTAAACCGGATGTTGTTGGGAGGAGATAGGGGATCAACTCCGTAGATAGAGCTCATATGCTTATCTAGTAATGTGTTGACAGAGCTCATCTGCTTGTCATTGGAAGTGTGATAGTGCTCATATGCATATCTGTGGAAGTGATGATATAGCTTGTATGCTTATCTGTTGTTGTGTGATATAGCTAGTATGCTTATCTATTATGAAATGGGAAGTGTTTGATATGAGTTACTGTCTCATATGAGTTGTTTGGCCAGGTTCTGAGCCATGGTTGTAAATTGAGAATTGAAAGGAATTGGAAAATGGACTGTGATATGGACTTGTATGTCATGAAACCGTAAAGTGTGATAAGGGAAAGTATCTGTGTTGGCCATCTATCAACTGCTAATCTTTTAGTCATTGTTCATATTTGGTTTAGTATATTTCTACTGGACTGTGGCTCACCCTATATGGGAATATCATTTTTAGGTACAGGTAGCATGCCACCTCCAAGGACGTAGCTTGGGAGGCTAGAGGCGGACACACTTTTGTTGTCTTATTTTTGATGTATTACATGTATATTCAAGCCAAGGGCTTAATGTGTAAATGAGTTAGTACTCTTTTGTTGTAACCAAGTGTTAACTTGGAAAGTTGTAAGCCTCTAGGGCATTTGCTTTTATTGCTAACATGTAGTACTTTTTGTAATGAAACTCTGATTAATGGAAGAATGAGGCACTTTTGCAGATCAATGCATGTCTATATTGATGGGTTTTATGTTATTATTTTGAGGGCGTCACAGGTTTCTTGAATGAACTTCCATTTTTAATTTTCTGCAACTTCCATTTTTATTTTTATTTGACTTCCATTTTTATTCAATTTACTTTTCTATTCAACTTCCTTTTTTATGTAATTTCCAAATAGATCGTTAACGTATAGTGGTTTCGGGAATGAACTTCCATTTTTAATTTTATGCAACTTCCATTTTTATTTTTATTCAACTTCCATTTTTATTCAATTTACTTTTCTATTAAACTTCCTTTTTTATTTAATTTCCAAATAGACCGTTAAGGTATAGTGGTTTCTTGAATGAATTTCCATTTTTAATTTTCTGCAACTTCCATTTTTATTTTTATTCGACTTCCTTTTTTATTCAAGTTATTTTTCTATTCAACTTCCTTTTTTATTTAATTTTCAAATAGATCGTTATGGTATTGTGATTTCTTGAATGAACTTCCAATTTTAATTTTCTGCAACTTCCATTTTTATTTCTGTTCAACTTCTTTTTTTATTCAAGTTTCTTTTCTATTCAACTTCCTTTTTTATTTAATTTCCAAATAGATCGTTAAGGTATAGTGGTTTCTGGATTGAACTTCCATTTTTAATTTTATGCAACTTTCATTTTTATTTTTCTTCAGCTTCCATATTTATTCAATTTGCTTTTCTATTAAACTTCCTTTTTTATTTAATTTCCAAATAGACCGTTAAGGTATAGTAGTTTCTTGAATGAACTTCAACATTTAATTTTCTGCAACTTCCATTTTTTTTTATTCAACTTCCACTTGTATTCAAGTTATTTTTCTATTTAACTTCTTTATTTATTTAATTTCCAAATAGATCGCTAAGGTATAGTGCCTTCTTGAATGCACTTCCATTTTTAATTTTCTGCAACTTCCATTTTTATTTTTATTTAACTTCTTTTTTTATTCAAGTTTGTTTTCTACTCAACTTTCTTTTTTATTTAATTTCCAAATAGATCGTTAAGAAATAGTGGTTTCTGGATTGAACTTCCATTTTTAATTTTATGCAAATTTCATTTTTATTTTCATTCAACTTTCATTTTTATTGAATTTATTTTTCTATTAAACTTCTTTTTTTCTTTAATTTCCAAATAGATCGTTAAGGTATGGTGGTTCCTTCAATGAATTTCCATTTTTAATTTTCTGCTACTTCCATTTTTATTTTTATTCAACTTCCATTTTTATTCAAGTTATCTTTCTATTCAGCTTCCTTTTTTATTTAATTTCCAAATAGATCGATAAGGTATAGTGGTTTGTGGATTGAACTTCCATTTTTAATTTTATGCAACTTTCATTTTTATTTTTATTCAACTTCCATTTTTATTCAATTTAATTTTCTATTAAATTTCGTTTTTTATTTAATTTCCAAATAGATCGTTAAGGTATGTTGATTTCTTGATCGAATTTCCATTTTTAATTTTCTGCAACTTCCATTTTTATTTTTAATTTACTTCCAATTTTCTTCAAGTTACTTTTCTATTCAACTTCATTTTTTATTTAATTTCCAAATAGATCGTTAACGTATAGTGGTTTCTGGAACGAACTTCCATTTTTAATTTTATGCAACTTTCATTTTTATTTTTATTCAACTTCCATTTTTATTCAATTTACTTTTCTATTAAACTTCATTTTTTATTTAATTTCGAAATAGACCGTTAATGTATAGTGGTTTCTTGAAGGAATTTCCATTTTTAATTTTCTGCAACTTCCATTTTTATTTTTATTCGACTTCCATTTTTATTCAAGTTATTTTTCTATTCAACTTCCTTTTTTATATAATTTTCAAATAGATCGTTAAGGTATAGTAGTTTTTTTAATGAACTTCCAATTTTAATTTTCTGCAACTTCCATTTTTATTTCTATGCAACTTCTTTTTTTATTCAAGTTTGTTTTCTATTCAACTCCCTTTTTTGTTTAATTACCAAATAGATCGTTATGGTATAGTGGTTTCGGGATTGAACTTCCATTTTTAATTTTATGCAACTTTCAGTTTTATTTTTATTCAACTTCCATTTTTATTCAATTTACTTTTCTATTAAACTTCCTTTTTTATTTAATTTCCAAATAGATCGTTAAGGTATAGTGGTTTCTTGAATGAACTTCCATTTTTAATTTTCTGCAACTTCCATCTTTTTTTTATTCAACTTCAATTTTTATTCAAGTTATTTTTCAATTCAACTTCTTTTTTTATTTAATTTCCAAATCGATCGTTAACGTATAGTAGTTTCTTGAATGAACTTCCATTTTTAATTTTCTGCAACTTCCATTTTTATTTTTATTTAACTTTCTTTTTTATTCAAGTTTCTTTTCTGCTCAACTTCCTTTTTTATTCAATTTCCAAATAGATCATTAAGGTATGGTGGTTTCTTGAATGAATTTCCATTTTTAATTTTTTGCAACTTCCATTTTTATTTTTATTCAACTTCCATTTTTATTAAAGTTATTTTTCTATTCAACTTCCTTTTTTATTTAATTTCCAAATAGATCGTTAAAGTATAGTGGTTTCTGGATTGAACTTCCATTTTAATTTTATGCAACTTTCATTTTTAATTTTATTCAACTTCCATTTTTTTTCAATTTACTTTTCTGTTAAACTTCCTTTTTTATTTAATTTCCAAATATATTGTTAAGGTATGGTGGTTTCTAGAACGAATTTCCATTTTTAATTTTCTGCAACTTCCATTTTTATTTTTAATAAACTTCCAATTTTCTTCAAGTTACTTTTCTATTCAACTTCCTTTTTTATTTAATTTCCAAATAGATCGATAACGTATAGTGGTTTTTGGAATGAACTTCCATTTTTAATTTTATGCCACCTTCATTTTTATTTTTATTAAACTTCCATTTTTATTCAATTTACTTTTCTATTAAACTTCCTTTTTAATTTAATTTCCATATAGACCGTTAAGGTATAGGGGTTTCTTGAATGAATTTCCATTTTTAATTTTCTGCAACTTCTATTTTTATTTTTATTAGACTTCCTTTTTTATTCAAGTTATTTTTCTTTTCAACTTCCTTTTTTATTTAATTTTGAAATAGATCGTTAAGGTATAGTGGTTTCTTGAATGAACTTCCAATTTTAATTTTCTGCAACTTCCATTTTTATTTCTATTCAACTTCTTTTTTTATTCAAGTTTTTTTCTATTCAACTTCCTTTTTTGTTTAATTTCCAAATAGATCGTTAAGGTATAGTAGTTTCCGGATTGAACTTCCATTTTTAATTTTATGCAACTTTCACTTTTATTTTTATTCAACTTGCATTTTTATTCAATTTACTTTTCTATTAAACTTCATTTTTTATTTAATTTTCAAATAGATCGTTAAGGTATAATGGTTTCTTGAATGAACTTCCATTTTTAATTTTATGCAACTTCCATCTTTATTCAATTTACTTTTCTATTAAACTTCGTTTTTTTATTTAATTTCCAAATAGATCGTTAACGTATAGTGGTTTCTTGAATGAATTTCCATTTTTAATTTTCTGCAACTTTCATTTTTATTTTTAATTAACTTCCATTTTTATTCAAGTTACTTTCAATTCAACTTCTTTTTTTATTTAATTTCCAAATAGATCATTAAGGCATAGTGGTTTCTTAAATGAACTTTCAATTTTAGTTTTCTGCAACTTCCATTTTTATTTCTATTCAACTTCTTTTTTTATTCAAGTTTCTTTTCTATTCAACTTCCTTTTTTACTTAATTTCTAAATAGCTCGTTAAGGTATAGTGGTTTCTGGATTGAACTTCCATTTTTAATTTTATGCAGCTTTCACTTTTATTTTTATTCAACTTCCATTTTTCTTCAAATTACTTTTCTATTAGACTTCCTTTTTTATTTGATTTCCAAATAGATCATTAAGTTATTGTGGTTTCTTGAATGAACTTCCATTTTTAATTTTCTGCAACTTCCATTTTTTTTTTTCGATTCAACTTCCATTTATATTCAAGTTATTTTTCTATTCAACTTCTTTTTTTATTTAATTTGAAAACAGATCGTTAAGGTATAGTGGTTTCTTGAATGAACTTCCATTTTTAATTTTCTGCAACTTCCATTTTTTTTTTTATTTAACTTCCTTTTTTATTCAAGTTTCTTTTCTACTCAACTTCCTTTTTTATTTAATTTCCAAATAGATCGTTAAGGTATACTGGTTTCTGGATTGAACTTCTATTTTTAATTTTATGCAACTTTCATTTTTATTTTCATTCAACTTCTATTTTTATTCAATTTAATTTTCTATTAAACTTCCTTTTTTATTTAATTTCCAAATAGATCGTTAAGGTATAGTGGTTTCCTGAATGAATTACCATTTTTAATTTTCGGCAACTTCCATTTTTATTTTTAATTAGCTTCCATTTTTCTTCAACTTACTTTTCTATTCAACTTCCTTTTTTATTTAATTTCCAAATAGATCTTTAAGGTCTAGCGGTTTCTTGAATGTACTTCCATTTTTAATTTTACGCAACTTCCATATTTATTTTTATTCAACTTCCATTTTTATTCAATTTTCTTTTCTATTCAACTTCTTTTTTTATGTAATTTCCAAATAGATCGTTAAGGTATATTGGTTTCTTGAATTAACTTCCATTTTTAATTTTATCCATCTTCCATTTTTATTTTTATTTAAATTCCTTTTTTATTCAAATTTATTTTCTACTCAACTTCGTTTTTTATTTAATTTCCAAATAGATCGTTAAGAAATCGTGGTTTCTGGATTGAACTTCCATTTTTAATTTTATGCAACTTTCATTTTTATTTTCACTATACTTCCATTTTTATTGAATTTGCTTTTCTATTAAACTTCCTTTTTTATTTAATTTCCAAATAGATTGTTAAGCTATGGTGGTTCCTTGAATGAATTTCCATTTTTAATTTTCTGCTACATCCATTTTTATTTTTATTCAACTTCCATTTTTATTCAAGTTATTTTTCTATTCAACTTCCTTTTTTATTTAATTTCCAAATAGATCGTTAAGGTATAGTGGTTTCTGGATTGAACTTCCATTTTAATTTTATGCAACTTTCATTTTTATTTTTATTCAACTTCCATTTTTATTCAATTTACTTTTCTATTAAATTTCATTTTTTATTTAATTTCCAAATAGATCGTTATGGTATGGTGGTTTCTTCAACGAATTTCCATTTTTAATTTTCTGCAACTTCCATTTTCATTTTTAATTTACTTCCAATTTTCATCAAGTTACTTTTCTATTCAACTTCCCTTTTTATTTAATTTCGAAATAGACCGTTAAGGTATAGGGGTTTGTTGAATAAATTTTCATTTTTAATTTTCTGCAACTTCCATTTTTATTTTTATTTGACTTCCATTTTTATTCAAGTTATTTTTCTTTTCAACTTCCTTTTTTATTTAATTTTCAAATAGATCGTTAGTGTATAGTGGTTTCTTGAATGAAGTTCCAATTTTAATTTTCTGCAACTTCCATTTTTATTTCTATTCAACTTCTTTTTTTATTCAAGTTTCTTTTCTATTCAACTTCCTTTTTCATTTAATTTCCAAATATATCGTTAAGGTATTGTGGTTTCTGGATTGAACTTCCATTTTTAATTTTATGCAACTTTCATTTTTATTTTTATTCAACTTCTATTTTTATTCAATTCACTTTTCTATTAAACTTCTTTTTTTATTTAATTTCCAAATAGATCGTTAAGGTATAATGGTTTCTTGAATGAACTTCCATTTTTAATTTTATGCAACTTCCATTTTTATTTTTTTTCAAATTCCATTTTTATTCAATTTACTTTTCTATTAAACTTCATTTTTTTATTTAATTTCCAAATAGATCGTTAAGGTATAGTGGTTTCTTCAATTAATTTCCATTTTTAATTTTCTGCAACTTCTATTTTTATTTTTAATTAACTTCTATTTTTATTCAAGTTACTTTTCAATTCAACTTCTTTTTTTATTTAATTTCCAAATAGATCGTTAAGGTATAGTGGTTCCTTGAATGAACTTCCAATTTTAATTTTCTGCAACTTCCATTTTTATTTCTATTCAACTTCTTTTTTTATTCAAGTTTCTTTTCAATTCAACTTCCTTTTTTATTTAATTTCTAAATAGATCGTTAAGGTATAGTGGTTTCTGGATTGAACTTCCATTTTTAATTTTATGCAGCCTTCATTTTTATTTTTATTCAACTTCCGTTTTTATTCAAATTACTTTTCTATTAAACTTCCTTTTTTATTTCATTTCCAAATAGATCATTAAGGTATTGTGGTTTCTTGAATGAACTTCAAGTTATTTTTCTATTCAACTTCTTTTTTTATTTAATTTCCAAACAGATCGTTATGGTATAGTGGTTTCTTAAATGAACTTCCATTTTTATTTTTATTTAACTTCCTTTTTTATTCAAGTTTCTTTTCTACTCAACTTCCTTTTTTATTTAATTTTCAAATAGATCGTTAAGGTATACTAGTTTCTGGATTGAACTTCTATTTTAAATTTTATGCAACTTTCATTTTTATTTTCATTCAACTTCCATTTTTATTCAATTTACTTTTCTATTAAACTTCCTTTTTTATTTAATTTCCAAATAGGTCGTTAAGGTATGGTGGTTTCTTGAATGAATTTCCATTTTTAATTTTCTGCAACTTCCATTTTTATTTTTAATTAACTTCCATTTTTCTTCAACTAACTTTTCTATTCAACTTCCTTTTTTATTTAATTTCCAAATAGATCTTTAAGGTTTAGCGGTTTCTTGAATGTACTTCCATTTTTAATTTTATGCAACTTCCATTTTTATTTTTATTCAACTTCCATTTTTATTCAATTTTCTTTTCTATTCAACTTCTTTTTTTATGTAATTTCCAAATAGATCGTTAAGGTATATTAGTTTCTTGAATTAACTTCCATTTTTAATTTTATCCGATTTCCATTTTTAATTTTATTCAACTTCCATTTTTATTCAATTTACTTTTCTATTAAACTTCCTTTTTTATTTAATTTCCAAATAGATCGTTAAGGTATGGTGGTTTCTTGAATGAATTGCCATTTTTAATTTTCTGCAACTTCCATTTTTATTTTTAATTAACTTTCATTTTTCTTCAACTAACTTTTCTATTCAACTTCCTTTTTTATTTAATTTCCAAATAGATCTTTAAGGTTCAGCAGTTTCTTGAATGTACTTCCATTTTTAATTTTATGCAACTTCCATTTTTATTTTTATTCAACTTCCATTTTTATTCAATTTTCTTTTCTATTCAACTTCTTTTTTATGTAATTTCCAAATAGATCGTTAAGGTATATTGGTTTCTTGAATTAACTTCCATTTTTAATTTTATCCAATTTCCATTTTTAATTTTATTCAACTTCCATTTTTATTCAATTTACTTTTCTATTAAACTTCCTTTTTTATTTAATTTCCAATTAGCTCGTTAAGGTATAGCTGTTTCTTGAATGAACTTCCATTTTTTATTTTCTGCAACTTCCATTTTTTTTTATTCAACTTCGATTTTTATTCAAGTTATTTTTCAATTCAATTTCTTTTTTTATTTAATTTCCAAATAGATCGTGAAGGTATAGCGGTTTCTTGAATGCACTTCCATTTTTAATTTTTTGCAACTTCCATTTTTATTTTTATTTAAATTCCTTTTTTATTCAAGCTTCTTTTCTACTCGACTTCGGTTTTTATTTAATTTCCAAATAGATCGTTAAGAAATAGTGGTTTTTGGATTGAACTTCCATTTTTAATTTTATGCAACTTTCATTTTTATTTTCATTATACTTCCATTTTTATTGAATTTACTTTTCTATTAAACTTCATTTTTTATTTAATTTCCAAATAGATCGTTAGGCTATGGTGGTTCCTTGAATAAATTTCCATTTTTAATTTTCTGCTACTTCAATTTTTATTTTTATTCAACTTCCATTTTTATTCATGTTATTTTTCTATTCAGCTTCCTTTTTTATCTAATTTCCAAATAGATCGTTAAGGTATAGTGGTTTCTGGATTGAACTTCCATTTTTAATTTTATGCAACTTTCATTTTTATTTTTTTTCAACTTCCATTTTTATTCCATTTACTTTTCTATTAAATTTCATTTTTGTTTAATTTCCAAATAGATCGTTAAGGTATGGTGGTTTCTTGAACGAATTACCATTTTTGATTTTCTGCAACTTCCATTTTTATTTTTTATTTACTTCCAATTTTCTTCAAGTTACTTTTCTATTCAACTTCATTTTTTATTTAATTTCCAAATAGATCGTTAACGTATAGTGGTTTCTGGAACGAACTTCCATTTTTAATTTTCTGCAACTTTCATTTATATTTTTATTCAACTTCCATTTTTATTCAATTTACTTTTCTATTAAACTTCCTTTTTTATTTAATTTCAAAATAGACCGTTAAGGTATAGTGGTTTCTTGAATGAATTTCCATTTTTAATTTTCTGCAACTTCCATTTTTATTTTTATTCGACTTCCATTTTTATTCAAGTTTTTTTTCTTTTCAACTTCCTTTTTTATTTAATTTTCAAATAGATCGTTAAGGTATAGTGGTTTCTTGAATGAAGTTCCAATTTTAATTTTCTACAACTTCCATTTTTATTTCTATTCAACTTCTTTTTCTATTCAAGTTTCTTTTCTATTCAACTTCCTTTTTTATTTAATTTCGAAATGGATCGTTAAGATATAGTGGTTTCTGGATTGAACTTCCCTTTTTAATTTTATGCAACTTTCACTTTTATTTTTATTCAACTTTCATTTTTATTCAATTTACTTTTCTATTAAACTTCATTTTTTATTTAATTTCTAAATAGATCGTTAAGGTATAGTGGTTTCTGGATTGAACTTCCATTTTTAATTTTATGCAACATTCACTTTTATTTTTCTTCAACTTCCGTTTTTATTCAAATTACTTCTCTACTAAACTTCCTTTTTTATTTAATTTCCAAATAGATCGTTAAGGTATAGTGGTTTCTTGAATGAACTTCCATTTTTAATTTTATGTAACTTCTGTTTTTATTTTTATTCAAATTCCTTTTTTATTCAATTTACTTTTCTATTAAACTTCGTTTTTTATTTAATTTCGAAATAGATCGTTAAGGTATAGTGGTTTCTTGAATGAACTTCCATTTTTAATTTTCTGCAACTTCCATTTTTAATTTTGATTTAACTTCCATTTTTATTCGAGTTTCTTTTGTACTCAACTTCCTTTTTTATTTAATTTCCAAATAGATCGTTAAGGTATAGTGGTTTCTGGATTGAACTTCTATTTTTAATTTTATGCAACTTTCATTTTTATTTTCATTCAACTTCCATTTTTATTCAATTTACTTTTCTATTAAACTTCCTTTTTTATTTAATTTCCAAATAGATCGTTAAGGTATGGTGGTTTCTTGAATGAATTTTCACTTTTAATTTTCTGCAACTTCCACTTTTATTTTTAATTAACTTCCATTTTTCTTCAAGTTACTTTTCTATTCAACTTCCTTTTTTGTTGAATTTCCAAATTGATCGTTAATGTATAGTGGTTTCTTGAATGAACTTCCATTTTTAATTTTCTGCAATTTTTATTTTTATTTTTATTTAACTTTCTTATTTATTCAAGTTTCTTTTCTACTCAACTTCCTTTTTTATTTAATTTCCAAATAGATCGTTAACGTATAGTGGTTTCTTAAATGAACTTCCATTTTTAATTTTATGCAACTTCCATTTTTATTTTTATTCAACTTCCATTTTTAGTCAATTTACTTTTCTATTGAACTTCCTTTTTTATTTAATTTCCAAATAGATCGTTAAGGTATAGTGGTTTTTTTAATGAATTTCCATTTTTAATTTTCTGCAACTTCCATTTTTATTTTTAATTAACTTCCATTTTTTTCAAGTTACTTTTAAATTCAACTTCCTTTTTTATTTAATTTCCAAATAGATCGTTAAGGTATTGTGGTTTCTCGAATGAACTTCCATTTTTAATTTTCTGCAACTTCGATTTTTATTTCAATGCAACTTCTTTTTGTATTCAAGTTTCTTTGCTATTCAACTTCCTTTTTTATTTATTTTCCAAATAGATCGTTAAGGTATAGTGGTTTCTGGATTGAACTTCCATTTTTAATTTTATATAGCGATCCCGATTTTCCCTTTCGTGCTTAACTGTAATCCGGATTCGATTTCGTAAGGGTGTTGTTGTCCTACCCTCTTTCTATCCCTTTCTCTTTGTGTTCGAGCTGTGGGTTGTGTTGGGCAAGTTGGGAATAAGTTAGTTGCGTTTTAAAACGTAAAGTCTTTGCCCAGTTTTTGGTCTCTGCGCTCGAGCGGCGCTTTTGACGCTCGAGCGGGACTCTGTTGTTGCTTGTCCGCTCGAGCGGAGGTGTTGGCACTCGAGCGGAGAAATCATCCATCCAGTATTTCGTCTGCAGTGGTATACGCTCGAGCAGGGGATTGGACGCTCGAGCGGGAGTATGTGTCTGACGCTCGAGCGGGGAGTTTGACGCTCGAGCGGGCATCATGTCTGTAAAAGTTCTGGGAGCGTGCATCTGCCGCTCGAGCGGGGGATTGGACGCTCGAGCGGGGATCTGTGAGTGACGCTCGAGCGGGGAGTTCAACGCTCGAGCGGGGTGACTTTTATATAAAGCCGAGATCCGACCTTTTTGTTCACTTTTCAACATCTTTTCTCTCTCTTACTTTTCCAAAAAGGTATTTTGAGAGCTCCTCTCACTAAAACCCTAACTTCTCTCTTAGGATTGATCTAGTAGGAGTTGTTTTCTCACCTTGGGCCTTTACAAAAGTTGTGTTGATCGTTGAGGGCTATCTTTTAATCTGAAAATTTCGGGATTTGGAGCATTTTCGTTTCTTCGTCTCCTTCGTTGAGCCCCATCATTCGAGGTAAGGATAACCTACTCCGTCTTATGAGCTTTGTCTTTAAATTTTAGCATTTTGATATGTTGGGGGTTGTTGGGTAATTTTGAGAAAGTTTGGGCCTTTGTGTAATTTTACAAAAGTCAGGGTTTTAAATATATAAACCTATATGCATGTTAGGCATAGAGAAATGAGATTAATGTTGGGACATTGATGGAAATGGAACCTTAGGGTTGTTTTGTGAATTATGGTAATTTGCCCTAATTGGATTAATTAATTAATGCATATAATTAATTGAAGAAAACAAGGAATTGAATTGAGAATGTTGAAATTGAGAATGTATGGGACTAAAGAGTGTAGACAAATCTTTTATTGCTCATCTAGTTGAAATGTTGATATATTATCCATTTGTGCATTTATTTCCTGCTTAGAAATAATTGCCTTGGGCTACCGGTGGAGGGTAGTGTTGATTGTTGTAGACAATGCATGATGATTAGGCAAACTAAAACTAATCAAGCGGATGTGTCATAGAGTATGACGGTTGATAGAATACATTAACTTTATGTATTGAGTGATTGTGTATATGACCAATGCGTTTATATGCATTATGTGTAGACGGTTGATAGAATACATTAACTTTATGTATTGATCGATGTGTATATGATTCTGTGTTTATATGCATTGCTTGTGTAGAGGAGGAGATGGGGGATGTACTCCGCGGTTTAGGGGAAGATGGGGGATGTACCTCTAAACCGGATAGGATTGGGAGGAGATGGGGGATGAACTCTGTAGACACAGCTCATATGCTTGTCTAGAGAAGTGAAGATACAGCTCATATGCTTATCTTTGTGAAGTGTAGATATAGCTCATATGCTTGTCTAGTGCAGTGTGGATACAGCTTATATGCTTATCTGTTGATGTGTAACATGCTTATCTGTTGTGGTATTGATATAGCTCATATGCTTATCTGTTGTAGTAGTGATATAGCTCGTAAGCTTATCTATTGAAAAGTTTGTTTGATTTGATATAGCACTAAAATGTATATCATCATCATTTGTGAAGTATGGAAGTAGTTTATGTGTTATTGATACAACACCAAAATGTGTATCCACCGTGAATTTCGAAAGTGTTCTAATGATGAACTATAACCTCATCAAATGTTTTGGCCAGAGTACTGAGCCTTGTTTTCAAACTCAAAGTCGAATAAGAAATGGAAAGTGAATTGTAACGTAGGCTTGGTTGTCATGGAATTGAAATAAGATGTAAATGGAGGTGTAAGTATCGACCATCTTTCAGTTGCTAATCTTTTAGGCATTGTTTATAGCTGGTTTAGTATATCTCTGCTGGGCTGTGGCTCACCCTATATGGGAACATCATTTCAGGTACAGGTAGCATGCCACCTCCAAGGACATAGCTTGGGAGGCTAGAGGCGGACAGACTTTTGTTCTCCTATATCCTTTTGATGTATTACATGTAAATTCAATGCCAAGGGCTTAATGTGTAACCGAGTCAATTCTCTCTTTTGTAACCAAGTGTTAACTTGGAAAGCTGTAAGCCCGTAGGGCGTTTACTTTTGTTGTTAACGTGTAATACTTTTGTAATGAAGTACACTGATGAAATGAGGAAATGCGGATCTTTTGTATATAAATGTATGTTTATATTGATGGGTTTAATGTTATTATTTTGGGGGCGTTACATTTTATGCCACTTTCATTTTTATTTTCATTCAACTTCTATTTTTATTCAATTTACTTTTCTATTAAACTTCCTTTTTTATTTAATTTCCAAATAGATCGTTAAGGTATGGTGGTTTCTTGAATGAATTTCCATTTTCATTTTTAATTAATTTCCATTTTTCTTCAAGTTATTTTTCTAATCAACTTCCTTTTAAATTTAATTTCCAAATAAATCGTTAAGGTATGGTGGTTTCTTGAATGAATTTTCATTTTTAATTTTTTGCAACTTCCATTTTTATTTTTAATTAACTTCCAATTTTCTTCAAGTTACTTTTCTATTCAACTTCCTTTTTTATTTAATTTCAGAATAGATCGTTAAGGTATAGCGCTTTCAGGAATGAACTTCCACTTTTAATTTTATGCAACTTCCATTTTTATTTTTATTCAACTTCCATTTTTATTCAATTTACTTTTCTATTAAACTTCATTTTTTTATTTAATTTTCAAATAGATCGTTATGGTATAGTGATTTCTAGATTGAACTTCCATTTTTAATTTTATGCAACTTTCATTTTTATTTTTATTCAACTCCGATTTTTATTCAATTTACTTTTCTATTAAACTTCCTTTTTTATTTAATTTCCAAATAGATCGTTAAGGTATAGTGGTTTCTTGAATGAATTTTCATTTTTAATTTTCTGCAACTTCCATTTTTATTTTTATTCGACTTCCATTTTTATTCAAGTAATTTTTCGATTCAACTTCCTTTTTTATTTAATTTTCAAATAAATCGTTATGGTATAGTGGTTTCTTGAAAGAACTTCCAATTTTAATTTTCTGCAACTTCCATTTTTATTTCTATTCAACTTCATTTTTTATTCAAGTTTCTTTTCTATTAAACTTCCTTTTTCATTTAATTTCCAAATAGATTGTTAAGGTAAAGTCGTTTCTTGAATTAACTTCCAATTTTAATTTTCTGCAACTTCCATTTTTATTTTTATTTCACTTCCATTTTTATTCAAGTTATTTTTCTATTCAACTTCCTTTTTTTATTTAATTTGCAAATAGATCGTTAAGGTATAGTGGTTTCTTGAATGAATTTCCATTTTTAATTTTCTGCAACTTCCATTTTTATTTTTAATTAACTTCCAATTTTCTTCCAGTTACTTTTCTACTCAACTTCCTTTTTCATTTAATTTCCAAACAGATCGTTAACGTATAGTGGTTTCTGGAATGATCTTCCATTTTTAATTTTATGCAACTTCCATTTTTATTTCTATGCAACTTCTTTTTTTATTCAAGTTTCTTTTCTATTCAGCTTCCTTTTTTATTTGATTTCTAAATAGATCGTTAAGGTAATAATGGTTTCTGGATTGAACTTCTATTTTTAATGTTATGCAACTTTCACTTTTATTTTTATTCAACTTCCATTTTTATTCAAACTATTTTTCTATTAAACTTCCATTTTTATTTAATTTCCAAGTAGATCATTGAGGTATAGTGGTTTCTTGAATGAACTTCCATTTTTAATTTTATGCAACTTCCATTTTTATTTTTATTCAAATTCCTTTTTTATTCAATTTACTTTTCCATTAAACTTCGTTTTTTTATTTAATTTCCAAATAGATCGTTAAAGTATAGTGGTTTCTTGAATGAACTTCCAATTTTAATTTTTTGCAACATCCATTTTTATTTCTATTCAACTTCTTTTTTTATTCAAGTTTCTTTTCTATTAAACTTCCTTTTTTATTTAATTTCCAAATAGATCGTTAAGGTATAGTGGTTTCTTGAATGAACTTCCATTTTTAATTTTCTGCAACTTCCATTTTTATTTTTATTCCACTTCCATTTTTATTCAAGTTATTTTTCTATTGAACTTCCTTTTTTATTGAATTTCCAAATAGATCGTTAACGTATAGTGGTTTCTGGAATGAACTTCCATTTTTAATTCTATGCAACTTTCATTTTTATTTTTATTCAACTTCCATTTTTATTCAATTAACTCTGTTATTTAACTTCCTTTTTTATTTAATTTCCAAATAGATCGTTAAGGTATAGTGGTTTCTTGAATGAACTTCCATTTTTAATTTTCTGCAACTTTCATTTCTATTTTTATTCAACTTCAATTTTTATTCAATTTACTTTTCTATTAAATTCCTTTTTTATTTAATTTCCAAATTGATCATTAAGGTATGGTGGTTTTTTGAATGAATTTTCATTTTTAATTTCCTGCAGCTTCCATTTTTATTTTTAATTAACTTCCAATTTTTTCAAGTTACCTTTCTACTCAACTTCCTTTTTTATTTAATTTCCAAATAGATCGTTAAGGTATGGTGGTTTCTTGAATGAATTTTCAATTTTAATTTTCTACAACTTCCATTTTTATTTTTAATTAACTTCCAATTTTCTTCAAGTTACTTTTCTATTCAACTTCTTTTTTTATTTAATTTCCAAATAGATCGTTAAGGTATAGTGGTTTCTGGAATGAACTTTCACTTTTAATTTTATGCAACTTCCATTTTTATTCAATCTACTTTTCTATTAAACTTCATATTTTTATTTAATTTTCAAATAGATCGTTGTGGTATAGTGGTTTCTGGATTGAACTTCCTTTTTTAATTTTATGCAACTTTCATTTTTATTTTTATTCAACTTCCATTTTTATTCAATTTACTTTTCTATTAAACTTCCTTTTTTGTTTAATTTCCAAATAGATCGTTAAGGTATAGTGGTTTCTTGAATGAATTTTCATTTTTAATTTTCTGCAACTTCCATTTTTATTTTTATTCGACTTCCATTTTTATTCAAGTTATTTTTCGATTCAACTTCGTTTTTTATTTAATTTTCAAATAGATCGTTAAGGTATAGTGGTTTCTTGAATGAAGTTCCAATTTTAATTTTCTGCAACTTCTATTTTTATTTCTATTCAACTTCATTTTTTATTCAAGTTTCTTTTCTATTAAACTTCCTTTTTTATTTAATTTCCAAATAGATCTTTAAGATATAGTGGTTTCTTGAATGAACTTCCATTTTTAATTTTCTGCAACTTAAATTTTTATTTTTATTTCACTTCCATTTTTATTCAAGTTATTTTTCTATTCAACTTCCTTTTTTATGTAATTTCCAAATAGATCGTTAAGGTATACTGGTTTCTTGAATGTATTTCTATTTTTAATTTTCTGCAACTTCTAATTTTATTTTTAATTAACTTCCAATTTTCTTCAAGTAACTTTTCTACTCAACTTCCTTTTTTATTTAATTTCCAAATAGATCGTTAACGTATAGTGGTTTCTGGAATAAACTTCCATTTTTAATTTTATGCAACTTCCATTTTTATTTTTATTCAACTTCCATTTTTATTCAATTTACTTTTCTATTAAACTTCGTTTTTTTTATTTAATTTCCAAATAGATCGTTATGGTATAGTGGTTTCTTGAATGAAATTGCAATTTTAATTTTCAGCAACTTCCATTTTTATTTCTATTCAACTTTTTTTTTTATTCAATTTCTTTTCTATTCAACTTCCTTTTTTATTTAATTTCCAAATAGGTCGTTAAGGTATAGTGGTTTCTTCGTTGAACTTTCATTTTTAATTTTATGCAACTTTCACTTTTATTTTTATTCAACTTCCATTTTTATTCAATTTACTTTTCTACTAAACTTCCTTTTTTATATAATTTTCAAATAGATCGTTAAGGTATAGTTGTTTCTTGAATGAACTTCCAATTTTAATTTTCTGCAACTTC
Organism: Camellia sinensis; assembly: GCF_055761805.1. NCBI lineage: Eukaryota > Viridiplantae > Streptophyta > Magnoliopsida > Ericales > Theaceae > Camellia > Camellia sinensis. The sequence goes on along the minus strand of NC_138962.1, from coordinate 990,476 downwards.
CATTTTTATTTCTATTCAACTTATTTTTTATTCAAGTTTCTTTTCTATTAAACTTCCTTTTTGATTTCCAAATAGATCGTTAAGGTATAGTGGTTTCTTGAAGGAACTTCCATTTTTAATTTTCTGCACCTTCCATTTTTATTTTTATTCCACTTCCATTTTTATTCAAGTTATTTTTCTATTCAACTTCCTTTTTTATTTAATTTCCAAATAGATCGTTAACATATAGTGGTTTCTGAAATGAACTTCCATTTTTAATTTTATGCAACTTTCATTTTTATTTTTATTCAACTTCCGTTTTTATTCAATTAACTCTTTTATTTAACTTCCTTTTTTATTTAATTTCCAAATAGATCGCTAAGGTATAGTGGTTTCTTGAATGAACTTCCATTTCTAATTTTCTGTAACTTTCATTTCTATTTTTACTCAACTTCCATTTTTATTCGATTTATTTTTCTATTAAACTTCCTTTTTTATTTAATTTCCAAATAGATCGTTAAGGTATGGTGGTTTCTGGAATGAATTTCCAATTTTAACTTTCTGCAACTACCATTTTTATTTTTAATTAACTTCCAATTTTCTTCAAGTTACTTTTCTACTCAGCTTCCTTTTTTATTTAATTTCCAAATAGATCGTTAAGGTATAGTGGTTTCTTGAATGAACTTCCAATTTTAATTTTCTGCAACTTCCATTTTTATTTCTATTCAACTTCTTTTTTTATTCAAGTTTCTTTTCTATTAAACTTCCTTTTTTATTTAATTTCCAAATAGATCGTTAAGGTATAGTGGTTTCTTGAATAAACTTCCTTTTTTAATTTTCTGCAACTTCCATTTTTATTTTTATTTTTATTCCACTTCCATTGTTATTCAAGTTATTTTTCTATTGAACTTCCTTTTTTATTTAATTTCCAAATAGATCATTAACGTATAGTGGTTTTTGGAATGAACTTCCATTTTTAATTTTATGCAACTTTAATTTTTATTTTTATTCAACTTCCATTTTTATTCCATTAACTCTTTTATTTAACTTCCTTTTTTTTATTTAATTTCCAAATAGATCGTTAAGGTATAGTGGTTTCTTGAATGAACTTCCATTTTTAATTTTCTGCAAATTTCATAACTATTTTTATTCAACTTCCATTTTTATTCAATTTACTTTTCTATTAAACTTCCTTTTTTATTTAATTTCTAAATTGATCGTTAAGGTATAGTGGTTTCTCGAATGAACTTCCATTTTTAATTTTCTGCAACTTCCTTTTTTATTCAAGTTTCTTTTCTACTCAACTTCCTTTTTTAGATAATTTCCAAATAGATCGTTAAGGTATAGTGGTTTCTGGATGGTACTTCCATTTTTAATTTTATGCAACTTTCACTTTTATTTTTATTCAACTTCAATTTTTATTCAATTTACTTTTCTACTCAACTTCCTTTTTTATTTAATTTCCAAATAGATCGTTAAGGTATAGTGGTTTCTGGATTGAACTTCTATTTTTAATTTTATGCAAGTTTCATTTTTGTTTTCATTCACATTCTATTTTTATTCAATTTACTTTTCTATTATACTTCATTTTTTTATTTAATTGCCAAATAGATCGTTAAGGTATGGTGGTTTCTTCAATGAATTTTCATTTTTAATTTTCTACAATTTCTATTTTTATTTTTAATTAACGTCTATTTTTCTTCAAGTTACTTTTCTATTCAACTTCCTTTTTTATTTAATTTCCAAATAGATCGTTAATGTAGAGTGGTTTCTGGAATGAACTTCCATTTTTAATTTTATGCAACTTTCATTTTTATTTTTATTCAACTTCCATTTTTATTAAATTTACTTTTTTTATTAAACTTCCTTTTTTATTTAATTTCCAAATAGATCGTTAAGGTATAGTGGTTTCTTGAATGAACTTCCATTTTTAATTTTCTGCAACTTCCATTTCTATTTTTATTCAACTTCCATTTTTATTCAATTTACTTTTCTATTAAACTTCCTTTTTTATTTAATTTCCAAATAGATCGTTAAGGTATGGTGGTTTCTTGAATGAATTTCCATTTTTAATTTTCTGCAACTTCTATTTTTATTTTTAATTAACTTCCATTTTTATTCAATTTACTTTTCTATTCAACTTCCTTTTTTATTTAATTTCCAATTAGATCGTTAAGATATAGTGGTTTCTGGAATGAATTTCCATTTTTAATTTTATGCAACTTCCATTTTTATTTTTATTCGACTTCCATTTTTATTCAATTTACTTTTCTATTAAACTTCTTTTTTTTATTTAATTTCCAAATAGATCGTTATGGTATAGTGGTTTCTTGAATGAACTTCCATTTTTAATTTTCTGCAACTTCCATTTTTATTTTTATTCGATTTCCATTTTTATTCGAGTTATTTTTCTATTCAACTTCCTTTTTTATTTAATTTTCAAATAGATCGTTAAGGTGTAGTGGTTTCTTGTATGAACTTCCAATTTTAATTTTCTGTAACTTCCATTTTTATTTTTATTTGACTTCCATTTTTATTCAATTTACTTTTCTATTCAACTTCATTTTTTATTTAATTTCCAAATAGATCGTTAAGATATAGTGGTTTCTAGATTGAACTTCCATTTTTAATTTTATGAAACTTTGATTTTTATTTTCATTCAACTTCCATTTTTATTCAATTTACTTTTCTATTAAACTTTCTTTTTTATTTAATTTCCAAATAGATCGTTAAGGTATGGTGGTTTTTCTTGAATGAATTGTTATTTTTAATTTTCTGGAACTTCCATTTTTATTTTTAATTAACTTCCATTTTTCTTCAAGTTACTTTTCTATTCAACTTCATTTTTTATTTAATTTCCAAATAGATCGTTAACGTCTAGTGGTTTCTGGAATGAACTTTCATTTTTAATTTTACGCAACTTCATTTTTATTTTTATGCAACTTCCATTTTTAATCAATTTACTTTTCTACTAAATTTCCCTTTTTATTTAATTTCCATATAAATCGTTATGGTATAGTGGTTTCTTGAATGAAACTTCCATCTTTAATTTTCTGCAACTTCCTTTTTTATTTTTATTCCACTTCCATTTTTATTCAAGTTATTTTTCTATTCAACTTCCTTTTCTATTTAATTTCCAAATAGATCGTAATGTTATAGTGGTTTCTTGAATGAACTTCCATTTTTAATTTTCGGCAACTTCCATTTTTATTTCTATTCAACTTCCTTTTTTATTTCATTTCCAGATAGATCGTTAAGGTATAGTGGTTTCTGGATTGAACTTCCATTTTTAATTTTATGCAACTTTCATTTTTTTTTATTCAACTTCAATTTTATTCAATTAACTTTTCTATTAAACTTCCTTTTTTATTTAATTTCCAAATAGATCGTTAAGGTATAATGGTTTCTTGAATGAACTTCCATTTTTAATTTTCTGCAACTTCCATTTTTATTTTTATTCGACTTCCATTTTTATTCAAGTTATTTTTCTATTCAACTTTTTTGTTATTTAATTTTCAAATAGATCATTAAGTTATAGTGGTTTCTTTATATGAACTTCTAATTTTAATTTTCTGCAACTTCCAGTTTTATTTCTATTCAACTTCTTTTTTTATTCAATTTTCTTTTCTATTCAACTTCTTTTTTTATTTAATTTGCAAATAGATCGTTAAGGTATAGTGGTTTCTGGAATGAACTTCCATTTTTAATTTTCTGCAACTTCCATTTTTATTTTTCTTCAACTTCCATTTTTATTCAATTTACTTTTCTATTAAACTTCTTTTTTTATTTAATTTCCTAATGGATCGTTAAGGTATAGTGGTTTCTTGAATGAACTTCCAATTCTAATTTTCTGCAACTTCAATTTTTATTTTTATTTGACTTCCATTTTTATTCAGTTTACTTTTTCTATTCAACTTCCTTTTTTTATTTAATTTCCAAATAGATCATTAAGGTATAGTGGTTTCTGGATTGAACTTCCATTTTTAATTTTATGCAACTTTCATTTTTATTTTTATTCAACTTCCATTTTTATTCAATTTACTTTTCTATTAAACTTCCATTTTTATTTAATTTCCAAATAGATCGTTAAGCTATAGTGGTTTCCTGAATGAACTTTCATTTTTGATTTTCTGCAACTTCCATTTTTATTTTTATTCAACTTCCATTTTTATTCAAGTTATTTTTCTATTCAACTTCCTTTTTTATTTAATTCCCAAATAGATCATTAAGGTATAGTGGTTTCTTGAATGAACATCCATTTTTATTGTTATTTAACTTCCTTTTTTATCAAGTTTCTTTTCTACTCAACTTCCTTTTTTATTTAATTTCCAAATAGATCGTTAAGGTATAGTGGTTTTTGGATTGAACTTCCATTGTTAATTTTAAGCAACTTTCATTTTTATTTTTATTCAACTTCCATTTTTATTCAATTTACTTTTCTATTAAACTTCCTTTTTTATTTAATTTCCAAATAGATCGTTAAGGTATGGTGGTTTCTTGAATGAATTTTCATTTTTAATTTTCTGCAACTTCCATTTTTATTTTTAATTAACTTCCATTTTTCTTCAAGTTACTTTTCTATTCAACTTCCTTTTTTTATTTAATTTCCAAATAGATCGTTAACGTATAGTGGTTTCTGGAATGAACTTCCATTTTTAATTTTTTGCAACTTCCATTTTTATTTTTATTCAACTTCCATTTTTATTCAATTTACTTTTCTATTAAACTTCGTTTTTTTAATTAATTTCCAAATAGATCGTTATGGAATAGTGGTTTCTTGAATGAACTTCCAATTTTAATATTCTGCAACTTTCATTTTTAATTTTATGCAACTTTCACTTTTATTTTTATTCAACTTCCATTTTTATTCAATTTACTTTTCTACTAAACTTCCTTTTTTATTTAATTTTCAAATAGATCGTTAAGGTATAGTGGTTTCTTGAATGAACTTCCAATTTTAATTTTCTGCAACTTCCATTTTTATTTCTATTCAACCTCTTTTTTTATTCAAGTTTCTTTTCTGTTAAACTTCCTTTTTATTTAATTTTGAAATAGATCGTTAAGGTAGAGTGGTTTCTAGAATGAACTTCCATTTTTAACTTTCTGCAACTTCCATTTTTATTTTTATTTAACTTCCATTTTTATTCAAGGTATTTTTCTATTCAACTTCCTTTTTTATTTAATTTCCAAATAGATCGTTAACGTATAGTGGTTTCTGGAATGAACTTCTATTTTTAATTTTATGCAACTTTCATTTTTATTTTTATTCAACTTCCATTTTTATTTTTATTCAACTTCCATTTTTATTCAATTAACTCTTTTATTTAACTTCCTTTTTTATTTAATTTCCAAATAGATCGTTATGGTATAGTGGTTTCTTGAATGAACTTCCATTTCTAATTTTCTGCAACTTTCATTTCTATTTTTACTCAACTTCCATTTTCATTCAATTTACTTTTCTATTAAACGTCCTTTTTTATTTAATTTCCAAATAGATCGTTAAGGTATGGTGGTTTCTGGAATGAATTTCAAATTTTAATTTTCTGCAACAACCATTTTTATTTTTAATTAACTTCCAATTTTCTTCAAGTTACTTTTCTACTCTGTTTCCTTTTTTATTTAATTTCCAAATAGATCGTAAACGTATATTGGTTTCTGGAATGAACTTCCATTATTAATTTTATGCAACTTTCACTTTGATTTTTATTCAACTTCCATTTTCATTCAATTTACTTTTCTATTAAACGTCCTTTTTTATTTAATTTCCAAATAGATCGTTAAGGTATGGTGGTTTCTGGAATGAATTTCAAATTTTAATTTTCTGCAACAACCATTTTTATTTTTAATTAACTTCCAATTTTCTTCAAGTTACTTTTCTACTCTGTTTCCTTTTTTATTTAATTTCCAAATAGATCGTAAACGTATAGTGGTTTCTGGAATGAACTTCCATTTTTTAATTTTATGCAACTTTCATTTTTATTTTTATTCAACTTCTATCACGCCCTCAAAAAAAAAACATTAGACCCATCCACATAGAGACATGCATTGATAGATAAAGGTCCACATTCATCTATTTATCAAGGTATTTCATTTCAACAGTATTACATGTTTACAACACAAAAGCAAATGCCCTACGGGCTTACAGCTTTCCAAGTTAACACTTGGTTACAAAACAAAGTGCTAACTCAATTACACCTTAAGCCCTCGGCTTGAAACTATATATAATACAATCAAGGGAAAATAAGACAGCCAAAGTATGTCCGCCTCTAGCCTCCCAAGCTATGTCCTCAGAGGTGGCATGCTACCTGTACCTGAAAATGATGTTCCCATATAGGGTGAGCCACAGCCCAGTAGAAATGTACTAAACCGACTATGAACAACGCCTAAAAGATTAGCAACTGATAGATGGTCAATACTTACACTTCCATTTACATCTTATTAAAATTCCATGACAGTCAAGTTTATGTTACAATCCACTTTCCATTTCTTATTCAACTTTGAGTTTGAAAACAAGGCTCAGTACTCTGGCCAAAACATTTGATGAGATTTTAGTTTATCACTAGAACACCTTCGAAATTCCAGATGGATACACATTTTGGTGTTGTATCAAAAACACATAAACTACTTCCATACTTCGCAAACGATGATGATATACATATAGGTGCTATATCAAATCAAACAAACTTTCAATAGATAAGCATATGAGCTATATCGATACTTCAACAGATAAGCATATGAGATATATCAATACTACAACAGATAAGCATATGAGCTGTATCAACACTTCAACAGATAAGCATATGAGCTGTATCTTCACTACAATGGGAGAGCATATGAGCTGCATCCCTGGGTCCATCCCCCATCTTCCCTTAACCATTAACCGGTTTAGAGGTACATCCCCCATCTTCCCCTAAACCGTGGAGTACATCCCCCATCTCCTCCCATACACAAGTAATGCATGTAAACACAGAATCACATACGCAATCAATCAATATATAAAGTTAATGTATTCTATCAACTATCAACACATAATGCATATAAACACATTGGCCATATGCACAATTAACCAACACATAAAGTTAGTGTATTCTATCAACCGTCATACTCTATGACACATCCAATTGATTAGTTTTAGTTTGCCTAATTGTAGGAACCCACATTTTATGTTCTCATCATGTTCATGAGCGTCTGTATGATTATGACTTGTTAAGTTGCATGTGTATGTTGTGATTTGTTTCGCTTGAGCTAATGTGATCCATGCCTTGTTTTGAAGCCTTGTGATTTGTCTAAGTGTAGTATGCTCGTCTTGTTCCTTCCTTGATGTGAAACTTAGGTCACGCCTTGCCTGAGTTATGCTAGCCGATGTTATTCCAAGCCTAGGTTACGTTACGCCTAGATCATTCCAAGCCGAGGTCATCCTCAGTCTAGAAGTATCTTGGAACCCCTTGTTGACCTCCGTCCTCGCCTTGACACGTTAGCTGAGATGTTACCTTGCACCCAAGCGATCTCGTCCTGGAGTGGTGCGACCTAGGCCGAGGTGTGCCGCATCTAGGCCAAGATGTGGCACAGCTTAGTCAAGTGTTGTCCTTCCTAGCCGAGGTCATTGTCACCTTAGTTGCCGAAGTCCTTTGTTAGCCGATGTCACCCCTTGCCGGAGTACCATTCCGTGTAGCTTGTTAGATACGCCTTGTTGTTAGCCGATGTCATTGCCCTGTCAGAGAGCCCATACCGCTTTACTTGTTGAACACCCTTCCACCATGCTTTGTCTGGTCTGTCAGCCACCTTTTCAGGAAGAACCCAACCAGTCGCCGCCACGTGTCTCAGCAGAGGGTTAACCCCAGAACCGGGTAAAGAAAACTATCATTTAGTATCATAACCTTGCCTTGTAGAGAGAGAAACTCTAGGAGGAAGAAGGAGTTTTAGAGTGAGGAAGTAGATCTTCAAGCTTGATTCCTAGAGATCGAACCGTTAGATCCGTGTTCTAAGGTTAGATTCTTGATCTGCTCATGATGTTCTCTATGTTCATGTTATTGCATTGCATGATCGGATATGATTTGTAAGCCATGCATCGTTTTGAAGTTCGATTTTTAGAAAGAGAAAATGATATTCATGTGTTCTTCAAGAAAGTCTTGTTTTGATCCGAAAGCTTGCATAAAGAATCATGTTTTTGTGTTTATTTCCGCAATAATTCCAAGTACGGGTACCCAGGTCCATGTTTTCAAACTCATAGCACGAAAATCCCAGATTTGTGATGACAGATTATGATTGAGCATTCATATTTTTCATGTTTCCACACTCATGTTCTTCATGTTCATCAGCTGAGGGAAACCCAGAGTTTCCCGACCTCTTTTCCTTGCATGTGGCCCTCGGGAACACACCTCGGCGAGGAGGTGTGGAACCTCGGCCTGGGCCTGGTTGGTGCCCAGCATGTTTTCCGAAACCATTTGTGTACATACGAAACTTGTTGAAGGTGCATTCAATAGGCTTTGCCATGTGTTTGTAGGATTTGGGCTTGTCTCGACCCCGACGTTTGAAGAAACTATGTGAGTGGTATTTTTAATAAAGTTATGTTACACTTGCTTTCATAAATCTCGTCTTGCCTTGTTTTGAAAAGTACTTGATCTAGCATGAATGACTATCCCTACTTGTATATTAAACACTATCTTGTTTTGATGACATTTCTTGAAAGTCCTTAGCTGCAGGGGACTATAATGCAACTGCACTCTTGTCTTGAAAGTCCTTAGTTGCAGGGGACTATAATGCAACTGCACTCTTGTCTTGAAAGTCCTTAGCTGCAGGGGACTATAATGCAACTGCACTCTTGTCTTGAAAGTCCTTAGCTGCAGGGGACTATAATGCAACTGCACTCTTGTCTTGGAATTGTCATCACCCTCTTGTATTAAGTAGATGTAATAACATCCAAAGAACTTGAAAGGCCGGCAATGAACTTGATTTCCCCTTGATTGTAAAGTATGCTATGTATTGTTTTGAAAGAAATCTTGGATATCAATCATGCAAAACCTTTATTTCTAATATCATTCACTGAGTATCCAAGCTCACCCTCTCTATATATATGTAGGTGATGAACAAGAAGGCATTGAGGCCTAGACGTGATGCCGATGTGTTTTTGGGTGCATTGCCGACATGTTTTGGATTAGCATTTTTGTACCATCTTGAAGATCATGCTTCTTGGCTTATTTTTCATTTGTACTTGTATATGTCGGCTTGAGAAGCCTTTTGGTCAAGATGTGTTTTGTATCTCATTTCCTTATTGTATTTAAGTTGTAAGACTTCATAAAGATGTATGTCATTTCATTGGACTTAAGCACGGCTCTCATGGACTACTTAGATTCTGTATATGTATATATATTACTTCCGCACTTGTAAGCCCCATATTTTATACTCTGATTGTGTGTGATTTTGTAAGTCGGCCTTCGGTAATCTCGGATTACTGGCCATCACGGCACCAAACTACTAGGGGCGGTTTGGGGGCGTGACACTAACCATCATGCATTGTCTACAACAATCAACACTACCCTCCACTGGTAGCCCAAAGCAATTATTTCTAAGCAGGGAATAAATGCACAAATGGATAATACATCAACATTTCAACTAGATGAACAATAAAAGATTCGACTACACTCTTTAGTCCCATACATTCCCAATTTCAACATTCTCAATTCAATTCCTCGTTTTCTTCAATTAATTATATGCGCTAATTAATTAAACCAATTAGGGCAAATTACCATAATTCACAAAACAACCCTAAGGTTCCATTTCCATCTATGTCCCAACATTAATCTCATTTCTCTATGCCTAACATGCATATAGGTTTATATATTTAAAGCCCCAACTTTTGTAAAATTGCACAAAGGCCCAAACCTTCTCAAAATTACCCAACAACCCCTGACATATCAAAATGCTAAAATTTAAAGACAAAGCTCATAGAGAGGAGTAGGATATCCCTACCTCGAATGATGGGGCTCAACGAAGGAGATGAAAAAACGGAAATGCTCCAAATCTCGAAATTTTCAAATTAAAAGATAGCCCTCTACAATCAACACAACTTTTGTAAAGGCCCAAGGTGAGAAAACAACTCCTACTAGATCAATCCTAAGAGAGAAGTTAGGGTTTTAGAGTGAGGTGCTCTCCAATGGAGGTTTTGAAAAAGTAAGAGAGAGAAAGAAAATCAAAAAGTGATCAAAAAAGTGATTTCACGGACTGATATAAAAACAGGTCCGCTCGAGCGTACAACACCCTGCTCGAGCGTCAAACACAGGTTCACGCTCGAGCGTCCCAAGATCCGCTCGAGCGCCGGATGCACTCTCCCAGAATTTTCTACAGATGTCCAAAATGCTGAGCGAAGGAAATTCACGCTCGAGCGTCCAAACTGCCGCTCGAGCAGAGAGGCAACAACAAAATCCCGCTCGAGCGTCAAATCGCCGCTCGAGCGGAGAGACCAAAACCTGGGCAAAATTTTTAAGTTTTAAAACACGACCAACTTATTCCCAACTTGCCCAACACAACCCAAAACTCTAATTAGAGAGTAAGGGATAGAAATGAGGATAAGACAACAACGAATCTACGGAACCGAGTCCGGATTACAGTTAAACAACAACAGGAAATACCGGGACTGCTATAACTTCCATTTTTATTCAATTTCCATTTTTTTATTAAACTTCCTTTTTTATTTAATTTCCGAATAGATCGTCAAAGTATAGCGGTTTCTTGAATGAACTTCCATTTTTAATTTTTTGCAACTTTCATTTTTATTTTTATTCAACTTTCATTTTTATTCAATTTACTTTTCCATTAAACTTCCTTTTTTATTTAATTTCCAAAAAGATCGTTAAGGTATAGTGGTTTCTTGAATGAACTTCCATTTTTAATTTTCTGCAACTTCCATTTTTTTTTATTCAACTTCCATTTTTATTCAATTTACTTTTCCACTAAACTTCGTTTTTTTATTTAATTTCCAAATAGATCGTTAAGGTATGGTGGTTTCTTGAATTAATTTTCATTTTTAATTTTCTGCAATTTCTATTTTTATTTTTAATTAACTTCCATTTTTCTTCAAGTTACTTTTCTATTCAACTTCCTTTTTTATTTAATTTCCAAATAGATCATTAAGGTATAGTGGTTTCTGGAATGAACTTCCATTTTTAATTTTATACAACTTTCATTTTTATTTTTATTCAACTTTCATTTTTATTCAATTTACTTTTTTATTAAACTTCATTTTTTATTTAATTTCCCAATAGATCGTTAAAATATAGTGGTTTCTTGAATAAACTTCCATTTTTAATTTTCTGCAACTTTCATTTCTATTTTTATTCAACTTCCATTTTTCTTCAATTTACTTTTCTATTAAACTTCCTTTTTTATTTAATTTCCAAATTGATCGTTAAGGGATGGTGGTTTCTTGAATGAATTTTCATTTTTAATTTTCGGCAACTTCCATTTTTATTTTTAATTAACTTCCAATTTTCTTCAAGTTACTTTTCTACTCAACTTCCTTTTTTATTTAATTTCCAAATAGATCGTTAACGTATAGTGGTTTCTGGAATGAACTTCCATTTTTAATTTTATGCAACTTCCATTTTTATTTTTATTCAACTTCCATTTTTATTCAATTTACTTTTCTATTAAACTTCGTTTTTTTAATTAATTTCCAAATAGATCGTTATGGAATAGTGGTTTCTTGAATGAACTTCCAATTTTAATATTCTGCAACTTTCATTTTTAATTTTATGCAACTTTCACTTTTATTTTTATTCAACTTCCATTTTTATTCAATTTACTTTTCTACGAAACTTCCTTTTTTATTTAATTTTCAAATAGATCGTTAAGGTATAGTGGTTTCTTGAATGAACTTCCAATTTTAATTTTCTGCAACTTCCATTTTTATTTCTATTCAACCTCTTTTTTTATTCAAGTTTCTTTTCTGTTAAACTTCCTTTTTATTTAATTTTCAAATAGATCGTTAAGGTATAGTGGTTTCTAGAATGAACTTCCATTTTTAACTTTCTGCAACTTCCATTTTTATTTTTATTTAACTTCCATTTTTATTCAAGGTATTTTTCTACTCAACTTCCTTTTTTATTTAATTTCCAAATAGATCGTTAACGTATAGTGGTTTCTGGAATGAACTTCTATTTTTAATTTTATGCAACTTTCATTTTTATTTTTATTCAACTTCCATTTTTATTTTTATTCAACTTCCATTTTTATTCAATTAACTCTTTTATTTAACTTCCTTTTTTATTTAATTTCCAAATAGATCGTTATGGTATAGTGGTTTCTTGAATGAACTTCCATTTCTAATTTTCTGCAACTTTCATTTCTATTTTTACTCAACTTCCATTTTCATTCAATTTACTTTTCTATTAAACGTCCTTTTTTATTTAATTTCCAAATAGATCGTTAAGGTATGGTGGTTTCTGGAATGAATTTCAAATTTTAATTTTCTGCAACAACCATTTTTATTTTTAATTAACTTCCAATTTTCTTCAAGTTACTTTTCTACTCTGTTTCCTTTTTTATTTAATTTCCAAATAGATCGTAAACGTATATTGGTTTCTGGAATGAACTTCCATTATTAATTTTATGCAACTTTCACTTTTATTTTTATTCAACTTCCATTTTTATTCAATTTACTTTTCTACTAAACTTCCCTTTTTATTTAATTTCCAAATAGATCGTTAAGGTATAGTGGTTTCTTGAATGAACTTCCATTTTTAATTTTCTGCAACTTCCATTTTTTTTTATTCAACTTCCATTTTTATTCAAGTTATTTTTCTATTCAACTTCTTTTTTTATTTAATTTCCTAATAGATCGTTAAGGAATAGTGGTTTCTTGAATGAACTTCCATTTTTAATTTTCTGCAACTTCCATTTTTATTTTTATTCAAGTTTCTTTTCTACTCAACTTCCTTTTTTATTTAATTTCCAAATAGATCGTTAAGGTATAGTGGTTTCTGGATTGAACTTCCATTTTTATTTTCATTCAACTTCAATTTTTATTAAATTTACTTTTCTATTAAACTTCCTTTTTTATTTAATTTCCAAATAGATCGTTAAGGTACGGTGATTTTTCTTTAATGAATTTCCATTTTTAATTTTCTGTAACTTCCATTTTTATTTTTAATTAACTTCCATTTTTCTTCAAGTTACTTTTCTATTCAACTTCCTTTTTTATTTAATTTCCAAATAGATCGGTAACGTATAGTGGTTTCTGGAATGAACTTCTATTTTTAATTTTATGCAACTTTCATTTTTATTTTTATTCAACTTCCATTTTTATTCAATTTACATTTTTATTAAACTGCCTTTTTTAATTAATTTCCAAATAGATCGTTAACGTATAGTGGTTTACTTAATGAACTTCTATTTTTATTTTTATTCAACTTCCTTTTTCATTCAAGTTTCTTTTCTACTCAACTTCCTTTTTTATTTAATTTCCAAATAGATCGTTAAGGTATAGTGGTTTCTGGATTGAACTTCCACTTTTAATTTTATGCAACTTTCATTTTTATTTTTAATCAACATCCAGTTTTGTTCAAATTACTTTTCTATTAAACTTCCTTTTTTATTTAATTTCCAAATAGACCGTTAAGGTATAGTGGTTTCTTGAATGTACTTCCATTTTTAATTTTCTGCAACTTCCATTTTTATTTCAATTCAACTTCCATTTTTATTCAATTTACTTTTCTATTAAACTTCCTTTTTTATTTAATTTCCTAATGGATCGTTACGGTATAGTGGTTTCTTGAATGAACTTCCAATTTTAATTTTCTGTAACTTCCATTTTTATTTTTATTTGACTTCCATTTTTATTCAATTTACTTTTCAATTCATTTTCCTTTTTTTATTTAATTTCGAAATAGATCGTTAAGGTATAGTGTCTTCTGGATTGAACTTCCATTTTTAATTTTATGCAACTTTCATTTTTATTTTTATTCAACTTCCATTTTTATTCAATTTACTTTTTATTAAACTTCCATTTTTATTTAATTTCCAAATAGTTCGTTAAGCTATAGTGGTTTCTTGAATGAACTTTCATTTTTAATTTTCTGCAACTTCCATTTTTATTTTTATTCAACTTCCATTTTTATTCAAGTTATTTTTCAATTCAACTTCCTTTTTTATTTAATTCCCAAATAGATCGTAAAGGTATAGTGGTTTCTTGAATGAACTTCTATTTTTATTTTTATTTAACTTCTTTTTTTATTCAAGTTTCTTTTCTACTCAACTTCCTTTGTTATTTAATTTCCAAATAGATCGTTAAGGTATAGTGGTTTTTGGATTGAACTTCCATTGTTAATTTTAAGCAACTTTTATTTTTATTTATATTCAACTTCCTTTTTTATTCAATTTACTTTTCTATTAAACTTCCTTTTTTATTAAATTTCCAAATAGATCGTTATGGTATAGTGGTTTCTTGAATGAATTTTTATTTATAATTTTTTGCAACTTCTATTTTTATTTTTAATTAACTTCCAGTTTTCTTCAAATTACTTTTCTATTCAACTTCCTTTTTTTATTTAATTTCCAAATAGATCGTTAACGTATAGTGGTTTCTGGAATGAACTTCCATTTTTAATTTTATGCAACTTTCATTTTTATTTTTATTCAACTTCCATTTTTATTCAATTTACTTTTCTATTAGACTTCCTTTTTTACTTAATTTCCAAATAGATCGTTAAGGTATTGTGGTTTCTTGAATGAACTTCCATTTTTAATTTTATGCAACTTCCATTTTTATTTTTATTCAACTTCCATTTTTATTCAAGTTATTTTTCTATTCAACTTCCTTTTTTATTTAATTTCCAAATAGATCGTTAAGGTATAGTGGTTTCTTGAATGAACTTCCATTTTTAATTTTCTACAACTTTCATTTTTATTTTTATTCAACTTCCTTTTTTATTCCAGTTTCTTTTCTACAGAACTTCTTTTTTTATTTAATTTCCAAATAGATCATTAAGGTATCGTGGTTTCTGGATTGAACATCCATTTTTAATTTTCTGCAACTTCCATTTTTATTTTTATTTAACTTCCATTTTTATTCAATTTACTTTTCTATTAAACTTCATTTTTTATTTTATTTCCGAATAGATCGTTAAGGTATAGTGGTTTCTTGAATGAACTTCCATATTTAATTTTCTGCAACTTTCATTTTTATTTTTATTTAACTCCCTTTTTTATTCCAGTTTCTTTTCTACACAACTTCCTTTTTTATTTAATTTCCAAATAGATCATTAAGGTATCGTGGTTTCTGGATTGAACTTCCATTTTTAATTTTCTGCAACTTCCATTTTTATTTTTATTTAACTTCCATTTTTATTCAATTTACTTTTCTATTAAACTTCTTTTTTTATTTTATTTCCAAATAGATCGTTAAGGTATAGTGGTTTCTTGAATGAACTTCCAATTTTAATTTTCTGCAACTTCCGTTTTTATTTTTAATCCACTATCAATTTTATTCGTGTTATTTTTCTATTCAACTTGCTTTTTTATTTAATTTCCAAATTGATCGTTAAGGTATAGTGGTTTCTTGAATGAACTTCCATTTTTAATTTTCTGCAACTTCCATTTTTATTTTTATTCAATTTACTTTTCTATTAAACTTCCTTTTTTATTTAATTTCCAAATAGATCGTTAAGGTATAGTGGTTTCTTGAATGAATTTTCATTTTTAATTTTCTGCAATTTCTATTTTTATTTTTAATTAACTTCCATTTTTCTTCATGTTACTTTTCTATTAAACTTCCTTTTTTATTTAATTTCCACATAGATCGTTAACGTATAGAGGTTTCTAGATTGAACTTCCATTTTTAATTTTATGCAACTTTCATTTTTATTTTTATTCAACTTACATTTTTATTTAATTTACTTTTTTATTAAACTTCCTTTTTTATTTAATTTCCGAATAGATCGTTAAAGTATAGCGGTTTCTTGAATGAGCTTCCATTTTTAATTTTCTGCAACTTTCATTTTTTATTTTTATTCAACTACCATTTTTATTCAATTTACTTTTCTAGTAAACTTCCTTTTTTATTTAATTTCCCAATTGATCGTTAAGGTATGATGGTTTCTTGAATGAATTTTCATTTTTAATTTTCGGCAACTTCCATTTTTATTTTTAATTAACTTCCAATTTTCTTCAAGTTACTTTTCTACTGAACTTCCTTTTTTATTTAATTTCCAAATAGATCGTTAACGTATAGTCTTTTCTGGAATGAACTTCCATTTTTAATTTTATGCAACTTTCATTTTTATTTTTATTCAACTTCCATTTTATAGCGACCCAGGTCTTTTCCCATTTGATTATTGTATCCGGACTGTTCCGTAGATTTTGTCATTGTATAATTGTTGTTGTTGTTGTTGTTCCTTATTTTCTCATTTGGAATTATAGGATGTGTTGGGCAGGTTTGTTTCAGGTTGGTTGGGTTTAGAAACCAAGAGTTGCTGTCCAGGTTTTTGGTTCTTCGCTCGAGCGAGGAGTTGTTCGCTCGAGCGAGAGGTAGTGTTTGATTTGGACCTGTAGCTGTGCATTCTTGGCTCGAGCGAGCTTTTCTTCGCTCGAGCGAGTTAGTTCATCCTTCGCTCGAGCTATAGTTCCTTCGCTCGAGCGTGTGTCTGGGTTCAGACCTGAGGGTTTGAGTTCTTCGCTCGACCGAGCTTTCTTTCGCTCGAGCGAGCATTTGAGTTGTTGGCTCGAGCAAGGCTTCCTTGGCTCGAGCGTAGTTTCTCTGTGTCTGGTCGCTCGAGCGACCAAGTCTTCGCTCGAGCGAGCCTGTCCAGTTTATATACACAGCAGCGGGATTTGATCAGTCTTTTTCATTTTCTTTTGATTCCAAACCCTAGGTCCGACTTCTCTCTCTCCCTACTCACCTTCTTTCTTAGATTTGATCCACTTAGGGTGTGTTTCTACCCTAGATCCTTCATTAAAAAGATAGAGTGAGGCAAGGGCTACCATTTAATCTGAGCATTTGGCGATTTGGAGCACTTTGGTATTTGGGCACTCATCTCTTTCTTCACCTTTTGAGTTGTTTTCTTTGAGGTAGGGATTTCCTACTCCATCTTATAGGTTTTGTTCTAAGTTTTAGTAATTTGATATGTTGGGAATACTTGGGTAAATTTTGGGAAAAACCCTAGTTGTATTATTGAATTAATTTGTATAAGTAATTCATGGAATTGGGAAAAGAGGGTTAAATTCACGGAATTGGGGAATTTATTGATTAAATGGCATAATTGGGTAATTGGTATCATTTGTCCATTGAATTGTTGACATGGTTATTTTCAGTTTAGAAATAACTGTTTTGGGCTATCGGTGGAGGATAGTCGTGATTGTTGTAGACAGTGCATGTGAATTAGGAATAACTGAAACTAATCACATTGGTTAAGTCATTAATTTTGACTGTGGCATTGATACAGATAATACGTGTATTGATTGAGCATTGCATTTGCATACATTGTTTGTGTGTGGGAGGAGATAGGGGATGTACTCCACGGTTTAGGGGAAGATAGGGGATGGACCTCTAAACCGGATTTTGTTTGGGAGGAGATAGGGGATGGACTCCATTAGCATCACTTTTATGTGTGCTTATTTATATAGAAGTGTTTTATTGATACAGCACTAAAATGTGTATCAATCTGGAAGTATGAAGTGTTTGATTTGAGCTTGAGTCTCATTTGTTGTTAATATTGGAAGGATGTGAATATGATATATGTGATTTCACTGTTATAAGATTGGCCAGGTTCTGAGCCATGTTGATAAAACTGGAAAGTAAAACGTATCTTTGGCAATAATGTCATGAGTCTGTAAAATGAAGTAATTGATTATTTTGGTTAACCATCTGTTGAATGCTATTGCTTTATTCATTGCTTATATGTGGTTTAGTATATTTCTACTGGGCTGTGGCTCACCCTATATGGGAACATCATTTTCAGGTTCAGGTGATAAACTACCTCCAAGGACTTAGCTTGGGAGGGTTTGGCTTCTGGATTGGAGAAGACTACCTTTAGTTAATTGTCTTTAATTATTATTACATGTAAACATTCAAGCCTAGGGCTTTTCTTGTATTGAGTTAGAACTCATATTTTTGTATCCAAGTGTTGGCTTGGAAAGATGTAAGCCTGTAGGGCATTTTATTTGATGTTACGTGTAATGCTTTATTTAGTAATACTCTGATGAATGAATTAATATATATTGTCTTCTTTAAATAATGCCTGTCTATGATATATATATATATAATGGGTTAATTTTTAGGGCGTTACACATTTTTATTCAATTTACTTTTCTATTAAACTTCATTTTTTTATTTAATTTCCAAATAGATCGTTATGGTATAGCGGTTTCTTGAATGAACTTCCAATTTTAATTTTCTGCAACTTCCATTTTTAGTTTTATGCAACTTTCACAATTATTTTTATTCAACTTCCATTTTTATTCAATTTACTTTTCTACTAAACTTCCTTTTTTATTTAATTTTCAAGTAGATCGTTAAGGTATAGTAGTTTCTTGAATGAACTTCCAATTTTAATTTTCTGCAACTTCCATTTTTATTTCTATTCAACTTCTTTTTTTATTCAAGTTTCTTTTCTATTAAACTTCCTTTTTTATTTAATTTCCAAATAGATCGTTAAGGTATAGTGGTTTCTTGAATGAACTTCCATTTTTAATTTTCTGCAAATTCCATTTTTATTTTTATTCCACTTCCATTTTATTTCAAGTTATTTTTCTATTGAACTTCCGTTTTTATTTAATTTCCAAATAGATCGTTAACGTATACTGGTTTCTGGAATGAACTTCCATTTTTAATTTTATGCAACTTTCATTTTTATTTTTTTTCCACTTCCATTTTTATTCAATTAACTCTTTTATTTAACTTCCTTTTCTATTTAATTTATAAAATAGATCGTTAAGGTATAGTGGTTTCTTGAATGAACTTCCATTTCTAATTTTCTGCAACTTTCATTTCTATTTTTACTCAACTTCCTTTTTTATTTAATTTCCAAATAGATCGTTAAGGTATGGTGGTTTCTGGAATGAATTTCCAATTTTAATTTTCTGCAACTTCCATTTTTATTTTTAATTAACTTCCAACTTTCTTCAAGTTACTTTTCTACACTGCTTCCTTTTTTATTTAATTTCAAAATAGATTGTCAACGTATAGTGGTTTTTGGAATGAACTTCCATTATTAATTTTATGCAACTTTCACTTTTATTTTTATTCAACTTCCATTTTTATTCAATTTACTTTTCTACTAAACTTCATTTTTTATTTAATTTCAAAATAGATCGTTAAGGTATAGTGGTTTCTTGAATGAACTTCCATTTTTAATTTTCTGGAACTACCATTTTTTTTTATTCAACTTCCATTTTTTTCAAATTATTTTTCTATTCAACTTCTTTTTTTATTTAATTTCCAAACAGATCGTTATGGTATAGTGTTTCTTGAATGAACTTCCATTTTTAATTTTCTGCAACTTTCATTTTTTTTTATTCAACTTCCATTTTTATTCAATTTACTTTTCTATTAAACTTTGTTTTTTTATTTAATTTCCAAATAGATCGTTAAGGTATGGTGGTTTGTTGAATGAATTTTCATTTTTAATTTTCTGCAATTTCTATTTTTATTTTTAATTAACTTTCATTTTTCTTCAAGTTACTTTTCTATTCAACATCCTGTTTTATTTAATTTCCAAATAGATCGTTAAGGTATAGTGGTTTCTGGAATGAACTTCCATTTTTAATTTTATGCAACTTTCATTTTTATTTTTATTTGACTTCCATTTTTATTCAATTTATTTTTTATTAAACTTCCTTTTTTATTTAATTTCCCAATAGATTGTTAGGGTATAGTGCTTTCTTGAATGAACTTCCATTTTTAATTTTCTGGAACTTCCATTTTTTTAATTCAACTTCTATTTTTATTCAAGTTATTTTTCTATTCAACTTCTTTTTTTATTTAATTTCCAAATAGATCGTTAAGGAATAGTGGTTTCTTGAATGAACTTCCATTTTTAATTTTCTGCAACTTTCATTCTTATTTTTATTTAACTTCCTTTTTTATTCAAGTTTCTTTTCTACTCAACTTCCTGTTTTATTTAATTTCCAAATAGATCGTTAAGGTATAGTGGTTTTTGGATTGAACTTCCATTTTTAATTTTATGCAACATTAATTTTTATTTTCATTCAACTTCCATTTTTATTCAATTTACTTTTCTATTCAACTTCCTTTTTTATTTAATTTCCAAATAGATCGTTAAGGTATAACGGTTTCTGGATTGACCTTCCTTTTTTAATTTTATGCAAATTTCACTTTTATTTTTATTGAACTTCCATTTTTATTCAATTTGCTATTCTATTAGACTTCCTTTTTTATTTAATTTCCAAATAGATCGTTAAGGTATTGTGGTTTCTTGAATGAACTTCCATTTTTAATTTTATGCAACTTCCATTTTTATTTTTATTCAACTTCCATTTTTATTCAAGTTATTTTTCTATTCAACTTCCTTTTTTATTTAATTTCCAAATAGATCGTTAAGGCATAGTGGTTTCTTGAATGAACTTCCATTTTTAATTTTCTGCAACTTCCATTTTTATTTTTATTTTACTTCCTTTTTTATTCCAGTTTCTTTTCTACTCAACTTCCTTTTTTATTTAATTTCCAAATAGATCATTAAGGTATCGTGGTTTCTAGATTGAACTTCCATTTTTAATTTTCTGCAACGTCCATTATTATTTTTATTCAACTTCCATTTTTATTCAATTTACTTTTCTATTAAACATCCTTTTTTATTTTATTTCCAAATAGATTGTTAAGGTAAAGTGATTTCTTGAACGAACTTGCAATTTTAATTTTCTGCAACTTCCGTTTTTATTTTTATTCCACTTCCATTTTTATTCATGTTATTTTTCTATTCAACTCGCTTTTTTATTCAATTTTCAAATTGATCATTAAGGTATAGTGGTTTCGTGAATGAACTTCCATTTTTAATTTTCTGCAACATCCATTTTTATTTTTATTCAATTTCCATTTTTATTCAATTTACTTTTCTATTAAACTTCCCTTTTTATTTAATTTCTAAATAGATCGTTAAGGTATAGTGGTTTCTTGAATGAACTTCCATTTTTAATTTTCTGCAACTTTCACTTTTATTTTTATTCGACTTCCATTTTTATTCAATTTACTTTTCTATTCAACTTTCTTTTTTATTTTATTTCCAAATAGATCGTTAAGGTATAGCGGTTTCAGGATTGAACTTCCATTTTTAATTTTATGCAACTTTCACTATTATTTTTACTGAACTTCCATTTTTATTCAATTTACTTTTCTATTAAACTGCATTTTTTATTTAATTTCCAAATAGATCGTTAAGCTATAGTGGTTTCTTGAATGAACTTCCATTTTTAATTTTATGCAACTTCCATTTTTAATTTTATGCAACTTCCATTTTTATTTTCATTCAACTTCCATTTTTATTCAAGTTATTTTTCTATTCAACTTGCCTTTTTATTTAATTTCCAAATTGATCGTTCAGGTATAGTGGTTTCTTGAATGAACTTTCATTTTCAATTTTCTGCAACTTCCGTTTTTATTTTAATTCAATTTCCATTTTTATTCAATTTACTTTTCTATTAAACTTCCTTTTTTATTTAATTTCCAAGTAGATCGTTAAGGTATAGTGGTTTCTTGAATGAACTTCCATTTTTAATTTTCTGCGACTTTCACTTTTATTTTTATTCGACTTCCATTTTAATTCAATTTACTTTCCTCTTAAGCTTCCTTTTTTATTTTATTTCTAAATAGATCGTTAAGGTATAGTGGTTTCATGAATGAACTTCCAACTTTAATTTTCTGGAACTTCCGTTTTTATTTTTATTCCACTTCCATTTTTATTCATGTTATTTTTCTATTCAACTTACTTGTTTATTTAATTTCCAAATAGATCGTTAAGGTATAGTGGTTTCTTGAATGAACTTCCATTTTTAATTTTCTGCAACTTCCGTTTTTATTTTTATTCCACTTCCATTTTTATTCATGTTATTTTTCTATTCAACTTGCTTTTTTATTTAATTTCCAAATTGATCGTTCAGGTATAGTGGTTTCTTGAGTGAACTTCCCTTTTTAATTTTCTGCAACTTCCATTTTTATTTTTATTCAATTTCCATTTTTTTCAATTTACTTTTCTATTAAACTTCGTTTTTTATTTAATTTCCAAGTAGATCGTTAAGGTATAGTGGTTTCTTGAATGAACTTCCATTTTTAATTTTCTGCAACTTTCACTTTTATTTTTATTCGACTTCCATTTTCATTCAATTTACTTTTCTATTAAACTTCCTTTTTTATTTTATTTCCAAATAGATCATTTAGGTATAGTGGTTTCATGAATGAACTTCCAACTTTAATTTTCTGGAACTTCCGTTTTTATTTTTATTCCACTTCCATTTTTATTCATGTTATTTCTCTATTCAACTTGTTTTTTTATTTAATTTCCAAATTGATCGTTAAGATATAGTGGTGTCCTGAATGAACTTCCATTTTTAATTTTCTGCAACTTCCATTTTTATTTTTATTCAATTTCCATTTTTATTCAATTTACTTTTCTATTAAACTTCCTTTTTTATTTAATTTCCAAATAGATCGTTGAGGTATAGGGGTTTCTTTAATGAACTTCCATTTTTAATTTTCTGCAACTTTCACTTTTTTTTTTTATTCGACTTCTATTTTTATTCAATTTACTTTTCTATTCAACTTCCTTTTTTATTTAATTTCCAAAAAGATCGTTAAGGTATAGCGGTTTCTGGATTGAACTTCCTTTTTTATTTTTATGCAACTTTCACTTTTATTTTTATTGAACTTTCATTTTTATTCAATTTACTTTTCTATTAAACTTCCTTTTTTATTTAATTTCCAAATTGATCGTTCAGGTATAGTGGTTTCTTGAATGAATTTCCAATTTTAATTTTATGCAACTTCCATTTTTATTTTCATTCAACTTCCATTTTTATTCAAGTTATTTTTCTATTCAACTTCCTTTTTTATTTAATTTCCAAATAGATCATTAAGGTATAGTGGTTTCTTGAATGAACTTCCATTTTTTATTTTCTGCAACTTCCGTTTTTATTTTTGTTCCACTTCCATTTTTATTTATGTCATTTTTCTATTCAACTTGCTTTTTTATTTAATTTCCAAATTGATCGTTCAGGTATAGTGGTTTCTTGAATGAACTTCCATTTTTAATTTTCTGCAACTTCCATTTTTATTTTTATTCAACTTCCATTTCTATTCAATTTACTTTTCTATTAAACTTCCTTTTTTATTTTATTTCCAAATAGATCGTTAAGGTATAGTGGTTTCTTCAATGAACTTCCAATTTTAATTTTCTGCAACTTCCGTTTTTATTTTTATTCCACTTCCATTTTTATTCATGTTATTTTTCTACTCAACTTGTTTTTTTATTTAATTTCCAAATTGATCGTTCAGGTATAGTGGTTTCTTGAATAAACTTCCATTTTTAATTTTCTGCAACTTCCATTTTTATTCAATTTACTTTTCTATTAAACTTCCTTTTTATTTAATTTCCAAATAGATCGTTAAGGTATAGTGGTTTCTTGAATGAACTTCCATTTTTAATTTTCTGCAACTTTCACTTTTATTTTTATTCGACTTCTATTTTTATTCAATTTACTTTTCTATTAAACTTCCTTTTTTATTTAATTTCCAAATCGATCGTTAAGGTATAGCGGTTTCTGGATTGAACTTCGTTTTTTAATTTTATGTAACTTTCTCTTTTATTTTTATTGAACTTCCATTTTTATTCAATATACTTTTCTATTAAACTTCCTTTTTTATTTAATTTCCAAATAGATCGTTAAGGTATTTTGGTTTCTTGAATGAGCTTCCATTTTTAATTTTATGCAACTTCCATTTTTATTTTTTTTTCAACTTCCATTTTTATTAAAGTTATTTTTCTATTCAACTTCCTTTTTTATTTAATTTCCAAATCGATCGTTAAGGTATAGTGGTTTCTTGAATGAACTTCCATTTTTAATTTTCTGCAACTTTCATTTTTATTTTTATTTAACTTCCTTTTTTATTCAAGTTTCTTTTTTACTCACCTTCCTTTTTTATTTAATTTCCAAATAGATCATTAAGGTATAGGGGTTTCTGCATTGAACTTCCATTTTCAATTTTCTGCTACTTCCATTTTTATTTTTATTCAACTTCCATTTTTATTCAGTTTACATTTCTATTAAACTTCCTTTTTTATTTAATTTCCAAATTGATCGTTAAGGTATAGTGGTTTCTTGAATGAACTTCTATTTTTAATTTTCTGCAACTTCCATTTTTATTTTTATTCAATTTCCATTTTTCTTCAATTTTACTTTTCTATTAAACTTCCTTTTTTATTTAATTTCCAAATAGATCGTTAAGGTATAGTGGTTTTTTTAATGAACTTCCATTTTTAATTTTCTGCAACTTTCACTTTTATTTTTATTCGACTTCCATTTTTATTCAATTTACTATTCTATTAAACTTCCTTTTTTATTTAATTTCCAAAAAGATCATTAAGGTATAGCGGTTTCTGGATTGAACTTCCTTTTTTAATTTTATGCAAGTTTCACTTTTATTTTTATTGAACTTCCATTTTTATTCAATTTACTTTTCTATTAAACTTCCTTTTTTATTTAATTTCCAAATAGATCGTTAACGTATTTTGGTTTCTTGAATGAACTTCCATTTTTAATTTTCTGCAACTTCCATTTTTATTTTTTTTCAATTTCCATTTTTATTCAATTTACTTTTCTATTAAACTTAAATTTTTTATTTATTTTCCAAGTAGATCGTAAAGGTATAGTGGTTTCTTGAAGGAACTTCCATTTTTAATTTTCTGCAACTTTCACTTTTATTTTTATTCGACTTCCATTTTTATTCAATTTACTTTTCTATTCAACTTCCTTTTTTATTTAATTTCCAAAAAGATCGTTAAGGTATAGCGGTTTCTGGATTGAACTTCCTTTTTTATTTTTATGCAACTTTCACTTTTATTTTTATTGAACTTTCATTTTTATTCAATTTACTTTTCTATTAAACTTCCTTTTTTATTTAATTTCCAAATTGATCGTTCAGGTATAGTGGTTTCTTGAATGAATTTCCATTTTTAATTTTATGCAACTTCCATTTTTATTTTCATTCAACTTCCATTTTTATTCAAGTTATTTTTCCATTCAACTTCCTTTTTTATTTAATTTCCAAATAGATCATTAAGGTATAGTGGTTTCTTGAATGAACTTCCATTTTTAATTTTCTGCAACTTCCGTTTTTATTTTTGTTCCACTTCCATTTTTATTTATGTCATTTTTCTATTCAACTTGCTTTTTTATTTAATTTCCAAATTGATCGTTCAGGTATAGTGGTTTCTTGAATGAACTTCCATTTTTAATTTTCTGCAACTTCCATTTTTATTTTTACTCAACTTCCATTTCTATTCAATTTACTTTTCTATTAAACTTCCTTTTTTTTTTATTTCCAAATAGATCGTTAAGGTATAGTGGTTTCTTGAATGAACTTCCAATTTTAATTTTCTTCAACTTCCGTTTTTATTTTTATTCCACTTCCATTTTTATTCATGTTATTTTTCTACTCAACTTGTTTTTTTATTTAATTTCCAAATTGATCGTTCAGGTATAGTGGTTTCTTGAATGAACTTCCATTTTTAATTTTCTGCAACTTCCATTTTTATTCAATTTACTTTTCTATTAAACTTCCTTTTTATTTAATTTCCAAATAGATCGTTAAGGTATAGTGGTTTCTTGAATGAACTACCATTTTTAATTTTCTGCAACTTTCACTTTTATTTTTATTCGACTTCCATTTTTATTCAATTTACTTTTCTATTAAACTTCCTTTTTTATTTAATTTCCAAATAGATCGTTAAGGTATAGCGGTTTCTGGATTGAACTTCCTTTTTTAATTTTATGCAACTTTCTCTTTTATTTTTATTGAACTTCCATTTTTATTCAATATACTTTTCTATTAAACTTCCTTTTTTATTTAATTTCCAAATAGATCGTTAAGGTATTTTGGTTTCTTGAATGAACTTCCATTTTTAATTTTATGCAACTTCCATTTTTATTTTTTTTCAACTTCCATTTTTATTAAAGTTATTTTTCTATTCAACTTCCTTTTTTATTTAATTTCCAAATCGATCGTTAAGGTATAGTGGTTTCTTGAATGAACTTCCATTTTTATTTTTCTGCAATTTTCATTTTTATTTTTATTTAACTTCCTTTTTTATTCAAGTTTCTTTTCTACTCAACTTCCTTTTTTATTTAATTTCCAAATAGATCGTTATGGTATAGGGGTTTCTGCATTGAACTTCCATTTTCAATTTTCTGCAACTTCCATTTTTATTTTTATTCAACTTCCATTTTTATTCAATTTACATTTCTATTAAACTTCCTTTTTTATTTAATTTCCAAATTGATCGTTAAGGTATAGTGGTTTCTTGAATGAACTTCTATTTTTAATTTTCTGCAACTTCCATTTTTATTTTTATTCAATTTCCATTTTTATTCAATTTACTTTTCTATTAAACTTCCTTTTTTATTTAATTTCCAAATAGATCGTTAAGGTATAGTGGTTTTTTTAATGAACTTCCATTTTTAATTTTCTGCAACTTTCACTTTTATTTTTATTCGACTTCCATTTTTATTCAATTTACTTTTCTATTAAACTTCCTTTTTTATTTAATTCCCAAAAAGATCATTAAGGTATAGCGGTTTCTGGATTGAACTTCTTTTTTTAATTTTATGCAACTTTCACTTTTATTTTTATTGAACTTCCATTTTTATTCAATTTACTTTTCTATTAAACATCCTTTTTTATTTAATTTCCAAATAGATCGTTAACGTATTTTGGTTTCTTGAATGAACTTCCATTTTTAATTTTCTGCAACTTCCATTTTTATTTTTATTCAATTTCCATTTTTATTCAATTTACTTTTCTATTAAACTTAATTTTTTATTTATTTTCCAAGTAGATCGTTAAGGTATAGTGGTTTCTTGAAGGAACTTCCATTTTTAATTTTCTGCAACTTTCACTTTTATTTTTATTCGACTTCCATTTTTATTCAATTTACTTTTCTATTCAACTTCCTTTTTTATTTAATTTCCAAAAAGATCGTTAAGGTATAGCAGTTTCTGGATTGAACTTCCTTTTTTATTTTTATGCAACTTTCACTTTAATTTTTATTGAACTTCCATTTTTATTCATGTTATTTTTCTATTCAACTTGCTTTTTTATTTAATTTCCAAATTGATCGTTCAGGTATAGTAGTTTCTTGAATGAACTTCCATTTTTAATTTTCTGCAACTTCCACTTTTATTTTTATTCAATTTCCATTTTTATTCAATTTACTTTTCTATTAAACTTCCTTTTTTATTTAACTTCCAAATAGATCGTTAAGGGATAGTGGTTTCTTGAATGAACTTCCATTTTTAATTTTCTGCAACTTTTACTTTTATTTTTATTCGACTCCCATTTTTATTCAATTTACTTTTCTATTAAACTTCCTTTTTTATTTAATTTTCAAATAGATCGTTAAGGTATGGCGGTTTCTGGATTGAACTTCCTTTTTTAATTTTATGCAACTTTCACTTTTATTTTTATTGAACTTCCATTTTTATTCAATTTACTTTTCTATTAAACTTCCTTTTTTATTTAATTTCCAAAGAGATCGTTAAGGTATTTTGGTTTCTTGAATGAACTTCCATTTTTAATTTTCTGCAGCTTCCATTTTTATTTTTAGTCAATTTCCATTTTTATTCAATTTACTTTTCTATTAAACTTCCTTTTTTATTTAATTTCCAAGTAGATCGTTAAGGTATAGTGGTTTCTTGAATGAACTTCCATTTTTAATTTTCGGCAACTTTCACTTTTATTTTTATTCGACTTCCATTTTCATTCAATTTACTTTTCTATTAAACTTCCTTTTTTATTTTATTTCCAAATAGATCATTAAGGTATAGTTGTTTCTGCATTGAACTTCCATTTTTAATTTTCTGCAACTTCCATTTTTATTTTTATTCTACTTCCATTTTTATTCAATTTACTTTTCTATTAAACTTCCTTTTTTATTTTATTTCCAAATAGATCGTTAAGGTATAGTGGTTTCTTGAATGAACTTCCAATTTTAATTTTCTGCAACTTCCTTTTTTATTTTTATTCCACTTCCATTTTTATTAATGATATTTTTCTATTCAACTTGCTTTTTTATTTAATTTCCAAATTGATCGTTCAGGTATAGTGGTTTCTTGAATGAACTTCCATTTTTAATTTTCTGCAACTTCCATTTTTATTTTTAGTCAATTTCCATTTTTATTCAATTTACTTTTCTATTAAACTTCCTTTTTTATTTAATTTCCAAAAAGATCGGTAAGGTATAGTGGTTTCTTGAATGAACTTCCGTTTGTAATTTTCTGCAACTTCCATTTTTATTTTCATTTAACTTCCTTTTTATTCAAGTTTCTTTTCTACTCAACTTCCTTTTTTATTTAATTTCCAAAAAGATCGTTATGGTATAGTGGTTTCTTGAATGAACTTCCATTTTTAATTTTCTGCAACGTCCATTTTTATTTTTATTTAACTTCCTTTTTTATTCAAGTTTCTTTTCTACTCAACTTCCTTTTTTATTTAATTTCCAAATAGATCATTAAGGTCCAGTGGTTTCTGCATTGAACTTCCATTTTTAATTTTCTGCAACTTCCATTTTTATTTTTATTCAACTTCCATTTTTATTCAATTTACTTTTCTATTAAACTTCCTTTTTTATTTAATTTCCAAATTGATCGTTCAGGTATAGTGGTTTCTTGAATGAATTTCCATTTTTAGTTTTATGCAACTTCCATTTTTATTTTCATTCAACTTCCATTTTTATTCAAGTTATTTTTCTATTCAACTTCCTTTTTTATTTAATTTCCAAATAGATCGTTAAGGTATAGTGGTTTCTTGAATGAACTTCCATTTTTAATTTTCTGCAACTTCCATTTTTATTTATATTTAACTTACTTTTTTATTCAAGTTTCTTTTCTACTCAACTTCCTTTTTTATTTAATTTCCAAATAGATCATTAAGGTATAGTGGTTTCTGCATTGAACTTCCATTTTTAATTTTTTGCAACTTCCATTTTTATTTTTATTCTACTTCCATTTTTATTCAATTTACTTTTCTATTAAACTTCCTTTTTTATTTAATTTCCAAATTGATCGTTCAGGTATAGTGGTTTCTTAAATGAATTTCCATTTTTAGTTTTATGCAACTTCCATTTTTATTTTCATTCAACTTCCATTTTTTTTCAAGTTATTTTTCTATTCAACTTCCTTTTTTATTTAATTTCCAAATAGATCGTTAAGGTATAGTGGTTTCTTGAATGAACTTCCATTTTTAATTTTCTGCAACTTCCATTTTTATTTATATTTAACTTACTTTTTTATTCAAGTTTCTTTTCTACTCAACTTCCTTTTTTATTTAATTTCCAAATAGATCATTAAGGTATAGTGGTTTCTGCATTGAACTTCCATTTTTAATTTTTTGCAACTTCCATTTTTATTTTTATTCTAGTTCCATTTTTATTCAATTTACTTTTCTATTAAACTTCCTTTTTTATTTTATTTTCAAATAGATCGTTAAGGTTCAGTGGTTTCGTGAATGAACTTCCAATTTTAATTTTCTGCAACTTCCGTTTTTATTTTTATTCCACTTCCATTTTTGTTCATGTTATTTTTCGATTCGACATGTTTTTTTATTTAATTTCCAAATTGATCGTTCAGGTATAGTGGTTTCTTGAATGAACTTCCATTTTTAATTTTCTGCAACTTCCATTTTTATTTTTATTCAATTTCCATTTTAATTCAATTTACTTTTCTATTAAACTTCCTTCTTTATTTAATTTCCAAATAGATCGTTAAGGTATAGTGGTTTCATGAATGAACTTCCATTTTTTATTTTCTGCAACTTTCACTTTTATTTTTACTCGACTTCCATTTTTATTCAATTTACTTTTCTATTAAATTTCCTTTTTTATTTAATTTCCAAATAGATCGTTAAGGTATAGTGGTTTCTGGATTAAACTTCCTTTTTTAATTTTATGCAACTTTCACTTTTATTTTTATTGAACTTCCATTTTTATTCAATTTACTTTTCTATTAAACTTCCTTTTTTATTTAATTTCCAAATAGATCGTTAAGGTATTGTGGTTTCTTGAATGAACTTCCATTTTTAATTTTCTGCAACTTCCGTTTTTATTTTTATTCCACTTCCATTTTTATTCATGTTATTTTTCTATTCAACTTGCTTTTTTATTTAATTTCCAAATTGATCGTTTAGGTATAGTGGTTTCTTGAATAAACTTCCATTTTTAATTTTCTGCAACTTTCATTTTTATTTTTATTCAATTTCCATTTTTATTCAATTTACTTTTCTATTAAACTTCCTTTTTAAATTAATTTCCAAATAGTTCGTTAAGGTATAGCGGTTTCTGGATTGAACTTCCTTTTTTAATTTTATGCAGCTTTCACTTTTATTTTTATTGAACTTCCATTTTTATTCAATTTACATTTCTATTAAACTTCTTTTTTTATTTAATTTCCAAATAGATCGTTAAGGTATAGTGGTTTCTTGAATGAACTTCCATTTTTAATTTTATGCAACTTCCATTTTTATTTTCATTCAACTTCCATTTTTTTTCAAGTTATTTTTCTATTCAACTTCCTTTTTTATTTAATTTCCAAATAGATCGTTAAGGTATAGTGATTTCTTGAATGAACTTCCATTTTTAATTTTCTGAAATTTCCGTTTTTATTTTTGTTCCACTTCCGTTTTTATTCATGTTATTTTTCTATTCAACTTGCTTTTTTATTTAATTTCCAAATTGATCGTTCAGGTATAGTGGTTTCTTGAATGAACTTCCATTTTTAATTCTCTGCAACTTCCATTTTTATTTTTATTCAATTTACTTTTCTATTAAACTTCCATTTTTATTTAATTTCCAAATAGATCATTAAGGTATAGTAGTTTCTTGAATGAACTTCGATTTTTAATTTTCTGCAACTTCCACTTTTGTTTTTATTCGACTTCCATTTTTATTCAATTTACTTTTCTATTCAACTTCCTTTTTTATTTAATTTCCAAATAGATCGTTAAGATATAGTAGTTTCTGGATTGAACTTCCATTTTTAATCTTTTGCAACTTTCACTTTTATTTTTATTAAACTTCCATTTTTATTCAATTTATTTTTCTGTTAAACTTCCTTTTTGATTTAATTTCCAAATAGATCGTTAAGGTATAGTGGTTTCTTAAATGAACTTCCATTTTTAATTTTCTGCGACTTCCATTTTTACTTTTATTCGACTTCCATTTTTATTGAAGTCATTTTTCTATTCAACTTCCTTTTTTATTTAATTTCCAAATACATCGTTGAGGTATAGTGGTTTCTGGATTTAACTACCATTTTTAATTTTATGGAACTTTCATTTTTATTCAATTTACTTTTCTATTAAACGTCCTTTTTTATTTAATTTCCAAGTTGATCGTTAAGGTATAATGGTTTCTTTAATGAACTTCCATTTTTAATTTTCTGCAACTTCCATTTTTATTTTTATTCAACTTCCTTTTTTATTCAAGTTATTTTTCAATTCAACTTCCTTTTTCATTTAATTTCCAAATAGGTCATTAAGGTATAGTGGTTTCTTGAATAAACTTTCATTTTTAATTTTCTCCAACTTCCATTTTTATTTTTATTTAACTTCCTTTTTTATTCAAGTTTCTTTTCTACTCAACTTCCTTTTTTATTTAATTTCCAAATAGATCATTAAGGTATAGTGGTTTCTGGATTGAACTTTCATTTTTAATTTTCTGCGACTTCCATTTTTATTTTTATTCAACTTCCATTTTTATTCAGTTTACTTTTCTATTAAACTTCCTTTTTTATTTTATTTCCAAATAGATCGTTAAGGTATAGTGGTTTCTTGGATGAACTTCTAATTTTAATTTTCTGCAACTTCCGTTTTTATTTTTATTCCACTTTATTTTTATTCATGTTATTTTTCTATTCAACTTGCTTTTTTATTTAATTTCCAAATTGATCGTTAAGGTGTAGTGGTTTCTTGAATGAACTTCCATTTTTAATTTTCTGCAACTTCCATTTTTATTTTTATTTAACTTCCTTTTTTATTCAAGTTTCTTTTCTACTCAACTTCCTTTTTTATTTAATTTCCAAATAGATCGTTATGGTATAGTGGCTTCTGGATTGAACTTCCAATTTTAATTTTCTGCAACTTCCATTTTTATTTTTATTCAACTTCCATTTTTATTCAAGTTTCTTTTCTACTCAACTTCCTTTTTTATTTAATTTCCAAATAGATCGGTAAGGTATAGTGGTTTCTGGATTGAACTTCTATTTTTAATTTTATGCAAGTTTCATTTTTATTTTCATTCAAATTCTATTTTTATTCAATTTACCTTTCTATTATACTTCCTTTTTTTATTTAATTTCCAAATAGATCGTTAAGGTATGGTGGTTTCTTGAATGAATTTTCATTTTTAATTTTTTGCAATTTCTATTTTTATTTTTAATTAACTTCCTTTTTTCTTCAAGTTACTTTTCTATTCAACTTTATTTTTTATTTAATTTCCAAATAGATCGTTAACGTATAGTGGTTTCTGGAATGAACTTCTATTTTTAATTTTATGCAACTTTCATTTTTATTTTTATTCAACTTCCATTTTTATTCAATTTACTTTTTTTATTAAACTTCCTTTTTTATTTTTATTCAACTTCCATTTTTATTCAATTTACTTATCTATTAAACTTCCTTTTTTATTTTATTTCCAAATAGATCGTTAAGGTATAGTGGTTTCTTGAATTAACTTCCAATTTTAATTTTCTGCAACTTCCATTTTTTATTTCTATTCAACTTCTTTTTTTATTCAAGTTACTTTTCAATTCAACATCCTTTTTTATTTAATTTCCAAATAGATTGTTAAGGTATAGTGGTTTCTGGATTGAACTACCATTTTTAATTTTATGCAACTTTCACTTTTATTTTTATTCAACATCATTTTTTGTAACGCCCTCAAAATAATAACATTAAACCCATCAATATAAACATACATTTATATACAAAAGATCCACATTTCCTCAACTCATCAGAGTACTTGTAACGCCCTCAGAATAATAACATTAAACCCAACAAATAAGACAAGCATTGATATGTAAAAGTTCCACATTCTTCCATTTATCAGAGTTCTATTACATAAGTATTACATGTTAACAACAAAAGCAAAATGCCCTACGGGCTTACAGCTTTCCAAGTTAACACTTGGTTACAACAAAAGAGTACTAACTCATACACGTTAAGCCCTTGGCTTGAGTTTACATGTAATACATTAAAAGTAAATCAACAAAAGTGTGCCCGCCTCTAGCCTCCCAAGCTATGTCCTTGGAGGTGGCATGCTACCTGCACTTGAAAATGATATTCCCATATAGGGTGAGCCACAGCCCAGTAGAAATACACTAAACCAACCATGAACAATGACTAAAATATTAGCAATTGATAGATGGCCAACACTGATACATTCACATAAATCACATATTTATGTCAACCGACTCATAAGTCCAAGTTACTTTTCATTTTCCCTTTTTCAACAGATAAGCATGTTAGCTCTATCGTTATTTCAACAGATATGTATAGAAACTATATCCCACATTCACAGATAAGCATATGAGCTATATCCACATTCCTAACAGATATGTATAACAACAATATCCACATTCACAGATAAGCAAATAAGCTATATCCACATTCTACAACAGATATGTATATCAACAATATCCACAGATAAGCATATAAGCTATATCCACACTTCACAAAGATAAGCATATGAGCTCTATCTTCACTTTACTAGACAAGCATATGAGCTGTATCTACGGAGTTCATCCCCTATCTTCTCCCAACACTATCTGGTTTAGAGGTACATCCCCTATCTTCCCCTAAACCGCGGAGTACATCCCCCATCTCCTCCTCTACACATAACGTATACAAACACATTGGTTCTATATACAATCACTCAATACATACAGTTAATGTATGCTATCAATCGTCAAATTCCATGACACATTCCATTGATTAGTTTCCGTTTGCCTAATCATCATGCATTGTCTACAACAATCACGACTATCCTCCACCGATAGCCCAAAGCAGTTATTTCTAAGCAGAAAATAAATGCACAATGGATATTCAATCAACATTTCATTTCCTCATTTCTCACAATTAATTATCCCAATTAATCAAACAATGTAATTAGGTCATTATCCATAATTGTCATTTCAACCCTTAGGTCCCATTTTCATCAATGATTCAACATTTATTCCATTGCTCTATGCCAAACATGCATCTAGGTTTATTATGAATAAAACCCCAACTTTTGTAAAATTGCACAAAAGCCCCAAACCTTTACCAAATTACCAAACCAACCCCAACATCTCAAAATACTAAAATTTAAAGACAAAATCCATAGAGAGGAGTAGGATATCCCTACCTCGAAGTTTGAGCAAAAAAGGAGATGAAGACTCGAAGATCAACGTGCTCCAAATCCAAACTTTTTCAGATTAAAACAAAGCTCTCATCGCCCTCTATCTTTTTAACAAAGGCCCTAGGCTAGATTCACACTCTAGGGAGATCAATTCTTAGAGAGAATATAAGTTTAGAGAGAGAGAGTCTCGGATCTAGGTTTTGAAAGAAAAGGGAAGTGAAAAAGTGATGTTCAAAAACGCTACTGCCCGCTGATATAAAACACGCTCACTCGAGCGAAGACTTGGTCGCTCGAGCGACCAGACACAGAAACTCTCGCTCGAGCCAAGGAACTCTCACTCGAGCCAAAAACTCAGAAGTGCGCTCGAGCTAAGGAATGCTCGCTCGAGCCAACAACTCAAACCCTCAGGTCTGTAACCAGAAGCACGCTCGAGCGACAGACCTCTCGCTCGAGCCAAGAAATACAACTCTCAGGTCTAGAACCAGACGCCATCGCTCGCTCGAGCGAAGCCACTCTGGCTCGATCCACCAGACACAACTCAACTCTCGCTCGAGCGACAAACTCCTCGCTCGAGCGAAGGTCCAAAAATCTGGGCAGCAACACTAGGCTCCCAAACACAACCAACCTGTAACAAACCTGCCCAACACATCCTATAACTCAATAAACAAAGTAAAGAGGATGCAAACTAGATAGTAAACAACTACCAACATCCACGGACACATGTCCGGATCACTGTACAACAAGGGTAAACCCGGGATCGCTATAGTACTTCATTACAAAAGTATTACACGTTAACAACAAAGGTAAATGCCCTACGGGCTTACAGCTTTCCAAGTTAACACTTGGTTACAAAAGAGAGTATTGACTCGGTTACACCTTAAGCCCTTGGCTTGAATTTACATGTAATACATCAAAAGAAAAAAATAAGGCAACAAAAGTAAGTTTGCCCCTAGCCTCTCAAGCTATGTCCCCATAAGTGGCATGCTACCTGTACCTGAAAATGATGTTCCCATAAAGGGTGAGCCACAGCCCAGCAGAGATATACTAAACCAACTATAAACAACGCCTAAAAGATTAGCAACTGAAAGATGGTCGATACTTACACCTCCATTTACGTCTTATTACAATTCCATGACAGTCAATTCAATATTACAATTCACTTTCCATTTCTTATTCGACTTTGGGTTTGAAAACAAGGCTCAGTACTCTGGCCAAACATTTGATGAGATTGTAGTTCATCACTAGAACACTTTGAAAATCGAGGTGGATACACGTTTTGGTGTTGTATCAATAACACATAAACTACTTCCATACTTCACAAATGATGATGACATACATTTTAGTGCTATATCAAATCAACAAACTTTTCAATGGATAAGCTTATGAGCTATATCACTACTACAACAAATAGGCATGTGAGCTATATCAATATTACAACAAATAAGTATATGAGCTATATCAACACTACAACAGATAAGCATATGAGCTATATCAATATTACAACAGATAAGCATATGAGCTATATCAATACTACAACAGATAAGCATATGAGCTATATCAACACTACAACAGATAAGCATATGAGCTATATCTACACTTCACTATACAAGCATATGAGCTGTATCTACGGAGTTCATCCCCCATCTCCTCCCAATCCTAGACAAGCATATAAGCTGTATCTACACTTCACAAAGATAAGTATATGAGCTGTATCTTCACTGCTCTAGACAAGCATATGAGCTGTGTCTACGGGGTTCATCCCCCATCTCCTCCCAATCCTATCCAGTTTAGAGGTACATCCCCCATCTTCCCCTAAACCGCGCAGTACATCCCCCATCTCCTCCTCTACACAATGCATATAAACAGAAAGGTTCTATACACAATATAACGCATGTAAACATAGAATCACATACGCAATCAATCAATACATAAAGTTAATGTATTCTACCAACCGTCTACACATAATGCATATAAACATATTGGTCATATACACAATCACTCAATACATAAAGTTAATGTATTCTGTCAACCGTCATACTCTATGACACATCCGATTGATTAGTTTTAGTTTGCCTAATCATCATGCATTGTCTACAACAATCAACACTACCCTCCACCGATAGCCCAAAGCAATTATTTCTAAGCAGGAAATAAATGCACAAATGGATAATACATCGACATTTCAACTAGATGAGCAATAAAAGATTCGTCTACACTCTTTAATCCCATACATTCCCAATTTCAACATTCTCAATTCAATTCCTCGTTTTCTTCAATTAATTATATGCATTAATTAATTAAACCAATTAGGGCAAATTACCATAATTCACAAAACAACCCTTAGGTTCCATTTCCATTAATGTACCAACATTAATCTCATTTCTCTATGCCTAACATGCATATAGGTTTATATATTTAAAACCCCAACTTTTGTAAAATTACACAAAGGCCCAAACTTTCTCGAAACTACCCAACAATCCCCAACATATCAAAATGCTAAAATTCAAAGACAAAGCTCATAAGA
Organism: Camellia sinensis; assembly: GCF_055761805.1. Taxonomy (NCBI): domain Eukaryota; kingdom Viridiplantae; phylum Streptophyta; class Magnoliopsida; order Ericales; family Theaceae; genus Camellia; species Camellia sinensis. The sequence continues at coordinate 953,369 of NC_138962.1, read as the reverse complement.
TGGAGTAGGTTATCCCTACCTCGAATGATGGAGCTCAACGAAGAAGATGAAGAAACGGAAATGCTCCAAATCTCGAAATTTTTAGATTAAAAGATAGCCCTCGACGATCAACACAACTTTTGTAAAGGCCCAAGGTGAGAAAACAACTCCTACTAGATCAATCCTAAGAGAGAAGTTAGGGTTTTAGTGAGAGGAGCTCTCAAAATACCTTTTTGGAAAAGTAAGAGAGAGAAAAGATGTTGAAAAGTGAACAAAAAGGTCGGATCTCGGCTTTATATAAAAGTCGCCCCGCTCGAGCGTCGAACTCCCCGCTCGAGCGTCACTCACAGATCCCCGCTCGATCGTCCAATCCCCCGCTCGAGCGGCGGATGCACGCTCCCAGAACTTTTACAGACATGATGCCCGCTCGAGCGTCAGACACATACTCCCGCTCGAGCGTCCAATCCCTTGCTCGAGCGTATACCACTGCAGACGAAATACTGGATGGGTGATTTCCCCGCTCGAGCGCCAACACCCCCGCTCGAGCGGACAAGCAACAACAGAGTCCCGCTCGAGCGTCAAAAGCGCCGCTCGAGCGGAAAGACCAAAACTGGGCAAAGACTTTACGTTTTAAAACACAACCAACTTATTCCCAACTAGCCCAACACAACCCAAAGCTCGAACACAAAGAGAAAGGAATAGAAAGAGGATAAGACAACAGCACCCTTACGAAATCGAATCCGGATTACAGTTAAGCACGAAAGGGAAAACCGGGATCGCTATAACCTCCCCCCCCCCTTAAAGAATTTCGTCCCCGAAGTTAATGGTACGCCAAAACACAAGGCCAATTGATCACAGAGCATTCAACAACCGAGCCCCAAGGAAAGAAATTACTTTCACAACAAACCTCCGACTCACTCTTACCAAGGAAGATACTAACCAAGGGAACACATTCTAAATGACCACACCTAAGGTACGCAAGCCTCAACAAACCAAACCTCCCCCGAAACAATTCACCAATAACCGACTAGTGCTTCAAGCTAAGTCACTACTCAACAACACGACCAAAGCAAATCTTTAGAGTAGATAATAAGAAAACATTTTCTTGTTCAAGAGGCATTTCTCAAAGATGTTTAAATTTTCAACGTTAACGTTCCGGAATAAATCTTGCATTTTCCATACGAGGACTCAAAAGCCTTGTAAACATTTTTCACAAATACGGTGTTACCAAAAATGTAGAGTTATCCACAGTTTATTTGCCCAAGAGATTAATCGGGAATTCTTTAAAATCCTTGAATTAAATCAACTTTTCAACAATGCATCTAGACGGTCCCAAACACTAGGAAAAGTTTGTTTTCCATTTCTTTCCAAAGTGACACTATCAACAACCATCACTCATATGGTGATGCCACAACCAACATGGGACACAAAATTTCTATAATGATAGTTAATAGAAATAACAACAGTACTATCAACACATAAGGTATAAGAAATTCATGGTTTTGCAATTTTATCCCGCCTCCCTTTACAAAAAAAAGAAAGTCATAAATACGGCTCAGGACCTGGCCAACAACCAAATGAGATCACATCTTATCCCCACAATACCCCCCCCTTTAACACACAAATGATACACATTTTAGTGCTGCATCAATATCAAACCAAACATCATACATACATAATGTATAAAAGCCAATCATTCACAATGATCAATCAATACATATATTAGATGTATTATTCCAACCGTCAGATTCAACGACAAAACATGTTCGATTAGTTTCAGTTTTTCCTAATCAACATACAAAGTTTACAACCAACGAGACTAAACTCAAGGTGACCAATGCCAACCCAAAACCCGTTACCGACAAGCTAACTAATCAACTCAATAAACTCTACACTCAGTAATCCACACACTGATGTGCCACTCTAGCCACTGACCCCAACCACGGAGTTCTCTACACAAACCACAAATTTTGGAATCTCTCCAGATCTCCTAAAACTGAACCGCATCAACACTACGTCTAAGGGAATCACCATTCCCCGCCATGGCTATCTAGCAAGCCTGCTCACTTCCTTGACCAAAGACCGACATGGTCACCCTCAATCACAACAACCCAAACACGAAGGACCACTTTGACCAACGCTATACTCATTACTTTAGAACACGAACTGCTCTTCCTTCAAAGAATGCTGCCAGCATCCACTCACAACCCAAACCCAACGATTGATAACCAATCACAACACGAACGCTACCCCTATACAACCAATGGGGTCACCACGGACTCACTGACTAGCAAGACCCAAAACACGAACCAACATACAGGTACCATTCCCACTCACTCGAGATACAAATCTCACATTCCCTCGAACATTCTCACATAGTCTTGCCAACATCGCGCAACTCTTGAAACCATCACATCTAACACATTCAACCGTACTAAGCAAAACCTCCTTATTTTGCAAGCCCTCTTACTCCCACACCGAATTCCCCAATACTCATAGGGTCCACTCGTTATTCTACATCCTACTCGTCACTCATCTCAAAAGTACCATCAAGACACCCAGTCTCCGTGCCACACCACTAGCCAATGTTACCGCTAGACAACCACCATGAACCAAACCCCGACACCGTTACAAGTCGCCGACAAGACTCTCAAAGATTCACTCTTCTAACTTTCCAGAGGAGTAAAAGTCCTCGCCTCCCTCGTCATTAACCCACATCTTCATCCGCAAACACCATACCACTGTGACTCCATCCACGGGTCACTCTCCAACCACGGGCTATATACCCAATTAACCCTTTTGATAACATCCTCTCGAGTTCACCCGACAGTAGACCAAAATCTATACTACGCGCAAAATTTTAAATGGGTAATACCCATGAAATTTCACACACTCGGCAAGTAAAACAGTTCTCGCTCCAATATTGCCTTGGCTAGGACACGCACGCCTCGGTGGTTCCTTCAAATTTTGAAAACATGGCTCCTCAGCCCTCATCTTTCCCAAATCAAGTCACACGCCTAATACCAAAAAAAAATTTTTTTTTTATGGTTCTACAGCAACTTTATACATTAATAAAACTTCAGAGCTACAACATGCTCCAATTCACCCATTCCAGGGAAATTAACAAACAAAGCACATATGTATATATATGGATAAACAAACAATTTAGATGTTTCAACATTCCCAAAACACATTGGTTACACAACAGAACCCAATGATCACAAAACAACAATCCCCTGATTACAAAACGGATTAGTCAAAACAAAACCATCCCATCGGTATTACCACCACTACCGTCCCCTGCTGGACCGCCGAAGTTGGCCATCCCCGAACATAAGGTAACCTACGAGCTTACAAGCCACGGACAAGAACTACTGACGTGCCCCCTCTGTCCACACCTGGAACAACTACAAACTTCCCCAACTGGGGCTCGGGAATTCAACCCTACTGAGGCCCTCGCAATCTGCCCCGCTAGTTCCCCAAAACGATACTGTTCCTGCCCAGTCGAATGAAACTGAGCCTGGCTAGGTTGTAAAACCCCTAAGGAAGCCCCCGGCTGAGTACAGAAACGCCGAATATGACCCGGCTGATTACACATCCAACAAGTAGGCGATGCCTGAGCACGAGACTGGTTCAGAATCTGGGCTGATGAAGACCCCAACAACTGCCTCCCCACTGAGCATTTGATCGGCCCAAAACCTGGCTGGTTAGATGACCCTGGTGGTACAACTACTGGTTGAATTGCTAACCCTGCCCTCTTCCTCTGTGGGCAACCCGAAACCTTGTGGCCCAGTAGACCACATTTGAAACAAAAGACACCCCTCTGTTTACGTTCTCCCGAACCCAAATCTGACACTGGAAGGGTAGTTCTAGCCCGACCTCCCTGTTGCGGGTTTGAACCCCTCTGCCTCTTAAAAGGCCTACCAACATCTTGAGTCACGGGAGTTGCCGAGATGGCTCCCTCCCCACTCTGCCCCATTGCTAGTACCACAACCTCTACATGGGCAGCTGCCTCAACAAGCACACTATATCTTTTATGCCAAGACCCCGCTATCCTTACACGGATGTCGTCACGCAGCTTACTCTCAAACTCGAAACAACGCAAGTCCTCCGTCTCCACCAATTCTGGAGCAAACCTCGACAGGTTAGCAAACCATCGTTCGAACTGCACCAAAGGTGTAGTACCTTGGCGTAACTCCACAAATTGTTTCCGCAACTCTTCCCGAGCGGAAGGAGGGAAATCACAACTTCCTCACCTAGGCATCCTAGTAAAAGTAACGGAGACACGTTAGCACACTCACACATGTGCCGAAGCTAAACACTCACGTCCTAGTACATGGACAACTGTAATTCACTCCACGTAAGCACATAAACACATAAGCACTTACGAATTTCATTTCCGGATAATGATAGTCCCGAGGCGTTACTAGAGTTCCGGTCAGAAACAGCATTGATCAAGTGCTTTTCCAACAGGACTCCCAGAAACCTAAGGATCCAATCACATCCTAGAAACTAAATCCCATACCCACATAGTCACATAAGCATGTTATCAATTAAGCACATAGCATATGACACTACATCTAAGTCTCTATCAAGCGAGACAAATCCATTGTGATCCTAATCACTTCCCACGCATCCAAAGTATTCGAACCCGGTACGCTCTGATACCAAGTGGTAACGCCCTCAAAATAATAACATTAAACCCATCAATATAAACATACATTTATATACAAAAGATCCACATTTCCTCAACTCATCAGAGTACTTCATTACAAAAGTATTACACGTTAACAACAAAGGTAAATGCCCTACAGGCTTACAGCTTTCCAAGTTAACACTTGGTTACAAAAGAGAGTATTGACTCGGTTACACATTAAGCCCTTGGCTTGAATTTACATGTAATACATCAAAAGAAAAAAATAAGGCAACAAAAGTAAGTTTGCCTCTAGCCTCCCAAGCTATGTCCCCAGAAGTGGCATGCTACCTGTACCTGAAAATGATGTTCCCATAAAGGGTGAGCCACAGCCCAGCAGAGATATACTAAACCAACTATAAACAACGCCTAAAAGATTAGCAACTGAAAGATGGTCGATACTTACACCTCCATTTACGTCTTATTACAATTCCATGACAGTCAATTCAATATTACAATTCACTTTCTATTTCTTATTCAACTTTGGGTTTGAAAACAAGGCTCAGTACTCTGGCCAAACATTTGATGAGATTGTAGTTCATCACTAGAACACTTTGAAAATCGAGGTGGATACACGTTTTGGTGTTGTGTCAATAACACATAAACTACTTCCATACTTCACAAATGATGATGACATACATTTTAGTGCTATATCAAATCAACAAACTTTTCAATGGATAAGCTTATGAGCTATATCACTACTACAACAGATAGGCATGTGAGCTATATCAATATTACAACAGATAAGCATATGAGCTATATCAACACTACAACAGATAAGCATATGAGCTATATCAATATTACAACAGATAAGCATATGAGCTATATCAAGACTACAACAGATAAGCATATGAGCTATATCAACACTACAACAGATAAGCATATGAGCTATATCTACACTTCACTATACAAGCATATGAGCTGTATCTACGGAGTTCATCCCCCATCTCCTCCCAATCCTAGACAAGCATATGAGCTGTATCTACACTTCACAAAGATAAGCATATGAGCTGTATCTTCACTGCTCTAGACAAGCATATGAGCTGTGTCTACGGAGTTCATCCCCCATCTCCTCCCAATCCTATCCGGTTTAGAGGTACATCCCCCATCTTCCCCTAAACCGCGCAGTACATCCCCCATCTCCTCCTCTACACAATGCATATAAACACAAAGGTTCTATACACAATATAACGCATGTAAACACAGAATCACATACGCAATCAATCAATACATAAAGTTAATGTATTCTACCAACCGTCTACACATAATGCATATAAACACATTGGTCATATACACAATCACTCAATACATAAAGTTAATGTATTCTGTCAACTGTCATACTCTATGACACATCCGATTGATTAGTTTTAGTTTGCCTAATCATCATGCATTGTCTACAACAAGCAACACTACCCTCCACCGGTAGCCCAAAGCAATTATTTCTAAGTAGGAAATAAATGCACAAATGGATAATACATCGACATTTCAACTAGATGAGCAATAAAAGATTCGTCTACACTCTTTAATCCCATACATTCCCAATTTCAACATTCTCAATTCAATTCCTCGTTTTCTTCAATTAATTATATGCATTAATTAATTAAACCAATTAGGGCAAATTACCATAATTCACAAAATAACCCTTAGGTTCCATTTCCATTAATGTACCAACATTAATCTCATTTCTCTATGCCTAACATGCATATAGGTTTATAGATTTAAAACCCCAACTTTTGTAAAATTACACAAAGGCCCAAACTTTCTCGAAACTACCCAACAATCCCCAACATATCAAAATGCTAAAATTCAAAGACAAAGCTCATAAGATGGAGTAGGTTATCCCTACCTCGAATGATGGAGCTCAACGAAGAAGATGAAGAAACGGAAATGCTCCAAATCCCGAAATTTTCAGATTAAAAGATAGCCCTCGACGATCAACACAACTTTTGTAAAGGCCCAAGGTGAGAAAACAACTCCTACTAGATCAATCCTAAGAGAGAAGTTAGGGTTTTAGTGAGAGGAGCTCTCAAAATACCTTTTTGGAAAAGTAAGAGAGAGAAAAGATGTTGAAAAGTGAACAAAAAGGTCGGATCTCGGCTTTATATAAAAGTCGCCCCGCTCGAGCGTCGAACTCCCCGCTCGAGCGTCACTCACAGATCCCCGCTCGATCGTCCAATCCCCCGCTCGAGCGGCGGATGCACGCTCCCAGAACTTTTACAAACATGATGCCCGCTCGAGCGTCAAACTCCCCGCTCGAGCGGGAGTATCTCGAGCGTCAGACACATACTCCCGCTCGAGCGTCCAATCCCCTGCTCGAGCGTATACCACTGCAGACGAAATAATGGATGGGTGATTTCCCCGCTCGAGTGGACAAGCAACAACAGAGTCCCGCTCGAGCGTCAAAAGCGCCGCTCGAGCGGAAAGACCAAAAACTGGGCAAAGACTTTACGTTTTAAAACACAACCAACTTATTCCCAACTAGCCCAACACAACCCAAAGCTCGAACACAAAGACAAAGGAATAGAAAGAGGATAAGACAACAGCACCCTTACGAAATCGACTCCCGATTACAGTTAAGCACGAAAGGGAAACCCGGGATCGCTATATTTTTTATTCAATTTACTTTTCTATTAAACTTCGTTTTTTATTTATTTACCAAATAGATCGTTAAGGTATAGTTTCTTCTTTAATGAACTTCCATTTTTAATTTTATGCAACTTCCATTTTTATTTTTATTCAACTTCCGTTTTTATTCAAGTTATTTTTCTATTCAACTTCCTTTTTTATTTAATTTCCAAATAGATCGTTAACGTATAGTGGTTTCTTGAATGAACTTTCATTTTTAATTTTCTGCAACTTTCGTTTCTATTTTTAATTAACTTCCATTTTTCTTCAAGTTACTTTTCTATTCAAATTCCTTTTTTATTTAATTTCCAAATAGATCGTTAACGTATAGTGGTTTCTGGAATGAACTTCCATTTTTAATTTTATGCAACTTTCATTTTCATTTTTATTCAACTTCAATTTTTATTCAATTTACTTTTTTTTATTAAACTTCCTTTTTTATTTTTATTCAACTTCCATTTTTATTCAATTTACTTATCTATTAAACTTCCTTTTTTATTTTATTTCCAAATGGTCGTTAAGGTATAGTGGTTTCTTGAATTAACTTCCAATTTTAATTTTTTGCAACTTCCATTTTTATTTCTATTCAACTTCTTTTTTTATTCAAGTTTCTTTTCAATTCAACATTCTTTTTTATTTAATTTCCAAATAGATTGTTAAGGTATAGTGGTTTCTGGATTGAACTACCATTTTTTATTTTATGCAACTTTCACTTTTATTTTTATTCAAAATCATTTTTTATTCAATTTACTTTTCTATTAAACTTCGTTTTTTATTTATTTACCAAATAGATCGTTAAGGTATAGTTTCTTCTTTAATGAACTTCCATTTTTAAATTTATGCAACTTTCATTTTTATTTTTATTCAACTTCCGTTTTTATTCAAGTTATTTTTCTATTCAACTTCCTTTTTTATTTAATTTCCAAATAGATCGTTAACGTATAGTGGTTTCTTGAATGAACTTTCATTTTTAATTTTCTGCAACTTTCATTTCTATTTTTAATTAACTTCCATTTTTCTTCAAGTTACTTTTCTATTCAACTTCCTTTTTTATTTAATTTCCAAATAGATCGTTAACGTATAGTGGTTTCTGGAATGAACTTCCATTTTTAATTTTATGCAACTTTCATTTTCATTTTTATTCAACTTCCATTTTTATTCAATTTACTTTTTTTTATTAAACTTCCTTTTTTATTTTTATTCAACTTCCATTTTTATTCAATTTACTTATCGATTAAACTTCCTTTTTTATTTTATTTCCAAATAGATCGTTAAGGTATAGTCGTTTCTTGAATTAACTTCCAATTTTAATTTTCTGGAACTTCCATTTTTATTTCTATTCAACTTCTTTTTTTATTCAAGTTTCTTTTCAATTCAACATCATTTTTTATTTAATTTCCAAATAGATTGTTAAGGTATAGTGGTTTCTGGATTGAACTACCATTTTTAATTTTTGCAACTTTCACTTTTATTTTTATTCAACATCATTTTTTATTCAATTTACTTTTCTATTAAACTTCGTTTTTTATTTATTTACCAAATAGATCGTTAAGGTATAGTTTCTTCTTTAATGAACTTCCATTTTTAATTTTATGCAACTTCCATTTTTATTTTTATTCAACTTCCGTTTTTATTCAAGTTATTTTTCTATTCAACTTCCTTTTTTATTTAATTTCCAAATAGATCGTTAACGTATAGTGGTTTCTTGAATGAACTTTCATTTTTAATTTTCTACAACTTTCATTTCTATTTTTAATTAACTTCCATTTTTCTTCAAGTTACTTTTCTATTCAACTTCCTTTTTTATTTAATTTCCAAATAGATCGTTAACGTATAGTGGTTTCTGGAATGAACTTCCATTTTTAATTTTATGCAACTTTCATTTTCATTTCTATTCAACTTCAATTTTTATTCAATTTACTTTTTTTATTAAACTTCCTTTTTTATTTTTATTCAACTTCCATTTTTATTCAATTTACTTATCTATTAAACTTCCTTTTTTATTTTATTTCCAAATGGTCGTTAAGGTATAGTGGTTTCTTGAATTAACTTCCAATTTTAATTTTCTGCAACTTCCATTTTTATTTCTATTCAACTTCTTTTTTTATTCAAGTTTCTTTTCAATTCAACATTCTTTTTTATTTAATTTCCAAATAGATTGTTAAGGTATAGTGGTTTCTGGATTGAAGTACCATTTTTTATTTTATGCAACTTTCACTTTTATTTTTATTCAAAATCATTTTTTATTCAATTTACTTTTCTATTAAACTTCGTTTTTTATTTATTTACCAAATAGATCGTTAAGGTATAGTTTCTTCCTTAATGAACTTCCATTTTTAAATTTATGCAACTTTCATTTTTATTTTTATTCAACTTCCATTTTTATTCAAGTTATTTTTCTATTCAACTTCCTTTTTTATTTAATTTCCAAATAGATCGTTAACGTATAGTGGTTTCTTGAATGAACTTTCATTTTTAATTTTCTGCAACTTTCATTTCTATTTTTAATTAACTTCCATTTTTCTTCAAGTTACTTTTCTATTCAACTTCCTTTTTTATTTAATTTCCAAATAGATCGTTAACGTATAGTGGTTTCTGGAATGAACTTCCATTTTTAATTTTATGCAACTTTCATTTTCATTTTTATTCAACTTCCATTTTTATTCAATTTACTTTTTTTTATTAAACTTCCTTTTTTATTTTTATTCAACTTCCTTTTTTATTTTATTTCCAAATAGATTGTTAAGGTATAGTGGTTTCTTGAATAAACTTCCAATTTTAATTTTCTGGAACTTCCATTTTTATTTCTATTCAACTTCTTTTTTTATTCAAGTTTCTTTTCAATTCAACATCATTTTTTATTTAATTTCCAAATAGATTGTTAAGGTATAGTGGTTTCTGGATTGAACTACCATTTTTAATTTTATGCAACTTTCACTTTTATTTTTATTCAACATCATTTTTTATTCAATTTACTTTTCTATTAAACTTCGTTTTTTATTTATTTACCAAATAGATCGTTAAGGTATAGTTTCTTCTTTAATGAACTTCCATTTTTAATTTTATGCAACTTCCATTTTTATTTTTATTCAACTTCCGTTTTTATTCAAGTTATTTTTCTATTCAACTTCCTTTTTTATTTAATTTACAAATAGATCGTTAACGTATAGGGGTTTCTTGAATGAACTTTCATTTTTAATTTTCTGCAACTTTCATTTCTATTTTTAATTAACTTCCATTTTTCTTCAAGTTACTTTTCTATTCAACATCCTTTTTTATTTAATTTCCAAATAGATCGTTAACGTATAGTGGTTTCTGGATTGAACTTCCATTTTTAATTTTATGCAACTTTCATTTTCATTTTTATTCAACTTCCATTTTTATTCAATTTACTTTTTTTTATTAAACTTCCTTTTTTATTTTTATTCAACTTCCATTTTTATTCAATTTACTTATCTATTAACTTCCTTTTTTATTTTATTTCCAAATAGATCGTTAAGGTATAGTGGTTTCTTAAATTAACTTCCAATTTTAATTTTCTGCAACTTCCATTTTTATTTCTATTCAACTTCTTTTTTTATTCAAGTTTCTTTTCAATTCAACATCATTTTTTATTTAATTTCCAAATATATTGTTCAGGTATAGTGGTTTCTGGATTGAACTACCATTTTTAATTTTATGCAACTTTCACTTTTATTTTTATTCAACATCATTTTTTATTCAATTTACTTTTCTATTAAACTTCGTTTTTTATTTATTTACCAAATAGATCGTTAAGGTATAGTTTCTTCTTTAATGAACTTCCATTTTTAACTTTATGCAACTTCCATTTTTATTTTTATTCAACTTCCGTTTTTATTCAAGTTATTTTTCTATTCAACTTCCTTTTTTATTTAATTTCCAAATAGATCGTTAACGTATAGGGGTTTCTTGAATGAACTTTCATTTTTAATTTTCTGCAACTTTCATTTCTATTTTTAATTAACTTCCATTTTTCTTCAAGTTACTTTTCTATTCAACATCCATTTTTATTTAATTTCCAAATAGATCTTTAACGTATAGTGGTTTCGGGATTGAACTTCCATTTTTAATTTTATGCAACTTTCATTTTCATTTTTATTCAACTTCCATTTTTATTCACTTTACTTTTTTTTATTAAACTTCCTTTTTTATTTTTATTCAACTTCCATTTTTATTCAATTTACTTATCTATTAAACTTCCTTTTTTATTTTATTTCCAAATAGATCGTTAAGGTATAGTGGTTTCTTGAATTAACTTCCAATTTTAATTTTCTGCAACTTCCATTTTTATTTCTATTCAACTTCTTTTTTTATTCAAGTTTCTTTTCAATTCAACATCATTTTTTATTTAATTTCCAAATATATTGTTCAAGTATAGTGGTTTCTGGATTGAACTATCATTTTTAATTTTAAGCAACTTTCACTTTTATTTTTATTCAACATCATTTTTTATTCAATTTACTTTTCTATTAAACTTCGTTTTTTATTTATTCACCAAATAGATCGTTAAGGTATAGTTTCTTCTTTAATGAACTTCCATTTTTAATTTTATGCAACTTCCATTTTTATTTTTATTCAACTTCCGTTTTTATTCAAGTTATTTTCCTATTCAACTTCCTTTTTTATTTAATTTCCAAATAGATCGTTAACGTATAGTGGTTTCTTGAATGAACTTTCATTTTTAATTTTCTACAACTTTCATTTCTATTTTTAATTAACTTCCATTTTTCTTCAAGTTACTTTTCTATTCAACTTCCTTTTTTATTTAATTTCCAAATAGATCGTTAACGTATAGTGGTTTCTGGAATGAACTTCCATTTTTAATTTTATGCAACTTTCATTTTCATTTTAATTCAACTTCCATTTTTATTTAATTTACTTTTTTTATTAAACTTCCTTTTTTATTTTTATTCAACTTCCATTTTTATTCAATTTACTTATCTATTAAACTTCCTTTTTTATTTTATTTCCAAATAGATCGTTAAGGTATAGTGGTTTCTTGAATTAACTTTCAATTTTAATTTTCTGCAACTTCCATTTTTATTTCTATTCAACTTCTTTCTTTATTCAAGTTTCTTTTCAATTCAACATCATTTTTTATTTAATTTCCAAATAGATTGTTAAGGTATAGTGGTTTCTGGATTGAAGTACCGTTTTTAATTTTATGCAACTTTCACTTTTATTTTAATTCAACATCATTTTTTATTCAATTTACTTTTCTATTAAACTTCGTTTTTTATTTATTTACCAAATAGATCGTTAAGGTATAGTTTCTTCTTTAATGAACTTCCATTTTTAATTTTATGCAACTTCCATTTTTATTTTTATTCAACTTCCGTTTTTATTCAAGTTATTTTTCTATTCAACTTCCTTTTTTATTTAATTTCCAAATAGATTGTTAACGTATAGTGGTTTCTTGAATGAACTTTCATTTTTAATTTTCTGCAACTTTCATTTCTATTTTTAATTAACTTCCATTTTTCTTCAAGTTAATTTTCTATTCAACTTCCTTTTTTATTTAATTTCCAAATAGATCGTTAATGTATAGTGGTTTCTGGCTTGAACTTCTATTTTTAATTTTATGCAACTTTCATTTTCATTTTTATTCAACTTCCATTTTTATTCAATTTACTTTTTTTTATTAAACTTCCTTTTTTATTTTTATTCAACTTCCATTTTTTTTTCAATTTACTTAGCTATTAAACTTCCTTTTTTATTTTATTTCCAAATAGATCGTTAAGGTATAATGGTTTCTTGAATTAACTTCCAATTTTAATTTTCTGCAACTTCCATTTTTATTTCTATTCAACTTCTTTTTTTATTCAAGTTTCTTTTCAATTCAACATCATTTTTTATTTAATTTCCAAATAGATTGTTAAGGTATAGTGGTTTCTGGATTGAACTACCATTTTTAATTTTATGCAAATTTCACTTTTATTTTTATTCAACATCATTTTTTATTCAATTTACTTTTCTATTAAACTTCGTTTTTTTATTTATTTACCAAATAGATCGTTAAGGTATAGTTTCTTCTTTAATGAACTTCCATTTTTAATTTTATGCAACTTCCATTTTTATTTTTATTCAACTTCCGTTTTTATTCAAGTTTTTTTTCTATTCAACTTCCTTTTTGATTTAATTTCCAAATAGATCGTTAACGTATAGCGGTTTCTTGAATGAACTTTCATTTTTAATTTTCTGCAACTTTCATTTCTATTTTTAGTTAACTTCCATTTTTGTTCAAGCTAATTTTCTATTCAACTTCCTTTTTTATTTAATTTCCAAATAGATCGTTAACGTATAGTGGTTTCTGGAATGAACTTCCATTTTTAATTTTATGCAACTTTCATTTTCATTTTTATTCAACTTCCATTTTTATTCAATTTACTTTTTTTTATTAAACTTCCTTTTTTATTTTTATTCAACTTTCATTTTTATTCAATTTACTTATCTATTAAACTTCCTTTTTTTATTTTATTTCCAAATAGATCGTTAAGGTATAGTGGTTTCTTGAATTAACTTCCAATTTTAATTTTCTGCAACTTCCATTTTTGTTTCTATTCAACTTCTTTTTTTATTCAAGTTTCTTTTCAATTCAACATCATTTTTTATTTAATTTCCAAATAGATTGTTAAGGTATAGTGGTTTCTGGATTGAAGTACCATTTTTAATTTTATGCAACTTTCACTTTTATTTTTATTCAACATCATTTTTTATTCAATTTACTTTTCTATTAAACTTCGTTTTTTATTTATTTACCAAATAGATCGTTAAGGTATAGTTTCTTCTTTAATGAACTTCCATTTTTAATTTTATGCAACTTCCATTTTTATTTTTATTCAACTTCCGTTTTTATTCAAGTTATTTTTCTATTCAACTTCCTTTTTTATTTAATTTCCAAATAGATCGTTAACGTATAGGGGTTTCTTGAATGAACTTTCATTTTTAATTTTCTGCAACTTTCATTTCTATTTTTAATTAACTTCCATTTTTCTTCAAGTTACTTTTCTATTCAACATCCTTTTTTATTTAATTTCCAAATAGATCGTTAACGTATAGTGGTTTCTGGATTGAACTTCCATTTTTAATTTTATGCAACTTTCATTTTCATTTTTATTCAACTTCCATTTTTATTCAATGTACTTTTTTTTATTAAACTTCCTTTTTATTTTTATTCAACTTCCATTTTTATTCAATTTACTTATCTATTAAACTTCCTTTTTTATTTTATTTCCAAATAGATCGTTAAGGTATAGTGGTTTCTTGAATTAACTTCCAATTTTAATTTTCTGCAACTTCCATTTTTATTTCTATTCAACTTCTTTTTTTATTCAAGTTTCTTTTCAATTCAACATCATTTTTTATTTAATTTTCAAATATATTGTTCAGGTATAGTGGTTTCTGGATTGAACTACCATTTTTAATTTTATGCAACTTTCACTTTTATTTTTATTCAACATCATTTTTTATTCAATTTACTTTTCTATTAAACTTCGTTTTTTATTTATTTACCAAATAGATCGTTAAGGTATAGTTTCTTCTTTAATGAACTTCCATTTTTAATTTTATGCAACTTCCATTTTTATTTTTATTCAACTTCCGTTTTTATTCAAGTTATTTTTCTATTCAACTTCCTTTTTTATTTAATTTCCAAATAGATCGTTAACGTATAGGGGTTTCTTGAATGAACTTTCATTTTTAATTTTCTGCAACTTTCATTTCTATTTTTAATTAACTTCCATTTTTCTTCAAGTTACTTTTCTATTCAACATCCATTTTTATTTAATTTGCAAATAGATCGTTAACGTATAGTGGTTTCTTGAATGAACTTTCATTTTTAATTTTCTGCAACTTTCATTTCTATTTTTAATTAACTTCCATTTTTCTTCAAGTTAATTTTCTATTCAACTTCCTTTTTTATTTAATTTCCAAATTGATCGTTAAGGTATGGTGGTTTCTTGAATGAATTGTAACGCCCTCAAAATTAACCCATTATATATCATTGACATGCATTATTTAAAGAAGACAATTTATTAATTTATTCATCAGAGTATTACCAAATAAAGTATTACATGTATCATCGAATAAAATGCCCTA
This sequence comes from Camellia sinensis, assembly GCF_055761805.1. Taxonomy (NCBI): domain Eukaryota; kingdom Viridiplantae; phylum Streptophyta; class Magnoliopsida; order Ericales; family Theaceae; genus Camellia; species Camellia sinensis. The sequence continues at coordinate 937,954 of NC_138962.1, read as the reverse complement.
CAGGCTTACATCTTTCCAAGCCAACACTTGGTAACTCAATACAAGAAAAAGCCCAAGGCTTGAATGTTTACATGTACTAATAATTAAAGACAATTAACTAAAAGTAGTCTTCTTCAACCCAGAAACCAAACCCTCCCAAACTAAGTCCTTGGAGGTAGTTTATCACCTGAACCTGAAAATGATGTTCCCATAAAGGGTGAGCCACAGCCCAGTAGAAATATACTAAACCACATATAAGCAATGAATAAAGCAATAGCATTCAACAGATGGTTAAGCAAGATAATCAATTACTTCATTTTACAGTCTCATGACACTATTGTCTAAGATACGTTTTACTTTCCAATTTTATCAACATGGCTCAGAACCTGGCCAAACTTACAACAGTGAATCACATATATAATATTCACATCCTTCCAATATCAACAAATAAATGAGACTCAAGCTCAAATCAAACACTTCATACTTCCAGATTGATACACATTTTAGTGTTGTATCAATAAAACACTTCTATATAAATAAGCACACATAAAAGTGATGCTAATGGAGTCCATCCCCTATCTCCTCCCAAACAAAATCCGGTTTAGAGGTCCATCCCCTATCTTCCCCTAAACCGTGGAGTACATCCCCTATCTCCTCCCACACACAAAACAATGTATGCAAATGCAATGCTCAATCAATACACGTATTTTCTGTATCAATTCCATAGTCAAAATTAATGACTTAACCAATATGATTAGTTTCAGTTATTCCTAATCCACATGCAATGTCTACAACAATCACGACTATCCTCCACCGATAGCCCAAAACAGTTATTTCTAAACTGAAAATAACTATATCAACAATTCAATAGACAAATGATACCAATTACCCAGTTACGCCATTTAATCAATGAATTCCCCAATTCCATGAATTTAACCCTCTTTTCCCAATTCCTTGAATTACTTATACAAATTAATTCAATAATACAACTAGGGTTTTTCCCAAAATTTACCAAAGTATCCCCAACATGTTAAAATACCAAAACTTAGAACAAAACCTATAAAATGGAGTAGGAAATCCCTACCTCAAAGAAAACAACTCAAATGGTGCAGAAAGAGATGAGTGCCCAAATACCAAAGTGCTCCAAATCGCCAAATGCTCAGATTAAATGGAAGCCCTTGCCTCACTCTATCTTTTTAATGAAGGATCTAGGGTAGAAACACTCCCTAAATGGATCAAATCTAAGAGAGAAGGTGAGTAGGGAGAGAGAGAAGTCGGACCTAGGGTTTGGAATAAAAAAGAAGATGAAAAGGACTGATCAAAACCCGCTGCTGTAAATAAATACTGGACAGGCTCGCTCGAGCGAAGACTTGGTTGCTCGAGCGACCAGACACAGAGAAACTACGCTCGAGCCAAGGAAGCCTTGCTCGAGCCAACAACCCAAAAGCTCGCTCGAGCGAAAGAAAGCTCGATCGAGCGAAGAACTCAAACCCTCAGGTCTGTAAACAGACACACGCTCGAGTGAAGAAACTATAGCTCGAGCGAAAGATGAACTAACTCGCTCGAGCGAAGAAAAGCTCGCTCGAGCCAAGAATGCAAAGCTACAGGTCCATACAGGATGCCAACTCTCGCTCGAGCGACCCAAACCCCAGCTCGAGCGAAGAACCAAAACGACATCTCGCTCGAGCGACCAACGCCTCGCTCGAGCGAAACACCAAAAACCTGGACAGCAACACTTGGTTTCTAAACCCAACCAACCTGAAACAAACCTGCCCAACACATCCTATAATTCCAAAAGAGAAAATAAAGGACAACAACACCAATTATAAAATGACAGAATCTATGGAACCTAAGTCCGGATACAATAATCAAATGGGAAAAGACCGGGGTCGCTATAGAATTTTCATTTTTAATTTTCGGCAACTTCCATTTTTATTTTTAATTAACTTCCAATTTTCTTCAAGTTACTTTTCTACTCAACTTCCTTTTTTATTTAATTTCCAAAAAGATCTTTAACGTATAGTGGTTTCTGGAATGAACTTCCATTTTTAATTTTATGCAACTTCCATTTTTATTTTTATTCAACTTCCACTTTTATTCAATTTACTTTTCTATTAAACTTCGTTTTTTTATTTAATTTCCAAACAGATCGTTATGGTATAGTGGTTTCCTGAATGAACTTCCAATTTTAATTTTCTGCAACTTCCATTTTTAATTTTACGCAACTTTCACTTTTATTTTTATTCAACTTCCATTTTTATTCAATTTACTTTTCTACTAAACTTCCTTTTTTATTTAATTTTCAAATAGAACGTTAAGATATAGTGGTTTCTTAAATGAACTTCCAATTTTAATTTTCTGCAACTTCCACATTTATTTCTATTCAACTTCTTTTTTTATTCAAGTTTCTTTTCTATTAAACTTCCTTTTTTATTTAATTTTCAAATAGATCGTTAAAGTATAGTGGTTTCTTGAATGACCTTCAATTTTTAATTTTCTGCAACTTCCATTTTAGTTTTTATTCCACTTCCATTTTTATAAAGTTATTTTTTCTATTCAACTTCCTTTTTTATTTAATTTCCAAATAGATCGTTAACGTATAGTGGTTTCTGGAATGAACTTCCCTTTTTAATTTTATGCAACTTTCATTTTTATTTTTATTCAACTTTCATTTTTATTCAATTAACTCTTTTATTTAACTTCCTTTTTTATTTAATTTCCAAATAGATCGTTAAGGTATAGTGGTTTCTTGAATTAACTTCCGTTTCTAATTTTCTGCAACTTTCATTTCTATTTTTACTCAACTTCCATTTTTATTCAATTTACTTTTCTGTTAAACTTCCTTTTTTATTTAATTTCCAAATAGATCGTGAAGGTATGGTGGTTTCTGGAATGAATTTCCAATTTTAATTTTCTGCAACTTCCATTTTTATTTTTAATTAACTTCCAAATTTCTTCAAGTTAGTTTTCAACTCTGCTTCCTTTTTTATTTAATTTCCAAATAGATCGTTAACGTATAGTGGTTTCTGGAATGAACTTCCATTTTTAATTTTATGCAACTTTCATTTTTATTTTTATTCAACTTCCATTTTTATTCAATTTACTTTTCTATTAAACTTCCTTTTTTATTTAATTTCCTAATGGATCGTTACGGTATAGTGGTTTCTTGAATGAACTTCCAATTTTAACTTTCTGCAACTTCCATTTTTATTTTTATTTGATTTCCATTTTTATTCAATTTACTTTTTCTATTCAACTTCCTTTTTTTATTTAATTTCCAAATAGATCGTCAAGGTATAGTGGTTTCTGGATTGAACTTCCATTTTTAATTTTATGCAACTTTCATTTTTATTTTTATTCAACTTCCATTTTTATTCAATTTACTTTTCTATTAAACTTCCATTTTTATTTAATTTCCAAACAGATCGTTAAGCTATAGTGGTTTCTTGAATGAACTTTCATTTTTAATTTTCTGCAACTTCCATTTTTATTTTTATTCAACTTCATTTTGATTAAAGTTATTTTTCTATTCAACGTCCTTTTTTATTTAATTCCCAAATAGATCGTTAAGGTATAGTGGTTTCTTGAATCAACTTCCATTTTTATTTTTATTTAACTTCTTTTTTTATTCAAGTTTCTTTTCTACTCAACTTCCTATTTTATTTAATTTCCAAATAGATCGTTAAGGTATAGTGGTTTTTGGATTGAACTTCCATTGTTAATTTTAAGCAACTTTCATTTTTATTTTTATTCAACTTCCATTTTTATTCAATTTACTTTTCTATTAAACTTCTTTTTTTATTTAATTTCCAAATAGATCGTTAAGGTATGGTGGTTTCTTGAATGAATTTTAATTTTTAATTTTCTGCAACTTCCATTTTTATTTTTAATTAACTTCCACTTTTCTTCAAATTACTTTTCTATTCAACTTCCTTTTTTTTATTTAATTTGCAAACAGATCGTTAACGTATAGTGGTTTCTGGAATGAACTTCCATTTTTAATTTTATGCAACTTTCATTTTTATTTTTATTCAACTTCCATTTTTATTCAATTTACTTTTTTATTAAACTTCCTTTTTATTTAATTTCCGAATAGATCGTTAAAGTATAGCGGTTTCTTGAATGAACTTCCATTTTTAATTTTCTGCAACTTTCATTTTTATTTTTTTTCAACTTCCATTTTTATTCAATTTACTTTTCTATTAAACTTCCTTTTTTTTAATTTCCAAATAGATCGTTAACGTATTGTGGTTTCTTGAATGAACTTCGAATTTTAATTTTATGCAACTTCCATTTTTATTTTTATTCAACTTCCATTTTTATTCAAGTTATTTTTCTATTCAACTTCCTTTTTTATTTAATTTCTAAATGGATCGTTAAGGTATAGTGGTTTCTCGAATGAACTTCCATTTTTAATTTTCTGCAACTTCCATTTTTAATTTTATTTAACTTCCTTTTTTATTCAAGTTTCTTTTCTACTCAACTTCCTTTTTTATTTAATTTCCAAATAGATCGTTAAGGTATAGTGGTTTCCGAATGGAACTTCCATTTTTAATTTTATGCAACTTCCTTTTTTATTCAAGTTTCTTTTCTACCCAACTCCCTTTTTTATTTAATTTCCAAATAGATCGTTAAGGTATATTGATTTCTGGATTGAACTTCTATTTTTAATTTTATGCAAGTTTCATTTTTATTTTCATTCAAATTCTATTTTTATTCAATTTACCTTTCTATTATACTTCGTTTTTTTATTTAATTTCCAAATAGATCGTTAAGGTATGGCGGTTTCTTGAATGAATTTTCATTATTAATTTTCTGCAATTTCTATTTTTATTTTTAATTAACTTCCATTTTTCTTCAAGTTACTTTTCTATTCAACTTCCTTTTTTATTTAATTTCCAAATAGATCGTTAACGTATAGTGGTTTCTGGAATGAACTTTCATTTTTAATTTTATGCAACTTTCATTTTTATTTTTATTCAACTTCAATTTTTATTCAATTTACTTCTTTTTTATTAAACTTCCTTTTTATTTAATTTCCAAATAGATCGTTAAGGTATAGTGGTTTCTTGAATGAACTTCCATTTTTAATTTTCTGCAACTTCCATTTCTATTTTTATTCCACTTCCATTTTTATTCATGTTATTTTTCTATGAAACTTCCTTTTTTATTTAATTTCCAAACAGATCGTTAAGGCATAGTGGTTTCTTGAATGAATTTAAATTTTTAATTTTCTGCAACTTCCATTTTTATTTTTATTCAATTTCCATTTTTCTTCAAGTTACTTTTTTATTAAACTTCCTTTTTTATTTAATTTCCAAATAGATCGTTAAGGTATAGTGGTTTCTTGAATGAACTTCCAATTTTAATTTTCTGCAACTTCCGTTTTTATTTTTATTCCACTTCCATTTTTATTCATATTATTTTTCTATTCAACTTTCTTTTTTATTTAATTTCCAAATTGATCGTTATGGTATAGTGGTTTCTTGAATGAACTTCCATTTTTAATTTTATGCAACTTCCATATTTTTTTTTATTCGACTTCCATTTTTATCCAAGTGATTTTTCTATTCAACTTCCTTTTTTATTTAATTTCTAAATAGATCGTTAAGGTATAGTGGTTTCTTGAATGAACTTCCATTTTTAATTTTCTGCAACTTCTAGTTTTATTTTTATTTAACTTCTTTTTTTGTTCAGGTTTCTTTTCTACTCAACTTCCTTTTTTATTTAATTTCCAAATAGATCGTTAAGGTATAGTGGTTTCTGGATCGAACTTCCGTTTTTAATTTCCTGCAACTTCCATTTTTATTTTTATCCAACTTCCATTTTTATTAAATTTACTTTTCAACTAAACTTCCTTTTTTATTTAATTTCCAAATAGATCGTTAAGGTATAGTGGTTTCTTGAATGAACTTCCATTTTTAATTTTCTGCAACTTCCATTTTTATTTTTATTCCACTTCCATTTTTATTCATGTTATTTTTCTATTCAACTTGCTTTTTTATTTAATTTCCAAATTGACCGTTCAGGTATAGTGGTTTCTTGAATGAACTTCCATTTTTAATTTTCTGCAACTTTCACTTTGGTTTTTATTCGACTTCAATTTTTATTCAATTTACTTTTCTATTCAAATTCCTTTTTTATTTAATTTCCAAATAGATCGTTAAGGTATAACGGTTTCTGGATTGAACTTCCTTTTTTAATTTTATGCAACTTTCACTTTTATTTTTATTGAACTTCCATTTTTATTCTATTTACTTTTCTTTTAAACTTCCTTTTTTATTTAATTTCCAAATAGATCATTAAGGTATAGTGGTTTCTTGAATGAACTTCCATTTTTTATTTTATGCGACTTCCATTTTTATTTTCATTCACCTTCCATTTTTATTCAAGTTATTTTTCCATTCAACATTCTTTTTTATTTAATTTCCAAATAGATCGTTAAGGTATAGTGGTTTCTTGAATGAACTTCCATTTTTAATTTGTTGCAACTTCCGTTTTTAGTTTTATTCCACTTCCATTTTTATTCATGATATTTTTCTATTCAACTTCTTTTTTTATTTGATTTCCAAGTTAATTGTTCAGGTATGGTGGTTTCTTGAATGAACTTCCATTTTTAATTTGCTGCAACTTCCATTTTTATTTTTTATTCAATTTCCATTTTTATTCAATTTACATTTCTATTAAACTTCTTTTTTTCTTTAATTTCCAAATTGATTGTTAAGGTATAGTGGTTTCTTGAATGAACTTCCATTTTTAATTTTCTGCAACTTCCATTTTTATTTTTATTCCACTTCCATTTTTATTCATGTTATTTTTCTATTCGACTTCCTTTTTTATTTAATTTCCAAATTGATCGTTAAGGTATAGTGGTTTCTTTAATGAACTTTCATTTTTAATTTTCTGCAACTTCCATTTTTATTTTTATTCAATTTCCAATTTTATTCAATTTACTTTTTTATTAAACTTCCTTTTTTATTTAATTTCCAAATAGATCGTTAAGGTATAGTGGTTTCTTGAATGAACTTCCATTTTTAATTTTCTGCAATTTTCACTTTTATTTTTGTTCGACTTCCATTTTTATTCAAGTCATTTTTCTATTCAACTTCTTTTTTTATTTACTTTCCAAATACATCGTTAAGGTATAGTGGTTTTTGAATGAATTTCCAATTTTAATTTTCTGCAACTTCCATTTTTATTTCTATTCAACTTCTTTTTTTCTTCAAGTTTTTTTTCTGCACAACTTTCTTTTTTATTTAATTTCCTAATAGAACATTAAGGTATAGTGGTTTCTGGATTGAACTTCCATTTTTAATTTTCTGCAACTTCCATTTTTATTTTTATTTTTATTCAACTTATATTTTTATTCAATTTACTTTTCTGTTAAACTTCCTTTTTTATTTTATTTCCAAATAGATCGTTAAGGTATAGTGGTTTCTTGAATGAACTTCCAATTTTAATTTTCTGCAACTTCCGTTTTTATTCATGTTATTTTTCTATTCAACTTGCTTTTTTATTTAATTTCCAAATTGATCGTTAAGGTATAGTGGTTTCTTGAATGAACTTCCATTTTTAATTTTCTGCAACTTCCATTTTTATTTTTATTCAATTTCCATTTTTATTCAATTTACTTTTCTATAAAACTTCCTTTTTTATTTAATTTCCTAATAGATCGTTAAGGTATAGTGGTTTCTTGAATGAACTTCCACTTTTAATTTTCTGCAACTTCCATTTTTATTTTTCTTCGACTTCCATTTTTATTCAAGTCATTTTTCTATTCAACTTCCTTTTTTATTTAATTTCCAAATACATCGTTAAGGTATAGTGGTTTCTTGAATGAATTTCCAATTTTAATTTTCTGCAACTTCCATTTTTATTTCTATTCAACTTCTTTTTTTCTTCAAGTTTTTTTTCTATACAACTATCTTTTTTATTTAATTTCCTAATAGATCGTTAAGGTATAGAGGTTTCTGGATTTAACTTCCATTTTTAATTTTATGCAACTTTTATTTTTATTTTTACGCAACTTCCATTTTTATTCAATTTACTTTTCTATTAAACGTGCTTTTTTTATTTAATTTCCAAGTAGATCGTTAAGGTATAGTGGTTTCTTTAATGAACTTCGATTTTTAATTTTATGCAACTTCCATTTTTATTTTTATTCAACTTCCATTTTTATTCAAGTTATTTTTCTATTCAACTTCCTTTTATATTTAATTTCCAAATAGATCGTTATGGTTTAGTTTTTTCTTTAATAAATTGCCATTTTTAATTTTATGCAACTTCCATTTTTATTTTTATTCAACTTCCATTTTTATTCAATTTATTTTTCTATTCAACTTCCTTTTTTATTTAATTTCCAAATAGATCATTACGGAATAGTGGTTTCTGGATTGAACTTCCATTTTTAATTTTCTGCAACTTCCAGTTTTATTTTTATTTAACTTCCTTTTTTGTTCTGGTTTCTTTTCTACTCAACTTCCTTTTTTATTTAATTTCCAAATAGATCGTTAAGGTATATTGGTTTCTGGATTGAACTTCCATTTTTAATTTTCTACAACTTCTATTTTTATTTTTGTCCAACTTCCATTTTTATTAAATTTACTTTTCTACTAAACTTCCTTTTTTATTTAACTTCCTTTTTTATTCAAGTTTCTTTTCTACTCAACTTCCTTTTTTATTTAATTTCCAAATAGATCGTTAACGTATAGTGGTTTCTTGAACGACCATCCATTTTCTATTTTATGCAACTTTCATTTCTATTTTTATTCAACTTCCATTTTTAGTCAATTTACATTTCTATTAAACTTCATTTTTTATTTAATTTCCAAATAGATCGTTAAGGTATTGTGGTTTCTTGAATGAATTTCCATTTTTAATTTTCTGCAACTTCCATTTTTATTTTTGATTAACTTCCATTTTTATTCATGTTACTTTTCAATTCAACGTCCCTTTTTATTTAATTTCCAAATAGGTCGTTAAGGTATAGTGGTTTCTTGAATGAACTTCCATTTTTAATTTTCTGCAACTTCCATTTTTATTTTTATTCGACTTCCATTTTTAATCAAGTCATTTTTCTATTAACTTCCTTTTTTATTTAATTTCCAAATCGATCGTTAATTTATAGTGGTTTTTTGAATGAACTTCCATTTTTAATTTTCTGCAACTTCCGTTTTTATTTTTATTCCACTTCCATTTTTATTCATGTTATTTTTCTATTCAACGTCCTTTTTTATTTAATTTCCAAATTGATCGTTATGGTATAGTGGTTTCCTGAATGAACTTCCATTTTTAATTTTCTGCAACTTCCATTATTATTTTTATTCAATTTCCATTTTTATTCACTTTACTTTTCTATTAAACTTCATTTTTTATTTAATTTCCAAATAGATCGCTAAGGTATAGTGGTTTCTTGAATGAACTTCCATTTTTAATTTTCTGCAACTTCCGTTTTTATTTTTATTCCACTTCCATTTTTATTCATGTTATTTTTCTATTCAACGTCCTTTTTTATTTAATTTCCAAATTGATCGTTAAGGTATAATGGTTTCTTGAATGAACTTCCGTTTTTAATTTTCTGCAACTTTCATTATTATTTTTATTCAATTTCCAATTTTACTCACTTTACTTTTCTATTAAACTTCCTTTTTTATTTAATTTCCAAATAGATCGTTAAGGTATGGTGGTTTCTTGAATGAACTTCCATTTTTAATTTTCTGCAACTTCCATTTTTATTTTTATTCGACTTCCATTTTATTCAAGTCATTTTTCTATTCAACTTCCTTTTCTATTTAATTTCCAAATACATCATTAAGGTATAGTGGTGTCTTTAATGAACTTCCAATTTTAATTTTATGCAACTTCCATTTTTATTTTTATTCAACTTCCATTTTTCTTCAAGTTATTTTTCTGTTCAACTTCCCTTTTCATTTAATTTCCAAATAGATCGTTAAGGTATAGTGGTTTCTTTAATGAACTTCCATTTTTAATTTTCTGCAACTTCCATTTTTATTTTTATTTAACTTCCTTTTTTATTCAAGTTTCTTTTCTACTCAACTTCCTTTTTTATTTAATTTCCAAATAGATCGTTAAGGTATAGTGGTTTCTTGAATGAACTTCCATTTTTAATTTTCGGCAACTTCCATTTTTATTTTTATTCAACTTCCGTTTTTATTCAATTTACTTTTCTAATAAACTTCATTTTTTATTTTTATTCAACTTCCATTTTTATTCAATTTACTTATCTATTAAACTTCCTTTTTTATTTTATTTCCAAATAGATCGTTAAGGTATAGTGGTTTCTTGAATGAACTTCTAATTTTAATTTTCTGCAACTTCCATTTTTATTTCTATTCAACTTTTTTTTTAATTCAAGTTTTTTTTTATTCGACTTCCTTTTTTGTTTAATTTCCAAATAGATTGTTAAGGCATAGTGGTTTCTGGATTGAACTTCCATTTTTAATTTTATGGAACTTTCACTTTTATTTTTATTGAACTTCCATTTTTATTCAATTTACTTTTCTATTAAGCTTCCTTTTTTATTTAATTTCCAACTAGATCGTTAAGGTATAGTGGTTTCTTGAATGAACTTCCATTTTTAATTTTCTGCAACTTCCATTTTTATTTTTATTCGACTTCTTTTTTTATTCAAGTTTCTTTTCTATTCAGCTTCCTTATTTATTTAATTTACTTTTCTATTAAACTTCTTTTTTTTTTTAATTTCCAAATAGATCGTTAAGGTATAGTGGTTTCTTTAATGAACTTCCATTTTTAATTTTATGCAACTTCCATTTTTATTTTTATTCAACTTCCATTTTTATTCAAGTTATTATTCTATTCAACTTCCTTTTTTATTTAATTTCCAAATAGATCGTTAAGGTATAGCGGTTTCTTAAATGAACCTCCATTTTTAATTTTTTGCAACTTCAATTTTTATTTTTATTTAACTTCCTTTTTTATTCAAGTTTCTTTTCTACTCAACTTCCTTTTTTATTTAATTTCCAAATAGATCGTTGAGGTATAGTGGTTTCTTGAATGAACTTCAATTTTTAATTTTCTGCAACTTCCATTTTTATTCAAGTCATTTTTCTATTCAACTTCCTTTTTTATTTATTTTCCAAATAGATGGTTAAGGTATAGGGGTTTCGTGAATGAACTTCCAATTTTAATTTTCTGCAACTTCCATTTTTATTTCATTTCAACTACTTTTTTTATTCAAGTTTCTCTTCAATTCAACTTCCTTTTTCATTTAATTTCCAAATAGATTGTTAAGGTATAGTGGTTTCTGGATTGAACTTCCATTTTTAATTTTATGCAATTTTTACTTTTATTTTTATTCAACTTCCATTTTTATTCAATTTACTTTTCTATTAAACTTCCTTTTTTATTTAATTTCCAAATAGATCGTTATGGTTTAGTTTTTTCTTTAATGAATTGCCATTTTTAATTTTATGCAACTTCCATTTTTATTCAAGTTATTTTTCTATTCAACTTCCTTTTTTATTTAATTTCCAAATAGATCGTTAAGGAATACTGGTTTCTTGAATGAACTTCCATTTTTAATTTTCTGCAACTTCCAGTTTTATTTTTATTTAACTTCCTTTTTTGTTCAGGTTTCTTTTCTACTCAACTTCCTTTTTTATTTAATTTCCAAATGATCGTTAAGGTATAGTGGTTTCTGGATTGAACTTCCATTTTTAATTTTCTGCAACTTCCATTTTTATTTTTATCCAACTTCCATTTTTATTAAATTTACTTTTCTACTAAACTTCCTTTTTTATTTAATTTCCAAATAGATCGTTAAGGTATAGTGGTTTCTTGAATGAACTTCCATTTTTATTTTTATTCGACTTCCATTTTTATTCAAGTCATTTTTCTATTCAGCTTCCTTTTTTATTTAATTTCCAAATAGATCGTTAACGTATAGTGGTTTCTTGAATGAACTTCTATTTTTAATTTTCTGCAATTTTCATTTTTATTTTTATTCAACTTCCATTTTTATTCGAGTTATTTTTCTCTTCAACTTCCTTTTTTATTTAATTTCCAAATAGATCGTTAAGGTATAGTGTTTTCTTGAATAAACTTCCATTTTTAATGTCACGACCCCAAACTGCCCCTAGTAGTTTGGTGCCGTGATGGCCAGTAATCCGAGATTACCGAAGGCCAACTTTCAAAATTCACACACAATCAGAGTATAGATATAGGGGGCTCACATGTGCGGAAGTAATAATCTAAAATACAAGTGGTCCATAAGAGCAGTGCATAAGTCAAATAAAATGGCATACATCTTTACATAGCTTTACAACTTGAATACAAATAGAAATGAAGTACAAAAATACATATTACATCTTGGTAAAAGGCTTCTCAAGCCGACATGTTCAAGATACATAAACTTCAAGGTTGCCGACATCCTTACAGCCGACATAACATGCACACAAAACACACATCTCGGCATAGCCGACTCTTGGTTGTTACCTACATACATACATAGGGAGGGTGAGCTTGGATACTCAGTGAATGGTATAAGTAATAAAGGGGTTAAATGAATGATACCCGAGATCTTTCCAAAACAATACATATTATATCATTGTCAAAACCATACATAACATAGCTTAGCTTGGCTTGAAATAAAACATCATTCGAAACTTGGTCTTTCAAAACTTACATATTTAACATACGTTGAATCTTATAACATAACCTCGGCATAACCTTGGTCCTTCAAAACTTACTTACTTACTTACAAGACCCACGCGGTAAACCGCCAGTGGCAAAACAAGACCAAGCAAGAGCCCGTAGCCCTTTAACACTTGGGTGCTGCACAAGTTTAGAGTCCTCCAGCACAAGGGACCTATGTTACAAGAGCCCGTAGCCCTTTAACACTTGGGTGCTGCGCAAGTTTAGAGTCCTCCAGCACAAGGGACCTATGTTACAAGAGCCCGTAGCCCTTTAACACTTGGGTGCTGCGCAAGTTTAGAGTCCTCCAGCACAAGGGACCTATGTTACAAGAGCCCGTAGCCCTTTAACACTTGGGTGCTGCGCAAGTTTAGAGTCCTCCAGCACAAGGGACCTGTGTTACAAGAGCCCGTAGCCCTTTAACACTTGGGTGCTGCACAAGTTTAGAGTCCTCCAGCACAAGGGACTTTCCGAGGATGTCATCAAAACAAAGCTTACTTGATACATTGCCATTCAAACAAAGCTTATACTTGATACATAAAATAGGGATATCATTCATGCTTAACAAATACTTTTATCAAAATAAGGCAAAGCTTTATCAAAACCTTAAGAACATAACTTTATTAAAAATACCACTCACTTAGTTCTTGGGACATCGGGATCAAGGCAAAGGTCCAAGTCCTACAACACAAGGCAAAGCATACAGAACATACTTCTCAAAACAAGTCTTACATGCATGCAATTAATCTCAGGAAAACATGCTGGAAGTCAAAACACTGTTTTACATGTTAGGAAGACATGCTGGGCACCAACCAGGTCTTTGCCGAGGTCCCACACCTCCTGGCCGAGGTGTGGCTACTGTCACGACCCCATTCCGCCCCTAGCAGAATGGTGCCGTGATGGCCAGTAATCCGAGATTACCGAAGGCCAACTTTCAAAATTCACACACAAACAGAGTATACATATGGGGCTTACAAATGCGGAAGCAATAAATTCAAAACTAAGTAGTCCATAAGAGCAGTGCATAAGTTAAATGGAATGGCATACAACTTTACATAATATTACAACTTGGATACAAATACAATAAAGTACAAAATACATATTACATCTTGATCAAAAGGCTTCTCCAGCCGACATGTGTAAATTACAAGCATTATGAGCCGAGAAGCATAATTTTCAAGACTGTCGACATGAATACAAGTTAGGTCGACATAACAAAAAAACCCAAAACAAGCTCGCGAGTCACACCTAGGTGTCACCGCCTTCCTGCTCATCACCTACATATATATATAGAGAGGGTGAGCTTGGATACACAGTGAATGGTACAAGTAATAAAGGGTTTGCATGTAGGACATCCGAGATCTTTAACAAAACGATGCATATTCATAGCTTATGACAAACGTGGGATAAATCGAGTTCATCTAACAAATCTATCGAGCTTCATCAATCAAAGTCTTTCAAGTTTCATGGGTGACATTAACAAAGATTGTGTTACAAATGCTTATAGTCCCCTAGCACGTACGGACTTTCAAGAATTGTGCTACAAATGCTTATAGTCCCCTAGCACATACGGACTTTCAAGAATTGTCAAGATCAAAGCTAATACTTGATACACAAATAGGGATAGTCATTCATGCTTAGCAAATACTTTTCAAAACAAAGCAAAACTTTATCAAAACTTTATAACGTAGCTTTATCAAAAATACCACTCACCTAGTTCTTCAACGTCGGGGTCAAGCGAGAGTTCAAGTCCTACAAACACATGGCAAGGTCTATTGAATGCACTTTCAAACAAGCTTTACATGGATACGAATGTTCTTGGCATTCCTTCAAAACTAAGTCAAACCAAGACAAAACACTGTTTCTCCTCTCGAGAAACATGCTGGGTACCAACCAGGCTATTGCCGAGGTCCCACACCTTCTTGCCGAGGTGTGGTCCCGGTGGCCACGCTCAAGGAAATGAAGTCGAAAAAATCTGGGTTTCCCTCTGCTGAAGAACATGAAGAACATGAAACACATGAATGCTCAATCTTAACTTGTCACTACGAAATCTAGAACTTCATGCTATGAATTTAAAAACATGGACCTGGGTACCCATACTCGAAGATCTTATGAAAACAAACACAAAAGCATGAATCTTAATGCAAACTTTCGGATCAAACAAGGCTTTTATTCAAGAACACATGAATACTACTTTCTCTTTCTAAAACCAAACTTTCAATCAATGCATGGCTTTTCAAATCAGGTTCAATCATGCAATGCAGCTAGATGATTAACAAGAACTACAAGAGTAGGTCAAGAATCTAACCTTAATACACGAATCTAACGGTTAGATCTCTAATAATCAAGCTCGAAGATCCACTCCTTCACTCTAAAACTCCTTCTAGAGCTTCTCTCTCTCAAGGCAAAGATATGATACAAAATGATAGGTTCTACTCACTGTTGGCTGATTTAACACTCAGCTCGGACACGTGGCAACGGCTGGTTGGTTCTCCCCGAAAAGGTGGCTGACAGACCAGACAAAGTATGGCGAAAGGGTGTTTAACAAGTAAAGCGGCATGGCACTCTGACAAGGTACTGACATCGGGTGAAAACATCGGCTCCGGTAGGTGAGGTATCTATGATCCCGGCTAGGACGGACAACACTTGGCCTAGCTATGCCACACCTCGGCCCAGATGTGCCACACTTCGGTCTAGGTCGTACCAATCCAGAACAAGATCACTTGGGTTCAAGGATAACATCTCGACCTAGATGATACACCTCTCGGCCTTGATGATACACCTCGGCCTAGAAAATGACATCTCGACCAATATGCCAGGACGAAGGTAGAGGTCAACCAAAGTGGTTTCAAGGTGGTTCTGGCTTTAAGGTGACCTCGGCTAGACTCACCAGAAAAGAACAAGACTCAACAAGTATGTCACGCCCTCATAAAAATAACATTAAACCTATCAATATAGACATGAATTGGTAATAAAGATAAACATTCTTCTATTCATCAGAGTAGTTTCTTACAAAAGTATTACATGTTAACAACAAAAGCAAATGCCCTAAGGGCTTACAGTTTTCCAAGTTAACACTTGGTTACAACAAAAGAGTGCTAACTCATTTAGACATTAAGCCCTTGGCTTGAATATACATGTAATACATCAAAATAAAACGACAAAAGTGTGTCCTCCTCTAGCCTCCCAAGCTATGTCCTTGGAGGTGGCATGCTACCTGTACCTGAAAATGATATTCCCATATAGGGTGAGCCACAGCCCAGTAGAAACATACTAAACCAAATATGAACAATGACTAAAAGATTAGCAGTTGATAGATGGTCAACACTGATACTTTCCCTTATCACACTTACATTTTCATGACATACAAGTCCATATTACAACTCATTTTCCAATTCCTTTCAATTCTCAAATTACAACCATGGCTCAGAACCTGGCCAAACAACCCGTATGAGACAGTAACTCATATCAAGCACTTCCCATTTCATATTAGATAAGCATACTAGCTATATCACACAACAACAGATAAGCATACAAGCTATATCATCACTTCCACAGATATGCATATGAGCACTATCACACTTCCAATGACAAGCATATGAGCTCTGTCAACACATTAATAGATAAGCATATGAGCTCTATCTATGGAGTCCATCCCCTATCTCCTCCCAACACATCCGGTTTAGAGCTCCATCCCCTATCTTCCCCTAAACCGTGGAGTACATCCCCTATCTCCTCCAATACAACACAATGCATATAAACAATCATTAGACACATCATCACGCAACACATAAATTTAACATGTTCTTTCAATCATCATACTCAAAGACTCATTCCAGTGATTAGTTTCCGTTTGCCTAATCATCATGCATTGTCTACAACAATCACGACTATCCTCCACCGATAGCCCAAAGCAGTTATTTCTATACAAAAAATAAATGCAACAATGGATATATAATCAACATTACAATTAGGTGAGTGATAATAATCCAACTACACCCTTTAACCCCATATATTTCCAATCTCAACATTTCCAATTCAATTCCTCATTTCTCATAATTAGTTTTACAAACTAATTAACCAATGTAATTAGGGCATTTTCCATAATTAACATTACAACCCTTAGGTTCCATTTAAATTAATGTTTTATCATTAATTTCACCTTTTTCCATGCCAAACATGCATCTAGGCTTTATTACGAATAAAACCCCAACCTTTGTAAATTTACACAAAAGCCCCAAACTTTCACCAACTTACCAAACCAACCCCAACATCTCAAAATACTAAAATTTAAAGACAAAGCTCATAGAAAAGAGTAGGATATCCCTACCTCAAATCCGGAGCCCCAAGGGAGAAGATGACAAAATCCAACGTGCTCCAAATCCTGAAATTTTCAGATCAAGGGGACACCCTCGACGATCAACACAACTTTTACAAAGGCCGAAGAGAAAGAGGACACTCTAACTAGATCAAACCCTAGAGAGAAGGGAGTATCTAGAGAGAGGCTCTCAAAAAGGGTTTTTAGAAAAAGTAGGAGAGAGAAAGAAAAGCAAAAAGTGATTTGAAATCACCCAGCGGATAACTCATATACGTATGACCCGCTCGAGCGGAGAACACGACGCTCGAGCGCCAAGAACAAAACTCTGGACACGCTCGAGCGCAATAAGGCCCGCTCGAGCGCCAAGACACAAGAATAAAGCACTTCCGCTCGAGCGCCAAAACCAGTTCGCTCGAGCGTAGATTTCCACCTCCCAGAACCTATACCCAGGAAGTACTATCCGCTCGAGCGCCAACAGACCCGCTCGAGCGCCACCGCTCGAGCGTAAAGAAACCTGCTCGAGCGCAGAAATCACATCTGCAAAAGTTTCGCAGAAACCCAAATTACTGGAGGTGTGTAATCCCCGCTCGAGCGCAAGAAGACCCGCTCGAGCGGAACGCTTAAAAACTAAACAACAAGGAATTGAAACTAGGGCCTAACCAACTTGTAACAAACCTGCCCACACATCCTATAACTCAATTACGAAGTAAAAAGGATGTAAACAAGATAATAATCAACTACCAACATCCACGGACACATGTCCGGATCACTATACAACAAGGGTAAACCCGAGATCGCTATAACCTTCCCCCCTTAAAGAATTTCGTCCCCGAAATTAAGCACAAGTTTCGAAAACAGGTTTTTCTCCAATTTTTAACAATGTTACATTTTAACATTTAACAATTTGACCCATTACCGGTCATCCCATCCCTTTAACAAGAGGCATTTCACAATATGTAAACACATATGTACTTTCAACATGCATCAACATTATGCATTTCCTGTCCAATTTCAACAATATATTCGACATATATAATGTTACATTCAACTTCCATATAAGGCAAGTTCCAAAACATACTTCCAATAAACCAAAACATTTTCAATGTTTCACAACTTAAGACATATATAAAAGCTCTTAAGTTCAACAATAGTTAAAAATCTAAATACAAGATTACATATCAACAAACAAGTTCGGATATTTCTCACGGACTTCCAACTCACGTTCCCAAGTGGCTTCCTCCACTCCGTGATGTTTCCACAAGACTTTCACCAAAGGAATGGTCTTGCCACGCAGGACCTGACCCCGCCTATCTAAGACCCGAACCGGTCTCTCCTCATACGAGGCATCCTCATCTACCTCTAAATCGGTCCAATCCAATACATGTGATGGATCTGGCTCATACTTCCGAAGCATACTCACATGAAACACGTCATGAACTCCGGACAACTGCGGCGGTAAGGCTAACCGATAAGCAACCTCGCCAATCCTCTCAAGGATCTCAAAAGGACCAATAAACCGAGGGGATAACTTCCCACTCTTCCCAAACCTCATCAAACCTCGCCTAGGTGATATCTTCAGAAAGACATGATCACCTACCTCAAACGCCAAGGGGCTCCTCCTACGGTCGGCATAACTCTTTTGGCGACTCTGGGCTGTAACAAGCCTCCTACGGAGAAGCTCAACTTTCTCCGTCGTCTCCCTAACCAACTCCGGACCCAACAAAGGTGCATCACCCACCTCAGCCCAACAAACTGGAGACCTACACGGTCGGCCGTACAAGGCCTCAAATGGTGCCATACCGATACTAGACTGAAAGCTGTTGTTGTAGGCGAACTCTACCAATGGTAAGTGCCTCTCCCACGTTCCACTAAAGTCAAGGACACAACCTCGAAGCATATCCTCAAGGATCTAAATAGTACGCTCAGACTGCCCGTCAGTCTGAGGATGATAAGCCGTACTAAAGGTCAACTTAGTGCCCAAGGCACTCTGCAAACTCTGCCACAACCTAGCAGTAAAACGAGGATCCCTATCTGAGACGATCGCCACTGGGACCCCGTGCAATCTCACTATGTCCCGAATATACAAGTCGGCAAGATGATCTACCGAATCTCTTACGCGCATAGGAATGAAATGTGCCGATTTAGTCAACCGGTCTACAACCACCCAAATAGCATCACTACCCCGCTGAGTCCTCGGAAGACCTACAATGAAGTCCATAGTGACATGCTCCCACTTCCACTCGGCAATAGGCAGGGGTTGCAACAAACCCGCTGGCCTCTGATGCTCGGCCTTCACTTGCTGGCAAGTAAGGCACTTCGATACGAAAACAGCTACATCTCTCTTCATACCCCGCCACCAAAACTGGCGACCCAAATCCCGGTACATCTTAGTACCTCCGGGATGCACCGGAAGACGTGAATGATGGAACTCTCGGAGTACTTCCTCTCGGCAAGACTCCGGCACGAACAAACGGTCTCTGTAACAACCCTCACCTTACTCTTGTCATATTTGCATACATTCCTGCATGATCTTTCCTTGTTATGTTAATTGAAGGATTTGCTTGCCTTGTTTTGTTTGTACTGCTTGCATGATTTTGTTCTTTGCTCGGCGTGTAGCCGAAGTCATCCTGAGTTTAGATCAACCCTGAGCCTTGTACCTTGAATGTCTTGGAACCTTGGTCGACCCCCATCTTCACCTCGGGCATTATTGCCGAGATGTTTTACACTTAGTGAACCTTGTCCTTGGGCAGGTATGGCCTAGGCCGAGATGTGGCACACCCCGGCCAAGGTGTGGCACAGCTTAGTCAAGCGTCGTCCTCCCTAGCCGATGTTTTGTTACCCCGTTGCCTTATCCTTGATTCGAGCTGATGTCGTTCATTGCCGATGTGTTGTGCCGAGCTTGCTGCATACGCTTTGTCAGAGACTTGTCTTATCAATCAATCACCTTTTTGAGCTGAACCAACCCGGTAGCGCCACGTGTCCGAGCTGATTGTTAAGACAGCCGGCAGACCTTGAAACACATCATTTTTCTTGTCTCAAATCTTTGCCCTTAGAGAGAGAAGCTCTAGAGAGAAGGAAGAGAAGTTATTGAGTGAGAGTAAGTCTTCTAAGCTTGATCTTGTGGTTTGAACCGTTGGATTCGAGTTTTGAGGTTAGAATCTTGATCTACTTTGATTATTGTTGTTGACTATCTAGCTGCATTGCATGATCGAATCTGTTTTGCATGTCGTGCAACGTTTTGAAGTTGGTTTTGAAAAGAGAAAATGGTTTTTCATGTGTTCTTGAAGAAAGTCTCATTTTGATCCGAAAGTTTGGAACGAAAATCATGTTTTGTGTTTGTTCTTGCATGACCATCTTGCATGGGTACCCAGGTCCATGTTTTGAACTCTTGGCATGAAACCTCAGATCTTTGTAACGAGTTTTGATCTTGCATTCATCTTCCTCATGATCATGTCCATCATATTCTTCATGTGCTTTAAAGGGAAACCCAGGTTTTCCCGACTTTGCTTTTGGTTGAGGCCAGCGGGACCACACCTCGGCAAGGATGTGTGGGACCTCGGCAAAGACCTGGTTGGTACCCAGTGCGTTTCCATGAGACGGGAGCAGTGTTTAAACTCCCAGCATGTTTTGCTTTGTTTTTGACTTGGATCTGGTGAGGATGCCGAGATCATCTGCGTGCATATAAAGCTTGTTTTGAGAATGTGATTTGCCATGTGATTGTAGGTCCTTGATATTTGCTTTGAGTCTACACCTGAAGAACTAGGTGAGTGGTATTATTGATAAAGCTATATTATACTTGTTTTGATAAATCTTGCTTGCTTCGTTTTGACAAAAGTGTTTTGTTAAGCATGAATGATCAGCTCTTGTTTTGGTATGTTAAGTATAATCCTTGTTTTGATGCCATCTTTGAAAAGGATACGGTCCTCTCTTGGAAAGTCCCTCGTGCTGGAGGACTTTAAACTTTCGCAGCACTAAGCATAAAAGGATACGGTCCTTGTTAAATCGGGCTACGGGCCTAAGTAACACAAGTCCCTTGTACTGGAGGACTCTAAACTTTCGCGGTACCAAGTGCACAAGTCCCTTGTACTGAAGGACTCTAAACTTTTGCAGTACCTTTGACTAAACGATTACGGATCGTATAGCCCTTGATACTTGAAATACTTGAGTGATGAATACGGTTCATCCCTTGCTTCGCCGATGTTAAAATACTTGATTGATGAATACGGTTCATCCCTTGCTTCGCCGATGTTGTAATACTTGATTGATGAATACGGTTCATCCCTTGCTTCGCCGATGTTGTAATACTTGACTGATGAATACGGTTCATCCCTCGTTTTGCCGATGTCAGTAAGCATCTTTGGATACTTGTAATATTTGATTGATGAATACGGTCCATCCCTCGCCTTGATAAAGTTTGATGTGTTTCGTTTGAAAGACTTCGGCTATATTCATGCAAAACCTTTATTTCTAGTACCATTCACTGAGTATCCAAGCTCACCCTCTCTATATATATGTAGGTGATGAGCAAGACGTCGGCGATGCCTAGACTGTTTTGAAAGCTTGTTTTGGATCCGTGCTTATGTCGGCTTTATTTTGCATTCATGTCGGCGAATCTTGAAAATCATGCTTCTTGGCTTGTAATTGCTGTATTTTGTATATGTCGGCTCAAGAAGCCTTTTGATCAAGATGTAACACATGTCTTGCTTTGTTGTATTCAACTTGTAAAGTTAATTGGAAATGTTTGGCATTGCATTTGATCTACGCACAGCTCTTATGGACCACTTGTATTTGATTTATTGCTTCCGCATTTGTGAGCCCCGTTCATTATACTCTGATTATGTTGAGTTTTTTAAAGTTGGCCTTCGGTAATTACGGATTACTGGCCATCACGGCACCAAACTACTAGGGGCGGTTTGGGGTCGTGACAGTCTCGGTACCTCACACTCAGGTCGGGATATACCGTCAAACCCTTCTCAACTTTCCCACTGGAGATCCTCTCTCGGAAGGATTCTACCTCAAGGTCACCTCTCTGTGCCTCTAACACTCTAGTCACAGTTGTGGGCTGCGCGACAACGGAAAACAAGGCCGCAGCCTCAACAGATTCGCCCAGTAGCAAATCAAACTCGCCAAGTGCTCCCAACATCTCCCATTCTCGGATGGCAATACAAGCTACATCACTAATGGATTTCCTACTAAGGGCATCGGCCACAACATTGGCCTTTCCCGGATGATAGTGTAACTCAAAGTCGTAGTCCTCAATGAACTCCATCCATCTCCTCTGCCTCAAATTCAAGTCTCTCTGTGTAAACAGATACTTCAAACTCTTGTGGTCCGAGAACACCTCGAACCTCTCACCATAAAGGTAGTGCCTCCAGATTTTCAAGGCAAAGATCACTGCTGCTAACTCTAGGTCGTGAGTAGGGTAATTTTTCTCGTGAATTTTCAACTGATGTGAGCCATAAGCTACCACACTCCCCTCTTACATCAACACACAACCCAAACCCTCTCGTGAGGCATCACAATAAACCGCATAACCCAACCCTCTTTCTGGAATAATCAAAACCGGAGCGGTGGTCAACCTAACCTTCAACTCTTGGAACGACTTTTCACAAGTCTCACTCCACACAAATTCGACTCCCTTCCGAGTCAATCTAGTCAACGGCGAGGCTAGCCTGGAGAAATCTTTCACAAACCGACGGTAATACCCAGCTAATCCCAGAAAACTACGGATCTCAAACACACTCTTAGGCTGTGCCCAATCTTGCACTGCCTCTACCTTGGATGTATCGACAGATACCCCCTTCCCGGATACCACATGGCCTAAAAATTTCACCTCTCCTAGCCAGAACTCACACTTCCCAAACTTGGCATACAGCCTATGGGCTCTAAGCAACACAAGCACCACTCTCAAGTGTTCATCGTGCTCCTCCTCAGAAGGCGAATAGATAAGAATGTCGTCCACGAAGACAACCACAAATCGATCTAAGAACTCCCGAAAAACCCGGTTCATCAAGTCCATAAAGACTGCCGGTGCGTTGGTAAGCCCAAACGGCATTACCAAAAACTCATAATGGCCATACCGTGTACGGAATGCCGTCTTAGGAATATCTTCCTCCCTTACCCTCAACTGGTGGTAGCCCGATCTCAAGTCTATCTTAGAGAAACAACGGGAACCCTTCAACTGGTCAAATAGATCATCTATACGGGGCATAGGGTACTTATTTTTGACCGTAGCCCGATTCAACTTCCGATAGTCAATACACAATCTCAAGGCACCATCTTTCTTTTTAGTAAAGAGGGTCGGTGCTCCCCACGGTGAAACACTAGGGCGAACAAAACCCTTACCTAGCAATTCCTGGAGCTGAACTTTCAACTCAACCAACTCTGCTGGAGCGAAACGATAAGGTGCCATAGAAATTGGCGTCGTGCCGGGCACTAAATCAATAGAGAACTCTATCTCTCGATGAGGTGGCAAACTAACAAGGTCCTCGAGAAAGACATCCGAGTACTCACAAACCACTCTCGGAAACACAACACAGGTCTCATCACACTCACCACTCTCAAAGCTAGCAAGTAGACCACTAAGCTCACTTCGCCCTCGCGAATCATACCCCAGTGGCAAAACACTACCAACTCGGTCTCCCAAGAAATGGAACCACTCCCCGCTCAAGGTACATAACATGACCCTCTGGCGGTAGCAATCGATAACAGCCCGGTATGACGATAACCAGTCCATACCCAAAATAACATCAAAGCCCTTCATGGGCATGACCACAAATGGAAAAGGAAGCCTATGGTCGGCGACCTCTATATCACAACCTCTAACACCCTGTTTCAAGATCAACTCACCACCAAGAGGTGACACTACACAAATAGGAGATGCTAACTGTGCTAACTCCAATTCCAAAATAGATGCAAATGCAGCAGATACAAAAGAATGAGATGCACCCGTGTCAATCAACACACTAGCAACCGAGTTGCAAAACAGAAAAGTACCTCTCACCACTGATGGAGCCGGTACTAAATCCTGCGCGGTAACAGCATACATGCGCCCTGTAGGCCCCTGATCTACCTGCTCACCCCTCAGAGCAAAAGACTGCTGCACAGACTGGGATGACGAAGCTCCCGGATTGGCCCTCGAGGCCTGCACAGACTGAGCTAGCTGAAAACCCTGCATCTGCCTAGAACCAGACGCTCCCGAAGTAGCACTCAACTGCGGGCAATACCTCTTCAGGTGCCCCGGTTGACCACTGTAGGAACCCACACTTTATGTCCTCATCATGTTCATGAGCATCGGTAAGATTATGACTTGTTTAGCTTGCATGTGTATGTTGTGATTTGTTTCGCTTGAGCTAATGCGATCCATGTCTTGATTTGAAGCCTTGTGATTTGTCTAAGTGTAGTGTGCTTGTCTTGTTTCTCCCTTAATGCGAAACCTAGGTTACGCCTTGCTTGAGTTATACTAGCCGATGTTATTCCAATGCCGAGGTCATCCTTAGTCTAGTATTAGTATCTTGAAACCCCTTGTTGACCTCAGTCCTTGCCTTGACCACATTAGCCGAGATGTTACCTTGCACCCAAGTGATCTCGTCCTGGAAGTGGTATGACCTAGGCCGAGGTGTGGCGCATCTAGGCCAAGATGTGGCACAGCTTAGTCAAGTGTTGTCCTTCCTAGCCGAGGTCATTGTCACCTTAGTTGCCAAAGTCTTATGATTAGCCGATGTCACCCCCTTACCGGAGTGCCATTCCGTGTGGCTTGTTAGATATGCCTTGTTATTAGCCGATGTCATAGTCTGTCAGAGAGCCCATACCGCTTTGCTTGTTGAACACCCTTCCACCATGCTTTGTCTGGCCTGTCAGCCACCTTTTCAGGATGAACCCAACCAGTCGCCGCCACGTGTCTCAGCAGAGGGTTAACCCCAGAACCGGGTATAGAAAACTATCATTTGGTATCATAAACTTGCCTTGTAGAGAGAGAGAAGCTCTAGAAGAGGGAGAAGAGTTCTTGAGAGAGAAGTAGATCTTCAAGCTTGATTCCTAGAGATCGAACCGTTAGATCCGCGTTCTAAGGTTAGATTCTTGATCTGCTCATGATGTTCCTTATGTTTATGTTATTTCATTGCATGATTGAAAATGATTTGTAAGCCATGCATCGTTTTGAAGCTCGATTTTAGAAAGAGAAAATGACATTCATGTGTTCTTCAAGAAAAGTCTTGTTTGATCCGAAAGCTTGCATAAAGAATCATGATTTTGTGTTTGTTTCCGCAAGGATTTCAAGTACGGGTACCCAGGTCCATGTTTTCAAACTCATAGCACGAAAATCCCAGATTTGTGATGGCAGATTATGATCAAACATTCGTGTTTTTCATGTTTTCACACTCATGTTCTTCATGTTTTTCAGCAGAGGGAAACCCAGAGTTTCCCGACCTCTTTTCCTTGCATGTGGCCCTCGGGAACACACCTCGGCAAGGAGGTGTGGAACCTCGGCCTAGACCTGGTTGGTGCCCAGCATGTTTTCCGAAAACATTTGTGTACATGAGAGACTCGTTTGAAAGCGCATTCAATAGGCTTTGCCATGTGTTGTAGGACTTGGGCTTGTCTCGACCCCGACGTGTGAAGAAACGATGTGAGTGGTATTTCTAATAAAGCTATGTTACACTTGTTTTGATAAATCTTGTTTTGCCTTGTTTTGAAAAGTACTTGATCTAGCATGAATGACTATCCCTATTTTGTATATCAAATGCTATCTTGTTTTGATGACTCGTCTTGGCAGTGCTTAGTGCTAGAGGACTCTAAACTTTCGCAGCACAGCTTGTCTTGACAGTCCTTAGTGCTAGAGGACTCTAAACTTTCGCAGCACAGCTTGTCTTGACAGTCCTTAGTGCTAGAGGACTCTAAACTTTCGCAGCACAGCTTGTCTTGAAGGTCCTTAGTTGCAGGGGACTATAATGCAACTGCACTCTTGTCTTGACAGTCCTTAGTGCTAGAGGACTCTAAACTTTCGCAGCACAGCTTGTCTTGGCAGTCCTTAGTGCTAGAGGACTCTAAACTTTCGCAGCACAGCTTGTCTTGACAGTCCTTAGTGCTAGAGGACTCTAAACTTTCGCAGCACAGCTTGTCTTGACAGTCCTTAGTGCTAGAGGACTCTAAACTTTCGCAGCACAGCTTGTCTTGAAGGTCCTTAGTTGCAGGGGACTATAATGCAACTGCACTCTTGTTTTGGGAATGTCATCACCCTCTTGTATTAAGTAGATGTAATAACATCCAAAGAACTTGAAAGGCCGGCAATGAACTTGACTTTTTCTTGATTGTAAAGTATACTTTGTATTGTTTTGAAAGAAATCTTGGATATCAATCATGCAAACCTTTATTTCTAATATCATTCACTGAGTATCCAAGATCACCCTCTATATATATATATGTAGGTGATGAACAAGAAGGCATTGAGGCCTAGACGTGATTGCCGATGTGTTTTGATTGCCGATGTGTTTTGGGCGTATAGCCGACATGTTTTGGATTTGCGTTTTGCATCGTCTTGAAGATTATGCTTCTCGGCTTATGTTCTTTGTTTGTTTTGGCATATGTCGGCTTGAGAAGCCTTTTAGTCAGGATGTGTTTTGTATCTCATTCTTGCTGTACCTAAATTGTAAGACTTGTAAAGATGTTTGATGTATGACATTCCATTGGACTTATGCACGGCTCTCATGGACTATTTAGATTTTGTATATGTATATATATATATTGCTTCCGCACTTGTAAGCCCCATATTTTATACTCTGATTGTGTGTGATTTTTGTAAGACGGCCTTCGGTAACCTCGGGTTACTGGCCATCACGGCACCAAACTACTAGGGGCGGTTTGGGGGCGTGACAACCACACTGATAACAAGACAAAGACTGGCCTCTGCCCTGACTCTGGCCCTGAGGTCTAGCTGAAGAAGAAGCAGCCCGCTGACCCCCTCCCTTCTGCGGGCAAACTGAAGACTTGTGACCCAGCTGGCCACACGCAAAACAAGTCAGGCCTCCCTAACGACCTCTCCCCGAGCCTGCACTCGGTACCGGAAAGGTCGATCTAGCAACTCCTCCCTGAGACTGCTGAGGGTTAGAACCCCTCTGTCTCCTGCCATCACCCTGACCATCTTAGCTCCTCTTGGAACCTCTCTGCCCCTCATCCTCCTCCGGCATCATAAGCTCCATATGAGCTGCAGCATCCACTAAGTTTCTATACTCTCGGATGTAAGACCCACCAACTCTCAACTTGAGGCCCCGCCTCAACTTCCGCTCAAACTCATAGCAACGACGTTCTTCGGACGCCACCAACTCAGGTGCAAACCCGGACAAACTAGTGAAAGTGGCCTCAAACTCTGCCACAGACATACCCTGCTGATTAAGCCGGCTAAACTGATCCCTCAGCTTCTCCCTAGCCAATGCAGATAAGAACCTCTCCTGGAAAGCATTTACAAATGCCTCCAATGTACCACCAACACGAGCCTTCTCGTACTTCCACCATTGACCCGCATCTCCCTTCAGCTGGAAGGATGCCAAGGTCACTTTCAGTGCCCCGTCCTCGATGCCTAGCATCTCGAACGTCTTACTCATCTGTTCTAACCACTCGTCAGCCTTCAGTGGCTCCTTTGGATCCCCAACAAACTCGTCCGGGTTAGACCGGAAGAACTCCCTCTTCAAGAAGGAAGGCCCTGCCTCGACTGCCTGATTCCCTGCTCTGAGAATACCCAAAGCCCCTGCTATCTCTCGTGCCAAGGTACTCATAGCCTGCTGACCCGCTGGCTCGGCCACGTTGCCCTGACCAACTCCCTCCTGTACTGCCGGAATATGATCCGGTAAGGGTACTTCCTGCCTCGCAGGCCTACCATGCCTAGCACCTCTTCCTCGTCCTGACATCCTAATAAAGGTAATACAGAACGTTAGCACATTCACAAATGTGCCAAAACTAAACACTCACGTCCTAATGCATGGACAACGGTAATTCACTCCACGTAAGCACATAAACACATAAGCACTTACGAATTTCATTTCTGGATAATGATAGTCCCAAGGCGTTACTAGAGTTCCGGTTAGAAACGGCATTGATCAAGTGCCTTTCCAACAAGACTCCCAGAAACCCAAGGATCCAATCAACATCCTAGAAACTACATTCCATACCCACATAGTCACATAAGCATGTTATCAATTAAGCACATAGCATATGACACTACATCTAAGTCTCTATCAAGCGAGACAAACCCATTGGGATCCTAATCACTTCCCACGTACCCAAAGTATTCGAACCCGGTACGCTCTGATACCAAGTTGTCACGCCCTCATAAAAATAACATTAAACCCATCAATATAGACATGAATTGGTAATAAAGATAAACATTCTTCTATTCATCAGAGTAGTTTCTTACAAAAGTATTACATGTTAACAACAAAAGCAAATGCCCTAAGGGCTTACAGCTTTCCAAGTTAACACTTGGTTACAACAAAAGAGTGCTAACTCATTTACACATTAAGCCCTTGGCTTGAATATACATGTAATACATCAAAATAAAACAACAAAAGTGTGTCTGCCTCTAGCCTCCCAAGCTATGTCCTTGGAGGTGGCATGCTACCTGTACCTGAAAATGATATTCCCATATAGGGTGAGCCATAGCCCAGTAGAAACATACTAAACCAAATATGAACAATGACTAAAAGATTAGCAGTTGATAGATGGTCAACACTGATACTTTCCCTTATCACACTTTACATTTTCATGACATACAAGTCCATATTACAACTCATTTTCCAATTCCTTTCAATTCTCAAATTACAACCATGGCTCAGAACCTGGCCAAACAACCCGTATGAGACAGTAACTCATATCAAGCACTTCCCATTTCATATTAGATAAGCATACTAGCTATATCACACAACAACAGATAAGCATACAAGCTATATCATCACTTCCACAGATATGCATATGAGCACTATCACACTTCCAATGACAAGCATATGAGCTCTGTCAACACATTAATAGATAAGCATATGAGCTCTATCTATGGAGTCCATCCCCTATCTCCTCCCAACACATCCGGTTTAGAGGTCCATCCCCTATCTTCCCCTAAACCGTGGAGTACATCCCCTATCTCCTCCAATACAACACAATGCATATAAATAATCATTATACACATCATCACGCAACACATAAATTTAGCGTGTTCTTTCAATCATCATACTCAAAGACTCATTCCAGTGATTAGTTTCCGTTTGCCTAATCATCATGCATTGTCTACAACAATCACGACTATCCTCCACCGATAGCCCAAAGCAGTTATTTCTATACAGAAAATAAATACAACAATGGATATATAATTAACATTTCAATTAGGTGAGCGATAATAATCCAACTACACCCTTTAACCCCATATATTTCCAATCTCAACATTTCCAATTCAATTCCTCATTTCTCATAATTAGTTTTACAAACTAATTAACCAATGTAATTAGGGCATTTTCCATAATTAACATTACAACCCTTAGGTTCCATTTAAATTAATGTTTTATCATTAATTTCACCTTTTCCATGCCAAACATGCATCTAGGCTTTATTACGAATAAAACTCCAACCTTTGTAAATTTACACAAAAGCCCCAAACTTTCACCAACTTACCAAACCAACCCCAACATCTCAAAATACTAAAATTTAAAGACAAAGCTCATAGAAAAGAGTAGGATATCCCTACCTCAAATCCGGAGCCCCAAGGGAGAAGATGACAAAATCCAACATGCTCCAAATCCCGAAATTTTCAGATCAAAAGGACACCCTCGACGATCAACACAACTTTTACAAAGGCCGAAGAGAAAGAGGGCACTCTAACTAGATCAAACCCTAGAGATAAGGGAATATCTAGAGAGAGAGGCTCTCAAAAAGGGTTTTTAGAAAAAGTAGGAGAGAGAAAGAAAAGCAAAAAGTGATTTGAAATCACCCAGCGGATAACTCATATACGTATGACCCGCTCGAGGGGAGAACACGACGCTCGAGCGCCAAGAACAAAACTCTGGACACGCTCGAGCGCAATAAGGCCCGCTCGAGCGCCAAGACACAAGAATAAAGCACTTCCACTCGAGCGCCAAAACTAGTCCGCTCGAGCGCCAAAACCAGTCCGCTCGAGCGTAGATTTCCACCTCCCAGAACCTATACCCAGGAAGTACTATCCGCTCGAGCGCCAACAGACCCGCTCGAGCGCCACCGCTCGAGCGTAAAGAAACCCGCTCGAGCGCAGAAATCACATCTGCAGAAGTTTCGCAGAAACCCGAATTACTGGAGGTGTGTAATCCCCGCTCGAACGCAAAAAGACCCGCTCGAGCGGAACGCTTAAAAACTGAACAACAAGGAATTGAAACCAGGGCCTAACCAACCTGTAACAAACCTGCCCACACATCCTATAACTCAATTACGAAGTAAAAAGGATGTAAACAAGATAATAATCAACTATCAACATCCACGGACACATGTCCGAATCACTATACAACAAGGGTAAACCCGGGATCGCTATAAAGTAAATTTCACATAAGTACAAACCAAGACAAAAATCTCATTCTAGTTAAGACAAGTCAAGGAAATTTACTACTGCAACTTAGCAAAACAAGATTATACAAATGCTCATGCCCGAGGCTAAGGTGAGGAATGAGGGTCACTACAGCTACCTAGGCTTCGGCATGCGGCTGCATGCCAAGGTGCGCACAAGACAACCAAAGGTGTAAGTGATCATGCAAGGTAGGCCAAGGTGAGATACGATGCTTGGCCTAAGTGTGAGGTCTAGGTAAGAGTGATCTCGGCGACCACACCTCGGGGAGTGAGATCTGGAGATCTGGGTTTCCACCCGTGAAGAACATGAACATGAAGATCATGAAGAATGAATGCTAAAATCATAACTTCTTTACTACAAAAATCTGGGATTTCATGCTATAAGTTCGAAAACATGGACCTGGGTACCCATACTTGAAAATCATGTGAAAACAAACACAAAAACATGGATCTAGGCATAAGCCTTCGGATCAAAACATGACTTTTCTTGAAGAATACATGAATGTTATTTTCTCTTTCTAAAACCGAACTTCAAAGCAGTGCATAGCTTACAAATCATATTCAATCATGCAATGCAATAACATAAACATAAAGAACGACAAGAGCAGATCAAGAATCTAACCTTAGAACACGGATCTAACGGTTCGATCTCAAGGAATCAAGCTTGGAAATCTACCTCCTCTCAAGAACTCCTCTTCCTCACCTAGAGCTTCTCTCTCCTCTTCAAAACAAAGATATAGAAATGATAGGTTTTCTCTCTCTATCGGCTGACTTAACACTCAGCTCGGACACGTGGCAACGACTGGTTGGTTCTCTTCAAAAAGGTGATAGGTTGACAAGAAAAGACTATGACAAAGTGTATCTAACAAGCTACCCGGTAAGGCACTCCGGCAAGTGATGACATCGACTAAGGACAAAGCTTCGGCAACTAAGGTGACAATGACCTCGGCTAGGAAGGACAACACTTGACTAAGCTGTGCCACACCTTGGCCTAGATGTGCCACACCTTGGTCTAGGTCATACCACTCCAGGACAAGATCACTTGGGTGCAAAGGTAACATCTCGGCCTAGATAATACACATCTCGGCCTTGGTGATGAACACCTCGGCCTAGATAATGACATCTCGGCCAATATGTCAAGGCGAAGGTGGAGGTCAAACAAAGTTGTTCCAAGATAACTTCTAGACTGAGGATGACCTCGGCTTGGAATGATCTAGGCGTACATAACTTAGGCTTGGCAAGACCTACGCTTAATATCAAGGAAGGAGCAAAGCATGCATACAACACTTAGACATAACACATAAAACACAAAGCAAGACGAGATTCATGAATGCAAACTTAACAAGGCAAGGCAATATAAATGAACATGAACATGAACATGACTACAACATGAATATGGGTTGTTACAGCAACTTAACATGGCAAAACATGTAAATGCATGCAAACATGACTAGGACATAAATTGTGGGTTGTTACATTTAATTTTCTGCAACTTCCATTTTTATTTTTATTTAACTTCCTTTTTTGTTCAGGTTTCTTTTCTACTCAACTTCCTTTTTTATTTAATTTCCAAATAGATCGTTAATGTATAGTGGTTTCTTGAATGAACTTCCATTTTTAATTTTCTGCAACTTCCATTTTTATTTCTATTCGACTTCCATTTTTATTCAAGTCATTTTTCTATTCAACATTCTTTTTTATTTAATTTCCAAATACATCGTTAAGGTATAGTGGTTTATTGAATGAATTTCAAATTTTAATTTTCTCCAACTTCCATTTTTTTTCGATTCAACTTCTTTTTTTCTTCAAGTTTTTTTTTTCTATACAACTTTCTTTTTTATTTAATTTCCTAATAGATCGTTAAGGTATAGTGGTTTCTAGATTGAACTTCCATTTTTAATTTTATGCAACTTTCATTTTTATTTTTATTCAACTTCCATTTTTATTCAATTTACTTTTCTATTAAACTTCCTTTTTTATTTAATTTCCAAATAGATCGTTAAAGTATAGTGGTTTCTTTCATGAACTTCCATTTTTATTTTTATTCAACTTCCATTTTTATTCAAGTTAATTTTCTATTCAACTTCTTTTTTTTATTTAATTTCCAAAAAGATCGTTAAGGAATAGTGGTTTCTTGAATGAACTTCCATTTTTAATTTTCTGCAACTTCCAATTTTATTTTTATTTAACTTCCTTTTTCATTCAAATTCTTTTCTACTCAACTTCCTTTTTTATTTAATTTCCAAATAGATCGTTAAGGTATAGTGGTTTCTGGATTGAACTTCCAATTTTAATTTTCTCCAACTTCCATTTTTATTTTTATTCAACTTCCATTTTTATTCAATTTACTTTTCTATTAAACTTCCTTTTTTATTTAATTTCCAAATAGATCGTTAAGGTATAGTGGTTTCTTGAATGAACTTCCATTTTTAATTTTCTGCAACTTCCATTTTTATTTTTGTTCAACTTCCTTTTTCATTCAAGTTTCTTTTCTACTCAACTTCCTTTTTTATTTAATTTCCAAATAGATCGTTAAGGTATAGTGGTTTCTTGAATGAACTTTCATTTTTAATTTTCTGCAACTTCCATTTTTATTTTTATTCAACTTCCTTTTTTATTTTTATTCAACTTCCTTTTTTATTCAATTTACTTATCTATTAAACTTCCTTTTTTATTTTATTTCCAAATAGATCGTTAAGGTATAGTGGTTTCTTAAATGAACTTCCAATTTTAATTTTTTGCAACTTCCATTTTTATTTCTATTCAACTTCTTTTTTTCTTCAAGTTTCTTTTCTATTCGACTTCCTTTTTTAATTAATTTCCAAATAGATTGTTAAGGTATAGTGGTTTCTAGATTGAACTTCCATTTTTAATTTTATGCAACTTTCACTATTATTTTAATTGAACTTCCATTTTTATTCAATTTACTTTTCTATTAAACATCATTTTTTATTTAATTTCCAAATAGATCGTTAAGGTATAGTGTTTTCTTGAATGAACTTCCAATTTTAATTTTCTGCAACTTCTATTTTTATTTCTATA
Organism: Camellia sinensis; assembly: GCF_055761805.1. NCBI lineage: Eukaryota > Viridiplantae > Streptophyta > Magnoliopsida > Ericales > Theaceae > Camellia > Camellia sinensis. The sequence goes on along the minus strand of NC_138962.1, from coordinate 904,374 downwards.
CAACTTCTTTTTTTATTCAAGTTTCTTTTCGAATCAACTTCCTTTTTTATTTAATTTCCAAATAGATTGTTAAGGTATAGTTGTTTCTGGATTGAACTTTGATTTTTAATTTTATGCAACTTTCACTTTTATTTTTGTTGAACTTCCATTTTCATTCAATTTTTATTTTATTTCCAAATAGATCGTTAAGGTATAGTGGTTTCTTTAATGAACTTCCATTTTTAATTTTATTCAACTTCCATTTTTATTTTTATTCAACTTCCATTTTTATTCAAGTTATTTTTCTATTCAACTTCCTTTTTTATTTAATTTCCAAAAGATCGTTAAAGTATAGTGGTTTATTGAATGAACTTCCATTTTTAATTTTCTGCAACTTCCATTTTTATTTTTATTCAACATCCATTTTTATTCAAGTTATTTTTCTATTCAACTTTCATTTTTATTTTTATTCAACTTCCATTTTTATTCAATTTACTTTTCTATTAAACTTCATTTTTTATTTAATTTCCAAATAGATCGTTAAGGTATTGTGGTTTCTTGAATAAACTTCCATTTTTAATTTTCTGCAACTTCCGTTTTTATTTTTATTCCACTTCCATTTTTATTTAATTTCCAAATAGATCGTTAAGGTATAGTGGTTTCTTGAATGAACTTCCAATTTTAATTTTCTGCAGCTTCCATTTTTATTTCTATTCAGCTTCCTTTTTTGTTTAATTTCCAAACTGATCGTTAAGGTATAGTGGTTTCTTGAATGAACTTCCAATTTTAATTTTCTGCAACATTCATTTTTATTTAAATTCCAAATAGCTCGTTAAGGTATAGTGGTTTCTTGAATTCTCTTCGAATTTTAATTTTCTGCAACTTCCATTTTTATTTCTATTCAACTTCTTTTTTTATTCAAGTTTCTTTTCTATTCAACTTCCTTTTTTATTTAATTTCTAAATATATCGTTAAGGTATAGTTGTTTCTGGATTGAACTTCCATTTTTAATTTTATGCAACTTTCACTTTTATTTTTATTCAACGCCCATTTTTGTTCATTTTACTTTTCTATTAAACTTTCTTTCTAATTTAATTTCCAAATACATCGTTAAGGTATAGTGGTTTCTTGAATGAACTTCCATTTTTAATTTTCTGTAACTTCCATTTCCATTTTTAATTTTCTGCAACTTCTATTTTTATTTTTATTCAACTTCCATTTTTATTCAAGTTATTTTTCTATTCAACTTACTTTTTTATTTAATTTCCAAATAGATCGTTAAGATATAGTGGTTTTTTGAATGAACTTCTCTTTTAATTTTCTACAACTTCCATTTTTATTTCTATTCAACTTCTTTTTTTAGTCAAGTTTCTTTTCTATTCAACTTCCTTTTTTATTTAATTTCCAAATAGATCGTTAAGGTATAGTGGTTTCTGGATTGAACTTCCTTTTTAATTTTATGCAACTTTCATTTTTATTTTTATTCAACTTCCATTTTTATTCAATTTACTTTTCTATTAAACTCCCTTTTTTTATTTAATTTCCAAATAGATCGTTATGGTATAGTGGTTTTCTTTAATGAACTTCCATTTTTCATTTTCTACAACTTCCATTTCCATTTTTAATTTTCTGCAACTTCTATTTTTATTTTTATTCAACTTCCATTTTTATTCAAGTTATTTTTCTATTCAACTTCCTTTTTTATTTAATTGCCAAATAGATCGTTAAGATATAGTGGTTTTTTGAATGAACTTCGCTTTTAATTTTCTGCAACTTCCATTTTTATTTCTATTCAACTTCTTTTTTTATTCAAGTTTCTTTTCTATTCAACTTCCTGTTTTGTTTAATTTCCAAATAGATCGTTAAGGAATAGTGGTTTCTGGATTAAACTTCCATTTTTAATTTTATGCAACTTTCATTTTTATTTTTATTCAACTTCCATTTTTATTCAATTTACTTTTCTATTAAACTTCCTTTTTTATTTAATTTCCAAATAGAACGTTAAGGTATAGTGGTTTCTTTAATTAACTTCCATTTTTAATTTTCTGTAACTTCCATTTCCATTTTTAATTTTCTGCAACTTCCATTGTTATTCAATATATTTTTCTATTAAACATCCTTTTTTATTTAACATTCAAATAGATCGTTAAGGTGTAGTGGTTTCATGAATCAACTTCCATTTTTAATTTTCGGCAACTTTCATTTTTATTTTTATTCAAGTTTCTTTTCTATTCAACTTCCTTTTTTACTTAATTTCCAAATAGATCGTTAAGGTATCGTGGTTTCTGGATTGAACTTCTATTTTTAATTTTATGCAACTTTCATTTTTATATTTATTCAATTTCCATTTTTATTCAATTTACTTTTCTATTAAACTTTCTTTTTTATTTAATTTCCAAATAGATCGTTAAGGTATAGTGGTTTCTTGAATGAACTTCTATTTTTAATTTTCAGCTACTTCCATTTTTATTTTTATTCGACTTCCATTTTTATTCAATTTTCTATTCTATTCAACTTCCTTTTTTATTTAATTTCCAAATAGATCGTTAAGGTATAGTGGTTTCTGGATTGAACTTCCTTTTTAATTTTATGCAACTTTCATTTTTATTTTTATTCAACTTCCATTTTTATTCAATTTACTTTTCTATTAAACTCCCTTTTTTTATTTAATTTCCAAATAGATCGTTAAGGTATAGTGGTTTCTTTAATGAACTTCCATTTTTCATTTTCTACAACTTCCATTTTTATTTTTATTTAACCTTCTTTTTCATTCTAGTTTCTTTTCTACTCAACTTCCTCTTTTATTAAATTTCCAAATAGATCGTTAAGGTATAGTGGTTTATGGATTGAACTTCCATTTTTAACTTTATGCAACTTTAATTTTTATTTTTATTCAACTTCCATTTTTATTGAATTTACTTTTCTATAAAACTTCCTTTTTTATTTAATTTCCAAATAGATCGTTAAGGTATAGTGGTTTCTTCAATGAACTTCCATTTTTAATTTTCCGCAATTTTCATTTTTATTCAAGTCATTTTTCTATTCAACTTCCTTTTTTATTTAATTACCAAATAGATCGTTAATGTATAGTGGTTTCTTGAATGGACTTCGAATTTTAATTTTCTGCAACTTCCAATTTTATTTCTATTCAACTTCTTTTTTTATTAAAGTTTCTTTTCTATTCAACTTCCTTTTTTATTTAATTTCTAAATAGATCGTTAAGGTATAGTAGTTTCTGGATTGAACTTCCATTTTTAATTTTATGCAACTTTCACTTTTATTTTTATTCAACTTCCATTTTTATTCAATTTACTTTTCTATTAAACTCCCTTTTTTATTTAATTTCCAAATAGATCGTTAAGGTATAGTGGTTTCTTGAATGAACTTCCATTTATAATTTTCTGCAACTTCCATTTTATTTTTATTCAACTTCCATTTTTATTCAAGTTATTTTTCTATTCAACTCCCTTTTTTATTTAATTTCCAAATAGATCGTTAAGGTATAGTGGTTTCTTAAATGAACTTCCATTTTTAATTTTCTGCAACTTCCATTTTTATTTTTATTTAACTTCCTTTTTTGTTCAGGTTTCTTTTCTACTCAACTTCCTTTTTTATTTAATTTCCAAATAGATCGTTAAGGTATAGTGGTTTCTGGATTGAACTTCCATTTTTATTTTTATTCAACTCCCATTTTTATTCAATTTACTTTTCTATCAAAGTTCCTTTTTTATTTAATTTCCAAATAGATCGTTAAGGTATAGTGGTTTTTGAATGTACTTTCATTTTTAATTTTCTGCAACTTTCATTTTTATTTTTATTCGACTTCAATTTTTATTCAAGTCGTTTTTCTATTCAACTTCCTTTTTTATTTATTTTCCAAATACATCGTTAAGGTATAGTGGTTTCTTGAATGAACTTCCAATTTTAATTTTGTAACACCCTCAAAATAGTACACAAAACCCAACACTCTAGACATGCATTGAGATAAGAGAAATCAACACATTTCCATTCATCAGAGTAGTTCTTAAAACAATATTACATGTTAACAACAAATGTAAATGCCCTAAGGGCTTATAACTTTCCAAGTCAACACTTGATTACAAAAAAGTACTAACTCTATACAAGGAAAGCCCAAGGCTTGGTACACGTGTTTAATAGAAACAAAAGAATCAAAAAGAGTCTTCAACTCTCATCTCCATCCAAGCTATGGCCTTGGAGGTGGCATGCTACCTGTACCTGAAAATGATGTCCCATATAGGGTGAGCCAACGCCCAGTAGAGATATGCTAAACACAGTATGAGCAATAACTAAGACTTTAGCAATTGATAAACGTTTAACTCACACCAATCAATTCGCACTCCACTTTCGTTACAAGACCACTGCATTCATGTCTCATTTCATTTTCCATTTCTTATCCAATTCACAATTCAACTACGGCTCAGAACCTAGCCAACAGCCTAGATGAGACAGTAACTAATGTCAAATATTTCCCATTTCCCATTAGATATGCATATGAGCAATACCAACAAATCAACAGATAAGCATATGAGCTATATCAACAATTCAACAGATAAGCATATGAGCTACATCAACACTTCAATAGATAAGCATATGAGCTATATCAACACTTCAATAGATAAGCATATGAGCTGTATCAAATTTCGGTTTAGAGGTCCAGCCCCTTTCTTCCAATAAATCGTTCGGTTTAGAGGTCCAGCCCCTTTCTTCCAATAAACCGTTCGGTTTAGAGGTCCAGCCCCTTTCTTCCAATAAACCGTTTGGTTTAGAGGTCCAACCCCTTTCTTCCAATAAACCGTTCACACAAAACAACATATATATATACACACATTGGTAGTATACATAATCAATCAATACATAAAGTTAATGTATTCATTCAACAGTCACACTCTATGACACGTCCATTCGATTAGTTTTAGTTTGCCTAATCCTCATGCATTGTCTACAACAATTGAAACTACCCTCCACCGGTAGCCCAAGCAATTATTTCTAAACAGATAATAAAAGCTCCAACAGATAAAATTATCAACATTTTCACAAATGAGCGATGAATAAATCTAACTCCACTAGTCCATCTAATAATGAGCCAATTTCATTATATTCACTTCAATTTCACAAATCCATAACTTTCCCAAATTTAATTATATCAATTAATCAATACACAAATTAGGGCTTTCTCCCCCAACTCTCAATATTAACCATAGATTCAAATATCAACAACCAACACTCAAATCATCATTTTGAGACCCAGAATACATGTTTAAGAATCAAAATAACAAACCCTTGTTTATACCATTGTGAAACCCTAAGTCCCAAAATCAACCAACTTCAACACTTTATCAAAACTACCAATAATCTATGTCGAAGACCATAATAGTGAGTAGGAATCCCTACCTCAAATTCGGGGCTCAAGGGAAGAAGATGACGGAACTCAACGTGCTCCAAAACTTGAAATTTTCGGATCAAAGGAAAGCCCTCGACGATCAACCCAACTTTTGTAAAGACCAAAGGTGAGGAAAACACCCTAGCTAGATCAATACTTAGAGAGAAGTTATGGTTTTAGAGAGAGGAGCTCTTAAATGGCTTTTTGGAAAAGTAAGAGAGAGAAACGGGTGTGAAAAAGTGATTCAAAAAGTGATTTCACGGACTGATATAATCGACTCCCCGCTCGAGCGTGGAAACACCCGCTCGAGCGCGGAAAGAGCCGCTCGAGTGTAGATTGCACACTTCCAGAAGTTTTGCAGACTAGGTCCCCGCTCGAGCGTCAAACTCCCTGCTCGAGCGGACGAACAAAATCAAAGTTTCACGCTCGAGCGTCAAAACTCCCGCTCGAGCGCACGAAGACCTGCAGAGAAAGATACTGGGAGATGGGAATCCACGCTCGAGCGTCAAAACGCCAGCTCGAGCGGAGAAGCAACGACGAAGGGCCCGCTCGAGCGTCAAAATCCCCGCTCCAGCGTGAAGGCCAAATTCTGGGTATCAACTCTAGGTTTCTAAGTTCAACCAACCTGTTTCAAACCTGCCCAACACAACCCAAGACTCAAATACAAAGAGTAAAGGTCTGCAATGAGAATAGGACAACAACAAATCTACGGAACCAAGTCCGGATTATAGTTAAACAACAATAGGGAAAACCGAGATCGCTATAAATTTTCTGCAACTTCCATTTTTATTTCTATTCCACTTCTTTTTTTCTTCAAGTTTTTTTCTATTCAACTTCCGTTTTTATTTAATTTCCAAATAGATCGTTAAGGTATAGTGGTTTCTGGATTGAACTTCCATTTTAAATTTTATGCAACTTTCATTTTTATTTTTATTCAACTTCCATTTTTATTCAATTTACTTTTCTATTAAACTTCATTTTTTATTTAATTTCCAAATAGATCGTTATGGTATAGTGGTTTTGTAACGCCCTCAAAATAATAACATTAAACCCATCAATATAAACATACATTTATATACAAAAGATCCACATTTTCTCAATTCATCAGAGTACTTCATTACAAAAGTATTACACGTTAACAACAAAAGTAAACGCCCTACGGGCTTACAGCTTTCCAAGTTAACACTTGGTTACAAAAGAGAGAATTGACTCGGTTACACATTAAGCCCTTGGCATTGAATTTACATGTAATACATCAAAAGGAGATTGGAGAACAAAAGTCTGTCCGCCTCTAGCCTCCCAAGCTATGTCCTTGGAGGTGGCATGCTACCTGTACCTAAAATGATGTTCCCATATAGGGTGAGCCACAGCCCAGCAGAGATATACTAAACCAACTATAAACAATGCCTAAAAGATTAGCAACTGAAAGATGGTCGATACTTACACCTCCATTTACATCTTATTTCAATTCCATGACAACCAAGCCTACGTTACAATTCACTTTCCATTTCTTATTCGACTTTGAGTTTGAAAACAAGGCTCAGTACTCTGGCCAAAACATTTGATGAGGTTATAGTTCATCACTAGAACACTTTCGAAATTCACGGTGGATACACATTTTGGTGTTGTATCAATAACACATAAACTACTTCCATACTTCACAAACGATGATGATATACATTTTAGTGCTATATCAAATCAAACAAACTTTTCAATAGATAAGCTTATGAGCTATATCACTACTACAACAGATAAGCATATGAGCTATATCAATACCACAACAGATAAGCATATGAGCTATATCAACATTCCAATAGATAAGCATATGAGCTATATCAATACCACTACAGATAAGCATGTTACACATCAACAGATAAGCATATAAGCTGTATCCACACTGCACTAGACAAGCATATGAGCTATATCTACACTTCACAAAGATAAGCATATGAGCTGTATCTTCACTTCTCTAGACAAGCATATGAGCTATATCTACACATCACCAAGATAAGCATATGAGCTGTATCTTCACTTCTCTAGACAAGCATATGAGCTGTGTCTACGGAGTTCATCCCCCATCTCCCCCCAATCCTATCCGGTTTAGAGGTACATCCCCCATCTTCCCCTAAACAGCGGAGTACATCCCCCTTCTCCCTCTCTACACAAGCAATGCATATAAACATAGAATCATATACACATCGATCAATACATAAAGTTAATGTATTCTATCAACCGTCTACACATAATGCATATAAACACATTGGTCATATACACAATCACTCAATACATAAAGTTAATGTATTCTATCAACCGTCATACTTTATGACACATCCGCTTGATTAGTTTTAGTTTGCCTAATCATCATGCATTGTCTACAACAATCAACACTACCCTCCACCGGTAGCCCAAGGCAATTATTTCTAAGCAGGAAATAAATGCACAAATGGATAATATATCAACATTTCAACTAGATGAACAATAAAAGATTCGTCTACACTCTTTAGTCCCATACATTCCCAATTTGAACATTCTCAATTCAATTCCTTGTTTTCTTCAATTAATTATATGCATTAATTAATTAATCCAATTAGGGAAAATTACCATAATTCACAAAACAACCCTAAGGTTCCATTTCCATCAATGTCTCAACATTAATCTCATTTCTCTATGCCTAACATGCATATAGGTTTATATATTTAAAACCCCAACTTTTGTAAAATTACACAAAGGTCCAAACTTTCTCAAAATTACCCAACAACCCCCAACATATCAAAATGCTAAAATTTAAAGACAAAGCTCATAAGACGGAGTAGGTTATCCCTACCTCGAATGATGGGGCTCAATGAAGGAGACGAAGAAACGGAAATGCTCCAAATCTCGAAATTTTTAGATTAAAAGATAGCCCTCGACGATCAACACAACTTTTGTAAAGGCCCAAGGTGAGAAAACAACTCCTACTAGATCAATCCTAAGAGAGAAGTTAGGGTTTTAGTGAGAGGAGCTCTCAAAATACCTTTTTGGAAAAGTAAGAGAGAGAAAAGATGTTGAAAAGTGAACAAAAAGGTCGGATCTCGGCTTTATATAAAAGTCGACCCACTCGAGCGTCGAACTCCCCGCTCGAGCGTCACTCACAGATCCCCGCTCGAGCGTCCAATCCCCCGCTCGAGCGGCGGATGCACGCTCCCAAAACTTTTACAGACATGATGCCCGCTCGAGCGTCAAACTCCCCGCTCGAGCGTCAGACACATACTCCCGCTCGATCGTCCAATCCCCTGCTCGAGCGTATACCACTACAGACGAAAAACTGGATGGGTGACTTACCCGCTCGAGCGCCAAAAGCGCTGCTCGAGCGGAGGGACCAAAAACTGGGCAAAGATTTTACGTTTTAAAACATAACCAACTTATTCCCAACTTGCCCAACACAACCCAAAGCTCGAACACAAGCAGAAAGGAATAGAAAGAGGATAAGACAACAGCACTCTTACGAAACCAAATCTGGATTACAGTTAAGCACGAAAGGGAAAACCGGTCTTTAATGAATTTCCATTTTTAATTTTATGCAACATCCTTTTTTATTTTTATTCAACTTCCATTTTTATTCAAGTTATTTTTATATTCAACTTCTTTTTTTATTTAATTTCCAAATAAATCGTTAAGGTATAATGGTTTCCTAAATGAACTTCCATTTTTAATTTTCTGCAACTTCCATTTTTATTTTTATTCAACTTCCATTTTTATTAAATTTACTTTTCTATTAAACTTCTTTTTTTTATTTAATTTCCAAATAGATCGTTAAGGTATAGTGGTTTCTGCATTGAACTTCCATTTTTAATTTAATGCAACTTTCATTTTTATTTTTATTCAACTTCCATTTTTATTCAATTTACTTTTCTATTAAACTTCCTTTTTTATTTAATTTCCAAATAGATTGTTAAGTTATAGTGGTTTCTTGAATGAACTTCCATTTTTAATTTTCTGCAACTTCCATTTTTATTCAAGTTATTTTTCTATTCAACTTCTTTTTTTATTTAATTTCCAAATATATCGTTAAGGTATAGTGTTTTCTTGAATGGACTTCCAATTTTAATTTTCTGCAACTTCCATTTTTATTTCTATTCAACTTCCTCTTTTATTTAATTTCCAAATAGATTGTTAAGGTGTAGTGGTTTCAGGATTGAACTTCCATTTTTAATTTTATGAACTTTCACTTTTATTTTTATTCAACTCCCATTTTTATTCAATTTACTTTTCTATTAAACTTCATTTTTTATTTAATTTCCAAATAGATCGTTAAGGTATAGTGGTTTCTTTAATGAACTTCCATTTTTAATTTTATGCAACTTCTATTTTTATTTTTATTCAACTTCCACTTTTATTCAACTTCCTTTTTTATTTAATTTCCAAATAGATCGTTAAGGTATAGTTGTTTAAAGAATGAAATTCCATTTTTAATTTTCTGCAACTTCCATTTTCATTTTCATTTAACTTCCTTTTTTGTTCAGCTTTCTTTTCTACTCAACTTTATTTTTTATTTAATTTCCAAAATGATCGTTAAGGTATAGTGGTGTCTGGATTGAACTTCCATTGTTAATTTTATGCAACTTTCATTTTTATTTTTATTCAACTTCCATTTTTATTCAATTTACTTTTCTACTAAACTTCCTTTTTTATTTAATTTCCAAATAGATCGTTAAGGTATAGTGGTCTTTTGAATGAACTTCCATTTTTAATTTTCTGGAACTTTTATTTTTATTTTTATTCAACTTCCATTTTTATTCAATTTACTTCTCTATTCAACTTCCTTTTTTATGTAATTTCTAAATAGATCGTTAAGGTATAGTGGTTTCTTGAATGAATTTCCATTTTTAATTTTCTGCAACTTCCTTTTTTATTTTTAAGTAACTTCCAATTTTATTCTAGTTACTTTTCGAATCAACTTCCTTTTTTATTTAATTTCCAAATAGAACGTTAACGTATAGTGATTTCTCGATCGAACTTTCATTTTTAATTTTATGGAACTTTCATTTTTATTTTTATTCCAATTCCATTTTTATTCAATTTACTTTTCTATTGAACTTCCTTTTTATTTAATTTCCAAATAGATTGTTAAGGTATAGTGGTTTCTTGATTGAACTTCCATTTTTAATTTTCTGCAACTTCCATTTTTATTTTTATTCGACTTCCACTTTTATTCATGTTATTTTTCTATTCAACTTCCTTTTTTATTTAATTTCCAAATAGATCGTTAAGGTATAGTGGTTTCTTCAATGAAGTTCCAATTTTAATTTTCTGCAACTTCCATTTTTATTTCTATTCAACTACTTTTTTTATTCAAGTTTCTTTTCCATTCAAATTCTTTTTTTATTTAATTTCCAAATAGATTGTTAAGGTATAGTGGTTTCTGGATTGAATTTCCATCTTTAATTTTATGCAACTTCCACTTTTATTTTTATTCAACTCCCATTTTTATTCAATTTACTTTTCTACTAAACATCTTTTTTTATTTAATTTCCAAATAGATCGTTAACGTATAGTGGTTTATTTAATGAACTTCAATTTTTAATATTATGCAACTTCCATTTTTATTTTTATTCAACTTCCATTTTTATTGAAGTTATTTTTCTACTCAACTTCCTTTTTTTATTTAATTTCCAAATAGATCGTTAAGGTATAGAGGTTTCTTGAATGAACTTCCAATTTCAAATTTCTGCAACTTCTATTTTCATTTCTATTCAACTTCCATTTTTATTCAAGTTATTTTTCTATTCAACTTCCTTTTTTATTTAATTTCCGAATAGATCGTTAAGGTATAGTGGTTTCTTGAATGAACTTCCAATTTTAATTTTCTGGAACTTCCATTTTTATTTCCATTCAACTTTCTTTTTTATTCAAGTTTCTTTTCTATTCAACTTCTTTTTTTTATTTAATTTCCAAATAGATTGTTATGGTATAGTGGTTTTGGGATTGAACTTCCATTTTTAATTGTATGCAACTTTCACTTTTATTTTTATTGAACTTCCATTTTTATTGAATTTTCTTTTCTATTAAACTTCTTTTTTATTTAATTTCCAAATAGATCGTTAGGGTATAGTGGTTTCTTTAATGAACTTCCATTTTTGATTTTATGTAACTTCTATATTTATTTTTATTCAACTTCCATTTTTATTCAAGTTATTTTTCTATTCAATTTCCTTTTTTATTTAATTTCCAAATAGATCGTTAAGGTATAGTGGTTTCTTGATTGAACTTCCATTATTAATTTTCTGCAACTTCCATTTTAATTTTTATTCAACTTCCATTTTGATTCAGGTTATTTTTCTATTCAACTTCCTTTTTTATTTAATTTCCAAATAGATCGTTAAGGTGTAATGGTTTCTTGAATGAACTTCCATTTTTAATTTTCTGCAACTTCCATTTTTATTTTTATTCGACTTCCACTTTTATTCAATTTATTTTTCTATTCAACTTCCGTTTTTATTTAATTTCCAAATAGATCGTTAATGTATAGTGGTTTCTTCAATGAACTTCCATTTTAAATTTTCTGCAACTTTCATTTTAATTTTTTTTCAACTTCCATTTTTATTCAGGTTATTTTTCTATTCAACTTCCTTTTTTATTTAATTTCCAAATGGATCGTTAAGGTATAGTGGTTTCTTGAATGAAGTTCCATTTTTAATTTTCTGCAACTTCCATTTTTATTTTTATTTGACTTCCATTTTTATTCAGTTTACTATTCTATTCAACTTCCTTTTTTATTTTATTTCCAAATAGATCGTTAAGGTATAGTGGTTTCTGGATTGAACTTCTTTTTTAATTTTATGCAACTTTCATTTTTATTTTTATTCAACTTCCATTTTTATTCAATTTACTTTTCTATTAAACTCCCTTTTTTATTTAATTTCGAAACAGATTGTTAAGGTATACTGGTTTCTTGAATGAACTTCCATTTTTAATTTTTTAAAACTTCCATTTTTATTTTTATTCAACTTCCATTTTTATTCAAGTTATTTTTCTATTCAACATCCTTTTTTATTTAATTTCCAAATAGATCGTTAAGGTAGAGTTGTTTCTTGAATGAACTTCCAATTTTAATTTTCTGCAACTTCTTTTTTTATTTCTATTCAACTTCTTTTTTTAACTCAAGTTTCTTTTCTATTCTACTTCTTTTTTTATTTAATTTCCAAATAGATTGTTATGGTATAGTGGTTTCTGGATTGAACTTCCAGTTTTAATTTTATGCAACTTTCACTTTTATTTATATTGAAGTTCCATTTTTATTGAATTTGCTTTTCTATTAAACTTCCTTTTTTATTTAATTTCCAAATAGGTCGTTAAGGTATAATGGTTTCTTGAATGAACTGCCATTTTTAATTTTTTGCAACTTCCATTTTTATTTTTATTCGACTTCCATTTTTATTCAATTTATTGTTCTATTCAACTTCCGTTTTTATTTAATTTCCAAATAGATCGTTAAGGTATAGTGGTTTCTTGAATGAACTTCCATTTTAAATTTTCTGCAACTTTCATTTTAATTTTTATTCAACTTCCTTTTTTATTTAATTTCCAAATATATCGTTAAGGTATAGTGGTTTCTTGAATGAACTTCCATTTTTAATTTTTTGCAACTTCCATTTTTATTTTTATTCGACTTCCATTTTTATTCAATTTACTATTCTATTCAACTTCCTTTTTTATTTAATTTCCAAATAGATCGTTAAGGTATAGTGGTTTCTGGATTGAACTTCCTTTTTAATTTTATGCAACTTTCATTTTTATTTTTATTCCACTTCCATTTTTATTGAATTTATTTTTCTATTCAACTTCCTTTTTTATTTAATTTCCAAATAGATCGTTAAGGTATAGTGGTTTTTTGAATGAACTTCCATTTTTAATTTTCTACAACTTCCATTTTTATTCTAGTTACTTTTCGAATCAACTTCCTTTTTTTTTTTCAATTTCCAAAAAGATTGTGAAAGTATAGCGGTTTCTGGATTGAACTTCCATTTTTAATTTTACGCAACTTTCACTTTTATTTTTATTTAACTTCCATTTTTATTCAATTTAGTTTTCTATTAAACTTCCTTTTTTATTTAATTTCTAAATAGATCGTGAAAATATTGTGGTTTCTTGAATGAACTGTAATTTTTAATTTTCTGCAACTTTCATTTTTATTTTTATTCGACTTCCATTTTTATTCAAGTTATTTTTCTATTCAACTTCCTTTTTTATTTAATTTCAAAACAGATCGTTAAGGTATAGTGATGTCTTGAATGAACTTCCATTTTTAATTTTCTGCAACTTCCATTTTTATTTCTATTCAACATCTTTTTTTATTCAAGTTTCTTTTCTATTCAACTTCCTTTTTCATTTAATTTCCAAATAGATCGTTAAGGTATAGTGGTTTCTGGATTGAACTTCCATTTTTAATTTTATGCAACTTTCATTTTTATATTTATTCAATTTCCATTTTTATTCAATTTACTTTTCTTTTAAACTTCCTTTTTTATTTAATTTCCAAATAAATCGTTAAGGTATAGTGCGTTCTTGAATGAACTTCCATTTTTAATTTTCTGCAAATTCCATTTTTATTTTTATTCGACTTCCATTTTTATTCAAGTTATTTTTCTATTCAACTTCTTTTTTTATTTAATTTCCAAATATATCGTTAAGGTATAGTAGTTTCTTGAATGAACTTCCAATTTTAATTTTCTGCCACTTCCATTTTTATTTTTATTCGACTTCCATTTTTATTCATGTTATTTTTCTATTCAACTTCTTTTTTTATTTAATTTCCAAATATATCGTTAAGGTATAGTGGTTTTTGAATGAACTTCTATTTTTAATTTTCTGCAACTTCCATTTTTATTTTTATTCAACTTCCATTTTTATTAAATTTACTTTTCTATTAGACTTCCTTTTTTATTTAACTTCCGAATAGATCGTTAAGGTATAGTGGTTTCTGCATTGAACTTCCATTTTTAATTTAACGCAACTTTCATTTTTATTTTTATTCAACTTCCATTTTTATTCAATTTACTTTTCTATTAAACTTCCTTTTTTATTTAATTTTCAAATAGATTGTTAAGTTATAGTTGTTTCTTGAATGAACTTTCATTTTTAATTTTCTGCAACTTCCATTTTTATTCAAGTTATTTTTCTATTGAACTTGTTTTTTTATTTAATTTCCAAATATATTGTTAAGGTATAGTGTTTTCTTGAATGAATTTCCAATTTTAATTTTCTGCAACTTCCATTTTTATTTCTATGCAACTTCCTTTTTTATTTAATTTCCAAATAGATTGTTAAGGTGTAGTGGTTTCAAGATTGAACTTCCATTTTTAATTTTATGAATTTTCACTTTTATTTTTATTCAGCCCCCATTTTTATTCAATTTACTTTTCTATTAAACTTCATTTTTTATTTAGTTTCCAAATAGATCGTTAAGGTATAGTGGTTTCTTTAATGAACTTCCATTTTTAATTTTATGCAACTTCTATTTTTATTTTTATTCAACTTCCTCTTTTATTCAAGTTATTTTTCTATTCAACTTCCTTTTTTATTTAATTTCAAAATAGATCGTTAAGGTATAGTGGTTTCTACAATGAACTTCTATTTTTAATTTTCTGCAACTTTCATTTTTATTTTCATTTAACTTCCTTTTTTATTCAGCTTTCTTTTCTACTCAACATCATTTTTTATTTAATTTCCAAAAAGATC
The DNA here is from genome assembly GCF_055761805.1 of Camellia sinensis. Classification (NCBI taxonomy): domain Eukaryota; kingdom Viridiplantae; phylum Streptophyta; class Magnoliopsida; order Ericales; family Theaceae; genus Camellia; species Camellia sinensis. Next base: position 889,277 of record NC_138962.1, on the reverse strand, counting down.
GTTAAGGTATAGTGGTTTCTGGATTGAACTTCCATTGTTAATTTTATGCAACTTTCATTTTTATTTTTATTCAACTTCCATTTTTATTCAATTTACTTTTCTACTAAACTTCCTTTTTTATTTAATTTCCAAATAGATCGTTAAGGTATAGTGATTTTTTGAATGAACTTCCATTTTTAATTTTCTGGAACTTTTATTTTTATTTTTATTCAACTTCCATTTTTATTGAATTTACTTTCTATTCAACTTCCTTTTTTATTTAATTTCCAAATAGATCGTTAAGGTATAGTGGTTTTTTGAATGAACTTCCATTTTTAATTTTCTACAACTTCCATTTTTATTTTTAAGTAACTTCCATTTTTATTCTAGTTACTTTTCGAATCAACTTCCTTTTTTATTTAATTTCCAAATAGATCGTTAACGTATAGTGGTTTCTCGATCAAACTTCCATTTTTAATTTTATGGAACTTTCATTTTTATTTTTATTCCAATTCCATTTTATTCAATTTACTTTTCTATTGAACTTCCTTTTTTTATTTAATTTCCAAATAGATCGTTAAGGTATAGTGGTTTCTTGAATGAACTTCCATTTTTAATTTTCTGCAACTTCCATTTTTATTTTTATTCGATTTCTATTTTTATTCAAATTATTTTTCTATTCAACTTCTTTTTTTATTTAATTTCCAAATAGATCGTTAAGGTATATTGGTTTCTTGAATGAACGTCCATTTTTATTTCTATTCAACTTCTTTTTTACTCAAGTTTCTTTTCTATTCAACTTCTTTTTTTATTAAATTTCCAAATAGATTGTTATGGTATAGTGGTTTCGGGATTGAACTTCCATTTTTAATTTTATGCATCTTTCACTTTTATTTATATTGAACTTCCATTTTTATTGTATTTGCTTTTCTATTAAACTTCCTTTTTTATTTAATTTCCAAATAGATCGTTAAGGTATAGTTGTTTCTTCAAGGAACTTCCATTTTTAATTTTATGCAACTTCCATTTTTATTTTTATTCAACTTCTATATTTATTCAAGTAATTTTTCTATGCAACTTCCTTTTTTATTTAATTTCCAAATAGATCGTTACGGTATTGTGGTTTCTTGAATGAACTTCCATTTTTAATTTTCTGCAACTTCCATTTTTATTTTTATTCGACATCCATTTTTATTCAAGTTATTTTTCTGTTCAGCTTCCTTTTTTATTTAATTTCCAAATAGATCGTTAAGGTATAGTGGTTTCTTGAATAAACTTCCAATTTTAATTTTCGGCAACTTCCATTTTTATTTCTATTCAACATCTTTTTTTATTCAAGTTTTTTTTCTATTCAACTTCCTTTTTTGTTTAATTTCCAAATAGATTGTTAAGGTATAGTGGTTTCTGGATTAAACTTGCATTTTGAATTTTATGCAACTTTCACTTTTATTTTTATTCAACCTCCATTTTTATTCAATTTACTTTTCTACTAAACTTCCTTTTTTATTTAATTTCCAAACAGATCGTTAAGGTATAATGGTTTCTTGAATGAACTTCCATATTTAATTTTCTGCAACTTACATTTTTATTTTTATTCGACTTCCATTTTTATTCAATTTATTTTTCTATTCAACTTCCGTTTTGATTTAATTTCCAAATAGATCGTTAAGGTATAGTGGTTTCTTGAATGAATTTCCATTTGAAATTTTCTGCAACTTTCATTTTTATTGTACTTCCTTTTTAATTCAAGTTTCTTTTCTACTCAACTTCCTTTTTTATTTAATTTCCAAATAGATCGTTAAGGTATAGTCGTTTCTGCATTGAACTTCCATTTTTAATTTTATGCAACTTTCATTTTTATTTTTATTCAACTTCCATTTTTATTCAATTTACTTTTCTATTCAACTTCCTTTTCTATTTAATTTTCAAATAGATCGTTAAGGTATAGTGGTTTCTGGATTGAACTTCCATTTTTAATTTTCTGCAACTTTCATTTTTATTTTTATTCAACTTTCATTTTTATTCAATTTACTTTTCTCTTAAACTTCCTTTTTTATTTAATTTCCAAACAGATCGTTAAGGTATAGTGGTTTCTTGAATGAACTTCCATTTTTAATTTTCTGCAACTTCCATTTTTATTTCTATTGAACTTCTTTTTTCATCCAAGTTTCTTTCCTATTCAACTTCCTGTTTTTTTTAATTTCCAAATAGATTGTGAAGGTATAGTCGTTTCTAGATTGAACTTCCATTTTTAATTTTACGCAACTTTCACTTTTATTTTTATTCAACTTCCACTTTTATTCAATTTACTTTTCTATTAAACTTCCTTTTTTATTTAATTTCCAAATAGATCGTGAAGATATTGTGGTTTCTTGAATGAACTTTAATTTTTAACTTTCTGCAACTTTCATTTTTATTTTTATTCGACTTCCATTTTTATTGAAGTTATTTTTCTGTTCAACTTCCTTTTTTATTTAATTTCCAAATAGATCGTTAAGCTATAGTGATGTCTTGAATTAACTTCCATTTTTAATTTTCTGCAATTTCCATTTTTATTTCTACTCAACATCTTTTTTTATTCAAGTTTCTTTTCTATTCAACTTCCTTTTTTATTTAATTTCCAAATAGTTCGTTAAGGTATATTGGTTTTTGGATTGGACTTCCTTTTTAATTTTATGCAACTTTCATTTTTATTTTTATTCAACTTCCATTTTTATTCAATTTACTTTTCTATTAAACTCCCTTTTTTATTTAATTTCCAAATAGATCATTAAGGTATAGTGATTTCTTGAATGAACTTCCATTTTTAATTTTCTAAAACTTTCATTTTTATTTTTATTCGACTTCCATTTTCATTCAAGTTATTTTTCTATTCAACTTCCTTTTTTATTTAATTTCCAAATAGATCATAAAGGTATAGTGGTTTCTTGAATGAACTTTCATTTTTAATTTTCTGCAACTTCCATTTTTATTTTTATTTAACCTCCTTTTTCAGTCTAGTTTCTTTTCTACTCGACTTCCTTTTTTATTTAATTTCCAAATAGATCGTTAAGGTATAGTGGTTTATGGATTGAACTTCCATTTTTAACTTTATGCAACTTTAATTTTTATTTTTATTCAACTTCCATTTTTATTGAATTTACTTTTCTATAAAACTTCCTTTTTTATTTAATTTCCAAATAGATCATTAAGGTATAGTGGTTTTTTCAATGAACTTCCATTTTTAATTTTCTGCAACTTCCATTTTTATTCAAGTAATTTTTCTATTCAACTTCCTTTTTTATTTAATTACCAAATAGATCGTTAAGGTATAGCGGTTTTATAGCGACCCCGGTCTTTTCCCATTTGATTATTGTATCCGGACTTAGGTTCCGTAGATTCCGTCGTTGTATTATTGTTGTTTTCATTCATTATTTTCTTATTTTGAGTCTTGGGTTGTGTTGGGAAGATTTGGAGCAGGTTGGTTGAGCTTAGGAACCAAGTCTAGTTGCCCAGATTTTGGCTTGTCCGCTCGAGCGGGGGTTTGGACGCTCGAGCGGGGAATACACCCATCCAGTATGTCCTGTGTAGTGTTGGCCGCTCGAGCGGGGGATTGGACGCTCGAACGGGAAGTCGTGAGTGACGCTCGAGCGGGGATTTGGGCGCTCGAGCGGGGACCTGTCTGCAAAAACTTCTGGGAGTGTGCATTCGCCGCTCGAGCGAGAGTTTGGCCGCTCGAGCAGAAGTCTGTGAGTGGCGCTCGAGCGGGGGTTTCCACGCTCGAGCGGGGCGACTGGTATGAAAATTCGAGATCCGACTTTCTGGAGGATTTTTCATCTCCCTTTTTATTTTAAAACCCTAGAACCGTCTTCTCCCTCTCCTTACACACCTTCTCTCTTAGGTTTGATCTACTTAGAGTGTATTTCTACCCTAAGTCCTTTGTTAAAAAGATAGAGTGGGTCGAGGGCTTCCGTTTGATCTGAACAATCCTGGGTTTGGAGCACTTTGGTTTTCGTCATCTTCTCCATTCGACTTCTTCGCTTCAAGGTAGGGATTTCCTACTCCATCCTATAAGTTTTGTCCTAAGTTTTGGTATTTTGATATGTTGGGAGTACTTTGGTAATTTTGGGAAAAACCCTAGTTGTCTTAATAAATTAATTTGTATAATTAATTTAAGGAAATTGGGGAAATTGGTTAAATGCATGAAATTGAGGAATTCATTGATTAAATGGTGTAGTTGGATAATTAAAATCACTCGCTTATTGAATTGTTGATATATTTATTTCCAGTCTAGAAATAACTGTTTTGGGCTATCGGTGGAGGATAGTCGTGTTTGTTGTAGACATTGCATGTGGATTAGGAATAACTGAAACTAATCATATTGGTTAAGTTATTAATTTTGACTATTGCATTAATACAGAAAATACGTGTATTGATTGAGCATTGCATTTGCATATGTTGTTTTGTGTGGGAGGAGATAGGGGATGTACTCCACGGTTTAGGGGAAGATAGGGGATGGACCTCTAAACCGGATTTTGTTTGGGAGGAGATAGGGGATGGACTCCATTAGCATCACTTTTATGTGTGCTTATTTATATTGAAGTGTTTTATTTGATACAGCACTAAAATGTGTATCAAACTGGAAGTATGAAGTGTTTGATTTGAGCCTGAGTCTCATCTGTTTGTTGACATTGGAAGAATGTGAATATAATATATATAGTTCACTGTTGTAAGTTTGGCCAGGTTCTGAGCCATATTGATAAAGTTGAAAAGTGAAACGTGTCTTAGACAATATTGTCATGAGACTGTAAAATGATGTAATTGATTATCTTGGTTAACCATCTATTGAATGCTAATGCTTTATTCAATGCTTATATTTGGTTTAGTATTTTTCTACTGGGCTGTGGTTCACCCTTTATGGGAACATCATTTTCAGGTTCAGGTGATAAGCTACCTCCAAGGACTTAGCTTGGAAGGATTTAACTTTTGGATTCTGAAGACCATCTTTAGTTATTTGTTTTTATTTGATATATAATCAAGCCTAGGGCTTTATTTGTATTTGAGTTAGAACTCATATTTTGGGTCCAAGTGTTGGCTTGGAAAAATGTAAGCCCGTAGGGCATTTAATTTGGTATTACATGTAATGTTTTTATTTAATAATACTCTGATGAATGGCATAATGAATTGTTTTCTTTTAATATTTCATGTCAATGATGTATATATAATGGGTTCATTTTGAGGGCGTGACAACTTGGTATTAGAGCGTACCGGGTTTGAATACTTTGGGTACGTGGGAAGTGATTAGTATCACATTGGGTTCGTCTCGTTTGATAGAGAGTTAAAGTAATGTTATATGCTGACGTGATAACATGTTTATGTGATTATGTGGGTATGGAATGTAGTTTCTAGGATGTTGATTGGACCCTTGAGTTTCTAGTAGTCTTGTTGGAAAGGCACTTGATCACTGCTGCTTCCAACCGGAACTATAGTAACGCATTGGGACTATCATCATCCAGGAATGAAATTCGTAGGTGCTTATGTGATTATGTGCTTACGTGGAATGAATTATTGTTGTCCAATGCATTAGGACGCGAGTGTTTAGCTTCGACACATTTATTAATGTGCTAATGTCTTTGTTTCCTTTATTAGGATGTCAGGACGAGGACGAGGACGCGGTAGGCGTGGTAGGCCGGGTAGGCAGGAGGTGCCTGTGCCAGAGGAGATTCCGGTAGTTGAGGAAGGAATTGGCCATGCCAATGTGGCCGAGCCAGTAGGCCAGCAGGCTATGGGCGCTCTAGCCCGAGAGATAGCAGGGGCATTCAGGGAGTCAGTAGGCATTCTCAGAGCTGAGAATCAAGCTCGGGATGTTGCTGCAGATGCAGGACCTTCCTTTCTGAAGAGGGAGTTCTTCCGGTCTAATCCGGATGAATTTGTGGGTGATCCTAAAGAGCCGCTTAAGGCAGATGAATGGCTCGAACAGACAACGAAGACGTTTGAGATGCTTGGCATCGAAGACGAGGGGTTGAAAGTGACCTTGGCATCTTTTCAGTTGAAGGGGGATGCGGGTCAGTGGTGGAAGTTCACTAAGGGTCGTATAGGAGGTACATGGGAGGCTTTTGTGAATGCTTTCCAGGAGAAGTTCTTATCTCCAGTAGTCAAGGAGAAGCTGCGAGACCAGTTTTGTCAGCTTAAGCAGGCGAGTTCTTCAGTGGCCGAGTTTGAGGCTGCATTTACTAGCTTGTCCAGGTTTGCACCTGAGTTGGTGGCGTCTGAGGAACGCCCTTGTATTGAGTTTGAGAAGAAGTTGAGGCGTGGCCTCAAGCTGAGAGTTGGGGGAACTATGATTCGGGATTATGGGCGTATGGTTGATGCTGCAGCTCACATGGAAATCATGATGCAGGAGGAGGAGGAAGGACAGAAGGGCTCCAAGAGGAGCCAGGATGGTCAGAGTGATAGTAGGAGACAGAAGGGTTTTAATCCTCAACAGTCTCAGGGTAGCTTTTCTAGATCGACTTTTCCTGTGCGGAGTGCTAGTTCGGGGAAAGGCAGCCAGGGAGACAATACCTGTTTCAAGTGTGGCCAGCTAGGCCACAAGTCTCCAGTTTGTCCTCAGAGGGGAGGAGTGCAGAGAGCAGCATCATCTTTGGCTCGATCTCAGAGCCAGAGTCAGGGTAGAGGCCAGCCACTCTCGTGTTATCAGTGTGGTCAGCCAGGGCATATGAAGAGGTATTGCCCGCAGTTGGGTGGCACACCTGGTGCATCTGGTTTAAGGCCGATTCAGGGTCAGCAGCCAGCTCAGTCGGGTCAGGCCTCGAGAGCCAATCAGGGGGCTTCATCGTCCCAGTCGGTACAGCAATCTTATGCTCCTAGGGGTGAGCAGGTTGATCAAAGGTCGTCTGGGCGCGTGTATGCTGTTACCGCGCAGGATCTTGTGCCGGCACCATCAGTTGTGAGAGGTACCTTCTTGTTTTGCAACTCGGTTGCTAATGTTTTGATTGATACGGGTGCATCTCATTCCTTTGTGTCTGCTGCATTTGCATCTGTTTTGGAGTTGGAGTTAGCACAGTTAGCATCTCCTATTTGTGTAGTGTCACCTCTTGGGGGTGAATTGATCTTGAAACAAGGTGTTAGGGGTTCTGATATAGAGGTTGATTATCATAGAATCCCATTTTCCTTTGTAGTTATGCCTATGAGGGGTTTCGATGTTATTTTGGGTATGGACTGGTTATCGTCATACCGGGCAGTTATTGATTGCTACTGCCAGAGGGTCACTTGTTGTACCGTGAGCGGAGAGTGTTTTCATTTTCTGGGGGACCGGGTTGGTAGTGTGTTGCCACCGGGGTTTGTTTCGCGAGGACGGAGTGAGCTTAGTAGTCTACTTGCTAACCTTTCGATTAGTGAGGATGATGAGACTCAGATAGTGTTGCCAAGGGTGGTTTGTGAGTACTCGGACGTCTTTCCCGAGGATCTTGTTGGTTTGCCACCGCATCGAGAGATTGAATTCTCTATTGACCTAGTGCCCGGCACGGCGCCGATTTCTATGGCACCTTATCGTTTGCCCCAGCCGAGTTAGTTGAGTTGAAGATTCAGCTCCAGGAGTTACTAGACAAGGGCTATATACGTCCTAGTGTGTCGCCATGGGGAGCACCGGCCCTCTTTGTTAAAAAGAAAGGTGGTGCTTTGAGACTTTGTATAGATTACCGGAAATTGAATCGGGCTACGGTTAAGAATAAGTACCCTATGCCTCGTATAGATGATCTGTTCGATCAGTTGAAGGGATCCCGTTGTTTCTCGAAAGATAGATTTGAGATCGGGTTATCATCAGTTAAGAGTCAGGGAGGAGGATATTCCGACGACGGCATTCCGTACGCGGTATGGCCACTATGAGTTTTTGGTAATGCCATTTGGGCTCACCAATGCACCGGCAGTATTTATGGATTTGATGAACCGGATATTTCGAGAATTTTTAGATCGTTTTGTAGTTGTCTTCGTGGACGACATCCTTATCTATTCACCTTCTGAGGAGAAGCACAAGGAACATTTGAGAGTGGTGCTTGAGTTACTTAGAGCCCATAAGCTTTATGCTAAGTTTGGGAAGTGTGAGTTTTGGCTAGAAGAGGTTAAGTTCTTAGGCCATGTAGTTTCTGGGGAAGGAGTGTCTGTTGATACATCCAAGACTGAGGCGGTGCAAGATTGGGCACAGCCTAAGAGTGTGTTTGAGATCCGCAGTTTTCTGGGGTTAGCTGGGTATTATCGTCGGTTTGTGAAAGATTTCTCCAGATTAGCTTCACCTTTGACTAGATTGACTCGGAAGGGAGTCAAATTTGTATGGAGTGAGACTTGTGAAAAGTCGTTCCAGGAGTTGAAAGTTAGACTAACCACCGCTCCAGTATTGATTATTCCAGAGAGAGGGTTAGGTTATACAGTCTATTGTGACGCCTCACGAGAGGGTCTGGGTTGTGTGTTAATGCAAGAAGGGAAAGTAGTTGCCTATGGCTCACGTTAGTTGAAAATTCATGAGCAGAATTACCCTACGCATGATCTAGAGTTAGCAGCTTTGATATTTGCCTTGAAGGTTTGGAGGCATTATCTTTATGGTGACAGATTCGAGGTATTCTTGGATCATAAGAGTCTGAAATATTTGTTTACACAGAAAGACTTGAACTTGAGGCAGAGGAGGTGGATGGAGTTCATAGAGGATTATGACTTTGAATTGCATTATCATCCGGGAAAGGCCAATGTGGTGGCCGATGCCCTTAGCAAGAAACCTGTTGGTGACATAGCTAGTATAACCATCCGAGAATGGGAGATGTTGGGTGCACTTGGGGAGTTTAATTTACTTCTGGGCGAATCCGATGAGGCTGCGGCCTTGTTTTCTGTTGTTGCACAGCCTACACTCGTGACTCGAGTGTTAGAGGCTCAGAGGGGTGACCTTGAGGTAGAATCCCTCCGAGAAAAGATCTCTAATGGGAAGGTTGAGAAGGGTTTGACGGTGTATTCCGACCTGAGTATGAGATACCGAGACCGTCCGTTTGTGCCGGAGTCTTGCCGAGAGGAGGTACTCCGAGAGTTCCATCATTCACGCCTTGCGGTGCATCCGGGAGGTACTAAGATGTATCAGGATTTGGGTCACCAGTTTTGGTGGCGGGGTATGAAGAGAGATGTGGCAGCTTTCGTGTCTAAGTGCCTTACTTGTCAGCAAGTGAAGGCCGAGCATCAGAGGCCAGCGGGTTTGCTGCAACCCTTGCCTATTACCGAGTGGAAGTGGGAACACGTCACTATGGACTTCGTTGTGGGTCTTCCGAGAACTCAGCGGGGTAGTGATGCTATTTGGGTGGTTGTAGACCAGTTGACTAAGTCGGCGCACTTCATTCCTATGCGCGTGAGAGATTCGGTAGACCATCTTGCCGATTTATATATTCGGGACATAGTGAGGTTGCACGGGGTCCCGGTGACGATTGTCTCAGATAGAGATCCTCGTTTTACTGCCAGGTTGTGGCAGAGTTTGCAGAATGCCTTAGGCACTAAGTTGACCTTTAGCACGGCTTATCATCCTCAGACTGACGGGCAGTCCGAGCGTACTATTCAGATCCTTGAGGATATGCTGCGGGGTTGTGTTCTAGACTTTAGTGGGTCGTGGGAGAGGCACTTGCCGTTGGTGGAGTTTGCCTACAACAACAGTTTCCAGTCTAGTATCAGTATGGCACCATTTGAGGCCTTGTATGGCCGACCGTGTAGATCTCCTGTTTGTTGGGCCGAGGTGGGTGATGCACCTCTGTTAGGTCCGGAGTTGGTGAGGGAAACGACGGAGAAAGTTGAGCTTATCCGTAAGAGGCTTGTTACAGTACAAAGTCGTCAGAAATCTTATGCAGACCGTAGGAGGAGACCGTTGGTGTTTGAGGTGGGTGATCATGTCTTTCTGAAGATATCACCTAGGCGGGGATTGATGAGGTTTGGGAAGAGCGGGAAGTTGTCCCCTCGGTTCATTGGTCCTTTTGAGATCCTTGAGAGGATCGGCGAGGCTGCTTATCGTTTAGCTTTACCACCGCAGTTGTCCGGGGTACATGATGTGTTTCATGTGAGTATGCTTCGGACGTATGAGCCGGATCCATCACATGTGTTGGATTGGTCCGATTTAGTGGTTGATGAGGATGTTTCGTATGAGGAGAGACCGGTTCGGGTATTGGATAGGCGGGATCAAGTTTTGCGAGGCAAAACCATCCCTTTGGTGAAAGTTTTGTGGAAACATCACGGAGTGGAAGAAGCCAGTTGGGAACGTGAGTTGGAAGTTCACAAAAAATACCCGGACATGTTTGTCGATTTGTAATCTTGTATTTAGATTTTGTAATATTGTTAAACTTAAGAGCTTTACATATGTCTTAAGTTGTAAAACGTGAGTATGTTTTGATAAATGGGTGTATCTTGAAACTTGCTTCATTGTAGAAGTTTAGTGTAACATTGCATCTGTTGAGTACATCGTTGAATGTGTTGTTTATATCATGCGATTGAATATGATATGGGAATTGTTAACATTAAAAGGAATAATCCATAATAATGATACAGGTTGAAATATATGTTGTTTTATGTATATTGTGAGATACCCCTTGATAAAGAGATGAAGTGACCAGTATTGGGTCAAGATGTTTATTGTTGTTATACAATATCTTTGAGAATTGAGAAAAACTTGTTTTTATTTACATACATATGCTTAATTTCGGGGATGAAATTCTTTTAAGGGGGGGAGGTTATAGCGACCCCGGTCTTTTCCCATTTGATTATTGTATCCGGACTTAGGTTCCGTAGATTCCGTCATTGTATTATTGTTGTTGTCATTCATTATTTTCTTATTTTGAGTCTTGGGTTGTGTTGGGAAGATTTGGAGTAGGTTGGTTGAGCTTAGGAACCAAGTCTAGTTGCCCAGATTTTGGCTTGTCCGCTCGAGCGGGGGTTTGGACGCTCGAGCGGGGAATACACCTATCCAGTATGTCCTGTGTAGTGTTGGCCGCTCGAGCGGGGGATTGGACGCTCAAGCGGGAAGTCGTGAGTGACGCTCGAGCGGGGATTTGGGCGCTCGAGCGGGGACCTGTCTGCAAAAACTTCTGGGAGTGTGCATTCGCCGCTCGAGCGGGAGTTTGGCCGCTCGAGCGGAAGTCTGTGAGTGGCGCTCGAGCGGGGGTTTCCACGCTCGAGCGGGGCGACTGGTATAAAAATCCGAGATCCGACTTTCTGGAGGATTTTTCATCTCCCTTTTTATTTTAAAACCCTAGAACCGTCTTCTCCCTCTCCTTACACACCTTCTCTCTTAGGTTTGATCTACTTAGAGTGTATTTCTACCCTAAGTCCTTTGTTAAAAAGATAGAGTGGGTCGAGGGCTTCCGTTTGATCTGAACAATCCTGGGTTTGGAGCACTTTGGTTTTCGTCATCTTCTCCATTCGACTTCTTCGCTTCAAGGTAGGGATTTCCTACTCCATCCTATAAGTTTTGTCCTAAGTTTTGGTATTTTGATATGTTGGGAGTACTTTGGTAATTTTGGGAAAAACCCTAGTTGTCTTAATAAATTAATTTGTATAATTAATTTAAGGAAATTGGGGAAATTGGTTAAATGCATGAAATTGAGGAATTCATTGATTAAATGGTGTAGTTGGATAATTAAAATCACTCGCTTATTGAATTGTTGATATATTTATTTCCAGTCTAGAAATAACTGTTTTGGGCTATCGGTGGAGGATAGTCGTGTTTGTTGTAGACATTGCATGTGGATTAGGAATAACTGAAACTAATCATATTGGTTAAGTTATTAATTTTGACTATTGCATTAATACAGAAAATACGTGTATTGATTGAGCATTGCATTTGCATATGTTGTTTTGTGTGGGAGGAGATAGGGGATGTACTCCACGGTTTAGGGGAAGATAGGGGATGGACCTCTAAACCGGATTTTGTTTGGGAGGAGATAGGGGATGGACTCCATTAGCATCACTTTTATGTGTGCTTATTTATATTGAAGTGTTTTATTTGATACAGCACTAAAATGTGTATCAAACTGGAAGTATGAAGTGTTTGATTTGAGCCTGAGTCTCATCTGTTTGTTGACATTGGAAGAATGTGAATATAATATATATAGTTCACTGTTGTAAGTTTGGCCAGGTTCTGAGCCATATTGATAAAGTTGAAAAGTGAAACGTGTCTTAGACAATATTGTCATGAGACTGTAAAATGATGTAATTGATTATCTTGGTTAACCATCTATTGAATGCTAATGCTTTATTCAATGCTTATATTTGGTTTAGTATTTTTCTACTGGGCTGTGGCTCACCCTTTATGGGAACATCATTTTCAGGTTCAGGTGATAAGTTACCTCCAAGGACTTAGCTTGGAAGGATTTAACTTTTGGATTCTGAAGACCATCTTTAGTTATTTGTTTTTATTTGATATATAATCAAGCCTAGGGCTTTATTTGTATTTGAGTTAGAACTCATATTCTGTGTCCAAGTGTTGGCTTGGAAAAATGTAAGCCCGTAGGGCATTTAATTTGGTATTACATGTAATGTTTTTATTTAATAATACTCTGATGAATGGGATAATGAATTGTTTTCTTTTAATATTTCATGTCAATGATGTATATATAATGGGTTTATTTTGAGGGCGTGACAGGTTTCTTGAATGGACTTCGAATTTTAATTTTCTGCAACTTCCATTTTTATTTCTATTGAACTTCTTTTTTTATTCAAGTTTCTTTTCGATTCGACTTCCTTTTTTATTTAATTTCTAAATAGATCGTTAAGGTATAGTGATTTCTGGATTCAACTTCCATTTTTAATTTTATGCAACTATCATTTTTATTTTTATTCGACTTCCCTTTTTATTCAAGTTATTTTTCTATTCAACTCCCTTTTTTATTTAACTTCAAAATAGATCGTTAAGGTATAGTGGTTTCTTTAATGAACTTCCATTTTTAAATTTCTGCAACTTCCTTTTTCGTTCAGGTTTCTTTTCTACTCAACTCCCTTTTTTATTTAATTTCCAAATAGATCGTTAAGGTATAGTGCTTTCTTCAATGAACTTCCATTTTTAAATTTCTGCAACTTCCTTTTTCGTTCAGGTTTCTTTTCTACTCGACTTCCTTTTTTATTTAATTTCCAAATAGATCGTTAAGGTATAGTGGTTTCTGGATTGAACTTCCAATTTTATTCAATTTACTTTTCTATCAAACTTCCATTTTTTATTTAACTTCCAAATAGGTCGTTAAGGTATAGTGGTTTCTTGAATGTACTTTCATTTTTATTTTTATTCGACTTCAATTTTTGTTCAAGTCGTTTTTCTATTCAACTTCCTTTTTTATTTAATTTCCAAATACATCGTTAAGGTATAGTGGTTTCTTGAATGAACTTCCAATTTTAATTTTCTGCAACTTCCATTTTTATTTCTATTCAACTTCTTTTTTTTCTTCAAGTTTTTTTTTTTCTATTCAACTTCTTTTTTTATTTAATTTCCAAATAGATCGTTCAGGTATAGTGCTTTCTGGATTGAACTTCCATTTTTAATTTTATGCAACTTTCATTTTTATTTTTATTCAACTTCCATTTTTATTCAATTTACTTTTCTATTAAACTTCATTTTTTATTTGATTTCCAAATAGATCGTTATGGTATAGTGGTTTCTTTAATGAACTCCCATTTTTAATTTTATGCAACATCCATTTTTATTTTATTCAACTTCCATTTTTATTCAAGTTATTTTTCTATTCAACTACCTTTTTTATTTAATTTCCAAATAGATCGTTAAGGTATAGTGGTTTCTTGAATGAACTTCCATTTTTAATTTTCTGCAACTTTCATTTTTATTTTTATTTAACTTCCTTTTTTATTTGATTTCCAAATAGATCGTTATGGTATAGTGGTTTCTTTAATGAACTCCCATTTTTAATTTTATGCAACATCCATTTTTATTTTATTCAACTTCCATTTTTGTTCAAGTTATTTTTCTATTCAACTACCTTTTTTATTTAATTTCCAAATAGATCGTTAAGGTATAGTGGTTTCTTGAATGAACTTTCATTTTTAATTTTTTGCAACTTTCATTTTTATTTTTATTTAACTTCCTTTTTTATTCAAGTTTCTTTTCTACTCAACTTCCTTTTTTATTTAATTTCCAAATAGATCGTTGAGGTATAGGGGTTTATGGATTGAACTTCCATTTTTGATTTTCAGCAACTTCCAATTTTATTTTTATTCAACTTCCATTTTTATTCAATTTACTTTTCTATTAAACTTCCCTTTTTATTTAACTTCCCAAGTTTTTTTATTTAACTTCCCAACTTCTTTTGATTTTCTGTTCAACTTCTTTTTTTATTCAAGTTTTTTTTCTATTCAGCTTCCGTTTTTATTTAATTTCCAAATAGATCGTTAAGGTATAGTGGTTTCTGGATTAAACTTCCATTTTTATTTTTATTGCAGTTCCAATTTTATTCAAGTTATTTTTCTATTCAACTTCCTTTTTATTTAATTTCCAAATAGATCGTTAAGGTATAGTGGTTTCTTGAATGAACTTCCATTTTTAATTTTCTGCAACTTCCATTTTTATTTTTGTTCGACTTTCATTTTTATTCAATTTACTATTCTATTCAACTTCCTTTTTTATTTAATTTCAGAATAGATCGTTAAGGTATAGTGGTTTCTTGAATGAACTTCCATTTTTAATTTTCTAAAACTTCCATTTTTATTTTTATTCGACTTCCATTTTTATTCAAGTTATTTTTCTATTCAATTCCTTTTTTGTTTAATTTCCAAATAGATCGTTAAGGTATAGTTGTTTCTTGAATGAACTTCCATTTTTATTTTTATTCGACTTCCATTTTTATTCAAGTTATTTTTCTGTTCAACTTCATTTTTTATTTAATTTCCAAATAAATCATTAAGGTATAGTGGTTTCTTGAATAAACTTCCAATTTTAATTTTCGGCAACTTCCATTTTTGTTTCTATTCAACATCTTTTTTTATTCAAGTTTCTTTTCTATTCAACTTTCTTTTTTATTTAATTTCCAAATAGATTGTTAAGGTAGAGTTGTTTCTGGATTGAACTTGCATTTTGAATTTTATGCAACTTTCACTTTTATTTTTATTCAATTTACTTTTCTATTAAACTTCCTTTTTTATTTAATTTCCAAATAGATCGTTAAGGTATAATGCTTTCTTCAATGAACTTCCATTTTTAATTTTCTGCAACTTCCATTTTTATTTTTATTCGACTTCCATTTTTATTCAATTTATTTTTCTATTCAACTTCCGTTTTTATTTAATTTCCAAATTGATCGTTAAGGTATAGTGGTTTCTTGAATGTACTTTCATTTCAAATTTTCTGCAACTTTCATTTTTATTGTACATCCTTTTTAATTCAGGTTTCTTTTCTACTCAAATTCCTTTTTTATTTAATTTCCAAATAGATTGTTAAGGTATAGTTGTTTCTACATTGAACTTCCATTTTTAATTTTATGCAACTTTCATTTTTATTTTTATTCAACTTCCATTTTTATTCAATTTACTATTTTATTCAACTTCCTTTTTTATTTAATTTCAAAATAGATCGTTAAGGTATAGTGGTTTCTTGAATGAACTTCCATTTTTAATTTTCTAAAACTTCCATTTTTATTTTTATTCGACTACCATTTTTATTAAAGTTATTTTTCTATTCAACTTCCTTTTTTGTTTAATTTCCAAATAGATCGTTAAGGTATAGTGTTTTCTTGAATGAACTTTTATTTTTAATTTTTTGCAACTTCCATTTTTATTTTTATTCGACTTCCATTTTTATTCAAGTTATTTTTCTGTTCAACTTCATTTTTTATTTAATTTCCGAATAGATCATTAAGGTATAGTGGTTTCTTGAATAAACTTCCAATTTTAATTTTCGGCAACTTCCATTTTTGTTTCTATTCAACATCTTTTTTTATTCAAGTTTCTTTTCTATTCAACTTTCTTTTTTATTTAATTTCCAAATAGATTGTTAAGGTAGAGTTGTTTCTGGATTGAACTTGCATTTTGAATTTTATGCAACTTTCACTTTTATTTTTATTCAATTTACTTTTCTATTAAACTTCCTTTTTTATTTAATTTCCAAATAGATCGTTAAGGTATAATGCTTTCTTCAATGAACTTCCATTTTTAATTTTCTGCAACTTCCATTTTTATTTTTATTGGACTTCCATTTTTATTCAATTTATTTTTCTATTCAACTTCCGTTTTTATTTAATTTCCAAATTGATCGTTAAGGTATAGTGGTTTCTTGAATGAACTTTCATTTTAAATTTTCTACAACTTTCATTTTTATTGTACATCCTTTTTAATTCAGGTTTCTTTTCTACTCAAATTCCTTTTTTATTTAATTTCGAAATAGATTGTTAAGGTATAGTTGTTTCTACATTGAACTTCCATTTTTAATTTTATGCAACTTTCATTTTTATTTTTATTCAACTTCCATTTTTATTCAATTTACTATTTTATTCAACTTCCTTTTTTATTTAATTTCAAAATAGATCGTTAAGGTATAGTGGTTTCTTGAATGAACTTCCATTTTTAATTTTCTAAAACTTCCATTTTTATTTTTATTCGACTACCATTTTTATTAAAGTTATTTTTCTATTCAACTTCCTTTTTTGTTTAATTTCCAAATAGATCGTTAAGGTATAGTGTTTTCTTGAATGAACTTCTATTTTTAATTTTTTGCAACTTCCATTTTTATTTTTATTCGACTTCCATTTTTATTCAAGTTATTTTTCTGTTCAACTTCATTTTTTATTTAATTTCCGAATAGATCATTAAGGTATAGTGGTTTCTTGAATAAACTTCCAATTTTAATTTTCGGCAACTTCCATTTTTATTTCTATTCAACATCTTTTTTTATTCAAGTTTATTTTCTATTCAACTTTCTTTTTTATTTAATTTCCAAATAGATTGTTATGGTAGAGTTGTTTCTAGATTGAACTTGCATTTTGAATTTTATGCAACTTTCACTTTTATTTTTATTCAATTTCCAATTTTATTCAATTTACTTTTCTATTAAACTTCCTTTTTTATTTAATTTCCAAATAGATCGTTAAGGTATAATGGTTTCTTCAATGAACTTCCATTTTTAATTTTCTGCAACTTCCATTTTTATTTTTATTGGACTTCCATTTTTATTCAATTTATTTTTCTATTCAACTTCCGTTTTTATTTAATTTCCAAATTGATCGTTAAGGTATAGTGGTTTCTTGAATGAACTTTCATTTTAAATTTTCTGCAACTTTCATTTTTATTGTACTTCCTTTTTAATTCAGGTTTCTTTTCTACTCAACTTCCTTTTTTATTTAATTTCCAAATAGATCGTTAAGGTGTAGTGGTTTCTGGATTGAACTTCCCTATTTAATTTTATGCAACTTTCATTTTTATTTTTATTCAACTTTCATTTTTGTTCAATTTACTTTTCTTTTAAACTTCCTTTTTTGTTTAATTTCCAAACAGATCGTTATGGTATAGTGGTTTCTTGAATGAACTTTCATTTTTAATTTTCGGCAACTTCCATTTTTATTTTTACTCGACTTCCATTTTTATTCAAGTTATTTTTCTATTCAACTTCCTTTTTTATTTAATTTCCAAATAGATCGTTAAGGTATAATGGTTTCTGGATTGAACTTCCATTTTTAATTTTATGCAACTTTCATTTTTATTTTTATTCAACTTCCATTTTTATTCAGTTTACTTATCTATTAAACTTCATTTTTTTATTTAATTTCCAAATAGATCGTTAAGATATAGTGGTTTCTTGAATGAACTTCCAATTTTAATTTTCTGCAACCTCCATCTTTATTTCTATTCAACTTCTTTTTTTATTCAAGTTTCTTTCCTATTCAACTTCCTTTTTTTTTTTAATTTCCAAATAGATTGTTAAGGTATAGTGGTTTCTGGATTGAACTTCCATTTTTAATTTTACGCAACTTTCAATTTTATTTTTATAGAACTTCCATTTTTATTGAATTTACTTTTCTATTAAACTTCCTTTTTTATTTAATTTCAAAATAGATCATGAAGATATTGTGGTTTCTTGAATGAACTTTAATTTTTAATTTTCTGCAACTTTCATTTTTATTTTTATTCGACTTCCATTTTTATTCAAGTCATTTTTCTATTCAACTTCCTTTTTTATTTAATTTCCAAATAGATCGTTGAAATATAGTGGTGTCTTGAATGAATTTCCATTTTTAATTTTCTGCAACTTCCATTTTTATTTTTATTTGACTTCCATTTTTATTCAAGTCATTTTTCTGTTCAACTTCCTTTTTTATTTAATTTCCAAATAGATCGTTAAGGTATAGTGATTTCTGGATTGAACTTCCATTTTTAATTTTATGCAACTTTCATTTTTATATTTATTCAATTTCTATTTTTATTCAATTTACTTTTCTATTAAACTTCCTTTTTTATTTAATTTCCAAATAGATCGTTAAGGTATAGTGGTTTCTTGAATGAACTTCCATATTTAATTTTCTAAAACTTCCATTTTTATTTTTATTCGACTTCCATTTTTATTCAAGTTATTTTTCTATTCAACTTCCTTTTTGATTTAATTTCCGAATAGATCGTTAAGGTATAGTGGTTTCTTGAATGAACTTCCATTTTTATTTTTATTTAACCTCCTTTTTCAATCTAGTTTCTTTTCTACTCGACATCCTTTTTTATTTAATTTCCAAGTAGATCGTTAAGGTATAGTGTTTTATGGATTGAACTTCCATTTTTAACTTTATGCAACTTTAATTTTTATTTTTATTCAACTTTCATTTTTATTGATTTTACTTTTCTATAAAACTTCCTTTTTTATTTAATTTCCAAATAGATCGTTAAGGTATAGTGGTTTCTTCAATGAACTTCCATTTTTATTTTTCTGCAACTTCCGTTTTTATTCAAGTCATTTTTCTATTCAACTTCCTTTTTTATTTAATTACCAAATAGATCGTTAAGGTATAGTGGTTTCTCGAATGGACATCGAATTTTAATTTTCTGCAACTTCCATTTTTATTTCTATTAACCTTCTTTTTTTATTCAAGTTTCTTTTTTCTATTCAACTTCCTTTTTTATTTATTTTCTAAATAGATCGTTGACGTATAGTGGTTTCTGGATTGAACTTCCATTTTTAATTTTATGCAACTTTCATTTTCATTTTTATTCAACTTCCATTTTTATTCAAGTTATTTTTCTATTCAACTCCCTTTTTTATTTAATTTCCAAATAGATCGTCAAGGTATAGTGGTTTCTTTAATGAACTTCCGTTTTTAATTTTCTGCAACTTCCATTTTTATTTTTATTTAACTTCCTTTTTTGTTCAGGTTTCATTTCTACTCAACTTCTTTTTTTATTTAATTTCCAAAAGGTATAGTGGTTTCTGGATTGAACTTCTATTTTTATTTTTATTCAACTCCCATTTTTATTCAAGTCATTTTTCTATTCGACTTCCATTTTTATTCAAGTCATTTTTCTATTCAACTTCCTTTTTTATTTAATTTCCAAATAGATCGTTAAGGTATAGTGGTTTCTGCATTGAACTTCCATTTTTAATTTTATGCAACTTTCATTTTTATTTTTATTCAACTTCCATTTTTATTCAATTTACTTTTCTATTCAACTTCCTTTTTTATATATTTTCCAAATAGATCGTTATGGTGTAGTGGTTTCTTGAATGAACTTCCATTTTTTATTTTCTGCAACTTCCATTTTTATTTTTATTTGACTTCCATTTTTATTCAATTTACTTTTCTATTCAACTTCCTTTTTTATTTAATTTCCAAATAGATCGTTAAGGTATAGTGGTTTCTAGATTGAACTTCCATTTTTAATTTTATGGACCTTTCATTTTTATTTTTATTCAACTTCCATTTTTATTCAATTTACTTTTTTATTGAACTTCCTTTTCTGTTTAATTTCCAAACAGATCGTTAAGGTATAGTGGTTTCTTGAATGAACTTCCATTTTTTATTTTCTGCAACTTCCATTTTTATATTTACTCAACTTCCATTTTTATTCAAGTTATTTTTCTATTCAACTTCCTTTTTTATTTAATTTCCAAATAGATCGTGAAGGTATAATGGTTTCTGGATTGAACTTCCATTTTTCTTCAATTTACTTTCCTATTAAACTTCATTTTTTATTTAATTTCCAAATAGATCGTTAAAATATAGTGGTTTCTTGAATGAACTTCCAATTTTAATTTTCTGCAACCTCCATTTTTATTTCTATTCAACTTCTTTTTTTATTCAAGTTTCTTTCCTATTCAACTTCCTTTTTTTTTAATTTCCAAATAGATTGTTAAGGTATAGTGGTTTCTGGATTGAACTTTCATTTTTAATTTTATGCAACTTTCACTTTTATTTTTATTCAACTTCCATTTTTATTCAATTTACTTTTCTATTAAACTTCCTTTATTATTTAATTTCCAAATAGATCGTGAAGATATTGTGGTTTCTTGAATGAACTTTCTTTTTTAATTTTCTGCAACTTCCATTTTTATTTTTATTCGACTTCCATTTGTATTCATGTCATTTTTCTATTCAACTTCCTTTTTTATTTAATTTCCAAATAGATCGTTAAGGTATAGTGGTTTCTTGAATGAACTTCCATTTTTAATTTTCTGCAACTTCCATTTTTATTTTTATTTGACTTCCATTTTTATTCAAGTCATTTTTCTATTCAACTTCCTTTTTTATTTAATTTCCAAGTAGATCGTTAAGGTATAGTGGTTTCTGGATTGAACCTCCATTTTTAATTTTATGCAACTTTCATTCTTATATTTATTCAGTTTCCATTTTTATTCAATTTACTTTTCTATTAAACTTCCTTTTTATTTAATTTCCAAATTGATCGTTAAGGTATAGTGGTTTCTTGAATGAACATTCTTTTTTAATTTTCTGCAACTTCCATTTTTATTTTTATTCGACTTCCATTTTTATTCAAGTCATTTTTCTATTCAACTTCCTTTTTTATTTAATTTCCAAATAGATCGTTAAGGTATAGTGGTTTCTGGATTGAACTTCCTTTTTAATTTTATGCAACTTTCATTTTTATTTTTATTCAACTTCCATTTTTATTCAATTTACTTTTCTATTAAACTCCTTTTTTTATTTAATTTCCAAATAGATCGTTAAGGTATAGTGGTTTCTTGAATGAACTTCCATTTTTAATTTTCTGCGACTTTCACTTTTATTTTTATTCGACTTCCATTTTTATTCAAGTCATTTTTCTATTCTGTAACGCCCTCGAAAATAAACCCATTAAATATATATAACATCAACATGCAATGTTTAAAAAGGGAACAGTTCATTATAATATTCATCAGAGTCTTACTAAACAAAGCATTACATGTAACATCAAATTAAATGCCCTACAGGCTTACATATTTCCAAGCCAACACTTGGACACAAAAGTATGAGTTCTAACTCAAATACAATTAAAGCCCTAGGCCTGTATGTTTACATGTACTAACTAATGAAAGCAAATAACTAAAAATAATCTTCAAAATCCAAGTCCTTCCAAGCTATGTCCTTGGAGGTAGCTTATCACCTGAACCTGAAAATGATGTTCCCATATAGGGTGAGCCACATCCCAATAGAAATATACTAAACCAAATATAAGCATTGAATAAAGCAATAGCATTCAATAGATGGTTAACCAAGATAATCAATTACGTCATTATCGAATCTCATGACACTATTGTCAACGACACGTTTCACTTTCCAACATTATCAATATGGCTCAGAACCTGGCCAAACTTACAATAGTGAATTATATATATATATATATATATATATATCATATTCACATTCTTCCAATGTCAACAAACAAATGAGACTCAAGCTCAACTCAAAACACTTCATACTTCCAGATTGATACACATTGTAGTGCTGTATCAAATAAAACACTTCTATATAAATAAGCACACATAAAAGTGATGCTAATGGAGTCCATCCCCTATCTCCTCCCAAACAAAATCCGGTTTAGAGGTCCATCCCCTATCTTCCCCTAAACCGTGGAGTACATCCCCTATCTCCTCCCACACAAAACAATGTATGTAAACACATAACATATAACACACAATTAATACACATAATGTCTGTATTAATTCAGCAGTCAAAATGAACGACTCAACCAATGTGATTAGTTTCAGTTATCCCTAATCCACATGCAATGTCTACAATAATCACGACTATCCTCCACCGATAGCCCAAAACAGTTATTTCTAGATTTGGAAATAAATATAACAACAATTCAATAGGCGAGTGATTTAAATTATCCAACTACACCGTTTAATCAATAAATTTCCCAATTTCATGAATTTAACCATCTTTTCCCAATTCCACGAATTAATTATACAAATTAATTTAATAATACAACTAGGGTTTTCCCCAAAACTTACCAAAGTATCCCCAACATATCAAAATACCAAAACTTAGAACAAAACCTATAAAATAGAGTAGGAAATCCCTACCTTGAAGCGAAGAACTCGAATGGAGAAGATGACGAAAACCAAAGTGCTCCAAACCCAAGATTGTTCAGATTAAACGGAAGCCCTCGACCCACTCTATCTTTTTAACAAAGGACTTAGGGTAGAAATACACTCTAAGTAGATCAAACCTAAGAGAGAAGGTGTGCAGGGAGAGGGAGAAGACGGTTCTAGGGTTTTAAAATCAAAAAGGAGATGAAAAATGACCCAGAAAGTCGGATCTCGGATTTTTATACCAGTCGCCCCGCTCGAGCGTGGAAACCTCCGCTCGAGCGGCCAAACTCCCGCTCGAGCGGCGAATGCACACTCCCAGAAGTTTTTGCAGACAGGTCCCCGCTCGAGCGCCCAACTCCCCGCTCGAGCGTAACTCACGACTTCCCGCTCGAGCGTCCAATCCCCCGCTCGAGCGGCCAACACTACACAGGACATACTGGATGGGTGTATTCCCCGCTCGAGCGTCCAAACCCCCGCTCGAGCGGACAAGCCAAAATCTGGGCAACTAGACTTGATTCCTAAGCTCAACCAACCTGCTCCAAATCTTCCCAACACAACCCAAGACTCAAAATAAGGATTAAAGGGTGCAAACAACATACTCTCAACAACCAGCTCCACGGAACCTAAGTCTGTATATAACAAGTAAAGAAAAGGGAAACCGGGATCGCTATATATTCAACTTCCGTTTTTACTTAATTTCCAAATAGATCGTTAAGGTCTAGTGGTTTCTTGAATGAACTTCCAATTTTAATTTTCTGCAACTTCCATTTTTATTTCTATTCAACTTCTTTTTTTATTCAAGTTTCTTTTCCATTCAACTTCCTTTTTTATTTAATTTCCAAATAGATCGTTAAGGTATAGTGGTTTCTGGATTGAACTTCCATTTTTAATTTTATGCAACTTTTTATTTTGAGATGTTGGGGTTGGTTTGGTAATTTGGTGAAAGTTTGGGGCTTTTGGGTAATTTTACAAAAAGTTGGGGTTTTATATATGATAAACCTAGATGCACGTTTGGCATAGAGAAATGGAATAAATGTTGAACCATTGATGAAAATGGGACCCAAGGGTTGTAATGTTAATTATGGAAAGTGACCTAATTACATTGTTTGATTAATTGGGATAATTAATTGTGAGAAATAAGGAAAAGAAATGGAATTGTCGAGATCGGGAATGTATGGGGTTAAAGGGTGTAGTTGAATTAATTATCACTCACCGAAATGAAATGTTGATTAAATATCCATTTGTGCATTTATTTTCTGTTTAGAAATAACTGCTTTGGGCTATTGGTGGAGGATAGTCGTGATTGTTGTAGACATTGCATGATGATTAGGCAAACGAAAACTAATCAATGGAATGTGTCATGAAATTTGACGGTTGATAGAATACATTAACTGTATGTATTGAATGATGGTATATAGAACCAATGTGTTTGTATACGTTATGTGTAGAGGAGGAGATGGGGGATGTACCTCTAAACCGGATAGACTTGGGAGGAGATGGGGGATGAACTCCGTAGATACAGCTCATATGCTTGTCTAGAGAAGTGAAGATAGAGCTAACATGCTTATCTTTGAGAAGTGTAGATACAGCTCATATGCTTGTCTAGAGAAGTGAAGATAGGGCCAATATGCTTATCTTTGTGAAATGTGGATGTAGCTTATACGCTTATCTGTGAATGTGGGATATAGTTTTTTATACATATCTGTTGAAATGATGATGGAGCTAATATGCTTATCTGTTGAAAAAGGGAAAATGAAAAATAACTTGGACTCATAAGTTGAATGACATAAAATGTGATTTATGTGGATGTATCAGTGTTGGCCATCTATCAATTGCTAATCTTTTAGTCATTGTTCATGGTTGGTTTAGTGTATTTCTACTGGGCTGTGGCTCACCCTATATGGGAATATCATTTTCAGGTGCAGGTAGCATGCCACCTCCAAGGACGTAGCTTGGGAGGCTAGAGGCAGGCGGACATTTGGCGTTTTGTTTCTTTGATGTATTACATGTATATTCAAGCCAAGGGCTTAATGTGTAAATGAGTTAGCACTCTTTTGTTGTAACCAAGTGTTAACTTGGAAAGCTGTAAGCCCGTAGGGCATTTGCTTTTGTTGTTAACATGTAATACTTTTGTAAGAAACTACTCTGATGAATAAGAGAATGTTTATCTTTATTATCAATTCATGTCTATATTGATGGGTTTAATGTTATTTTTTTGAGGGCGTTACAACTTGGTATCAGAGCGTACCGGGTTCGAATACTTTGGGTACGTGGGAAGTGATTAGGATCACAATGGGTTTGTCTCGCTTGGTAGAGACTTAGATATAGTGTTATATGCTATGTGTTTAATTGATATCATGCTTATGTGTTTATTTGGGTATGAGATTTAATTTCTAGGATGTTGATTGGATCCTTGGGTTTATGGGAGTCTCGTTGGAAAGGCACTTGATCAATGTTGTTTCTAACTGGAACTCTAGTAACGCCTCGGGACTATCATTATCCGGAAATGAAATTCGTAAGTGCTTATGTGTTTATGTGCTTACGTGGAGTGAATTGCAGTTGTCCATGCATTAGGATGCGAGTGTTATAGCTTCGGCACATTTGTGAATGTGCTAATAGTCTTGGTTACCTTTATTAGGATGTCAGGACGAGGAAGAGGTGCTAGGCGTGGTAGACCTGCAAGGCAGGAGGTACCTGTACCGGATGACGTTCCGGCAGTACAGGAAGGAGTTGGTCAGGCCAATGTGGCCGAGCCAGCGGGTCAGCAGGCTATGAGTGCCTTGGAACGAGAGATAGCAGGAGCCTTGGGTATTCTCAGAGCAGGGAATCAGGCAGCTGAGGCAGGGCCTTCTTTCTTGAAGAGGGAATTTTTTCGGTCTAATCCGGACGAGTTTATCGGGGATCCGAAGGAGCCACTGAAGGCTGATGAGTGGCTAGAACAAATGAGTAAGACGTTCGAGATGCTTGGCATCGAGGACGGAGCACTGAAAGTGACCTTGGCATCCTTCCAGCTGAAGGGAGATGCGGGTCAATGGTGGAAGTACGAGAAGGCTCGTGTTGGTGGTACATAGGAGGCATTTGTAAATGCTTTCCAGGAGAGGTTTTTATCTGCAGCAGCTAGGGAGAAGCTGAGGGATCAGTTTAGCCGGCTTAATCAGCAGGGTTCGTCAGTGGCCGAGTTTGAGGCTACTTTTACCAGTCTGTCCAGGTTTGCACCTGAACTGGTGGCGTCTGAGGAACGTCGTTGCTATGAGTTTGAGCGGAAGTTGAGGCGGGGCCTCAAGTTGAGGGTTGGTGGGTCTTACATCCGAGAGTATAGACACCTAGTGGATGCTGCAGCTCATATGGAGCTCTTGATGCAAGACGAGGATGAGGGGCAGAGAGGCTCCAAGAGGAGCCAAGATGGCCAGGGTGATGGCAGGAGGCAGAGGGGTTCTAACCCTCAGCAGTCGTAGGGTGGTGTTGCTAGATCAACCTTCCCAGTGCCGAGTGCAGGCTCCGGGAGAGGCAATCAGGGGGAGTTTGCTTGTTAGAAGTGTGGCCAGCTGGGTCACAAAGTTTCGGTTTGCCCGCAGAAGGGTGGGGGTCAGAGAGCTGCTTCTTCTTCAGCTAGACCGCAGAGTCAGAGTTTGGGCAGGGGGCAGCCCCTGTCTTGTTATCAGTGTGGTCAGCCTGGGCACCTGAAGAGGTTTTGCCCGCAGTTGAGTGCCACTTCGGGAGCGTCTGGTTCTAGGCAGACGCAGAGTTATCAGCCAGCTCAGTCTGTGCAGGCCTCGAGGGCCAATCTGGGAGCTTCGTCATCCCAGTCTATGCAGCAGTCTTTTGCTCCGAGGGGTGAGCAGGTAGATCAGGGGCCTACAGGGCGCGTGTATGCTGTTACCGCGCAGGATCTAGTACCGGCTCCATCAGTAGTGAGAGGTACTTTTCTGTTTTGCAACTCGGTTGCTAGTGTATTGATGGACACGGGTGCATCTCATTCTTTTGTATCTGCTGCATTTGTATCTGTTTTGGAATTGGAGTTAGCACAGTTAGCATCTCCTATTTGTGTAGTGTCACCTCTTGGGGGTGAGTTGATTCTGAAACAGGATTGTAGAGGTTGTGATATAGAGGTCGCCGACCATAGGCTTCCTTTTCCGTTTGTTGTCATGCCCATGAAGGGTTTTGATGTTATTTTGGGTATGGACTGGTTATCGTCGTACCGGGCTGTTATTGATTGCTACCGCCAGAGGGTCACAGTTTGTACCTTGAGCGGGGAGTGTTTCCATTTCTTGGGAGACCGGGTTGGTAGTGTTTTGCCACCGGGGTATAATCCGCGAGGGCGGAGTGAGCTTAGTGGTTTACTTGCTAGCATTGAGAGTGGTGAGTGTGATGAGACCCAGGTTGTGTTGCCGAGGGTAGTTTGTGAGTACTCGGACGTCTTTCCCGAGGATCTCGTTAGTTTGCCACCTCGTCGGGAGATCGAGTTCTCCATTGATTTAGTGCCCGGCACAGCGCTGATTTCTATGGCACCTTATCGTTTTGCTCCAGCAGAGTTGGTTGAGTTGAAAGTTCAGCTTCAGGAGTTGTTAGATAAGGGCTTTATTCGCCCTAGTGTTTCGCCGTGGGGAGCACCGACCCTCTTTGCTAAAAAGAAAGATGGTGCCTTGAGGTTGTGTATTGACTATCAAAAGTTGAATCGGGCTACGGTTAAGAATAAGTACCCTATGCCCCGTATAGATGATCTGTTTGACCAGTTGAAGGGTTCCCGTTGTTTCTCTAAGATAGACTTGAGATCGGGTTACCACCAGTTGAGGGTCAGGGAAGAGGATATTCCGAAGACGGCATTCCGTACGCGGTATGGCCACTATGAGTTTCTGGTGATGCCATTTGGGCTTACCAATGCACCAGCTGTCTTTATGGACTTGATAAACCGGATCTTCCAGGAATTCTTGGATCAATTCGTAGTCGTTTTCGTGGACGACATCCTTATCTATTCGCCTTCTGAGGAGGAGCACGAGGAACACTTGAGAGTGGTGCTTGAATTGCTTAGAGCCCATAGGCTGTATGCCAAGTTTGGGAAGTGTGAGTTCTGGCTAGGAGAAGTCAAGTTCTTAGGCCATGTGGTTTCTGGGGAAGGGGTGTCTGTTGATACATCCAAGGTAGAGGCAGTGCAAGATTGGGCACAGCCTAAGAGTGTGTTTAAGATCCGCAGTTTTCTGGGATTAGCTGGGTATTACCGTCGGTTTGTGAAAGATTTCTCCAGGTTAGCTTCGCCGTTGACTAGGTTGACGCGAAAATGGGTCAAGTTTGTGTGGAGTGAGACTTGTGAAAAGTCGTTCCAAGAACTGAAGGTTAGATTGACCACCGCTCCGGTTTTGAT
The DNA here is from genome assembly GCF_055761805.1 of Camellia sinensis. Classification (NCBI taxonomy): domain Eukaryota; kingdom Viridiplantae; phylum Streptophyta; class Magnoliopsida; order Ericales; family Theaceae; genus Camellia; species Camellia sinensis. The sequence goes on along the minus strand of NC_138962.1, from coordinate 861,441 downwards.
TATTCCGGAGAGAGGGTTGGGTTATGCGGTTTATTGTGATGCCTCACGAGAGGGTTTGGGTTGTGTGTTGATGAAAGAAGGGACAGTGGTAGCTTATGGCTCACGTCAGTTGAAAATACACGAGAAGAATTACCCTACACACGATCTAGAGTTAGCGGCTGTGATCTTTGTCTTGAAAATCTGAAGGCATTACCTTTATGGTGAGAGGTTCGAGGTGTTCTTGGACCACAAGAGTTTGAAGTATCTGTTTACACAGAGGGACTTGAATTTGAGGCAGAGGAGGTGGATGAAGTTCATCGAGGATTATGATTTTGAGTTGCACTATCATCCAGGAAAGGCCAATGTTGTGGCCGATGCCCTTAGTAGGAAATCCATTAGTGGTGTAGCTAGTATAGCCATCCGGGAATGGGAGATGTTGGGTGCACTTGGGGAGTTTGATTTACTTCTGGGCGAATCTATTGAGGCTGCGGCCTTGTTTTCTGTTGTCGCACAGCCTACACTTGTGACTAGAGTGTTAGAGGCACAGAGAGGTGACCTTGAGATAGAGTCTTTCCGAGAGGGGATCTCTAGTGGGAAAGTTGAGAAGGGTTTGACGGTGTATCCAGACCTGAGTGTGAGATACCGAGACCGTTTGTTCGTGTCGGAGTCTTGCCGAGAGGAGGTACTCCGAGAGTTTCATCATTCGCGCCTTGCGGTGCATCCGGGAGGTACTAAGATGTATCGGGATTTGGGTCGCCAGTTTTGGTGGCGGGTTATGAAGAGAGATGTGGCTGTTTTCGTATCGAAGTGCCTTACTTGCCAGCAAGTGAAGGCCGAGCATCAGAGGCCAGCGGGTTTGTTGCAACCCTTGCCTATTGCCGAGTGGAAGTGGGAGCATATCACTATGGACTTCGTTGTAGGTCTTCCGAGGACTCAGCGGGGTAGTGATGCCATTTGGGTGGTTGTAGACCGATTGACTAAGGCGGCGCACTTCATTCCTATGCGCGTGAGAGATTCGGTAGATCATCTTGCCGACCTGTATATTCGGGACATAGTGAGGTTGCACGGGGTCCCAGTGACGATCGTCTCAGATAGAGACCCTCGTTTTACTGCCAGGCTGTGGTAGAGTTTGCAGGGTGCCTTGGGCACCAAGTTGACCTTTAGTACGGCTTATCATCCTCAGACTGATGGGCAGTCCGAGCGTACTATTCAGATCCTTGAAGATATGCTTCGGGGTTGTGTCCTTGACTTCAGTGGGACGTGGGAGAGGCACTTACCCTTGGTAGAGTTTGCCTACAACAACAGTTTTCAGTCTAGTATCGGTATGGCACCGTTCGAGGCCTTGTATGGCCGACCGTGTAGGTCTCCAGTTTGTTGGGCCGAGGTGGGTGATGCACCTTTGTTGGGTCCGGAGTTGGTTAGGGAGACGACGGAGAAAGTTGAGCTTATCCGTAGGAGGCTTGTTACAGCCCAGAGTCGACAAAAGAGTTATGCCGACCGTAGGAGGAGACCTTTGGTGTTTGAGGTAGGTGATCATGTCTTTCTGAAGATATCACCTAGGCGAGGTTTGATGAGGTTTGGGAAGAGTGGGAAGTTATCCCCTCGGTTTATTGGTCCTTTCGAGATCCTTGAGAGGATTGGCGAGGTTGCTTATCGGTTAGCTTTACCGCCGCAGTTGTCCGGAGTTCATGACGTGTTTCATGTGAGTATGCTTCGGAAGTATGAGCCAGATCCATCACATGTGTTGGATTGGACCGATTTAGAGGTAGATGAGGATGCCTCGTATGAGGAGAGACCGGTTCGGGTCTTGGATAGGCGGGATCAGGTCCTGCGTGGTAAGACCATTCCTTTGGTGAAAGTCTTGTGGAAACATCACGGGGTGGAAGAAGCCACTTGGGAACGTGAGTTGGAGGTCCGTGAAAAATATCTGGACTTGTTTGTTGTTGTATAATCTTATGTTTAGATTTTGAACTATTGTTGAACTTAAGAGCTTTTATATATGTCTTAAGTTGTGAAACATTAAAAATGTTTTGATTTATTGAAAATATGTTTCGGAACTTGCCTCATATGGAAGTTGAATGTAATATTATATATGTTAGAATATATTGTTGAAATTGGAAAGGAAATGCGTAATGTTGATGCATGTTGAAAGTACATATGTTGTTTACATATTGTGTAATGCCTCTTGATAAGAGATGAATGACCGGTAATGGGTCGAGTTTTTGAATGTTAAAATGTAACATTGGTAAAAATGGAGGAAAACCTGTTTTTGAAAACTTGTGCTTAATTTCGGGGACGAAATTCTTTAAGAGGGGGAGGTTATAGCGATCCCGGGTTTACCCTTGTTGTACAGTGATCCGGACATGTGTCCGTGGATGTTGATAGTTGATCATTATCTTGTTTACATCCTTTCTTACTTTGTATTTGAGTTATAGGATGTGTTGGGCAGGTTGTTACAGGTTGGTTAGGCCTTGGTTTCAATTCCTTGTTGTTCAGTTTTTAGCCGTTCCGCTCGAGCAGGTCTTCTTGCGCTTGAGCGGGTATTGCACACCTCCAGTATTTTGGGTTCCTGCAAAACTTCTGCAGATGGGATTTCTGCGCTCGAGCGGGTGTGTTTACGCTCGAGCGGTGGCGCTCGAGCTGGTTTGTTGGCGCTCGAGCGGGTAGTACTTTCTGGGTGTAAGTTCTGGGAGGTGGAAATCTGCGCTCGAGCGGACTGGCTTTCGCGCTCGAGCGGAAGTGCTTTATTCTTGTGTCTTGGCGCTCGAGCGGGCCTTATTGCGCTCGAGCGTGTCCAGAGTTTTGTTCTTGGCGCTCGAGCATCGTGTTCTCCGCTCGAGCGGGTCATACGTATATGAGTTATCCGCTGGGTGATTTTAAATCACTTTTTACATTTCTTTCTCTCTCTTACTTTTTCAAAAAAGCTACTTTGAGAGCTCCTCTCTCTAAAACCTTGCCTTCTCTCTAGATTTTGATCTAGCTAGGGTGAGTTCCTTACCTTTAGTCTTTACAAAAATGTTGTTGATCGTCGAGGGCTATATTCTAATCTGAAAATTTCGGGATTTGGAGCACGTTGGGTTTTATAATCTTCTCCCTTGGGGCTCCGGATTTGAGGTAGGGATATCCTACTCCTCTCTATGGATTTTGTCTTTAAATTTTAGTATTTTGAGATGTTGGGGTTGGTTTGGTAATTTGGTGAAAGTTTGGGGCTTTTGGGTAATTTTACAAAAGTTGGGGTTTTATTTATGATAAACCTAGATGCACATTTGGCATAGAGAAATGGAATAAATGTTGAACCATTGATGAAAATGGGACCCAAGGGTTGTAATGTTAATTATGGAAAGTGACCTAATTACATTGTTTGATTAATTAGGATAATTAATTGTGAGAAATAAGGAAAAGAAATGGAATTGTCGAGATCGGGAATGTATGGGGTTAAAGGGTGTAGTTGAATTAATTATCACTCACCGAAATGAAATGTTGATTGAATATCCATTTGTGCATTTATTTTCTGTTTAGAAATAACTGCTTTGGGCTATCGGTGGAGGATAGTCATGATTGTTGTAGACATTGCATGATGATTAGGCAAACGAAAACTAATCAACAGAATGTGTCATGAAATTTGACGGTTGATAGAATACATTAACTGTATGTATTGAATGATGGTATATAGAACCAATGTGTTTGTATACGTTATGTGTAGAGGAGGAGATGGGGGATGTACTCCGCGGTTTAGGGGAAGATGGGGGATGTACCTCTAAACCGGATAGACTTGGGAGGAGATGGGGGATGAACTCCGTAGATACAACTCATATGCTTGTCTAGAGAAGTGAAGATAGAGCTAACATGCTTATCTTTGAGAAGTGTAGATACAGCTCATATGCTTGTCTAGAGAAGTGAAGATAGGGCCAATATGCTTATCTTTGTGAAATGTGGATGTAGCTTATACGCTTATCTGTGAATGTGGGATATAGTTTTTTATACATATCTGTTGAAATGATGATGGAGCTAATATGCTTATCTGTTGAAAAAGGGAAAATGAAAAATAACTTGGACTCATAAGTCGAATGACATAAAATGTGATTTATGTGGATGTATCAGTGTTGGCCATCTATCAATTGCTAATCTTTTAGTCATTGTTCATGGCTGGTTTAGTGTATTTCTACTGGGCTGTGGCTCACCCTATATGGGAATATCATTTTCAGGTGCAGGTAGCATGCCACCTCCAAGGACGTAGCTTGGGAGGCTAGAGGCAGGCGGACTTTTGGCGTTTTGTTTCTTTGATGTATTACATGTATATTCAAGCCAAGGGCTTAATGTGTAAATGAGTTAGCACTCTTTTGTTGTAACCAAGTGTTAACTTGGAAAGCTGTAAGCCCGTAGGGCATTTGCTTTTGTTGTTAACATGTAATACTTTTATAAGAAACTACTCTGATGAATAAGAGAATGTTTATCTTTATTATCAATTCATGTCTATATTGATGGATTTAATGTTATTTTTTTGAGGGCGTTACAGATCGTTAAGGTATAGTGGTTTCTTGAATGAACTTCCATTTTTAATTTTCTGCAACTTCCATTTTTATTTTTACTCGACTTCCATTTTTATTCAAGTTATTTTTCTATTCAACTTCCTTTTTTATTTAATTTCCAAATAGATCGTGAAGGTATAATGGTTTCTGGATTGAACTTCCGTTTTTAATTTTCTGCGACTTTCACTTTTATTTTTATTCGACTTCCATTTTTATTCAAGTCATTTTTCTATTCAACTTCCTTTTTTACTTAATTTCCAAATAGATCGTTAAGGTATAGTGGTTTCTTGAATAAACTTCCCATTTTAATTTTCTGCAACTTCCATTTTTATTTCTATTCAACTTCTTTTTTTATTCAAGTTTCTTTTCTATTCAACTTCCTTTTTTATTTAATTTCCAAATAGATCGTTAAGGTATCGTGGTTTCTAGATTGAACTTCCATTTTTAATTTTATGCAACTTTCACTTTTTTTTTTCAACTTCCATTTTTATTCAATTTACTTTTCTATTAAACTTCCTTTTTCATTTAATTTCCAAACAGATCGTTAAGCCATAGTGGTTTCTTGAATGAACTTCCAATTTTAATTTTCTGCAACTTCCATTTTTGTTTCTATTCAACTTCTTTTTTTATTCAAGTTTCTTTTCTATTCAACTTCTTTTTCTATTTAATTTCCAAATAGATTGTTATGGTATAGTGGTTTCGGGATTGAACTTTCATTTTTAATTTTATGCAACTTTCACTGTTATTTTTCTTGAACTTCCATTTTTATTGAATTTTCATTTTTTTTAACATTCCTTTTTTATTTCATTTCCAAATAGATCGTTAAGGTATAGTGGTTTATTTAATGAACATATATTTTTAATTTTATGCAACTTCCGTTTTTATTTTTATTCAACTTCCATTTTTATTCAAGTTATTTTTCTATTCAACTTGCTTTTTTATTTAATTTCCAAATAGATCGTTAAGGTATAGTGGTTTTTGAATGAACTTCCTTTTTTAATTTTATGCAACTTCCATTTTTATTTTTATTTGACTTCCATTTTTATTCAAGTCATTTTCCTATTCAACTTCCTTTTTTATTTAATTTCCAAATAGATCGTTAAGGTATAGTGTTTTCTGGATTGAACTTCCATTTTTAATTTTATGCAACTTTCATTTTTATATTTATTCAATTTCCATTTTTATTCAATTTACTTTTCTATTAAACTTCCTTTTTTGTTTAATTTCCAAATAGATCGTTAAGCTGTAGTGGTTTCTTGTATAAACTTCAATTTTTAATTTTCTGCAACTTCCATTTTTATTTTTACACGACTTCCATTTTTATTCAATTTACTTTTCTATTCAACTTCCTTTTTTATTTAATTTCAAAATAGATCGTTAAGTTATAGTGGTTTTTGGATTGAACTTCAATTTTTAATTTTATGCAACTTTCATTTTTATTTTTATTCAACTTCCATTTTTATTCAATTTACTTTTCTGTTAAACTTCTTTTTTTATTTAATTTCCAAATAGATCGTTAAGGTATAGTGGTTTCTTGAATGAACTTCCATTTTTAATTTTCTGCAACTTCCATTTTTATTTTTATTCGACTTCCATTTTTATTCAAGTTATTTTTGTATTCAACTTCCTTTTTTATTTAATTTCCAAATAGATCATTAAGGTATAGTGGTTTCTTGAATAAACTTCCAATTTTAATTTTCTGCAACTTTCATTTTTATTTCTATTCAACATCTTTTTTTATTCAAGTTTCTTTTCTATTCAACTTCTTTTTTTATTTAATTTCTAAATAGATTGTTAAGGTATATTGGTTTCTGGATTGTACTTGCATTTTGAATTTTATGCAACTTTCACTTTTATTTTTATTCAACTTCCATTTTAATTCAATTTACTTTTCTATTAAACTTTGTTTTTTATTTAATTTCCAAATAGATCGTTAAGGTAGAATGGTTTCTTGAATGAACTCCCATTTTTAATTTTCTGCAACTTCCATTTTTATTTTTACTCGACTTCCATTTTTATTCAAGTTATTTTTCTATTCAACTTCCTTTTTTATTTAATTTCCAAATAGATCGTGAAGGTATAATGGTTTCTGGATTGAACTTCTGTTTTTAATTTTCTGCGACTTTCACTTTTATTTTTATTCGACTTCAATTTTTATTCAAGTCATTTTTCTATTCAACTTCCTTTTTTATTTAATTTCCAAATAGATCGTTAAGGTATAGTGGTTTCTTGAATGAACTTCCATTTTTAATTTTCTGCAACTTCTATTTTTATTTTTATTTGACTTCTATTTTTATTCAAGTCATTTTTCTATTCAACTTCCTTTTTTTATTTAATTTCCAAATAGATCGTTAAGGTATAGTGGTTTCTGGATTGAACTTCCTTTTTAATTTTATGCAACTTTCATTTTTATTTTTGTTCAACTTCCATTTTTATTCAATTTACTTTTCTATTAAACTCCCTTTTTTATTTAATTTCCAAAAAGATCGTTAAGGTATAGTGGTTTCTTCAATGAACTTCCGTTTTTAATTTTCTGCGACTTTCAGTTTTATTTTTATTCGATTTCCATTTTTATACAAGTCATTTTTCTATTCAACTTCCTTTTTTACTTAATTTCCAAATAGATCGTTAAGGTACAGTGGTTTCTGGATTGAACTTCCATTTTTAATTTTATACAACTTTGACCTTTTTTTTTTTCAACTTCCATTCTTATTCAAGTCATTTTTCTATTCAACTTCCTTTTTTACTTAATTTCCAAATAGATCGTTAAGGTATAGTGGTTTCTTGAATGAACTTCCAATTTTAATTTTCTGCAACTTCTATTTTTATTTCTATTCAACTTCTTTTTTTATTCAAGTTTCTTTTCTATTCAACTTCTTTTTCTATTTAATTTCCAAATAGATTGTTATGGTATAATAGTTTCGGGATTGAACTTTCATTTTTAATTTTATGCAACTTTCAATGTTATTTTTCTTGAACTTCCATTTTTATTGAATTTTTTTTTTTTAAACTTCGTTTTTTATTTCATTTCCAAATAGATCGTTAAGGTATAGTGGTTTCTTTAATCAACTTCTATTTTTAATTTTATGCAACTTCCATTTTTATTTTTATTCAACTTCCATTTTTATTCAAGTTATTTTTCTATTCAACTTCCTTTTTTATTTAATTTCCAAATAGATCGTTAAGGTATAGTGGTTTCTTGAATGAACTTCCATTTTTATTTTTATTTAACTTCCTTTTTTATTCAAGTTTCTTTTCTACTCAACTTCCATTTTTATTTAATTTCCAAACAGATCGTTAAGGTATAGTTGTTTCTGGATTGAACTTTCATTTTTAATTTTATGCAACTTTCAATTTTATATTTATTTAATTTCCATTTTTATTCAATTTACTTTTCTATTAAATTTCCTTTTTTATTTAATTTCCAAATAGATCGTTAAGGTGTAGTGGTTTCTTGAATGAACTTCCATATTTAATTTTCTGCAACTTCCATTTTTATTTTTATTCGACTTCAATTTTTATTCAATTTACTATTCTATTCAACTTCCTTTTTTATTTAATTTCCAAATAGATCGTTAAGGTATAGTGGTTTCTGGATTGAACTTCCTTTTTAATTTTATGCAACTTTCATTTTTATTTTTATTCAACTTCCCTTTTTATTCAATTTACTTTTCTATTAAACTCCCTTTTTTATTTAATTTCCAAATAGATCGTTAAGGTATAGTGGTTTCTTGAATGAGCTTCCATTTTTAATTTTTTGCGACTTTCACTTTTATTTTTATTCGACTTCCATTTTTATTCAAGTCATTTTTCTATTCAACTTCCTTTTTTACTTAATTTCCGAATAGATCGTTAAGGTATAGTGGTTTCTTGAATGAACTTCCAATTTTAATTTTCTGCAACTTCCACTTTTATTTCTATTCAACTTCTTTTTTTATTCAAGTTTATTTTCTATTCAACTTCCTTTTTTATTTAATTTCCAAATAGATCGTTAAGGTATAGTGGTTTCTGGATTGAACTTCCATTTTTAATTTTATGCAACTATGACTCTTTTTCTTTCAACTTCCATTTTTATTCAATTTACTTTTCTATTAAACTTCCTTTTTTATTTAATTTCCAAACAGATCGTTAAGGTATAGTGGTTTCTTGAATGAACTTCCAATTTTAATTTTCTGCAACTTCCATTTTTATTTCTATTCAACTTCCTTTTTTGTTCAAGTTTCTTTTCTATTCAACTTCTTTTTCTATTTAATTTCCTAATAGATTGTTATGGTATAGTGGTTTCGGGATTGAACTTTCATTTTTAATTTTATGCAACTTTCACTGTTATTTTTCTTGAACTTCCATTTTTATTGGATTTTCTTTTTTTTTTAAACTTCCTTTTGTATTTCATTTCCAAATAGATCGTAAAAGTATAGTGGTTTGTTTAATGAACTTCTATTTTTAATTTTACGCAACTTCCCTTTTTATTTTTATTCAACTTCCATTTTTATTCAAGTTATTTTTCTATTCGACTTCCTTTTTTATTTAATTTCCAAATAGATCGTTAAGGTATAGTGGTTTCTTGAATGAACTTCCATTTTTAATTTTCTGCAACTTCCATTTTTATTTTTATTTGACTTCCATTTTTATTCAAGTCATTTTTCTATTCAACTTCCTTTTTTAATTAATTTCCAAATAGATCGTTAAGGTATAGTGGTTTCTGGATTGAACTTCCATTTTTAATTTTATGCAACTTTCATTTTTATATTTATTCAATTTCCTTTTTTATTTTATTTACTTTTCTATTAAACTTCCTTTTTTATTTAATTTCCAAATAGATCGTTAAGCTGTAGTGGTTTCTTGAATAAACTTTCATTTTTAATTTTTTGCAACTTCCATTTTTATTTTTACACGACTTCCATTTTTATTCAATTTACTTTTCTATTCAACTTCCTTTTTATTTAATTTCAAAATAGATCGTTAAGTTATAGTGGTTTTTGGATTGAACTTCCATTTTTAATTTTATGCAACTTTCATTTTTATTTTTATTCGACTTCCATTTTTATTCAATTTACTTTTCTGTTAAACTTCTTTTTTTATTTAATTTCCTAGTAGATCGTTAAGGTATAGTGGTTTCTGGAATGAACTTCCATTTTTAATTTTCTACAACTTCCATTTTTATTTTTATTCGACTTCCATTTTTATTCAAGTTATTTTTCTATTCAACTTCCTTTTTTATTTTATTTCCAAATAGATCGTTAAGGTATAGTGGTTTCTTGAATAAACTTCAAATTTTAATTTTCTGCAACTTCCACTTTTATTTCTATTCAACATCTTTTTTTATTCAAGTTTCTTTTCTATTCAACTTCTTTTTTTATTTAATTTCCAAATAGATTATTAAGGTATAGTGGTTTCTGGATTGAACTTGCATTTTGAATTTTACGCAACTTTCACTTTTATTTTTATTCAACTTCCATTTTAATTCAATTACTTTTCTATTAAACTTCGTTTTTTATTTAATTTCCAAATAGATCGTTAAGGTAGAATGGTTTCTTGAATGAACTCCCATTTTTAATTTTCTGCACCTTCTATTTTTATTTTTATTCGACTTCCATTTTTATACAATTTGTTTTTCTTTTCAACTTCTGTTTTTATTTAATTTCCGAATAGATCGTTAAGGTATAGTGGTTTCTTGAATGAACTTCCATTTTAAATTTTTTGCAACTTTCATTTTTATTGTACGTCCTTTTTAATTCAAGTTTCTTTTCTGCTCAACTTCCTTTTTTATTTAATTTCCAAATAGATCGTTAAGGTATAGTGGTTTCTGCATTGAACTTCCATTTTTAATTTTATGCAACTTTCATTTTTATTTTTATTCAACTTCCATTTTTATTCAACTTACTTTTCTATTCAACATCCTTTTTTATTTAATTTCCAAATAGATCGTTATGGTATAATGGTTTTTTGAATGAACTTCCATTTTTAATTTTCTGCAACTTCCATTTTTATTTTTATTCGACTTCCATTTTTATTCAATTTACTTTTCTATTCAACTTCCTTTTTTATTTAATTTCCCAATAGATCGTTAAGGTATAGTGGTTTCTGGATTGAACTTCCACTTTTAATTTTATGGAACTTTCATTTTTATTTTTATTGAACTTCCATTTTTATTCAATATACTTTTCTATTAAACTTTCTTTTTTGTTTAATTTCCAAACAGATCGTTAAGGTATAGTGGTTTCTTGAATGAACTTCCATTTTTAATTTTCTGCAACTTCCATTTTTATTTTTACTCGACTTCCTTTTTTATTCAAGTTATTTTTCTATTCCACTTCCTTTCTTATTTTATTTCCAAATAGATCGTGAAGGTATAATGGTTTCTGGATTGAACTTCCATTTTTAATTTTATGCAACTTTCATTTTTATTTTTATTCAACTTCCATTTTTATTCAATTTACTTTTCTATTAAACTTCCTTTTTTATTTAATTTCCAAATAGATCGTTAAGATATAGTGGTTTCTTGAATGAACTTCCAATTTTAATATTCTGCAACCTCCATTTTTATTTCTATTCAACTTCTTCTTTTATTCAAGTTTGTTTCCTATTCAACTTCCTTTTTTTTTTTTAATTTCCAAATAGATTTTTAAGGTATAGTGGTTTCTGGATTGAACTTACATTTTTAATTTTATGCAAGTTTCACTTTTATTTTTATTCAACTTCCATTTTTATTCAATTTACTTTTCTATTAAACTTCCTTTTTTATTTAATTTCCAAATAGATCGTGAAGATATTGTGCTTTGTTGAATGAACTTTCATTTTTAATTTTCTGCAACTTCCATTTTTATTTTTACTCGACTTCCATTTTTATTCAAGTTATTTTTCTATTCAACTTCCTTTTTTATTTAATTTCCAAATAGATCGTGAAGGTATAATGGTTTCTGGATTGAACTTCCGTTTTTAATTTTCTGCGACTTTCACTTTTATTTTTATTCGACTTCCATTTTTATTCAAGTCATTTTTCTATTCAACTTCCTTTTTTACTTAATTTCCAAATAGATCGTTAAGGTATAGTGGTTTCTGGATTGAACTTCCGTTTTAATTTTATGCAACTTTCATTTTTATTTTTATTCGACTTCAACTTTTATTCAATTTACTTTTCTATTAAACTCCCTTTTTTATTTAATTTCCAAATAGATCGTTAAGGTATAGTGGTTTCTTGAATGAACTTCCGTTTTTAATTTTCTGCGATTTTCACTTTTATTTTTATTCGACTTGCATTTTTATTCAAGTCATTTTTCTATTCAACTTCCTTTTTTACTTAATTTCCAAATAGATTGCTAAGGTATAGTGGTTTCTTAAATGAACTCCCAATTTTAATTTTCTGCAACTTCTATTTTTATTTCTATTCAACTTCTTTTTTTATTCAAGGTTCTTTTCTATTCAACTTCCTGTTTTATTTAATTTCCAAATAGATCATTAAGGTATAGTGGTTTCTGGATTAAACTTCCATTTTTAATTTTATGCAACTTTGACTTCTTTTTTTTTTTCAACTTCCATTTTTATTCAAGTCATTTTTCTATTCAACTTCCTTTTTTACTTAATTTCCAAATAGATCGTTAAGGTATAGTTGTTTCTTGAATGAACTTCCAATTTTAATTTTCTGCAACTTCCATTTTTAATTCAATTCAACTTCGTTTTTTATTCAAATTTCTTTTCTATTCAACTTCTTTTTTTATTTAATTTCCAAATAGATTGTTATGGTATAGTGGTTTCGGGATTGAACTTTCATTTTTAATTTTATGCAACTTTCACTGTTATTTTTCTTGAACTTCCATTTTTGTTGAATTTTCTTTTTTTTTAAACTTCCTTTTTTATTTCATTTCCAAATAGATCGTTAAGGTATAGTGGTTTTTTAATGAACTTCTATTTTTAATTTTATGCAACTTCCATTTTTATTTTTATTCAACTTCCATTTTTATTCAAGTTATTTTTTATTCAACTTCCTTTTTTATTTAATTTCCAAATAAATCGTTAAGGTATAGTGGTTTCTGGATTGAACTTCCATTTTTAATTTTCTGCAACTTCCATTTTTATTTTTATTCAACTTCTATTTTTATTCAATTTACTTTTCTATTAAACTTTTTTTTTTATTTAATTTCCAAACAGATCGTTATGGTATAATGGTTTCTTGAATGAACTTCCATTTTTAATTTTCTGCAACTTCTATTTTTATTTCTATTCGACTTCCATTTTTATTCAAGTCATTTTTCTATTCAACTTCCTTTTTTATTTTATTTCCAAATAGATCGTTAAGGTATAGTGGTTTCTTAAATGAACTTCCAATTTTAATTTTCTGCAACCTCCATTTTTATTTCTATTCAACTTCTTTTTTTATTCAAGTTTCTTTTCTATTCAACATCCTTTTTTATTTAATTTCCAAATAGATTGTTAAGGTATAGTGGTTTCTGGATTGAACTTCCATTTTGAATTTTATGCAATTTTCACTTTTATTTTTATTCAACTTCCATTTTTATTCAATTTACTTTTCTATTAAACTTCCTTTTTTATTTAATTTCCAAATAGATCGTTATGGTATAGTGGTTTCTTGAATAAACTTCCATTTTTAATTTTTTGCCACTTCCATTTTTATTTTTTTACGACTTCCATTTTTATTGAATTTACTTTTCTATTCAACTTACTTTTTTTTTTTAAATTCCAAATAGATCGTTAAGGTATAGTGGTTTCTGGATTGAACTTCCATTTTTAATTTTCTGCAACTACCATTTTTATTTTTATTCGACTTCCATTTTTATTCAATTTACTTTTCTACTAAACTTCTTTTTTTATTTAATTTCCAAATAGATCGTTAAGGTATAGTGGTTTCTTGAATGAACTTCCATTTTTTTTTTATTCGACTTCCATTTTTATTCAAGTTATTTTTCTATTCAACTTCCTTTTTTATTTAATTTCCAAACAGATCGTTAAGTTATAGTGGTTTCTTGAATAAACTTCTAATTTTAATTTTCTGCAACTTCCATTTTTATTTCTATTCACCATCTTTTTTTATTCAAGTTTCTTTTCTATTCAACTTCCTTTTTTATTTAATTTCCAAATGGATTGTAAGGTATAGTGGTTTCTGGATTGAACTTGCATTTTGAATTTTATGCAACTTTCACTTTTATTTTTATTCAACTTCCATTTTTATTCAATTTACTTTCTATTAAACTTCGTTTTTTATTTAATTTCCAAATAGATCGTTAAGGTATAATGGTTTCTTGAATGAACTTCCATTTTTAATTTTCTGCAACTTCCATTTTTATTTTTTTTCGACTTCCATTTTTATTCAATTTATTTTTCTGTTCAACTTTCGTTTTTATTTAATTTCCAAATAGATCGTTAAGGTATAGTGGTTTCTTGAATGAACTTCCGTTTTAAATTTTCTGCAACTTTCATTTTTATTGTACGTACTTTTTAATTCAAGTTTCTTTTCTACTCAACTTCCTTTTTTATTTAGTTTCCAAATAGATCGTTAAGATATAGTGGTTTCTGCATTGAACTTCCATTTTTAATTTTTTGCAACTTTCATTTTTATTTTTATTCAACTTCCATTTTTATTCAATTTACTTTTCTATTCAACTTCCTTTTTTATTTAATTTCCGAATAGATTGTTATGGTATAGTGGTTTCTTGAATGAACTTCCATTTTTAATTTTCTGCAACTTCCATTTTTATTTTTATTCGATTTCCATTTTTATTCAATTTACTTTTCTATTCAACTTCCTTTTTTATTTAATTTCCAAATAAATCGTTAAGGTATAGTGGTTTCTGGATTGAACTTCCATTTTTAATTTTATGGAATTTTCATTTTTATTTTTATTCAACTTCCATTTTTATTCAATTTACTTTTCTCTTAAACTTCCTTTTTCGTTTAATTTCCAAATAGATAGTTAAGGTATAGTGGTTTCTTGAATGAACTTCCGTTTTTAATTTTCTGCAACTTCATTTTTATTCTTACTCGACTTTGATTTTTATTCAAGTTATTTTTCTATTCAACTTCCTTTTTTATTTAATTTCCAAATAGATCGTGATGGTATAATGGTTTCTGGATTGAACTTCCATTTTTAATTTTATGCAACTTTCATTTTTATTTTTATTCAACTTCCATTTTTATTAAATTTATTTTTCTATTAAACTTCCTTTTTTATTTAATTTCCAAATAGATCGTTAAGATATTGTGGTTTCTTGAATGAACCTCCAATTTTAATTTTCTGGAACCTCCATTTTTATTTCTATTCCACTTCTTTTTTTATTCAAGTTTCTTTCCTATTCAACTTCCTTTTTTTTTTTTAATTTCCAAATAGATTGTTAAGGTATAGTGGTTTCTGGATTGAACATCCATTTTTAATTTTATGCAACTTTCTTTTTTATTTTTATTCAACTTCCTTTTTTATTCAATTTACTTTTCTATTAAACTTCCTTTTTTATTTAATTTCCAAATAGATCGTGAAGATATTGTGGTTTCTTGAATGAACTTTGATTTTTAATTTTCTGCAACTTCCATTTTTATTTTTATTCGACTTCCATTTTTATTCAAGTCATTTTTCTTTTCAACTTCCTTTTTTGTTTAATTTCCAAATTGATCGTTAAGGTATAGTGGTTTATTGAATGAACTTCCATTTTTATTTTTATTTGACTTCCATTTTTATTCGAGTCATTTTTCTATTCAACTTCCTTTTTTATTTAATTTCCAAATAGATCGTTAAGGTATAGTGGTTTCTGCATTGAACTTCCATTTTTAATTTTATGCAACTTTCATTTTTATATTTATTCAATTTCCATTTTTATTCAATTTACTTTTCTATTAAACTTCCTTTTTTATTTAATTTCCAAATAGATCGTTAAGGTATAGTGGTTTCTTGAATGAAGTTCCATCATTAATTTTCTGCAACTTCCATTTTTATTTTTATTCGACTTCCATTTTTATTAAATTTACTATTCTATTCAACTTCCTTTTTTAATTAATTTCCAAATAGATCGTTAAGGTATAGTGGTTTCTGGATTGAACTTCCTTTTTAATTTTATGCAACTTTCATTTTTATTTTTATTCAACTTCCATTTTTATTCAATTTACTTTTCTATTAAACTCCCTTTTTTATTTAATTTCCAAATAGATCGTTATGGTATAGTGGTTTCTTGAATGAACTTCCATTTTCAATTTTCTATGACTTTCACTTTTATTTTTATTCGACCTCCATTTTTATTCAAGTCATTTTTCTATTCAACTTCTTTTTTTACTTAATTTCCAAATAGATCGTTAAGGTATAGTGGTTTCTTGATTGAACTTCCAATTTTAATTTTCTGCAACTTCCATTTTTATTTCTATTCAGTTTCTTTTTTTATTCAAGTTTCTTTTCTATTCAACTTCCTTTTTTATTTAATTTCCAAATAGATCGTTAAGGTATAGTGGTTTCTGGATTGAACTTCCATTTTTAATTTTATGCAACTTTGACTTCTTTTTTTTTTCAACTTCCATTTTTATTCAATTTTCTTTTCTATTAAGCTTCCTTTTTTATTTAATTTCCAAACAGATCGTTAAGGTATAGTGGTTTCTTGAATGAACTTCCAATTTTAACTTTCTGCAACTTCCATTTTTATTTCTATTCAACTTCTTTTTTTATTCAAGTTTTTTTTCTATTCATCTTCTTTTTCTATTTAATTTCCAAATAGATTGTTATGGTATAGTGGTTTCGGGATCGAACTTTCATTTTTAATTTTATGCAACTTTCACTTTTATTTTTCTTGAACTTCCATTTTTATTGAATTTACTTTTTTATTAAACTTCCTTTTTTATTTCATTTCCAAATAGATCGTTAAGGTGTAGTGGTTTCTTTAATGAACTTCTGTTATAGCGATCCCAGTTTCTCTTTTCTTTAATTGTTGTATCCGGACTTAGGTTCCGTGGAGTTGGTTGTTGTGTATAACTTATTCACATCCTTTCTTACTTTGTATCTGAGTTATAGGATGTGTTGGGCAAGTTTGTTACATGTTGGTTAGGCCTTGGTTTCAATTTCTTGTTGCCCAGTTTTTAGGCGGTCCGCTCGAACGGGTCTTCTTGCGCTCGAGCGGGGTTTACACACTTCCAGTATTTCGTGACCCTGCAAAACTTTTGCAGGTGTGTTTTCTACGCTCGAGCGGGTTTCTTGCGCTCGAGCGGGTCGCGCTCGAGCGGGTAGTTCTTTTCCTGAAAAGTTCTGGGAGATGAAAATCTGCGCTCGAGCGGACTGGCTTTTCACGCTCGAGCGGATGTGTTTTGCTTTTGTTTCTTGGCGCTCGAGCGGTCATATCTGCGCTCGAGCGGGATCAGATGTTTGTGCTTTACGCTCGAGCGCTCTATTCTACGCTCGAGCGGGTCATGCGTATATGAGTTATCTACTGGGTGATTTTAAATCACTTTTCACTTTTCTTTCTCTCTCCTACTTTTTCTAAAACCTATTTTTGAGAGCCCCTCTCTCTAGAACTCTACCTTCTCTCTAGGTATTGAGCTAGTAGGAGTGATTTCCTCACCTTTGGCTTTTACAAAAAAGTCGTTGATCGTCGAGGGCTATCTTTTGATCTGAGAAATTCGTAGTTTGGAGCATTTTCGTTTTCTTCACCTTCTTGGTTGGGAGTCATCTTTTGGGGAGGGATATCCTACTCCTCTTTATGAGCTTTGTCTTTAAATTTTAGCATTTTGATATGTTGGGGGTTGTTGGGTAATTTTGAGAGAGTTTGGGCCTTTGTGTAATTTTACAAAAGTTGGGGTTTTTAATTATGTAAAACCTAAATGCATGTTTGGCATGAGGGAATGAAATTAATGTTGAAACATTGATGAAAATGAAACCATGGGGGTTGAAATGTAAGTTATGAAAAATGCCCTAATTACATCGATTGATTAATTTGTATAATTAATTGTTGGAAATGAAGGATTGAATTGAGATTGTGGAAATTGGAAAAAGAAGGGATTAGAGAGTGTAGTTGGATCATTTATCGCTCACCAAATTGAAATGTTGATTAAATATCCATTTGTGCATTTATTTTCTGTTTAGAAATAACTGCTTTGGGCTATCGGTGGAGGATAGTCTTGATTGTTGTAGACAATGCATGATGATTAGGAAAACTAAAACTAATCAATTGATTGAGTCATAGAGTATGACGGTGGATAGAATACATTAATTTTATGTATTGATTGATTGTGTATAGAACCTTTGTGTTTATATGCATTGTGTGTAGAGGAGGAGATGGGGGATGTACTCCACGGTTTAGGGGAAGATGGGGGATGAACCTCTAAACTGGATAGTGTTGGGAGGAGATGGGGGATGAACTCCGTAGATACAGCTCATATGCTTGTCTAGAGAAGTGAAGATACAGCTCATAGGCTTATCTTTGAGAAGTGTAGATACAGCTCATATGCTTGTCTAGTGAAGTGTGGATACAGCTAATATGCTTATCTGTTGATGTGTAATATGCTTATCTGTTGATGTGTTGATATAGCTAATATGCTTATCTATTAAATAATGGTGGAGAATGAAAAGTGACATAGACTTGTATGTTATGAAATTGTGATGTGATATATGTGGATGTATCGGTATTGGCCATCTATCATGTAACAACCCTCACCTTACTCTTGTCATACTTGCATACATTCATGCATGATCTTGTCTTGTTATGATGTTTTGAAGGTTTTGCCTTGCCTTGTTTTATTTAAGTATTGCTTGCGTGATTTTGTTCCTTGTTCGGTGTGTGTGTGTGACCGAGGTTACCTTGAGCTTAGTTCACCTTTGAACCTTGTACTTAGAACTGTTTTGGAACCTTGGTCGACCCCCATCTTCACCTCGGGCTTTTGCCGAGGTGTTTTGCACTTAGTGAACCTTGTCCGCAGGCAGGTATGGCCTAGACCGAGATGTGGCACACCCCGGCCAAGGTGTGGCACAGCTTAGTCAAGCGTCGTCCTCCTTAGCCGATGTCTTTGTTATCCTGTTGCCGAAGCTTTGACCTTAGCCGATGTCTTTGTTATCCTGTTGCCGAAGCTTTGACCTTAGCCGATGTCATTACTTGCCGATGTGTCTTGCCCTGGCTTGCTGCATACGCTTTGTCAGAGACTTGTCTTATCTATCAATCACCTTTTGAGTTGAGCCAACCCGGTAGCACCACGTGTCCGAGCTGATTGTTAAGACAGCCAGCAGACCTAGAAACAAATCATTTTTGTCTCAAATCTTTGCCTTTAGAGAGAGAAGCTCTAGAGAAAGAAGGAGAAGTTTTTGAGTGAGAATAGATCTTCCAAGCTTGATCTTCGAGGTTTGAACCGTTGGATTCAAGTTTTGAGGTTAGAATCTTAACCTACTCTTGTTATTCTTATTGATCATCTAGCTGCATTGCATGATCGAATTTGTTTTGCATGTCATGCATCGATTTGAAGTTGGTTTCGAAAGAGAAAGATAGCATTCATGTGTTCTTGAAGAAAGTCTCGTTTTGATCCGAAAGTTTGGAGCAAGAACCATGTTTTTGTGTTCGTTCTTGCATGATCTTCTTGTATGGGTACCCAAGTCCATGTTTTGAACTCATGGCATGAAACCTCAGATTTTTGTAACAAGTTATGATCTTGCATTCATCTTCTTCATGATCATGTTCATCATGTTCTTCATGTTCTACAAAGGGAAACCCAAGTTTTTCCCGACTTTGCTTTTGAATGAGGCCATCGGTACCACACCTCGGCAAGGAGGTGTAGGACCTCGACAAAGACCTGGTTGGTGCCCAGTATGTTTTCATGAGACGGGAGCACTGTTAAACTCCCAGCATGTTTTGCTTTGTTATTGACTTGGATCTGGTGAGAAAGCCGGGATCATCTGCATGCATATAAAGCTTGTTTGAGAATGTGATTGCCATGTGATTGTAGGTCCTTCATCTTTGCTTTGAGCCTACACCCGAGGAGATCTATGTGAGTGGTATTTCTAATAAAGCTATGTTATACTGTTTTGATAAATCTCGCTTTGCTTTATTTTGACGGAAGTATTTGTTAAGCATGAATGAATAGCTCTGTTTTGATGTATCAAGTATAAGCCTTGTTTTGATGACATTCTTGAAAAGTCCCTTGTGCTGGAGGACTCTAAACTTTCGCAACACTAAGTATAAAAGGATACGGTCCTTTCTTGGAAAGACTATTATGTTAAATCGGGCTACGGGCCTAAGTAACACAAGTTCTGGTATGTTAAATCGGGCTACGGGCCTAAGTAACACAAGTTATGTTATGTTAAATCGGGCTACGGGCCTAAGTAACACAAGTTCTGGTATGTTAAATCGGGCTACGAGCCTAAGTAACACAAGTTCTGGTATGTTAAATCGGGCTACGGGCCTAAGTAACACAAGTTCTATTATGTTAAATCGGGCTACGGGCCTAAGTAACACAAGTTCTGTTATGTTAAATCGGGCCTCGGGCCTAAGTAACACAAGTTCTATTATGTTAAATCGGGCTACGGGCCTAAGTAACACAAGTCCCTTGTGCTGGAGGACTATAAACTTTCGCAGTACCTTTGGCTAATCGATTACGGATCGTGCAGTCTTTGTTTTGCCACTGACGGTTTACCGTGTGGACTTGCTTGATACTTGTAAGATTTGATTGATGAATACGGTTCATCCCTTGTTTTGCCGATGTCAGTAAGCATCCCTTGATACTTGTAAGATTTGATTGATGAATAAGGTTCATCCCTTGTTTTGCCGAAGTCAGTAAGCATCCCTTGATACTTGTAAGATTTGATTGATGAATACGGTTCATCCCTTGTCTTGATAAAGTTTGATGTGTTTTGTTTTGAAAGACCCCGGCTATATTTATGCAAAACCTTTATTATTAGTACCATTCACTGAGTATTCAGACTCACCCTCTCTATATATATGTAGGTGATGAGCAGGACGTCGGCGACGCCTAGACTGTTTTGAAAAGCTTGTTTTGGGATCCGTGCTTATGTCGGCTTTATTTTGTATTCATGTCGGCGAATCTTGAAAATCATGCTTCTTGAGTTGTATTCACTGTATTTTGTATATGTTGGCTCGAGAAGCCTTTTGATCAAGATGTAACACGTATTTTGCTTTGTTGTATTCAAGTTATAAAGATATATGCCATTACATTGGATCTATGCACTGCTCTTATGGACCACGTGTATTTGATTTATTGCTTCCGCCTTTGTGAGCCCCCTATATCCATACTCTGATTGTGTTAAACTTTTGAAAGTTGGCCTTCGGTAATTACGGATTACTGGCCATCACGGCACCAAACTACTAGGGGCGGTTTGGGGTCGTGACAGAATGGTATCAGAGCACAAGTTCCTCAGTATACGTTATTCACACACTTTGAGTCCTAAAGAGCATAGGATTTCCCTTAGAAGGATGTTAGGGTTGCATCATGGTACTTGCTATTTGAACAAGGTGTGCATTGTCTTGACATACCTACTTGTTACTTGCCTACGTGGTTATTTGCTTATTAGTTTTAAAGTCACATTTTGCATGCTCATAGCATCATGAGGAGAGGTAGACCTCCAACTGGTCGGGATCAGCCCGAAGACAGAATGGATAGATTGGAAAGATTAGTTGAAGGTTTGGCCTGCGAGCTGAGGCAAACAAGACAGCAGTTCGCCAGTGCCACGTCGACTCAGGCCGAGTAGACCAACGGCCGAAATGTAGTTCCACCTCCACCTCCTCCAGTGCCGCAAGTTCCCCCGCAACCAGCCTTATATGGGGATGGCACGATAGCTTTGATTAGGGAGTTCAAGAAAATGAGACCACCAACATTCTCTGGGGGTATAGAGCCAATGAAGGCTGAGGCATGGGTTTTGGAGATGGAAAAGTTGTTCGAGATCTTTCCTAGCACCGACGCTAAGAAAGTGACGTTGGCAGCATTCACATTAGATGATGACGCTCGCAGGTGGTGGATGATGATGAGAGAGAGCAATCCAGATCTGACCTGGACTTGATTCTTAGAGTTGTTCTACAACAAACATTTTTCCCTAAGTGTTCGAAACCGCAAGGCTACCGAATTTCATACGTTGACGCAAGGTAACTGAACAGTGGCAGAATACGACCGCGCTTTTACGGAATTGGCAAGGTTTGTACCCCACATAGCCAACGATGAATACATGAAGGCCAGGAAGTTCAAGTGCGGGCTTCGTGGACCGATTCAAGACCGGGTTAACTTGCTCAATATGCCGAAGTCCTGGACAAAGCCATTCAGGCCGAAGCTAACCTAAATCGATACCAGAGCTCAGGGGAGAACCAGCGAAAGAGACAGAACTATGACAATTGCCGAACGCAGCTGGGCACCAAGAAAAAGACGAACATGGGCAGTGCTGGTAACCTAAGGCAGGAAGGTAGTGCTAAACCGACGTGTTCGGATTGTGGGAAACAACATTTCGGGATCTGTCGTCGAACGTCTGGAGCTTGTTATGAATGCAGCGAAATGGGCCATTATGTGAAAGATTGCCCTAAGGCAAGGGCTGATAATAACAGGACAGGTCAGAATACCTCGGGTTCCGTTCAGAAGGGTAATGCTGGAAAAGAGCAGATGAGGCAGGGCAGAGTCTTTGCGCTAGTACCAGGGGATACTCAGAACGCTAAAACAGTGGTGTCAGGTATACTCTTAATTTGCTCCCAAGATGCCTATGTGTTGATTGATTCGGGTTCTACGCACTCGTTTGTATCGGCTAAGTTTGCCGAGAAAATTGATAGAGAACTAGAGCCCCTTGATTATGTGTTATCTGTATCTACTCCATCTGGGAGATCTATGATTGTTGCATCCATTTACAGAGCATGTGTCGTTGTGATTGAGAATGTTGAATTGTTAGTAGATTTAATGCCTCTGGACATAGCTCATTTTGATGTTATACTGGGAATGGACTGGTTAGTCGCAAATGATGCAGCTATTAATTGTGTTTCGAAAAGTGTCACGCTGAGACCCCCAAACCTAGCCGAGGTTAATTTCCAGGGTAAAAGGATAGTGCCCTCACCTTATTTGATTTCGTCCATTAAGGCCTATAAGTTAATTCAGAAGGGGTGTCGAGGCTACTTGTGTAGTATACTGAGTGATCAGAACGAAAATGTTAATTTAGCCGACATCCCAGTTGTTAGTGAATTCCCCGACGTCTTTCCGAACGAATTGCCTGGCCACTTAACCGATAGAGAAATAGAGTTTACTGTTGACATCATGTCGGGAACACAGCCGATCTCCAAAACACCTTATAGGATGGCCCCAGCTGAACTTAGAGAACTGAAGCTACAATTACAAGAATTGTTGGATAAGGGATTTATTAGGCCGAGCACTTCACCATGCGGAGCACCTGTTTTATTTGTTAAGAAAAAGGATGGCACACTCCATCTTTGCATCGATTATAGAGAACTTAATAAGGTCACCATCAAGAACAAGTATCCATTACCTAGGATTGATGATCTGCTTCGGTCTGGTTACCACCAGCTCAAAGTTAAAGCCGAAGATGTTGAGAAGACCGCTTTTCGGACAAGATATGGTCACTACGAGTTTTTGGTAATGCCCTTTGGAGTAACTAATGCCCCTGCTGCATTTATGGATTTAATGAACAGAGTCTTCAAGCCATATTTAGATGAGTTTGTAGTCATCTTCATTGATGATATACTGATCTATTCCAAGAGTAAAGCTGAACATGAAAATCATTTGAGACTTGCCTTACAGATTTTGAGAAAACGGAAATTGTATGTTAAGTTTAACAAGTATGAGTTTTGGCTTTCTACTATCTCCTTCTTGGGTCATGTGATTAACGAAAAGGGTATCTCGGTTGATCCTAGAAAAATTGAAGCCGTAGTAAATTGGCCGAGGCCGACTAATGTGTCCGAGATCCGTAATTTTCTGGGTTTGGCAGGTTATTACAGGAAGTTTGTGAAGGACTTCTCAAGGATTGCAATTCCATTGACGCAATTGACTAAGAAGGGAACACTGTACGAATGGACTAAAGATCGGGAGTCAGCTTTCCAGGAACTGAAGACGAGGTTAGTTACAGCACCAGTACTCGTACTTCCATCAGGTAATGAAGAGTTTCATATCTATAGGGATGCATCGCATAAGGGTTTGGGTTGTGTATTAATGCAAAAGGGTAAGGTTATAGCTTATGCATCTTGTCAGTTGAAACCTCATGAGAAAAACTATCCTACCCATGATTTAGAATTAGCGGCTGTGGTATTTGCTTTGAAGATTTGGCGTCACTATTTGTATGGAGCTTCTTGTCAGGTTTTTACAGATCATAAGAGTTTGAAGTATCTATTCACACAGAAGGAATTGAATTTGAGACAGAGAAGGTGGCTTGAGTTGTTGAAAGACTATGATATGCAAATCCAATATCACCCAGGTAAAGCTAACAGTGTAGCCGACGCATTGAGCAGAAAGTCAGATGGAACCTTGGCGTGTTTGACCGTGATGACAGTGGAGCCGACTATTGTTGATGAGGTAAAGACAAGACAGATGGAAGATAAACTCTTCAAGAAAATAGCCGAGGGAATTGACACAAAACCGAGACCAGGGTATACCATCGAAAACCAAGTGCTCAAGTTTGAAGGGAACACTAAGATGTATCAGGATGTGAAACAGATGTTTTGGTGGCCAAATATGAAAAGAGATATAGCCGAATTCGTGTCCCAGTGTTTGCATTGTCAACAAGTAAAAGCAGAATATCAAAGACCAGCAGGACTTCTTCAACCTTTGCCGATTCCTGAGTGGAAATGGGAGCACATCTCCATGGATTTTGTGATTGGTTTGCCGAAGACACCGAAAGGTATGGATTCGATTTGGGTTGTTGTTGATAGATTAACTAAGTCAGCACACTTTCTACCTGTTAAGACTACCTTCAACGCCGATCAACTTGCCTTGCTATATGTGAACGAGATTGTCAGACTTCATGGAGTCCCGATGCCAATTGTGTCAGACCGAGATCCTAAATTTGTTTCCAGATTTTGGCAGAGTCTACAGAGGGCTTTCGGAGCCGAGCTGAGATTTAGTACAGCTTTTCATCCCCAGACAGATGGGCAGACAGAGAGGACAATTCAAACACTTGAAGATATGCTTAGGCTTTGTGTATTGGACTTCTTAGGGAGTTGGGGAACACATTTGCCCTTAGTGGAATTCGCTTACAATAACAGTTACCAAGCTAGCATTGGCATGGCACCGTATGAGGCCTTGTACGGAAGAAAGTGTAGGTCGCTGATATGTTGGACCGAAGTTGGAGACAGAGCTCTGCTTGGTCCCGAATTGATTCAAGTAACAACAGAGAAGATTAAACTTATCCAACAGAGGATTAAAACCGCCCAGAGCCGACAAAAGAGCTACGCCGACCAGAGAAGGGATGAGTTAGAATTCGAAGTTGGGAATCATGTATTCCTGAAGGTTTCACCAATGAAAGGAGTTTCAAGATTTGGAAAGAAAGGTAAATTGGCACCACGATATGTTGGACCATTTGAAATTCTTGAGAGAATTAACCCCGTTGCCTACAGACTTGCTTTGCCGCCAGATTTAAGCCAAGTCCACAATGTGTTTCATGTTTCGATGTTGAGGAAGTATATCCGAGATCCACTGCATATAATTGATCATTCTAGTATTACAGTTAACGAGGATTTGGGCTACGAAGAGAAACTAGTGTGCATTATCGACAGACAAGTTAGGCAGTTGAGAAACAAGTCGATACCAATGGTAAAAGTGGAGTGGAAAGAACATTACGGCAAGGACGCCACATGGGAAATGGAAGAGGAGATGAAAATTCGACATCCAGAATTGTTCCTGGAACAAGGTAATTTAAGTTTGGGGACCAAACTTCTTTAAGGGGGGTAGAATGTAACAACCCTCACCTTACTCTTGTCATACTTGCATACATTCATGCATGATCTTGTCTTGTTATGATGTTTTGAAGGTTTTGCCTTGCCCTGTTTTATTTAAGTATTGCTTGCGTGATTTTGTTCCTTGTTCGGTGTGTGTGTGTGACCGAGGTTACCTTGAGCTTAGTTCACCTTTGAACCTTGTACTTAGAACTGTTTTGGGACCTTGGTCGACCCCCATCTTCACCTCGGGCTTTTGCCGAGGTGTTTTGCACTTAGTGAACCTTGTCCGCAGGCAGGTATGGCCTAGACCGAGATGTGGCACACCCCGGCCAAGGTGTGGCACAGCTTAGTCAAGCGTCGTCCTCCTTAGCCAATGTCTTTGTTATCCTGTTGCCGAAGCTTTGACCTTAGCTGATGTCTTTGTTATCCTGTTGCCGAAGCTTTGACCTTAGCCGATGTCATTACTTGCCGATGTGTCTTACCCTGGCTTGCTGCATACGCTTTGCCAGAGACTTGTCTTATCTATCAATCACCTTTTGAGTTGAGCCAACCCAGTAGCGCCAAGTGTCCGAGCTGATTGTTAAGACAGCCGGCAGACCTAGAAACAAATCATTTTTGTCTCAAATCTTTGCCTTTAGAGAGAGAAGCTCTAGAGAAAGAAGGAGAAGTTTTTGAGTGAGAATAGATCTTCCAAGCTTGATCTTCGAGGTTTGAACCGTTGGATTCGAGTTTTGAGGTTAGAATCTTCGCCTACTCTTGTTGTTCTTATTGATCATCTAGCTGCATTGCATGATCGAATTTGTTTTGCATGTCATGCATCGATTTGAAGTTGGTTTCAAAAGAGAAAGATAGTATTCATGTGTTCTTGAAGAAAGTCTCATTTTGATCCGAAAGTTTGGAGCAAGAACCATGTTTTTGTGTTCGTTCTTGCATGATCTTCTTGTATGGGTACCCAGGTCCATGTTTTGAACTCATGGCATGAAACCTCATATTTTTGTAACAAGTTATGATCTTGCATTCATCTTCTTCATGATCATGTTCATCATGTTCTTCATGTTCTTCAAAGGGAAACCCAGGTTTTTCCCGACTTTGCTTTTGAATGAGGCCATCGGTACCACACCTCGGAAAGGAGGTGTAGGACCTCGGCAAAGACTTGGTTGGTGCCCAGTATGTTTTCATGAGACGGGAGCAGTGTTAAACTCCCAGCATGTTTTGCTTTGTTATTGACTTAGATCTGGTGAGAAAGCCGGGATCATCTGCATGCATATAAAGCTTGTTTTGAGAATGTGATTGCCATGTGATTGTAGGTCCTTCATCTTTGCTTTGAGCCTACACCTGAGGAGATCTATGTGAGTGGAATTTCTAATAAAGCTATGTTATACTGTTTTGATAAATCTCGCTTTGCTTTATTTTGACGGAAGTATTTGTTAAGCATGAATGAATAGCTCTGTTTTGATGTATCAAGTATAAGCCTTGTTTTGATGACATTCTTGAAAAGTCCCTTGTGCTGGAGGACTCTAAACTTTCGCAGCACTAAGTATAAAAGGATACGGTCCTTTCTTGGAAAGACTATTATGTTAAATCGGGCTACGGGCCTAAGTAACACAAGTTCTGGTATGTTAAATCGGGCTACGGGCCTAAGTAACACAAGTTATGTTATGTTAAATCGGGCTACGGGCCTAAGTAACACAAGTTCTATTATGTTAAATCGGGCTACGGGCCTAAGTAACACAAGTTTTGTTATGTTAAATCGGGCTTCGGGCCTAAGTAACACAAGTTCTATTATGTTAAATCGGGCTACAGGCCTAAGTAACACAAGTCCCTTGTGCTGGAGGACTATAAACTTTCGCAGTACCTTTGGCTAATCGATTACGGATCGTGCAGTCTTTGTTTTGCCACTGACGGTTTACCGTGTGGACTTGCTTGATACTTGTAAGATTTGATTGATGAATACGGTTCATCCCTTGTTTTGCCGATGCCAGTAAGCATCCCTTGATACTTGTAAGATTTGATTGACGAATACGGTTCATCCCTTGTTTTGCCGATGTCAGTAAGCATCCCTTGATACTTGTAAGATTTAATTGATGAATACGGTTCATCCCTTGTTTTGCCGAAGTCAGTAAGCATCCCTTGATACTTGTAAGATTTGATTGATGAATACGGTTCATCCCTTGTCTTGATAAAGTTTGATGTGTTTTGTTTTGAAAGACCCCGGCTATATTCATGCAAAACCTTTATTATTAGTACCATTCACTGAGTATTCAGGCTCACCCTCTCTATATATATGTAGGTGATGAGCAGGACGTCGGCGACGCCTAGACTGTTTTGAAAAGCTTGTTTTGGGATCCGTGCTTATGTCGGCTTTATTTTGTATTCATGTCGGCGAATCTTGAAAATCATGCTTCTTGACTTGTATTCACTGTATTTTGTATATGTCGGCTCGAGAAGCCTTTTGATCAAGATGTAACACGTATTTTGCTTTGTTGTATTCAAGTTATAAAGATATATGCCATTACATTGGATCTATGCACTGCTCTTATGGACCACGTGTATTTGATTTATTGCTTCTGCCTTTGTGAGCCCCCTATATCCATACTCTAATTGTGTTAAACTTTTGAAAGTTGGCCTTCGGTAATTACAGATTACTGGCCATCACGGCACCAAACTACTAGGGGCGGTTTGGGGTCGTGACATATCAATTGCTAATCTTTTAGTCATTGTTCATAGTTGGTTTAGTATATTTCTACTGGGCTGTGGCTCACCCTATATGGGAACATCATTTTCAGGTACAGATAACATGCCACCTCCAAGGACATAGTTTGGGAGGCTAGAGGCGGACAGACTTTTGTTGTCTTATTTCCTTTTGTAGTATTACATGTAAATTCCAGCCAAGGGCTT
Organism: Camellia sinensis; assembly: GCF_055761805.1. Lineage (NCBI taxonomy): Eukaryota > Viridiplantae > Streptophyta > Magnoliopsida > Ericales > Theaceae > Camellia > Camellia sinensis. The sequence continues at coordinate 833,198 of NC_138962.1, read as the reverse complement.
AATGTGTAATCGAGTTAGTACCTTTTTGTAACCAAGTGTTAACTTGGAAAGCTGTAAGCCCGTAGGGCATTTGCTTTTGTTGTTAACATGTAATACTTTTGTAATGAAGTACTCTGATGAATTGAAGAATATGGATCTTTTGTATATAAATGTATGTTTATATTGATGGGCTTAATGTTATTATTTTGAGGGCGTTACATCTATTTTTAATTTTATGCAACTTCCATTTTTATTCAAGTTATTTTTCTATTCAACTTCCTTTTTTATTTAATTTCCAAATAGATCGTAAAGCTATAGTGGTTTCTTGAATGAACTTCCATTTTAATTTTTTTTTAACTTCCTTTTTTATTAAGGTTTCTTTTCTACTCAACTTCCTTTTTTTATTTAATTTCCAAATAGATCGTTAAGGTATAGTGGTTTCTGGATTGAACTTCCATTTTTAATTTTCTGCAACTTCCATTTTTATTTTTATTCAACTTCTATTTTTATTCAATTTACTTTTCTATTAAACTTCCTTTTTTTATTTAATTTCCAAATAGATCGTTAAGGTATAGTGGTTTCTTGAATGAACTTCCATTTTTAATTTTCTGCAACTTCCATTTTTATTTTTATTCGACTTCCATTTTTATTCAGGTCATTTTTCTATTCAACTTCCTTTTTTATTTTATTTCCAAATAGATCGTTAAGGTATAGTGGTTTCTTGAATTAACTTCCAATTTTAATTTTCTGCAACTTCCATTTTTATTTCTATTCAACTTCTTTTTTTATTCAAGTTTCTTTTCTATTCAACTTCCTTTTTTATTTAATTTCCAAATAGATTGTTAAGGTATAGTGGTTTCTGGATTGAACTTCCATTTTGAATTTTATGCAACTTTCACTTTTATTTTTATTCAACTTCCATTTTTATTCAATTTACTTTTCTATTAAACTTCTTTTTTTTATTTAATTTCCAAATAGATCGTTATGGTATAGTGGTTTCTTGAATAAACTTCCATTTTTAATTTTCTGCAACTTCCATTTTTATTTTTATTCGACTTCCATTTTTATTCAATTTACTTTTCTATTCAACTTCCTTTTTTATTTAATTTCCAAATAGATCGTTAAGGTATAATGGTTTCTGGATTGAACTTCCATTTTTAATTTTATGCAACTTTCATTTTTATTTTTATTCAACTTCCATTTTTATTCAATTTACTTTTCTATTAAACTTATTTTTTTATTTAATTTCCAAATAGATCGTTAAGGTATTGTGGTTTCTTGAATGGACTTCCATTTTTAATTTTCTGCAACTTCCATTTTTATTTTTATTCGACTTGCATTTTTATTCATGATATTTTTCTATTCAACTTCTTTTTTATTTAATTTCCAAACAGATCGTTAAGGTATAGTGGTTTCCTGAATAAACTTCCAATTTTAATTTTCTGCAACTTCCATTTTTATTTCTATTCAACATCTTTTTTTATTCAAGTTTCTTTTCTATTCAACTTCCATTTTTATTTAATTTCCAAATAGATTGTTAAGGTATAGTGGTTTCTAGATTGAACTTGCATTTTGAATTTTATGCAACTTTCAGTTTTATTTTTATTCAACTTCCATTTTTATTCAATTTACTTTTCTATTAAACTTCCTTTTTTATTTAATTTCCAAATAGATCGTTAAGGTATAATGGTTTCTTGAATGAACTTCCATTTTTAATTTTCTGCAACTTCCATTTTTATTTTTATTCGACTTCCATTTTTATTCAATTTATTTTTCTATTCAACTTCCGTTTTTATTTAATTTCCAAATAGATCGTTAAGGTATAGTGGCTTCTTGAATGAACTTCCATTTTAAATTTTCTGTAACTTTCATTTTTATTGTACTTCCTTTTTAATTCAAGTTTCTTTTCTACTCAACTTCCTTTTTTATTTAATTTCCAAATAGATCGTTAAGGTATAGTGGTTTCTGCATTGAACTTCCATTTTTAATTTTATGCAACATTCATTTTTAATTTTATTCAACTTCCATTTTTATTCAATTTACTTTTCTATTCAACTTCCTTTTTTATTAAATTTCCAAATAGATCGTTATGGTATAGCGGTTTCTTGAATGAACTTCCATTTTTAATTTTCTGCAACTTCCATTTTTATTTTTATTCGACTTCCATTTTTATTCAATTTACTTTTCTATTCAACTTCCTTTTTTATTTAATTTCTAAATAGATCGTTAAGGTATAGTGGTTTCTGGATTGAACTTCCATTTTTAATTTTATGCAACTTTCATTTTTATTTTTATTCAACTTCCATTTTTATTCAATTTACTTTTCTATTAAACTTCCTTTTTTGTTTAATTTCCGAACAGATCGTTAAGGTATAGTGGTTTCTTGAATGAACTTCCATTTTTAATTTTCTGCAACCTCCACTTTTATTTGTATTCAACTTCTTTTTTTATTCAAGTTTCTTTCCTATTCAACTTCCTTTTTTTTTTTTTAAATTTCCAAATAGATTGTTAAGGTATAGTGGTTTCTGGATTGAATATCCATTTTTAATTTTATGCAATTTTCACTTTTATTTTTATTCAACTTCCAGTTTTATTCAATTTACTTTTCTATTAAACTTCCTTTTTTATTTAATTTCGAAATAGGTCGTGAAGATATTGTGGTTTCTTGAAGGAACTTTCATTTTTAATTTTCTGCAACTTCCATTTTTATTTTTATTCGACTTCCATTTTTATTCAAGTCATTTTTCTATTCAACTTCCTTTTTTATTTAATTTCCAAATAGATCGTTAAGGTATAGTGGTTTCTTGAATGAACTTTCATTTTTAATTTTCTACAACTTCCATTTTTATTTTTATTTGACTTCCATTTTTATTCAAGTCATTTTTCTATTCAACTTCCTTTTTTATTTAATTTCCAAATAGATCGTTAAGGTATAGTGGTTTATGGATTGAACTTCATTTTTAACTTTATGCAACGTTAATTTTTATTTTTATTCAACTTCCATTTTTATTGAATTTACTTTTCTATAAAACTTCCTTTTTTATTTAGTTTCCAAATAGATCGTTAAGGTATAGTGGTTTCTTGAATGAACTTCCATTTTTAATTTTCTGCAATTTTCATTTTTATTCAAGTCATTTTTCTATTCAACTTCCTTTTTTATTTAATTACGAAATAGATCTTTAAGGTATAGTGGTTTCTTGAATGGACTTCGAATTTTAATTTTCTGCAACTTCCATTTTTATTTCTATTCAACTTCTTTTTTTATTCAAGTTTCTTTTCTATTCAAGTTCCTTTTTTATTTAATTTCTAAATAGATCGTTAAGGTATAGTGGTTTCTGGATTAAACTTCCATTTTCTATTAAACTTCCATTTCTGAGTATTCGAATGTCTTTCCCGAGGACCTTGTTAGTTTGCCACCTCACCGAGAGATAGAGTTCTCTATTGATTTGGTACCCGGCACGGCGCCGATTTCTATGGCACCTTATCGTTTTTCCCTAGCCGAGTTGAGTGAGTTGAAGACTCAGCTTCAGGAGTTGTTAGATAAGGGTTTTGTTCGCCCTAGTGTTTCGCCGTGGGGAGCACCGGCCCTCTTTGCTAAAAAGAAAGATGGTGCCTTGAGATTGTGTATCGATTACCGAAAGTTGAATCGGGCTACGGTCAAGAATAAGTACCCTATGCCCCGTATAGATGATTTGTTTGACCAATTGAGGGGTTCCCGTTGTTTCTCTAAGATAGACTTGAGATCGGGTTACCACCAGTTGAGGGTCTGGGAGGAGGATATTCCGAAGACGGCATTCCGTACGCGGTATGGCCACTATGAGTTTCTGGTAATGCCATTTGGGCTTACCAACGCACCTGCAGTCTTTATGGACTTGATGAGCCGGATCTTCCGGGAATTCTTGGACCGTTTTGTAGTCGTTTTCGTGGACGACATCCTAATTTATTCCCCTTCAGAGGAGGAGCACGAGGCACACTTGAGAGTGGTGCTAGAGTTACTTAGAGCCCATAGGCTGTACGCCAAGTTTGGGAAGTGTGAGTTCTGGCTAGAGGAAGTTAAGTTCTTAGCCCATGTGGTATCTGGGAAAGGGGTGTCTGTTGATACATCCAAGACTGAGGCAGTGCAAGATTGGGCACAGCCTAAGAGTGTGTTTGAGATCCGCAGTTTTCTAGGATTAGCTGGGTACTACCGTCGGTTTGTGAAGGATTTCTCTAAGTTAGCCTCGCCGTTGACTAGATTGACGCGGAAAGGGGTCAAGTTTGTGTGGAGTGAGACTTGTGAAAAGTCGTTCCAGGAGTTGAAGGTTAGGCTAACCACCACTCCGGTTTTGATTATTCCGAAGAGAGGGTTGGATTATGTGGTTTATTGTGATGCCTCGCGAGAGGGTTTGGGTTGTGTGTTGATGCAAGAGGGGAAAGTGGTAGCTTATGGCTCACGTCAGTTGAAAATTCACGAGAAGAATTACCCTACTCACGACCTAGAGTTAGCAGCAGTGATCTTTGCCTTGAAAATCTGGAGGCACTACCTTTTGGTGAGAGGTTCGAAGTGTTCTCGGACCACAAGAGTTTGAAGTATCTATTTACACAGAGAGACTTGAATTTGAGACAGAGGAGATGGATGGAGTTCATTGAGGACTATGATTTTGAGTTGCATTATCACCCGGGAAAGGCCAATGTTGTGGCCGATGCCCTTAGTAGGAAATCCATTAGTGATGTAGCTTGTATAGCCATCCGGGAATGGGAGATGTTGGGTGTACTTGGCGAGTTTGATTTGCATCTGGGCGAATCTGTTGAGGCTGCGGCCTTGTTTTCTGTAGTAGCGCAGCCTACGCTTGTGACACGAGTGTTAGAGGCACAGAGAGGTGACCTTGAGGTAGAATCCCTCCGAGAGAAGATCTCCAGTGGGAAGGTTGAGAAGGGTTTGACGGTGTATCCCGAGCTGAGTGTGAGATACCGAGACCGTTTGTTCGTGCCGGAGTCTTGCCGAGAGGAAGTACTCCGAGAGTTCCATCATTCGCGCCTTACGGTGCATCCGGGAGGTACTAAGATGTATCGAGATTTGGGTTGCCAGTTTTGGTGGCGGGGTATGAAGAGAGATGTGGCTGTTTTCGTATCGAAGTGCCTTACTTGCCAGTAAGTGAAGGCCGAGCATCAGAGGCCAGCGGGTTTTTTGCAACCCTTGCCTATTGCCGAGTGGAAGTGGGAGCATGTCACCATGGACTTCGTTGTAGGTCTTCCGAGGACTCAGCGGGGTAGTGACGCTATTTGGGTGGTTGTAGACCGGTTGACTAAGTCGGCGCACTTCATTCCCATGCGCATGAGAGATTCGGTAGATCATCTTGCCGACTTGTATATTCGGGACATAGTGAGGTTGCACGGGGTCCCAGTGACGATCGTCTCAGATAGAGATCCTCGTTTTACTGCTAGATTGTGGCAGAGTTTGCAGAGTGCTTTGGGCACTAAGTTGACTTTTAGTACGGCTTATCACCCTCAGACTGACAGGCAGTCCGAGTGTACTATTCAGATCCTTGAGGATATGCTTCGAGGTTGTGTCCTTGATTTTAGTGGGACGTGGGAGAGGCACTTACCATTGGTGGAGTTTGCCTACAACAACAGCTTTCAGTCTAGTATTGGTATGGCACCGTTTGAGGCCTTGTATGGCCGACCGTGTAGGTCTCCAGTTTGTTGGGCCGAGGTGGGTGATGCACCTTTGTTGGGTCCGGAGTTGGTTAGAGAGACGACGGAGAAAGTTGAGCTTATCCGTAGGAGGCTTGTTACAGCCCAGAGTCGCCAAAAGAGTTATGCCGACCGTATGAGAAGACCTTTGGCGTTTGAGATAGGTGATCATGTCTTTCTGAAAATATCACCTAGGCGAGGTTTGATGAGGTTTGGGAAGAGTGGGAAGTTATCCCCTTGGTTTATTGGGCCTTTTGAGATCCTTGAGAGGATTGGCGAGGTTGCTTATCGTTTAGCCTTACCGTCGCAGTTGTCCGGAGTGCATGACGTGTTTCATGTGAGTATGCTTCGGAAGTATGAGCCGGATCCATCGCATGTGTTAGATTGGACCGACTTAGAGGTAGATGAGGATGCCTCGTATGAGGAGAGACCGGTACGGGTCTTGGATAGGCGGGATCAAGTCCTGCGTGGCAAGACCATCCCTTTGGTAGAGGTTTTGTGGAAACATCACGGAGTGGAGGAAGCCACTTGGGAACGTGAGTTGGAAGTCCGCGAGAAATATCCGGACTTGTTTATTGATGAGTAATCTTGTATTTAGATTTTGTAATATTGTTGGACTTAAGAGCTTTATATATGTCTTAAATTGTAAAACACTGGTAATGTTTTGGTTTAATGGAAGTATCTTGCAGAACTTACCCTGATATGGGAGTTGATTATAATATTGCATGTGTTGGCTATATTGTAGAAATGGAGTTGTATCATGTATATTGACTATGATATGAATTGTGAACCATGTGTGCTAGAAATGGTTGAAAGTGGGAGAGAATTGCATGCTGATAATGCACTTGTAAATTATGTTGTGAAATGCCTCTTGATAAGAGAGGGAATGACTGGTAATGGGTCGAGTTATTGAATGTTAAAAATGTAACACTGTTTAAAATGGAGGAAAACCTGTTTTTTTTTTAAAAAAAAAACCTGTGCCAAATTTCGGGGATGAAATTCTTTAAGGGGGGGAGGTTATAGCGACCCCGGGTTTATCCTTGTTGTACAGAGATCCGGACATGTGTCCGTGGATGATAGTAGTTGATTATTACCTGGTGTACATCCTTTCTTACTTTGTAATTGAGTTATAGGATGTGTTGGGCAGGTTTGTTACAGGTTGGTTGAGTTTAGAAACCAAAACTAGTTGCCCAGTTTTTTTTTACCTGTCCGCTCGAGCGGGGGTTTTGGCGCTCGAGCGGAAATTGCACCCATCCAGTATTTACTGTGCAGTGTTGGAAGCTCGAGCATGGGATTGGCCGCTCGAGCGGGGTTGTGTGAGTGCCGCTCGAGCAGGGAGTTGGACGCTCGAGCGGGAGACCTGTCTGCAAAAGTACTGGGAGTGTGCATCCGGAGCTCGAGCGGGGGATTGGCCGCTCGAGCGGGAGTCTGTGAGTGCCGCTCGAGCGGGGAGTTTGACGCTTGAGCGGGGTGACTTTTATATAAATCCGAGATCCGACCTTTGGATCACTTTTTCAAGATCTTTTCTCTCTCTTACTTTTCCGAAAAGCCATTTTCAGAGCTTCTCACTCTAAAACCGGCCCTTCTCTCTTAGATTTGATCTAGCAGGAGTTGTTTGCTCACTTTTGGTCTTTACGAAAGTTGTGTTGATCGTCGAGGGCTACATTTTAATCTGAAAATTTCAGAATTTGAAGCATATTGGTTTTGGTCTTCATCTCCATTGGAGCTCAAACTTTGAGGTAGGGATAACCTACTCCTTACTATGAGCTTTGTCTTTAAATTTTAGTATTTTGAGATGTTGGGTTGGTTTGGTAATTTGGTGAAAGTTTGGGACTTTTGTGTAAATTTACAAAAGTTAGGGTTTTAGCTATATAAAGCCTAGATGCATGTTCGGCATGAAAAAGTGAAATTAATGTTAAAACATTAATGAAAATGGAACCTAAGGGTTGTAATGTTAGTTATGGAAAATGCCCTAATTACATTGATTGATTAATTTGTATAATTAATTGTTGGGAATGAGGAATTGAATTGAGAATGTGGAAATTGGAAAGGGAAGGGGTTAAAGGGGGTAGTTGGATTATTTATCACTCACCTAGTTGAAATGTTGATTATATATCCATTGTTGCATTTACTTTCTGTATAGAAATAACTGCTTTGGGCTATCGGTGGAGGATAGTCGTGATTGTTGTAGACAATGCATGATGATTAGGCAAACGGAAACTAATCACTGGAATGAGTCATTGAGTATGACGATTGAAAGAACACGTTAAATTTATGTGTTGTGTGATGATGCGTATAATTATTGTTTATATGCATTGTGTTGTGTTGGAGGAGACAGGGGATGTACTCCGCGGTTTAGGGGAAGATAGGGGATGGACCTCTAAACCGGATGTTGTTAGGAGGAGATAGGGGATGGACTCCGTAGATAGAGCTCATATGCTTATCTAGTGATGTATTGACAGAGCTCATATGCTTGTCATTGGAAGTGTGATAGTGCTCATATGCATATCTGTGGAAGTGATGATATAGCTTGTATGCTTATCTGTTGGTGTGTGATATAGCTAGTATGCTTATCTGTTATGAAATGGGAAGTATTTGATATGAGTTACTGTCTCATATGAGTTGTTTGGCCAGGTTCTGAGCCATGGTTATAAATTGAGAATTGAAAAGAAATGGAAAATAGATTGTAATATGGACTTGTATGTCATGAAACCGTAAAATGTGATAAGGGAAAGTATCTGTGTTGGCCATCTATCAGCTGCTAATCTTTTAGTCATTGTTCATATTTGGTTTAGAGTATTTCTACTGGGCTGTGGCTCACCCTATATGGGAATATCATTTTCAGGTACAGGTAGCATGCCACCTCCAAGGACGTAGCTTGGGAGGCTAGAGGCAGGCGGATTTTGTTGTTTTATTTCTTTGATGTATTACATATATATTCAAGCCAAGGGCTTAATGTGTAAATGAGTTAGTATTCCTTTGTTGTAACCAAGTGTTAACTTGGAAAGCTGTAAGCCTTTAGGGCATTTGCTTTTGTCGTTAACATGTAATACTTTTTGTAATGGAACTCTGATGAATAGAAGAATGTGGAGTTTTTATATATCAATGCATGTTGTAGACGTCCCCGAACGCCCGGGAGGGTTAAGTCCCGTTCTGTTCATTTGGGGTCACTACAGCTCGGACTCTTAAATGTCACGGTTCTTAATTTGAACCAAAGAGTCCAAATCCGGCAAATTGTTTTGAGAAACTAATTTTTGAAAAAGTGCCAAACATGGACTGCTTTGCCAGATACAGAGTCGCCACCTAAATATTTTATTTTGGAAAATTTAGGAAACCCTGACTCGGTGCCAAAAGGCCACGTGTCCGTCATCACCAAAGTTGCCTCGGCTCGGGAACTTGGGTACGATTGGGGAAGGTCACTTCGTGAGCACCCCTGCTCGCCCGGTCATAGACCGGCCTCTACTAACCATGATATCAATTTTTGAAAACATTGTGAGTTCTTATTCCGGTTATTAGCCTAGGTTACCATGTGATGCTCACAGCATATAAGTATAGACCGGGTCGCCCAGATTGGAACAAAACATTTCATGCTTGTTTTTGAAAATGGTTTGCTACCCGCAGGTAGGCTTGAAACATTTGATGATTTATTCCAATTCAGATAACCCAACCTTCACCCACAGGCATTCAGGCAGGTATATCAGATAAGCACATAGCCTCAAGGTAAGCATGCTATTCATGGCAGCACTCACACGCATGCAAGGATGCTAAAGCATAAAGCTTACCGAGTACTCCAAGCCAAAATAGAAACTCATTAGAAATCATGCATGATCCTAATTATACAGAAATGCCTAATGCAACACATGCAAAATGCAACTATAGCAGGCTCGGCTATTCTAAGATGGCATATGGAATGCTACAGCTAACATGTATTCAACTTTGAAATTGAAAGTACAATGCAGTTAGTATGATGCGCCGAGCCCGGTGCATGCAAAACTGATGAATGAATGCAAACATGCTGTCATACTGTATGCTAATTGAAATATGCCCTAATCTAACCATCAAAAGCGGATAAATAAAAGGGAGAAAGACGTGGGGTTGGAAGACATACATCACACTCACGCACACTTATTACAGTTGTGCCCTCACTCAGAGGGTCCGAATAAATAATACAGTCCAAATATTACAGTCCCAAATAAAAGAATATTACAGTCCAAAATATTACAAAATTCTAATTAATTAAAGAATTAACTAAGAAAGCAAATAAAACTGGCGTGCAGGCCAGGGACTGCCTTGCTTCTGATGGATGATGCATGTCCAGATTGTCTTGCGCAGAAATCCACCGGAATGCCCCAATTAGCCTCTGTTTACACCTGTTCTTGAAATGCATGCCAAGCTCCAAAAAGTTGCTGATTCTTCGTTTTGCTGCAACAGAGAGCAGGAAAGGGGCATAGCAATGTATTTGCACAGATATATGCATGGCTCGATCCTCGTGCCACCAATCACGCATACCGAGGCATGATGGCCGAGGAGTCGAAATGCACAACTCAATATAGGATGAATGCACATGAAACTACAGCTAAAACCTAACTCCATCATGGATAATCCGGAGTGTCGGTGACTAGGGAATTGAGACACATTCCGTCACTCGGAGTACGAAATGCACCTCGTTTCCCGTGCCCGGGCTAACTCTTATTCCGGACATGATGCAATATGCCTGATACGCGTGAAATGCAACTAAGATACAATCCTAACATATACAATGCTATGGAAATGAAATGCCTCGAAATGCGTGCACACGGGCACGCAAACCTAGATGCCTCGAAATGCGTGCACACAGGCACGCAAACCGAGATGATACATGAATGCAATGAAAATGAGACGCCTTGAAATGCGTGCACGCGGGCACGCGAACCGAGGCAATGCAAATACTATGAAAATGAGGTGCCTCGAAATGCGTCCACGCGGGCACGCGAACCGAGGCAATGGTAAATGCAATGAAAATGAGATGCCTCGAAATGCGTGCACACGGACACGCAAACCGAGGCAACGGTAAAATGCTATGAAAATGAAGTGCCTCGAAATGCGTGCACACGGGCACGCAAACCGAGGCAACGATAAAATGCTATGAAAATAAAGTGCCTCGAAATGCGTGCACACGGGCACGCAAATCGAGGCAATGGTAAATGCTATGAAAGGACATGAAAACATGATATGGGCTTATACCAACATGAGTGAGCCTCAGCCACACTCACATAAGATGCCGGCGGATAAAAATGAGGTGCCTCGAAATGCGTGCACACGGGCACGCAAACCGAGGCAATGACGGAATGCGATGTAATGACATGGAAATGATAATATGGGCTTATACCAACATGAGTGAGCCTCAGCCACACTCACATAGGATGCCGGCGGATAAAAATGAGGTGCCTCGAAATGCGTGCACACAGGCATGCAAACCGAGGCGGTGGCAAAATGTGATGAAATGATATGAAAACATGATATGGGCTTATACCAACATGAGTGAGCCTCAGCCACACTCACATAGGATGCCGGCAGATAAAAATGAGGTGCCTCGAAATGCGTGCACACAGGCACGCAAACCGAGGCGGTGGCAAAATGTGATGAAATGATATGAAAACATGATATGGCCTTATACCAACATGAGTGAGCCTCAGCCACACTCACATAGGATGCCGGCAGATAAAAATGAGGTGCCTCGAAATGCGTGCACACAGGCACGCAAACCGAGGCGGTGGCAAAATGTGATGAAATGATATGAAAACATGATATGGGCTTATACGAACATGAGTGAGCCTCAGCCACACTCACATAGGATGCCGGCAGATAAAAATGAGGTGCCTCGAAATGCGTGCACACAGGCACGCAAACCGAGGCGGTGGCAAAATGTGATGAAATATGGCAAAAATGATATGCAAGCATGCTAATGGAATTTCAACACTAAAATATGGGGGAAAACAGTCCCGAAATGAGGCGAAATGACATGAAATGCAAGGAATTGTCCCGAAATGCGAATTTAGGCACCCGAAATGACCTATAGCTATGCCAAACATGCACAATATGGACATGCAATACAAAGACAGAAGCTAGACAGTCCCAAAAAAGGCACTTTCATAGTTATAAACATGGCCAAACAGCAAGCATAGGTATGGCAAAAATAGCATGCAAGAATAGAGGCCAAGAGAGGGGTAATGAAGCAAGTGATACAAGAAAAACCCAAACTGAAAAATTTCCTTCTACAACACTGAAGAGGGACCAAAAATATGAATATTTACAGTATATGGCAGACCTCAAATCAGTATACAAACATGATAGAAATGTGATGCAAAATTAAGCTCAAAAGTGGCTACAACATGAAGTATACAAAATAATCACCAAACAGCCAAAGACCCTTAATAAAACATGTAGAATGGACCAAAATAAGCACTTTTCCAGAACTGTAAAATGGCCAAAAACAAAAGCATGGTAGGCTAACTAAACATGCAAGAATGGGGAATAAAAGAGGGATATAACATGAAGTGACCTATGGAAGCCTCAAACCATGAAAGGACCTAAATGAAAAATGAAGTATGGACCAAAATAAGCACTTTTTCAGAACTGTAAAATGGCCAAAAACAAAAGTATGATAGGCTGCCATTGCATGCAAGAATGGGGAAGAAAATGGGAGTATAAAGGTAGGTACAACATGGAAGTCTCAAATGGTGTTGAGCCCTTCTTCAATGTTGAAGAGGGGCTCAAAATAAGCCTAATATCTGTTTAAAACATGCTCGAAAATAGATTGCTCATGGGTCAAAAATAGCATGCAAAATTATGACATACAAGAGGATCAATGAAGCAAGTGTGTCATGGAGGGCTCAAACAGGGTTGAGCCCTTAATGAAAAGTGAAGATGAGCTCAAAAGAGGGCCCTTTTCAGTTAGGGCCGGAGCTTGAAACAAAAAGCAAGTGTGGCTTAGAAATAGATCAAGAAAAAGGGTCAAAAGGGTAAAAGTACTACTTACCCTTGAAGACTCAAACTTTTGTTGCTTCTTGGATGAATTTGCAGCTTCTTTGGCCTTTGAGAAACCTTCCTTGTTGCTGGAAATGAGGTGGTGGTGGTAGAGCTTGGTGGTATAGAAGGAATGATGGTTAGGGACTTAGGGTTTTTCAAAGAATTGAGAAGGATGAAGATGGAGTTGTGTATGGAGGCTTGAAGGAGAGTTTTTCTAACCCCAAAATACTACAAGGCTTGCTTGCTATATAGGCCAACAAGGGGGTGTAAAGGTGGGGGAAAAGGAGAGCAAAATTTCCCCACGAAATATCCCCCAGATAAAGATCTTGTCTGGGGCAAACAGCTCCACAGCTGTAAAGTGTACAGTGTAAGGAAGCAGGCCGGCCTGGTACTTTTGTTGCAGGTGGCCGGCCGGCCACACCCCCTAACCGGCCGGCTAGGGGTCAAAAGGTACAATGAGATTTTCTGGCCGGCCACCAACTGGTGAGGTACTCCTATGTGTGTACAACACAACCATGTGGTTAAAAGTCCAAGAAAGTGGGTCCAAGGGGTTCAACATTAGCTCGGAAAGAGGGGTTCAAAAGGGTCAATTTGAATTACTGGCCGGCCATGAACTTTTAGGGTCCTGTCATGTGTGTACATCACAAATATGTGGTTCAAAGTTCGAGAAAAAAGATCCAAGGGGTTCAACATTAGCCCGGAAGGAGGGGGTCAAAAGGGTCAAGTTGAATTAATGGCCGGCCATGAACTTTTAGGGTCCTCTCATGTGTGTACATCACAAATATGTGGTTCAAAGTTCGAGAAAATGGGCCCAAGGTGTTCAACATTAGCCCGGAAGTACGAAAAACGGGCGCCGGAGGGCGTCGGAGGATGTATAACTGGTTGCTGCAACAATTGCTGGCCTCCCACCCTTCAGTGACCTCCCTGGTGATAAAACAGAGGTACCTGCCAAAAATGAACAAAAACCGTTGCAAAACGAATGCTCGGGGACCAAAACACGCAGTTCGGGGTCCCGAAAATGGGCTGTTAAGCACCGAAAGTGGCATTCGGCCACGAAGTGGGCTTCTCAGCCCCCAGTGTCCCTCAAAAGGGGGCAAATAGGAAGTATGCCAAAAATTAGAGCAATAGGAGATGGTTAAGCGGTCCCGAACCGAGGCACACGGCCTGACGGCTCCGAAAACCGGAAACCGGACTCCGAAATGGGAAAAATGGCCTACGGCCACCAAATGTAGCCTACGGACATTGAGAGATGGTCTACTGGACCTCTCCCTCCCCTCAGGAAAAGAAACAGAGAAAACCGAGTCTGGTTCGCAAACCGAGACAAGGCACAGAAGAGGGTTCGGAAGTCCGGAGGCAGGGCTCACGGCCGCGACTCTAAAACTTCTGAACGAGCACATTATGCAACATCACCAAGCGCTCAATCGGTGACGTCTGAGTCTTAAGGTCGGTCAAAAATGGGGTGTCTACAGTTGCCCCTCTTTGACAGAACTCGAAAGTCATAAGTGACGGGAGTGAATGTCAAAGCCCAGAGACGACCCATTTTTGACAAGGCCGAAGACTTAGACAAACATACAAGATAAACAGAGATGTGCCCGTAGGCGTGCCCGCAGGCAGGGGGAAAAATGCAAATGATATGCAAGAAGCCGAAGATAACCCAATGATCATGCAAATGCAGCAAGCTGTAATGAAGCAAGTATTCGCAAATAGATGCAACAGTTTTAAGCAAGAATGCAAAGCAACAACTACATTTCATGCAGTTAAGAATGCGGAGGATTATTCAATCCCCGCCACGTCTCACACGGAGAAGATACGATACCTGCGCGATTCGTCTGGTCGCACCAGCCTCAATTGAACCGTACATACAATATCGTGCCTGCACAAGAGAGAAATTGCAACAAATACAATATGCTGACAACATGTATTTAATGTGATTTCGAAAGTTCGACACACGCAGTGCCGGTGAGTGAATGCACCGCAATGCAAGAATGGAACGTGCGTGACAACGCATGCTCAAACATGGAGGTATGCCAATATCAAGAAATGTGCACGTTAATACAGGTATGCTTATGAGAATGTAAGATAATGTGACACGAGCAAGAATCAGGGCGTCCGTTTGTCATGAAATAATGAGTACGGAAACGCATGTTTCGGCGAAGGTAACTCAATCGCGGCCTCCAATCCACTTCCCTGAAAGGTTACAACTCATTCAAAAAGGATACACTTTGATTTCGATGAGTGATGATGAGACATATGTCAGAACTTGAAGCTGAAGTTCCGGCGGAGCTATTTCGCGACCGGAAGTGTACTTTTCTTGAACTTTTTCAGGTCCCGGGAACTCCGATCTTCCTCAAAATTTGCAGAGAGCTAGGTGAGCATGTGGGGAGCATGGCCGGCCATTCATCTTCCCAAGGGGAGGTGGCCAACCGGTTTCTAATAAAGCTAATGGCTGGCCGGCCATTTCTGCAAAAAGCAGATAGCTGGCCGGCTAGAAATAGGGGCCGGCCGGCCATGTGCTTTATTCGGGGTATTTTGGTCTTTTTCACTCCCTTTTTGCATGCTTCTTCAACCAAGACCTTGAGCCTATAAAAGGCAGCCGAGGCCCCCTTCCTTTCTTGCCTTCTACAACACTTTCCTCTCCAGATCTGAGTTTCACGCGCGTTTTCCAACGCCCCGTGCAAATTGTTTTCGCAAAAACACTCAGTTTCAAGCACTTTGAAGCGATTAAATTCCGGCTTCGGAGCTTCTTTTTGCATTTTCGCCACTTGAGGTAAGTTTGTCTCAATATTTGGAATATTTTCTCGGGAGTTGACTTTTGTTGACTTTTTATTTCCCGAGAGTTGACTTTTGTTGACTTTTTCTAATTTTGGCCCATTTTGCTCATTTCTGCTCCCTTTTACAGATTCTTTGAAAATGGTGGGCAATTCTCCCCATGGCGGAGGTTTTCCAGGTGCCGGAGATGATTTCGATCCCATGACTCTACCGCCGAGGACCCGACCTTTCATTCCCGGGAGGTACCGTCCGCCAGCACACGTCCTCCCTCGTGCTGTCTTCCGTCACTTTACCAGTTTTGACGAGCGAGCACCCGGGGATCTGCTTCTCAGAGAGCCGGAGCAGCATCTCTCTCACGAGGCCCGAGAGGTATTTACCTCATCTTCTGTATTTTACATTTCGCACCTTTGCCATGCTTGAACATGCAGTTTAGCTTATGACATAGTACTTTGCTTGCATCCTGAACATGTAGTTTCAACACTTGAATTTTTGAACACTTGGCTCACCAATTAATTGTGAACGCACTGTACACATTAGTTAAGAGGCGAACACACGGTTCAAACACTGATTTGTCGAACACACAGCTCGAATTTGAAAGTGGACACACAACCCACATTTTGAATTTTCTGAACACGCAGCCCAGATTAGATAGTGAACACGCAGCCCACAATTTAACTGAAAGTTGAACACGCAGCCTAAACTTCAAATTTTCTGAACACGCAGCCCAGGTAGATAGTGAACACGCAGCCCACAATTTAACTGAAAGTTGAACATGCAGCCCAAACTTCAAATTTTCTAAACACGCAGCCCAGATAGATAGTGAACACGCAGCCCACAATTTAACTGAAAGTTGAACATGCAGCCCAAATTTCAAATTTTCTGAACACGCAGCCCAGGTAGATAGTGAACACGCAGCCCACAATTTAACTGAAAGTTGAACACGCAGCCCAAACTTCAAATTTTCTGAACACGCAGCCCAGATAGATAGTGAACACGCAGCCCACAATTTAACTGAAAGTTGAACACGCAGCCCAAATTTCAAATTTTCTGAACACGCAGCCCAGGTAGATAGTGAACACGCAGCCCACAATTTAACTGAAAGTTGAACACGCAGCCCAAACTTCAAATTTTCTGAACATGCAGCCCAGATAGATAGTGAACACGCAGCCCACAATTTAACTGAAAGTTGAACACGCAGCCCAAACTTCAAATTTTCTGAACGCGCAGCCCAGATAGATAGTGAACATGCAGCCCACAATTTAACTGAAAGTTGAACACACAGCCCAAATTTCAAATTTTCGGAACACGCAGCCCAGATAGATAGTGAACACGCAGCCCACAATTTAACTGAAAGTTGAACACGCAGCCCAAATTTCAAATTTTCTGAACACGCAGCCCAGATAGATAGTGAACACATAGCCCACAATTTAACTGAAAGTTGAACACGCAGCCCAAACTTCAAATTTTCTGAACACGCAGTCCAGATAGATAGTGAACACGCAGCCCACAATTTAACTGAAAGTTGAACACGCAGCCCAAATTTCAAATTTTCTGAACACGCAGCCCAGATAGATAGTGAACACGCAGCCCACAATTTGACTGAAAGTTGAACACGCAGCCCATTTGATTTCAAATTTTCTGAACACGTAGCCCAGATAGATAGTGAACACGCAGCCCACAATTTAACTGAAAGTTGAACACACAGCCCAAATTTCAAATTTTCTGAACACGCAGCCCAGATAGATAGTGAACACGCAGCCCACAATTTAACTGAAAGTTGAACACGCAGCCCAAACTTCAAATTTTCTGAACACGCAGCCCAGATAGATAGTGAACACGTAGCCCACAATTTAACTGAAAGTTGAACACGCAGCCCATTTGATTTCATTGGCGCACAGCCCATTCATTCCATTACTGACATATGTATTCATTCTGAATGCAGGTTGGTTCCCGCAGTGTGCGGGGGTATGGTTCCACCATTGCGCGGGACTGGTACGCCGAGCTCCCGGAGGGTGTTCGAGACTTAGTCGACTTGGCAGGGTTCGGGCCCTTCTGCGTCGGGTTGTCGCGTTGTCCTGCCAGGAGGACACTGATGGCAACCTTGGTAGAGAGATGGTGGGACACCACCAATTCCTTTCATTTCTTTGCTACCGGGGATATGACCATGACCCCTTTTGACTTCGCTGTATTGACCGGCCTTGACGTTGGAGGTTGGTCCATCCCCTACGATGAGGATATGGGCGAGTGGGAGGCCGCCTGGATGTATCTGTTGGGGGCTCGCCCGCCTGTTGATAGGGTTTCAGGGAGAGTCCGATACACTTGGTTCTCTTCCCATTTCCGGCGGGCGGAGATGGTGCCTGAGACTCCCGAGGAGACGGAGCAGTATGCCCGTGGTTTCCTGATGTTCCTCTTCGGGACTACCCTGTTTGCCGACAGAGGGAACACCGTTGGGCTATACCTGCTGAGCGCTCTAGTCGACCTATCACAGGTCCATCGATATGACTGGGGTGGCGCCGGCTTGGCTACCCTTTACTTTTATATGAGCGCGACCTCCCACGGGCGGGGCGACTTACTTGGCGGCTACTGGAGAGCCTGGGAGGTACTTTTCTGTCCCCTTTGATTTACATTTCTGCTTTTCATTACTTGTACATTGCACACACAGCGCACTTTTACAGTCTGTATTTTGCTCTCAGCATTTCGTACTTGCATTCTGCACTGTTTTTCTCAACTATGGGTCTATGTATACTTCCCATCATTAGCCCCAGAGTTGGAGGTGGTAGGGATTCCCATGACCCCATATTCATTGGTGTTCGAGGGCCCACACCGGCCGAGGCCTCGAGAGACCCTCCTTCGCCTACGACAGTACTTTGACACTGTGCGACATTCAGAGGTACCTCAGAACTTTCAATTCCTTTCATTCTCATCTTTGATTTGCTCTGTATATTCTCGATTTCTGATTGGTTTATGCATTTATCATCCGCAGATTACATGGCAGCCCTGGGTGTCCCTGGGTGACGGCCTCCGAATTCAGTATACCGGAGCGTCGGGCATTTCCCAGTATAGGGTCCTGCTCGAAGGGCCGGTTGGCAGGGTATGGTTCCTGGGGGAGCGCTTTCTGCGCCAGGTATGGGGGTATCTTTCTCAGGATATTCCCGCAGTACCCCCAGCCAGTATGCGGACTGCTGACAGGCTCTCTTACTCAGAGGTAGTCGGCGCCATGCTGGGCAGTGATGCTTTACTATACATTGAGGAGGGGGACTACGCCACTTACCGTCACATATATTTGATGCCTCCATTGACGGGAGCTCATATCCCGATGATGAGGCCTGCCGGTATGTCATCCTCGGACCAGGCTCGGGCTCGGGCTGCAGACGCCCCTTCTACTAGCAGGGCCGGTACATCTAGAGGTGGGAGTAGACCGGTTCCTCCGGCTCCGTCGGTTCATCCTCATCCCGGATGGCCAGATATGCCTACTGAGTTGATGGCGTGGCAGTATGGGGCTAGCTCTCCGACTCCGATTCCACTAGAGCCTCCGATGCCCAGTGATCGATACGCCATTGATCCGGACTCACTGCCGGTATGCTCCACTTCTTTTCATTCATCATTTAGATGTTTAGACACTCTTCTGTTCACTGATGATTATGAGCTCATTTTTGCAGCCATCGCGAGGGTACATGGAGGAGGTGGTTGGACTGGTGGCCACACTCGAGGGCATGGTCCTGCGTAGGGAGGTACAGTTGTCTGTCGCGAGCATTCAGGTACCCTTCAGTTTTCTGGCATTTATCATACTTCTGATGACATGCTGATTTCTACTGCATCGATAGACTATTTGTGTAGAGCACATCTGACACACACCCCACTTGTACACTGTATTTACATGCACCCACTTTACGTATCCTTTGCTTGTATCTGCATCTGATGTATATATTTGGACTGATGTATTTGAATTGAACTCTTTGTTTTCAGATGCCTTCATGGTCCGGTCAGCCGCAGGCCAGGCCACCCGGGCCTCCTTGGGGAGCTGGGCCATCTGGGCCGTTTCAGGGGGCGGGGCCATCTCGGCCTTCCCGAGGATCCGGGTCATCTAGACCTTTTCGAGGAGCTCGAGGAGGGCCTGTCCGCAGACGCAGGGCTCACGTTGTGGAGGTGGAGCCTGATGAGGAGGAGGAGGATGCTGAGGAGGAGAAGGAGGCTACCGATCGTCAGTCAGAGACATCTGCTGAGGAGGGGGGCTCCGGTTTTGGCTCGGGGAATAGAGGCGAGGCTGAGGGGGATCCTGAGGATGACAGCTCCGACTCAGATGGTGATGATGGTGCGGAGATTGTCCCGCAGAAGAGGATGAGGAGTGCTTCTCGTTCCCGCTCCCGAGGACTTTGATGTTGCTATTTCCTGCTTTATTTTTCTTTTTGCTAGTAGTTTGTAGCACTTTGCACATTGTTAGGCAGTTTTATTTTTTTGTAAAACTTGTACCTTTGTTCGTTGCAAAGCATGATGAAATGAAATAGCTTTTGAAAAGGTGTTTGTATTTTAAACTTTTAGCATCGTATCGCATCAATTTATTTTGCACGAAAAATGAAATTGAATGGGAATGTGCATTGTGTAATCACCAAGTCAGGTAGTGAACCGACGCAACAAACTAAGCAACTCAACTCACTAAGATATAACAGAACCTTAGGAAGTTCACAACTCGATAAGCAAAATGCAACAATGCAAATAAACAAGACTTTAACAAAAATTGCTTAAACAGAGAGCAATGACTCAAAAATACAAAACACGTCCGCTCGACAAACAACTCGATAAGCAAAACAACAACTCGATAATCAAAACCACAACAACAACAAAGTGTACTTCTGACAATCTGGGCATCGAAACGCATCCGAAACGAAGGGAGATAAAGGCCTTTGACTCTCCCATTGCATGGAAATGCTTGGAACTTTCCCTCGAAGAGTAAAACAGGGCCAAGGAGATACACTGCAGCATTGCCAGCCATCCCTGGGAGCCGGCCGGCCATTTTTGTGGAGAGAGACAACTGGCCGGCCATTTCTGCAAAAAGTAAATGGCTGGCCAGCCAGAAAAGGTGGCTGGCCGGCCATTCAGTCCTACAGCCACCAGATTTTTGACACGTGTCCCCGTGAATAGTGTTTTTCCTTCTATAAAAGCTTCAACTTTGGGAACATTCATTTCATCTTAGTTTTAGCCAAAGATGGAGGCGTTCCTCGCAGAAAATATCACATCTTGGATCTCTTCTCTAGATGGCTCGGAAAAGCTGAATTTCCGGGGTTTCGGCTTGAATGCACTATTCATGCTGAGCCGTACTCCGCTACATCTTCCTTTTCTCCATGCCGCGGCAAGGTTCTGAAATCCAGTGACGCATGTTTTTAGCTTTGGCGGCCAAGAGATGTGTCCCACTTTCGAAGATTTTCAGGTTTTGATGGAATCTGAATGCTCTGAAGTGATCTTGCCTCAGCTCCGTTTTGGCCACGCTTAGGCTTTAGGGCGGATGTGTGGGCTCACGGCGCATGATGCTCGATCTATGATCTGCAGTGGGGAACTGGACATCCTCGGCTTGATCCGTCATTTTTCCGACGCCGGTGACCGCAGCAACCATTATTGGCAGGGTTTCCGGCAACACGCCCTCTGCCTATGTTTGTTGTCCCACTTTCTGCTTTCCTCGGGCTTCGGCGGGGCTAGCATTCGCTTGATTGAAGTCGCCCAAGGTTTGAGGGAAGGAAAGAGCTGTATTGCCATGACCTTGGCCGAGACACTGATGGGTTTAGATTCTGTCTATCGCCGGGAGGCGACTAGGTTTGCTGGGAGTCCACTGCTGCTGCAGGTACTGTTTCCCACCCAACCTTACATATATATTTGCTCACATCACTCGACCCTCAGGCTCGGTTTTTCTCACAAAACCCTTGTCTCACTTTTCTCTCATCGTACATCTCTCTGTTCTTTATTCTCTCATTTTCCATCCCTCCCCTAGGTATGGTTAATGGACAAGTTGCAGGTTGTGGACTCTTGCCCAGCTTATTCAGCTCGAGGCTACTTCTTTCGGCCGCGCCTAGTCAATGCTCTTGACGAAAGGTGGTGGTTCGATTGGATGTGCAATTTGTCCGCAGACGGCATTGCTTGGCGTTGTCCTTGGCTCAACCTCCCGGCAATGAGCTATAGTATGTCTCGGCTGATTGGGATCCAATTGATTGGTCTAACCCACTGCGTATTCTATTTTCCGTTCCGGTTCCTGCGTCAGTTTGGCCATGATCAGACCTGCCCACCGGAGGGGATTGAGTACCCAGCCGCTTTCCCGATCCGGGGTGTACAGCTTGCCCGATATGCTACGGCATGGAGGACTAGAGAGCTCCTGGCCCCTGCTTCAACTTTTAGTTGCACTTTATCCGATGAGTGCTTGGATTGGCTCAATGAAGAGGCACAGGTTGGGCCTAGCTTGGCATCAGATGCTCCGTCCAGCTCTGGGAGGGGACGCAGAGATACTTGATTCAACTATGCCCCAAATTTATTGCTTATTTAGCATTTTCAAGTTTTCTTTATGAATGTACTAAAAAGCAACCTCGATTGTAATGCAAGAGCAGGAGAACTCAGTTTTGAAATCAATGAAATTGAAAGTTATGGTACTGAAAATTTTCCGCTTTTGGTCCAAAATGGTCTTAGTCGTAAAAAGATTAATTTGAGCAAATTCAACTTTTATTAAAACTTTTCAAAACTATTTTCGATGTGGATCAGAACTGGACACGCCGAAGATCTATCACTGAGATGCACAACCCCAGATCCCTGCAACTGGAAAGTTGCCCCTAGTCTGAAGAACAATGCGGCACTCCATAGCAACAGAAAGTTGCCCCTAGTCTGAGTAACTTTGCACCGTCGCGGCAAACGGAAAGTTGCCCCTAGTTTGAACAGCAATGTACCGGAGATCACGATAAATGCTGACGGATAAAGATGACTGAGACGATCAAAATGGACAGAGTTGATCGGGGAAAAGTTTATGGCTGAACTTCAAGGTGAAGTTGCCTACGTATCCCAAAGATGGGAATCAAGCCTTACGTAGTTCAGGCTGAGGTTCACTCGAGTATTTTCACTCTCCTTTTGCGCTCTAACTTTTGCCAAGGCCGCCCTTTGCGGGTTTTCAACCTTGCGAGCTCAGTTTTTATATTTTCTAATTTTTTGTGCTCTGAATTTTGCCTAGGTCGCCCTTTCGGGTTTTCGGCCTAGCGAGCCTCTCAAGGATAGTATTTCTTCAACTTGTCCATATTGATCGGTTGTGAGAACTCCAAGCCATCTAGATCCATCAGAACCACAGCTCCACCTGACCAGATAGCTTTGATGATGTAAGGACCAGTCCAATTAGGTTTGAACTTGCCCCTTGGGTCGTGGATGGGAGCTCGGTTGTCTTTGAGCACCAAATCTCCTTCTTTCAGATTCCTGGACCTAACCTTCTTGTTGAAAGCCCGGGCAATTCTTCGTTGATAGCCTTGGATGTGGTACAGTGCTTTCAGTCTTCTTTCATCAAAGAGCATGAGTTCTTCGAATCTGCTTTGCTGCCAATCTGCTTCGGCTATCTGGCATTCAGCCAACACTCGTAACGACGGAACCTCAATCTCAATGGGTAGAACAGCCTCCATTCCATAGACCAATGAATATGGAGTTGCTCCAGTAGAGGTTCTGATTGAAGTCCTGTAGCCCCACAGAGCAAATGGCAGCTTGTCTGGCCAATCCCGATAGGTTCCCACCATCTTCTGTAGTATATGCTTGATGTTCTTGTTGGCGGCCTCAACCGCTCCGTTGGTCTGCGGTCGGTATGTAGATGACTTATGGAAAGCCACATTGTATTTCTCCAACAAGTCTACCACTTCTTTCTTGAAGTGGGAACCATTATCTGAAATTATTTCGTTTGGCACCCCGTAGCGACAGATGATGTTGTTCCTGATGAACTTTGCGACATGCGACGCCTTCAACACTGCATATGATTGGGCCTCGACCCACTTTGTGAAATAATCTATCGCTACTAGGATAAACTCATGCCCGTTTGACCCCTTCGGGGTAACAGCTCCGATCACATCAATTCCCCAGACTGAAAAAGGCCATGGTGAAGTCATGTTGTACAGTTTTGACGGCGGGATGTTCATGCGGTTTGCATGAATTTGACACTTGTGGCATCGCCGAACAAAACTAATACAATCCTCCTCCATGGTTGACCAGTAGTAGCCCTGTCTGAGGATCTTTCTGGCCAGCATTACTCCATTCATGTGTGCACCGCACTCCCCCCCATGGATGGCTTCCATCAGGCGTTTTGACTCTTCAGCTTCTACACAGAGCTTATGCATTCCCAGATGACCCCTTTTGTACAACTTTCCTCCGCAGATAGTGAACTGAGCAGCCATTCTTCTGACAGCCCTCTTATCTTTGGCATTTGCCCCTAGTGGATATGTCTCCTTTTCCAAGAAGTTCCAGATGTCGTAATACCAAGGGTTGCCGTCTTGAACCTCATCTATGGCGGAAATCGACTCGTATGCTGGCACGAACTTCTGATCAATAATGACTGGACGCATCCGGACTCCGGATGGGATGTCTATCATAGAAGATAGAGTTGCTAGTGAATCTGCAAACCTGTTGTTCTCTCTTACGAGGTGGGTGAAATTTAGCTTTTCAAACCGAGGAATTAGCAGATCCAAGGTTTGGTGGTAAATTATCATCCTTTCCTCCTTGACTTTCCAATCTCCTTTTGCTTGAGACACAACAAGGTTCGAGTCCCCAATGACGTCCACTCGTCTTGCCCCTAGTTCCAGGGCTGCTTCCAGGCCAACAATACATGCCTCATACTCTGCTTCATTGTTGGAAACTTTGAACTGGAGCTTGAATGCTAAAGGGATACGGGAATCATCAGGCGCTATCAACAACACCCCTATCCCATACCCATACTGGTTTGACGCTCCGTCAAAGTACATTGTCCAAGTTTCATCTTTGACGTGCAGAATGGCTTCATCTGGGAATAGATACTCAATCGCTTCATCCCCCTCAACCGGGTGGTCGGCAAGGAACTCCGCTACCGCTCTGCCTTTTACTGACTTGCGCGTTACATACTTCAAATCAAATTCGGAGAGCAACAGCAGCCATCGAGCTAGCCTACCCATAAGTGCTGGTTTCTCGAAGAGATATTTGATGGGATCCAAACGCGAAACCAACATTACAGAGTGGGCTAACAGGTAGTGCCGCAGCTTCCTGGTTGCCCATACCAAGGCCAAACAAGCCTTCTCCAGCGGTGTATAGCGGGTCTCGTAATCCAGCATCTTTTTGCTCAGATAGTATATGGCCCTTTCCGCTTTGTCTTCTGACTCCTGCGCGAGCATGCAGCCCATGGTAGTCTCAGTTACCGAAAGGTACAATATCAACGGTCTCCCCGGCTCTGGTGGCGACAACACGGGTGGGTTCTGTAGATATTCTTTGATCTGTTCAAAAGCTGCTTGACATCGGCCGTCCCATTGGAATTTCTTTCCTTTCTTCAGGAGACCAAAAAGTGGTTCACAAGTCAAGGTTAATTTAGAAATAAACCGTCTTATGAATTGCACTCTACCCAGAAAGCCTCGCACCTCATTTTCAGTCCTTGGTGGTGGCATTTCTAAGATGGCCTTGATTTTGGAAGGGTCGACCTCGATGCCCCTTTGTGTGATCAGAAACCCTAGCATCTTCCCTGCTGTAACACCGAACGTGCATTTCTGGGGATTCAGTCGCAGCCGAAACTCTTTGATCCTTTGAAAGAATTTTTGTAAGGCGGTGTAGTGGCCCTCTCTATCTTTGGACTTGACAATCATGTCGTCCACATACACCTCGACCTCTTTATGGATCATATCATGCAATATTGTAGTTGCTGCCCGTTGATACGTAGCTCCAGCATTTTTCAACCCGAATGGCATCACTCTATAACAATATGTCCCCCACGGGGTAGTGAACGCAGTCTTCTCCCGGTCTTCGAGTGCCATTACTATCTGGTTATAGCCTGAGAAACCATCCATAAACGAAAGCAAGGCGTGTCCTGCCGTGAAATCCACCAATTCATCGATGTGCGGCAAGGGGAAGTCGTCCTTCGGACTGGCCCTGTTCAAATCTCTGAAGTCTACACAGACCCGAATTCTGCCGTCCTTCTTTGGCACCGGAACAATGTTGGCCAACCAAGTTGGATATTCAGATACCAGCAGGAACCCTGCGTCAATTTGCTTGGTGACCTCTTCCTTAATTTTGAGAGCCCAGTCCGGGCGAATCCTTCTGAGTTTCTGTTTGACAGGGCGGGCCTCGGGATCAAGAGGGATCCGGTGCTGTACAATCTCAGGATCGATCCCAGGCATGTCTTCATAGGACCACGCGAAAACATCTTTGAAATCTTTTAATAAAGCGACTAAGCGCTCGCGCTCCTCTGAAGACAATGTGGACCCGATCTGGACTAGCCGCGGGTCCTTCTCAGTACCAACATTCACAGTAGTGATTTCATCCATTAAAGGTTTAACAAATCTTTCCTGCTCTTGATCAATTAATCGTTGCAAAACTGGGGGAATTTCTCCCTCGCTGTTTTCATCAAAATTTTGAAAATCCTGATTTAAGCAATAAATCAAAGGCACAGAAAAATACTCGGAAACCACATCCACATCATTCTCATTAAATGTTTCCAAGCCGTCAGATTCCTCTGTTACAACAGACTCAAAAGAAAATGAAAACGACGACCTAGACAGGACTGTGGCATCCGGGTTATCACTCCCAGGAATACCGGACTCAGACTCAGTCGAGCTGGAATCTGATTCCGACGTACAAGATTCGGTAGAATCAGATTCCGGCTCACTACCTGACCCGAAACTGCTAGATAAAAAGCGTTCTTCATATTGCCAGATGAGAGAATGTGCGATAGATGCATCCAAGATCGGCGCTGGAAAGCCCGCAGCTATTTCATCTCCAATCACAGAAACCGAAGAGTTATCCCCCAAGCACTCTTGGCCGATCGGAGGATCTGATAGTAGACTCGCCAGTGCTACCCCCATTTCAAGCTCTGTGCTCTCAGGATCCACTGCTTCACATTGCTCAACCTCAGTTGGTGGGTCTGTCTGCGCTTTGGCAACGTCATCCCCAGATAATTGTATGTCGAAGAAGATTTCAAAACCAGGCACGCGCTTCCCCTCCGCGTTTTGCCATGGCTCCGGGAAGCCGCAGAATGGAAAATCTTCCCCCTCCCGGACGAAACGTCCGTTTAGGGTGCCCCAGATGGGCCTGTGCATTAACTCAAATGGCTTCCCGGCCTTCTTTGCTCTGGCCCTTCCGGCCATTTCTTTTCCTTTCCTCACCCAATCCTCCTTGGTGGGCAGATAACCCAGTCCAAAGGCGTGAGGGTTGTATGGCACTTCGGCCAATACTGAGACGCCCTTCCGGCCGCTTCTCCCTAATCCCATCCCGGGGGTATGTTTTAGCTTGTTCATGAGGTAGATAGATTGTGCACTAACGTACATGCCCTCATTCAAAACCATGACATTCTGAACCACTTGAGCCTCGGCCAAAGTGAACCCCGATAAAAACACATCCTCCGTGCCGTGCTCAATCTCCAAGACAGGCGTGGACACCTCCAGCGGCGGATGGATTGATGAATTCCCAAAAACGATCGCTACCCCTTTCCCATGAGGGTACTTTAGCATCTGATGTAGAGTGGAAGAGACTGCTTTGACTTGGTGCAACCACGGTCGCCCCAAAAGTAGGTTAAAGGTTGCGGGAACGTCCAAGATATGAAATTCGATGTTGTGTTGTCCTGGACCAACCTTGGTTTGAATTTTAACAGTCCCCATCACTTCTCTGCTGGTATTGTCATATGCTCTGATCACTTGGGTGGTTGGGACGAAGTCCGCGGGTTTTAACCCGATTGCATATGCCGTTCTGGTCGGGCAGACATTAATCGCAGACCCGGTATCAACAAGTACCACCGGTATCCACTTATCTCTACATTCAACAGAAATATAGAGAGGTTTGTTATGACTTGTGCCCTCAGGCGGTAGCTCCTTGTCCGCAAAGGTTAATGCCGGGGAACCTCCTCCCGGAAAAACCAGCCCAACCAGCTGTTCAGGCGTGGTGTCTATGGAGAGTTTGGACTTGTCCATAGCAGATAGGACAGCTTCTCTGTGTACTCGTGATGCCATTAGCAGTCCCCAGATGGAGATGTCTGCTTGTATCTTTTTTAACTGTTTCAGCACAGCTTCATCCTCAATCTGCTTCTCCTTCTGTCTCTCCGCTTCTCTATCCTTCCCGGATGCCTCGGGTTGGTCCAGATGTGGGGGCTTGAAGTACCGCCCACTTCTTGTCATATGGTCCACTTCATCAAGATACCAAGTATCATCCGGCTGGTTATTCCCCCAGTCTTCATCCGTGTGGGCAAGACACAAGTCGTCATCTTCCCACCACATTCCGCTGGCAGCCAACAGACACCTGTCTGGCTCCGGTCCAGTCGTACTCTCAATGCTCTCTGTCCATATGCTCGCGGCATTGTCTGTCTTCGTGCACACAGCACTTTCAGTCCCCTCAGGGCCCTTAGCTTTTCTAATTCTCTCAGCCTCCTCAAACTTTTCTTGTTCCGGCTGCGTCAGTACAGCTGTTTGTTCAACAGTTCCCATCACCATAATGCCCATGTCTCGAGCGGAATTCTTAACACCAGCGCTCTCCGGCGATACAACTTGGCTTTCGGCCATTCCGGCCACAAATGATATTTCCGCCCCTGCCGGGCTCTGTTCTGGTTGGGCTTCCCCCACTGCATCCGGTTGATCTTCGAGCCATCCAGTGGCCTCCTCTGATCCCTCATAATCGTACCAGTTAATCAACGCATCCTCCAGTCCCTGGTCATCAAGAAATTGCAGGTTGGCAAAGTCTTCCTCTGCGGCTGTCAAATCATCTGCCCATAGCCCAGATCCATCCCCCCGGATCATGCATAGCTCTCCTGTCTCTGGTAATTCTACACTTAGCCCAATTCGGCTCGTTGATAGGATGTGCTTGCTTGGATCATAGGCTCCCTCAGCAAAATTCCGCTCAGTCCCAGATTCAGCAATCTCATTTTCTCCCAAAATCTGCCCTGCCCCGTCTTCGACGGTCACCACCATCGGTTCTGGTTGGGTTTTGGAGATGTCCACCATGCACAAGAAATCAGTGCAATCGGGGAGGAGCACCTCTGGCTTGGGTAGGTGGGTGGGCGTAATATAGATGCTAGGATCGTAAGATGCGACCCCAGTCTGGATAAAGTTAATTCTTTTGGGAGGAGGAGCTTGGTTATGTGGTGGAAGAGGGTTGGTTGTGACATTGGGTTTATCAGGAGGTGCGATCACCTGTTTGTCAATAAGATCTTGGATCTCATGACGCAATCTGTAACAACGGTCGGTGTCATGACCATGTTGTTGGTGATACGCACAGTACTTTGACGGGTCATAAGAGGGGGGAGTGGATTCGGTAATGGCTTTGGTTCCAGGGGTTTTAAATGATTTTTTCTGATCAATATTCCCAGAACTTTGGTCAGAGGCATATATAGTGGGGTAAAGGTTCTTTGGCCTCGCGGTTGGAATCTGTTGTTTTGTGTGTTGCTTCCGGACGCGCCGGAGAAGGGTGTGGCAGTCATGGGCCTTGGAGGGGGAGGGGGAGTGGTGGTGACCATACTAACTTCCGAGGCTCTCGTATTTGCAGCGCCACTCGGGCCCGCATTGTTGTTACGGTTGAACGTCCTCCTCCGTTGTTCTCTGTCGTGGTCAAACAGACCTTGTTTCATTGCGTCTTCGATTTGCACCCCCATACCATGTAAATCTGCGAAAGTAGGGAAGGGGACTACAATCATCCTCTGCATTAGCTTTGGGTGGAGATTGCGCACAATCATCCGGATTTGATCTTTGTCCGTGGGCCTTAAAGTCATCATTGACGCCTTCGCCCTCCATCGGATCACAAAGTCCGAAAAAGATTCCTTGGGCTCTTGCCTTGTCGTTTCGAGATCACGAGTTGTGATCTCGATCTGAGTGTTGTATGAATATTGCGCGACAAAGGCCTCAGCCATTTCATCCCAATTCTTTTTCACTTCATCTTGTAATCTTGCGTACCAATGAGAGGCCACACCCGACAGGGTTCGGCCGAATAATGAGAGCTTCTGTGGTCGTGTTAGGCCCATTGGCCGCAAGACGTCTGCGAACAGTCGGATATGGACCATGGGGTCGCTGGTCCCATCAAAACGGTCGATTTGTGGCATTTTGAACCTATCGGGGAGTGTTCCGGCCTCCTCGGTATATCCATCTTCGATATCCGGCATAGCCTTGACCCCTTGGGATTTCTTAAAGAGCTTCTCCAATTTGCTCAATTTCAGAGCCGTATGATCAACCTCGACCTCAAATGGAGAGTCCGGGTGATTGGATGTATGGACCTTAGACAGTTGTGGTGGAAGCGGGGGCGGAGCTGGCCCCGTTGGAAGATTTGTGTCTTCTTGCAGATTTTGGATAGTCGGCGCAGTATTCTGGGTGTTTGGAGGAGTGTTCTGAACAGCAGGTGCCTGCTCAGGTAATGGGGCTCCTGCCGGAGGAGGAATTTGGTGTGAAGCAGACGCTGTATTCTGTTGTTGCAGTCTGGTAATCAGCTCAGCCTGCTGGGTCATAATCTCAGCTTGTTGCTTAGCGAGTTCATCCCGACGAACGGCATCCTGTTGCATGGCCCGCATGGTTTCCTACATTTGGCGCATCATTTCCTCAACTCCTGTTGGTGCCGTCATACTGTTTTGATTTGTCTGAACTACTGGCAGATCCGTCTCAATGGGGATCTCAATCCAATTGTCCACTGATGGGGGATACCACTGTTCTGGTGCTCTTTGTTCAGATACACTGCGCTTTTTCTGCTTCCTTCTTGTAACAGGGGGTAGAGAATGGAACACTGGCTGTCCGTCGATTAGATCCTCAGATCGATGGAGTTGACGACCTCGTGTCCAAAGTGCTTGGGGAATGCCTGCTGGGTTGGAAGCAATCGTGCTAAAACTGACCTAGCAAAAAAATAAATAAAGCGAAAAGGAAATAAATAAACAGATAAACGGACAGCATAACGGCTTAAAATAAAATGCAAGACACACAGTCGGGCATAATCAACACACAGTCAATAAGCTGAATAACATACTGTCCTCAAACACTGATTATTATCCCTGTATCACTGTTCCCTGAAACAGAATCTGATATCCGCAGATAACTCGTTCTCAAATACTGGTTGATGCCCGCAGGCCTGATACTGAACTGATGTACTGAACTGATGCCCGCAGGCCTGATACTGACAATACTGAACTGAAGCCCGCAGGCTTGATGCCCAAACTCATATACTGGTACATGCATTCCTGTAGAGACGCACTCTAAAGCACATCACAGATAAGTGAGAGCCAAAACACCCCTATGTTGGGGTAGGGTTTCCCTGTCCTATTGTGTCAGGAGCTAGGGTTTCACTACGCACGCAGCGGTTTCAAACAACCTATAAACGGGTAAGCAACCTGTCCTAGCTTGGAATGGTCACTATGGATCCGAATATGCACTAGGTCGAATGGTCGAAGAGGGTGCCCCGGTAAAACCGGGGTTTGTGTTCCCATACTGGCAAAGCCCACAACCGGTCAGCCTTATGGTCATGCCTTGACAAGACAAGCCTCCGGCAAACCGTTCAGGAATAGCAGATGGCAAACACGGTATCCTAGGCGCACCAATGCAAATGCAATGCAAAGAAACACACAAGTGTAGTCAAAAACAGATATCATGAGTTCGAGTCAAGCTCTCTAAATCCCCAGCAGAGTCGCCAGAAACTGTAGACGTCCCCGAACGCCCCGGGAGGGTTAAGTCCCGTTCTGTTCATTTGGGGTCACTACAGCTCGGAATCTTAAATGTCACGGTTCTTAATCTGAACCAAAGAGTCCAAATCCGGCAAATTGTTTTGAGAAACTGA
This sequence comes from Camellia sinensis, assembly GCF_055761805.1. Lineage (NCBI taxonomy): Eukaryota > Viridiplantae > Streptophyta > Magnoliopsida > Ericales > Theaceae > Camellia > Camellia sinensis. Next base: position 801,806 of record NC_138962.1, on the reverse strand, counting down.
TTTTTGAAAAAGTGCCAAACATGGACTGCTTTGCCAGATACAGAGTCGCCACCTAAATATTTTATTTTGGGAAATTTAGGAAACCCTGACTCGGTGCCAAAAGGCCACGTGTCCGTCATCACCAAAGTTGCCTCGGCTCGGGAACTTGGGTACGATTGGGGAAGGTCACTTCGTGAGCACCCCCGCTCGCCCGGTCATAGACCGGCCTCTACTAACCATGATATCAATTTTTGAAAACATTGTGAGTTCTTATTCCGGTTATTAGCCTAGGTTACTATGTGATGCTCACAGCATATAAGTATAGACCGGGTCGCCCAGATTGGAACAAAACATTTCATGCTTGTTTTTTAAAATGGTTTGCTACCCGCAGGTAGGCTTGAAACATTTGATGATTTATTCCAATTCAGATAACCCAACCTTCACCCACAGGCATTCAGGCAGGTATATCAGATAAGCACATAGCCTCATGGTAAGCATGCTATTCATGGCAACACTCACACGCATGCAAGGATGCTAAAGCATAAAGCTTACCGAGTACTCCAAGCCAAAATAGAAACTCATTAGAAATCATGCATGATCCTAATTATACAGAAATGCCTAATGCAACACATGCAAAATGCAACTATAGCAGGCTCGGCTATTCTAAGATGGCATATGGAATGCTACAGCTAACATGTATTCAACTTTGAAATTGAAAGTACAATGCAGTTAGTATGATGCGCCGAGCCCGGTGCATGCAAAACTGATGAATGAATGCAAACATGCTATCATACTGTATGCTAATTGAAATATGCCCTAATCTAACCATCAAAAGCGGATAAATAAAAGGGAGAAAGACGTGGGGTTGGAAGACATACATCACACTCACGCACACTTATTACAGTTGTGCCCTCACTCGGAGGGTCCGAATAAATAATACAGTCCAAATATTACAGTCCCAAATAAAAGAATATTACAGTCCAAAATATTACAAAATTCTAATTAATTAAAGAATTAACTAAGAAAGCAAATAAAACTGGCGTGCAGGCCAGGGACTGCCTTGCTTCTGATGGATGATGCATGTCCAGATTGTCTTGCGCAGAAATCCACCGGAATGCCCCAATTAGCCTCTGTTTACACCTGTTCTTGAAATGCATGCCAAGCTCCAAAAAGTTGCTGATTCTTCGTTTTGCTGCAACAGAGAGCAAGAAAGGGGCATAGCAATGTATTTGCACAGATATATGCATGGCTCGATCCTCGTGCCACCAATCATGCATACCGAGGCATGATGGGCGAGGAGTCGAAATGCACAACTCAATATAGGATGAATGCACATGAAACTACAGCTAAAACCTAACTCCATCATGGATAATCCGGAGTGTCGGTGACTGGGGAATTGAGACACATTCCGTCACTCGGAGTACGAAATGCACCTCGTTTCCCGTGCCCGGGCTAACTCTTATTCCGGACATGATGCAATATGCCTGATACGCGTGAAATGCAACTAAGATACAATCCTAACATATACAATGCTATGGAAATGAAATGCCTCGAAATGCGTGCACACGGGCACGCAAACCTAGATGCCTCGAAATACGTGCACACGGGCACGCAAACCGAGATGATACATGAATGCAATAAAAATGAGACGCCTTGAAATGCGTGCACGCGGGCACGCGAACCGAGGCAATGCAAAATGCTATGAAAATGAGGTGCCTCAAAATTCGTGCACGGGGGCACGCGAACCGAGGCAATGGTAAATGCAATGAAAATGAGATGCCTCGAAATGCGTGCACACGGGCACGCAAACCGAGGCAACGGTAAAATGCTATGAAAATGAAGTGCCTCGAAATGCGTGCACACGGGCATGCAAACCGAGGCAACGGTAAAATGCTATGAAAATGAAGTGCCTCGAAATGCGTGCACACGGGCACGCAAACCAAGGCAATGGTAAATGCTATGAAAGGACATGAAAACATGATATGGGCTTATACCAACATGAGTGAGCCTCAGCTACACTCACATAGGATGCCGACGGATAAAAATGAGGTGCCTCGAAATGCGTGCACACGGGCACGCAAACTGAGGCAATGGCGGAATGCGATGTAATGACATGGAAATGATAATATGGGCTTATACCAACATGAGTGAGCCTTAGCCACACTCACATAGGATGCCGGCGGATAAAAATGAGGTGCCTCGAAATGCGTGCACACAGGCACGCAAACCGAGGCGGTGGCAAAATGTGATGAAATGATATGAAAACATGATATGGGCTTATACCAACATGAGTGAGCCTCAGCCACACTCACATAGGATGCCGGCAGATAAAAATGAGGTGCCTCGAAATGCGTGCACACAGGCACGCAAACCGAGGCGGTGGCAAAATGTGATGAAATGATATGAAAACATGATATAGGCTTATACCAACATGAGTGAGCCTCAGCCACACTCACATAGTATGCCGGTAGATAAAAATGAGGTGCCTCGAAATGCGTGCACACAGGCACGCAAATCGAGGCGGTAGCAAAATGTGATGAAATGATATGAAAACATGATATGGGCTTATACCAACATGAGTGAGCCTCAGCCACACTCGCATAGGATGCCGGCAGATAAAAATGAGGTGCCTCGAAATGCGTGCACACAGGCACGCAAACCGAGGCGGTGGCAAAATGTGATGAAATATGGCAAAAATGATATGCAAGCATGCTAATGGAATTTCAGCACTAAAATATGGGGGAAAACAGTCCCGAAATGAGGCGAAATGACATGAAATGCAAGGAATTGTCCCGAAATGCGAATTTAGGCACCCGAAATGACCTATAGCTATGCCAAACATGCACAATATGGACATGAAATACAAAGAAAGAAGCTAGACAGTCCCAAAAAAGGCACTTTCATAGTTATAAACATGGCCAAAAAGCAAGCATAGGTATGGCAAAAATAGCATGCAAGAATAGAGGCCAAGAGAGGGGTAATGAAGCAAGTGATACAAGCAAAACCCAAACTGAAAAATTTCCTTCTACAACACTGAAGAGGGACCAAAAATATGAATATTTACAGTATATGGCAGACCTCAAATCAGTATACAAACATGATAGAAATGTGATGCAAAATTAGGCTCAAAAGTGGCTACAACATGAAGTATACAAAATAATCACCAAAAAGCCAAAGACCCTTAATAAAACATGTAGAATGGACCAAAATAAGAACTTTTCCAGAACTGTAAAATGGCCAAAAACAAAAGCATGGTAGGTTAACTAAACATGCAAGAATGGGGAATAAAAGAGGGATATAACATGAAGTGACCTATGGAAGCCTCAAACCATGAAAGGACCTAAATGAAAAATGAAGTATGGACCAAAATAAGAACTTTTTCAGAACTGTAAAATGGCCAAAAACAAAAGTATGATAGGCTGCCATTGCATGCAAGAATGGGGAAGAAAAGGGGAGTATAAAGGTAGGTACAACATGGAAGTCCCAAATGGTGTTGAGCCCTTCTTCAATGTTGAAGAGGGGCTCAAAATAAGCCTAATATCAGTTTACAACATGCTCGAAAACAGATTGCTCATGGGTCAAAAATAGAATGCAAAATTATGACATACAAGAGGATCAATGAAGCAAGTGTGTCATGGAGGGCTCAAACAGGGTTGAGCCCTTAATGAAAAGTGAAGATGAGCTCAAAAGAGGGCCCTTTTCAGTTAGGGCCGGAGCTTGAAACAAAAATCAAGTGGGGCTTAGAAATAGATCAAGAAAAAGGGTCAAAAGGGTAAAAGTATTACTTACCCTTGAAGACTCAAACTTTTGTTGCTTCTTGGATGAATTTGCAGCTTCTTTGGCCTTTGAGAAACCTTCCTTGTTGCTGGAAATGAGGTGGTGGTGGTAGAGCTTGGTGGTGTAGAAGGAATGATGGTTAGGGACTTAGGGTTTTTCAAAGAATTGAGAAGGATGAAGATGGAGTTGTGTATGGAGGCTTGAAGGAGAGTTTTTCTAACCCCAAAATACTACAAGGCTTGCTTGCTATATAGGCCAACAAGGGGGTGTAAAGGTGGGGGAAAAGGAGAGCAAAATTTCCTCACGAAATATCCCCCAGATAAAGATCTTGTCTGGGAGAAACAGCTCCACAGCTGCAAAGTGTACAGTGTAAGGAAGCAGGCCGGCCTGGTACTTTTGTTGCAGGTGGCCGGCCGGCCACACCCCCTAGCCGGCCGGCTAGGGGTCAAAAGGTTCAATGAGATTTTCTGGCCGGCCACCAACTGGTGAGGTACTCCTATGTGTGTACAACACAACCATGTGGTTAAAAGTCCAAGAAAGTGGGTCCAAGGGGTTCAACATTAGCTCGGAAAGAGGGGTTCAAAAGGGTCAATTTGAATTACTGGCCGGCCATGAACTTTTAGGGTCCTCTCATGTGTGTACATCACAAATATGTGGTTCAAAGTTCGAGAAAAAAGGTCCAAGGGGTTCAACATTAGCCCGGAAGGAGGGGGTCAAAAGGGTCAAGTTGAATTAATGGCTGGCCATGAACTTTTAGGGTCCTCTCATGTGTGTACATCACAAATATGTGGTTCAAAGTTCGAGAAAATGGGCCCAAGGTGTTCAACATTAGCCCGGAAGTACGAAAAACGGGCGCCGGAGGGCGTCGGAGGATGTATAACTGGTTGCTGCAACAATTGCTGGCCTCCCACCCTTCAGTGACCTCCCTGGTGATAAAACAGAGGTACCTGCCAAAAATGAACAAAAACCGTTGCAAAACGAATGCTCGGGGACCAAAACACGCAGTTCGGGGTCCCGAAAATGGGCTGTTAAGCACCGAAAGTGGCATTCGGCCACGAAGTGGGCTTCTCAGCCCCCAGTGTCCCTCAAAAGGGGGCAAATAGGAAGTATGCCAAAAATTAGAGCAATAGGAGATGGTTAAGCGGTCCCGAACCGAGGCACACGGCCTGACGGCTCCGAAAACCGGAAACCGGACTCCGAAATGGGAAAAATGGCCTACGGCCACCAAATGTAGCCTACGGACATTGAGAGATGGTCTACTGGACCTCTCCCTCCCCTCAGGAAAAGAAACAGAGAAAACCGAGTCTGGTTCGCAAACCGAGACAAGGCACAGAAGAGGGTTCGGAAGTCCGGAGGCAGGGCTCACGGCCGCGACTCTAAAACTTCTGAACGAGCACATTATGCAACATCACCAAGCGCTCAATCGGTGACGTCTGAGTCTTAAGGTCGGTCAAAAATGGGGTGTCTACACATGTCTCTATTGATGGGTTTAATGTTACTATTTTGAGGGCGTTACAACTTCCTTTTTTATTTAATTTACAAATAGATCATTAAGATATAGTGGTTTCTTGAATGAACTTCCAATTTCAATTTTCTGCAACTTCCATTTTTATTTCTATTCAACTTCCATTTTTAATCAAGTTATTTTTCTATTCAACTTCCTTTTTTATTTAATTTTCGAATAGATCGTTAAGGTATAGTGGTTTCTTTAAAGAACTTCCAATTTTAATTTTCTGGAACTTCCATTTTTATTTCTATTCAACTTCTTTTATATTCAAGTTTCTTTTCTATTCAACTTCTTTTTTTATTTAATTTCCAAATAGATTGTTATGGTATAGTGGTTTCGGGATTGAACTTTCATTTTTAATTGTATGCAACTTTCACTTTTATTTTTACTCCCTCCGTCCCAAAATAATGGTCCCTTTTGGGGAATCCAACTTTTTTTGGTAGTACAATTATTGTACTTTTAAAAAGTTGGTTTTCCAAAATTACCCTTTGATAGTACACTTTTTTGAGAATATCAATGTCATAATTGTACTTTTTATATTATTTATGAATTTAAAAGAAGGGCAAAATGGGAAATTTATATTATTTTTGTACTTGATTTTTGAAGAGGGACTAATATTTTGGGACAATGAAAAATGGAATAAGGGACTAATATTATGGGACGGAGGGAGTATTCAACTTCCATTTTTATTGAATTTACTTTTCTATTAAACTTCCTTTTTTATTTAATTTCCAAATAGATCGTTAAAGTATAGTGGTTTCTTTAATGAACTTTCATTTTTAATTTTATGCAACTTCCATTTTTATTTTTATTCAACTTCCATTTTTATTCAAGTTATTTTTCTATTCAACTTCCTTTTTTTATTTAAGTTCCAAATAGATCGTTAAGGTATAGTGGTTTCTTGATTGAACTTCCATTTTTAATTTTCTGCAACTTCCATTTTAATTTTTATTCAACTTCCATTTTTATTCAGGTTATTTTTCTATTCAACTTCCTTTTTAATTTAATTTCCAAATAGATCGTTAAGGTATAGTGGTTTCTTTAATGAACTTCCATTTTTAATTTTTTGCAACTTACATTTTCATTTTTATTCAACTTCCATTTTTATTCAAGTTATTTTTCTATTCAACTTCATTTTTTATTTAATTTCCAAATAAATCGTTAAGGTATAGTGGTTTCTTGCTTGAACTTCCATTTTTAATTTTCTGCAACTTCCATTTTAATTTTTATTCAACTTCCAGTTTTATTCAGATTATTTTTCTATTCAACTTCCTTTTTTTATTTAATTTCCAAATAGATCGTTAAGGTATAGTGGTTTCTTGAATGAATTTTCATTTTTAATTTTCTGCAACTTCCATTTTTATTTTTATTCAACTTCCATCTTTATTCAATTTACTTTTTCATTAAACTTCCTTTTTTATTTAATTTCCGAATAGATCGTTAAGGTATAGTGGTTACTTCAATGAACTTCCATTTTTTATTTTTTGCAACTTCCATATTTATTTTTGTTTAACTTCCTTTTTCATTCAAGTTTCTTTCCTACTCAACTTCCTTTTTTATTTAATTTCCGAATAGATCGTTAAGGTATAGTGGTTTCTTAAATGATCCTCCATTTTTAATTTTATGCAACTTCCATTTTTATTTTTAATCAACTTCCATTTTTATTCAAGTTATTTTTCTATTCAACTTCCTTTTTTATTTAATTTCCAAATAGATCGTTAAAGTATAGTGGTTTCTTGAATGAACTTCCAATATTAATTTTTTGCAACTTCCATTTTTATTTCTATTCAACTTCTTTTTTTACTCAAGTTTCTTTTCAATTCAACTTCTTTTTTTTATTTAATTTCCAAATATATTGTTATGGTATAGTGGTTTCGGGATTGAACTTCCACTTTTAATTGTATGCAACTTTCACTTTTATTTTTATTGAAATTCCATTTTTATTGAACTTGCTTTTCTATTAAACTTCCTTTTTTATTTAATTTCCAAATAGATCGTTAAGGTATAGTGGTTTCTTCAATGAACTTCCACTTTTAATTTTATGTAACTTTCATTTTTATTTTTATTCAACTTCCATTTTTATTCAAGTTATTTTTCTATTCAACTTCCTTTCTTATTTAATTTCCTAATAGATCGTTAAGGTATAGTGGTTTCCTGATTGAACTTCCATTTTTAATTTTCTGTAACTTCCATTTTAATTTTTATTCAACTTCCATTTTTATTCAGGTTATTTTTCTATTCAACTTCTTTTTTATTTAATTTCCAAATAGATCGTTAAGGTATAGTTGTTTCTTGAATGAACTTCCATTTTTAATTTTATGCAACTTCCATTTTTATTTTTATTCAATTTACTTTTCTATTGAACTTCTTTTTTTTATTTAATTTCCAAATAGATCGTTAAGGTATAGTGGTTACTTTAATGAACTTCCTTTTTTAATTTTCTGCAACTTTCATTTTTATTTTTGTTTAACTTCCTTTTTCATTCAAGTTTCTTTTCTACTCAACTTCATTTTTTATTTAATTTCCAAATAGATCGTTAAGGTATAGGGGTTTCTTGAATGAACTTCCATTTTTATTTTTATTTAACTTCTTTTTTCATTCAAGTTTCTTTTCTACGGAACTTCCTTTTTATTTAATTTCCAAATAGATCGTTAACGTATAGTGGTTTCTGGATTGAACCTCCATTGTTAATTTTGTGCAACTTTCATTTTTATTTTTATTCAATTTACTTTTCTATTAAACTTCCTTTTTTATTTAATTTCCAAATAGATCGTTAAGGTATAGTGGTCACTTTAATGAACTTCCATTTTTAATTTTCTGCAACTTCTATTTTTATTTTTGTTTAACTTCCTTTTTCATTCAAGTTTCTTTTCTACTCAACTTCCTTTTTCATTTAATTTCCAAATAAATCGTTAAGGTATAGTGGTTTCTTGAATGAACTTCCATTTTTAATTTTCTGCAACTTCCATTTTTATTTTAATTTAACTTCTTATTTGATTCGAGTTTCTTTTCTACTCAACTTCCTTTTTTATTTAATTTCCAAATAGATCGATAAGGTATAGTGGTTTCAGGATGGAACCTCCATTGTTAATTTTATGCAACTTTTATTTTAATTTTTATTCAACTTCCATTTCTATTCAATTTACTTTTCTATTCAACTTCCTTTTTTATTTAATTTCCAAATAGATTGTTAAGGTATAATGGTTTCTTCAAAGAATTTTCATTTTTAATTTTCTGCAACTTCCATTTTTATTCAATTCATTTTTCTACTCAACTTCCTTTTTTATTTAATTTCTAAATAGATCGTTAAGGTATAGTGGTTTCTGGATTGAACTTCCATTTTTAATTTTATGCAACTTTCAATTTTACATTTATTCAGCTTCTATTTTTATTCAATTTACTTTTCTATTAAACTTCCTTTACTATTTAATTTCCAAATAGATCGTTAAGGTATAGTGGTTTCTTGAATGAACTTCTATTTTTAATTTTTTGCAACTTCCATTTTTATTTTTATTCAACATCCATTTTTATTCAATTTACTATGCTATTCCACTTTTTTTTTTTATTTTATTTCCAAATAGATCGTTAAGGCATAGTGGTTTCTGGATTGAACTTCCATTTTTAATTTTATGCAACTTTCATTTTTATTTTTATTCAACTTCCAATTTTATTCAATTTACTTTTCTATTAAACTTCATTTTTCATTTAATTTCCAAATAGATCGTTAAGGTATAGTGGTTTATTGAATGAACTTCCATTTTTAATTTTCTGCAACTTCCGTTTTTATCTTTATTCGACTTCCAGTGTTGTTCAAGTTATTTTTCTATTCAACTTCCTTTTTTATTTAATTTCCGAATAGATCATTCACGTGCAGTGGTTTCTTTAATGAACTTCAATTTTTAATTTTCTGCAACTTCCATTTTTATTTTTATTTAACTTCATTTTTCATTCTAGTTTCTTTTCTACCCAACTTCCTTTTTTATTTAATTTCCAAATAGATCGTTAAGGTATAGTGGTTTCTGGATTGAACTTCCAATTTTAATTTTATGCAACTTTCATTTTTATTTTTATTCAACTTCCGTTTTTATTCAATTTACTTTTCTATTAAACTTCATTTTTTATTTAATTTCCTAATAGATCGTTAAGGTATAGTGGGTTTTTTAATGAACTTCCATTTTTAAATTTCTGCAACTTCTATTTTTATTTTTATTCGACTTCCATTTTTATTCAAGTAATTTTTTATTCAACTTCCATTTTTATTTAATTTCCAAATAGATCGTTAAGGTATAGTGGTTTCTTAAATGAACTTCCAATTTTAATTTTCTGCAACTTCCATTTTTATTTCTATTCAACTTCTTTTTTTATTTCAGTTTCTTTTCTATTCAACTTCCTTTTTTATTTAATTTCTAAATAGATCGTTAAGGTAATGTGGTTTCTGGATTGAACTTCCATTTTTAATTTTATGCAACTTTCACTTTTATTTTTATTCAACTTCCATTTTTATTCAATTCACTTTTCCATTAAACTTCCTTTTTTATTTTATTTCCAAATAGATCGTTAAGGTATAGTGGTTTCTTGAATGAACTTCCATTTTTTATTTTCTACAACTTCCATTTTAATTTTTATTCAACTTCCGTTTTTATTTAATTTCCAAATAGATTGTTAAGGTATAGTGGTTTCTTGAATGAACTTCCCTTATTAATTTTCTGCAACTTCCATTTTTATTTTTATTTAACTTCCTTTTTTGTTCAGGTTTCTTTTCTACTCAACTTCCTTTTTTATTTAATTTCCAAATAGAGTTTTAAGGTATAGTGGTTTCTGGATTGAACTTCCATTTTTATTTTTATTCAACTTCCATTTTTATTCAATTTACTTTTCCATTAAACTTCCTTTTTTATTTAATTTCCAAATAGATAGTTAAGGTATACTAGTTTTTTGAATGAACTTCCATTTTTAATTTTCTGCAACTTCCATTTTTATTTTAATTCGACTTCCATTTTTATTCAAGTCATTTTTCTATTCATCTTCCTTTTTTATTTAATTTCCAAATACATCATGAAGGTATAGTGGTTTCTTGAATAAACTTCCCATTTTAATTTTCTGCAACTTCCATTTTTATTTCTATTCAACTTCTTTTTTTCTTCCAGTTTTTTTTCTATACAACTTCCTTTTTTATTTAATTTCCAAATAGATCGTTAAGGTATAGTGGTTTCGGATGTATAGCGATCCCGGGTTTACCCTTGTTGTACAGTGATCCGGACATGTGTCCGTGGATGTTGGTAGTTATTTACTATCTAGTTTGCATCCTCTTTACTTTGTTTATTGAGTTATAGGATGTGTTGGGCAGGTTTGTTACAGGTTGGTTGTGTTTGGGAGCCTAGTGTTGCTGCCCAGATTTTTGGACCTTCACTCGAGCTAGGAGTTTGTCGCTCGAGCGAGAGTTGAGTTGTGTCTGGTGGATCGAGCCAGAGTGGCTTCGCTCGAGCGAGCGATGGCATCTGGTTCTGGACCTGAGAGTTGTATTTCTTGGCTCGAGCGAGCTTTTCTTGGCTCGAGCGGTCTGGTTTGTTCTTCGCTCGAGCGAGAGGTCTGTCGCTCGAGCGTGCTTCTGGTTACAGACCTGAGGGTTTGAGTTGTTGGCTCGAGCGAGCATTCCTTAGCTCGAGCGCACTTATGAGTTTTTGGCTCGAGCGAGAGTTCCTTGGCTCGAGCGAGAGTTTCTGTGTCTGGTCGCTCGAGCGACCAAGTCTTCGCTCGAGCAAGCGTGTTTTATATCAGCGGGCAGTAGCATTTTTGAACATCACTTTTTCACTTCCCTTTTCTTTCAAAACCTAGATCCGAGACTCTCTCTCTCTAAACTTACATTCTCTCTAAGAATTGATCTCCCTAGAGTGTGAATCTAGCCTAGGGCCTTTGTTAAAAAGATAGAGGGCGATGGGAGCTTTGTTTTAATCTGAAAAAGTTTGGATTTGGAGCACGTTGATCTTCGAGTCTTCATCTCCTTTTTGGCTCAAACTTCGAGGTAGGGATATCCTACTCCTCTCTATGGATTTTGTCTTTAAATTTTAGTATTTTGAGATGTTGGGGTTGGTTTGCTAATTTGGTACAGGTTTGGGGCTTTTGTGCAATTTTACAAAAGTTGGGGTTTTATTCATAATAAACCTAGATGCATGTTTGGCATAGAGAAATGGAATAAATGTTGAATCATTGATGAAAATGGGACCTAAGGGTTGAAATGGCAATTATGGATAACGACCTAATTACATTGTTTGATTAATTGGGATAATTAATTGTGAGAAATGAGGAAATGAAATGTTGATTGAATATCCGTTGTGCATTTATTTTCTGCTTAGAAATAACTGCTTTGGGCTATCGGTGGAGGATAGTCGTGATTGTTGTAGACAATGCATGATGATTAGGCAAACGGAAACTAATCAATGGAATGTGTCATGGAATTTGACGGTTGATAGAATACATTAACTGCATGTATTGAGTGATTGTATATAGAACCAATGTGTTTGTATACGTTATGTGTAAAGGAGGAGATGGGGGATGTACTCCGCGGTTTAGGGGAAGATAGGGGATGTACCTCTAAACCGGATAGTGTTGGGAGAAGATAGGGGATGAACTCCGTAGATACAGCTCATATGCTTGTCTAGTAAAGTGAAGATAGAGCTCATATGCTTATCTTTGTGAAGTGTGGATATAGCTTATATGCTTATCTGTGGATATTGTTGATATACATATCTGTTGTAGAATGTGGATATAGCTTATTTGCTTATCTGTGAATGTGGATATTGTTGTTATACATATCTGTTGGGAATGTGGATATAGCTCATATGCTTATCTGTGAATGTGGGATATAGTTTCTATACATATCTGTTGAAATAACGATAGAGCTAACATGCTTATCTGTTGAAAAAGGGAAAATGAAAAGTAACTTGGACTTATGAGTCGGTTGACATAAATATGTGATTTATGTGAATGTATCAGTGTTGGCCATCTATCAATTGCTAATATTTTAGTCATTGTTCATGGTTGGTTTAGTGTATTTCTACTGGGCTGTGGCTCACCCTATATGGGAATATCATTTTCAGGTGCAGGTAGCATGCCACCTCCAAGGACATAGCTTGGGAGGCTAGAGGCGGGCACACTTTTGTTGATTTACTTTTAATGTATTACATGTAAACTCAAGCCAAGGGCTTAACGTGTATGAGTTAGTACTCTTTTGTTGTAACCAAGTGTTAACTTGGAAAGCTGTAAGCCCGTAGGGCATTTTGCTTTTGTTGTTAACATGTAATACTTATGTAATAGAACTCTGATAAATGGAAGAATGTGGAACTTTTACATATCAATGCTTGTCTTATTTGTTGGGTTTAATGCTATTATTTTGAGAGGCGTTACAGGATGGAACTTCCATTTTTAATTGTATGCAACTTTCATTTTTATTTTTATTCAACTTCCATTTTTATTCAATTTACTTTTCTATTAAACTTCCTTTTTTATTTAATTTCCAAATAGATCGTTGCGGTATAGTGGTTTCTTGAATGAACTTCCATTTTTAATTTTCCGCACCTTTCATTTTTATTTTTATTCGACTTCCATTTTTATTCATTTTACTTTTCGATTCAACTTCCTTTTTTATTTATTTTCCAAATAGATCGTTAAGGTATAGTGGTTTCTGGATTGAACTTCCATTTTTAATTTTATCCAACTTTCATTTTTATTTTTATTCAACTTTCATTTTTATTCGATTTACTTTTCTATTAAACTTCCTTTTTCATTTCATTTCCAAATAGATCGTTAAGGTATAGTGGTTTCTTGAATGAACTTTCACTTTTTATTTTCTGCAACTTTCATTTTTTTTTTATTCAACTTTCATTTTTATTCAATTTACTTTTCTATTAAACTTACTTTGTTATTTAATTGCCAAATAGATCGTTATGGTATAGTGTTTTCTTGAATGAAGTTCCATGTTTAACTTTCTGCAACATCCATTTTTATTTTTAATCGACTTCCATTTTTATTCAAGTTATTTTTCTATTCAACTTCCTTTTTTATTTAATTTCCAAATAGATCGTTAAGGTATAGTGGTTTCTTGAATGAACTTCCAATTTTAATTTTCTGCAACTTCCATTTTTATTTCTATTCCGCTTCTTTTTTTATTCAAGTTTCATTTCTACTCAACTTTCTTTTTTATTTAATTTCCAAACAGATCGTTAAGGTATAGTGGTTTTTTAATGAACTTCCATTTTTAATTTTATGCAACTTCCATTTTTATTTTTATTCAACTTCCATTATTATTCAAGTTATTATTCTACTCAACTTCCTTTTTTATTTAATTTCCAAATAGATCGTTACGGTGTAGTGGTTTCTGAATCAACTTCCATTTTTAATTTTCTGAACCTTCCATTTTTATTTTTATTCGACTTCCATTCTTATTCAAGTCATTTTTCTATTCAACTTCCTTTTTTATTTAATTTCCAAATAGATCGTTAAGGTATAGTGGTTTCTTGAATGAACTTCCAATTTTAATTTTCTGCAACATCCATTTTTATTTCTATTCAACTTCTTTTTTTATTTCAGTTTCTTTTCTATTCAACTTCCTTTTTTATTTAATTTCTAAATAGATCGTTAAGGTATAGTGGTTTCAGGATTGAACTTCCATTTTTAATTTTATGCAACTTTCACTTTTATTTTTATTGAACTTCCATTTTTATTCAATTTACTTTTCTATTAAACTTCCTTTTTTATTTAATTTCCAAATAGATCGTTAAGGTATAGTGGTTTCTTGAATGAACTTCCATTTCTAATTTTCTGCAACTTTCATTTTTATTTTTATTCGACTTCCATTTTTATTCAATTTACTATTCTATTCAACTTCCTTTTTTATTTAATTTCCGAATACATCGTTAAGGTATAGTGGTTTCTGGATTGAACTTCCATTTTTGTTGAATTTACTATTCTATTAAACTTCCTTTTTTTATTTAATTTCCAAATAGGTCGTTAATGTATAGTGGTTACTTTAATGAACTTCCACTTTTAATTTTATGCAACTTCCATTTTTATTTTTATTCAACTTCCATTTTTATTGAAGTTATTTTTCTATTCAATTTCCTTTTTTATTTAATTTCCAAATAGATCGTTAAGGTATACTGGTTTATTGAATGAACTTTCAATTTTAATTTTCTGTAACTTCCATTTTTATTTCTATTCAACTCCTTTTTTTATTCAAGTTTCTTTTCTATTGAACTTCTTTTTTTATTTAATTTCCAAATAGATTGTTGTGGTATAGTGGTTTCGGGATTGAACTTCCATTTTAATTTTGTGCAACTTTCACTTTTATTTTTATTGAACTTCCATTTTTATTGAATTTACTTTTCTATTAAACTTCCTTTTTTATTTAATTTCCAAATAGATCGTTAAGGTATAGTGATTTCTTTAATGAACTTCCATTTTTCATTTTATGCAACTTCAATTTTTATTTTTATTCAACTTCCATTTTTATTCAAGACATTTTTTTTTTCAACTTCCTTTTTTATTTAATTTCCAAATAGATCGTTAAGGTATAGTGGTTTCTTGATTGAACTTCCATTTTTAATTTTCTGCAACTTCCATTTTTATTTTTATTTAACTTCATTTTTTATTCAAGTTTCTTTTCTACTCCACTTCCTTTTTTATTTAATTTCCAAATAGATCATCATTAAGGTATAGTGGTTTCTGCATTGAACTTCCATTTTAATTTTCTGCAACTTCTATTTTTATTTTTATTCAACTTCAATTTTTATTCAATTTACTTTTCTATTAAACTTCCTTTTTTTACTTAATTTCCAAACAGATCGTTAAGGTATAGTGGTTTCTTGAATGAACTTCCATTTTTAATTTTCTGCAACTTCCATTTTTGTTTTTATTTAACTTCCTTTTTTATTCAAGTTTCTTTTCTACTCAACTTATTTTTTTATTTAATTTCCAAATAGATCGTTAAGGTATAGTGGTTTCTTGAATGAACTTCCAATTTTAATTTTCTACAACTTCCATTTTTATTTCTATTCAACTTCGTTTTTTTATTAAATATCCAAATAGATTGTTAAGGTATAGTGGTTTCTGGATTGAACTTGCATTTTGAATTTTATGCAACTTTCACTTGTATTATTATTTAACTTCCATTTTTATTTAATTTACTTTTCTATTAAACTTTCTTTTTTATTTAATTTCCAAATATATCGTTAAGGTATAGTGGTTTCTTAAATGAACTCCAATTTTAATTTTCTACAACTTCCATTTTTAATTCTATTCAACTTCCTTTTTTATTAAATTTCCAAATAGATTGTTAAGATATAGTGGTTTCTGGATTGAACTTGCATTTTGAATTTTATGCAACTTTCACTTTTATTTTTATTCAACTTCTATTTTTATTCAATTTACTTTTTTCTATTAAACTTCCTTTTTTATTTAATTTCCAAATAAATCGTTAAGGTATAGTGGTTTCTTGAATGAACTTCCATTTTTAATATTCTGCAACTTCCATTTTTATTTTTATTCGACTTTCATTTTTATTCAATTTACTTTCTATTCAACTTCCGTTTTTATTTAATTTCCAAATAGATCGTTAAGGTATAGTGGTTTCTTGAATGAACTTCCAATTTTAATTTTCTACAACTTCCATTTTTATTTCTATTCATCTTCGTTTTTTATTAAATATCCAAATAGATTGTTAAGGTATAGTGGTTTCTGGATTGAACTTACATTTTGAATTTTATGCAACTTTGACTTGTATAATTATTTGACTTCCATTTTTATTTAATTTACTTTTCTATTAAACTTCCTTCTTTATTTAATTTCCAAATATATCGTTAAGGTATAGTGGTTTCTTGAATGAACTCCAATTTTAATTTTCTACAACTTCCATTTTTATTTCTATTCAACTTCCTTTTTTATTAAATTTCCAAATAGATTGTTAAGGTATATTGGTTTCTGGATTGAACTTGCATTTTGAATTTTATGCAACTTTCACTTTTATTTTTATTCAACTTCCATAATTATTCAATTTACTTTTCTATTAAACTTCCTTTTTTATTTAATTTCCAAATAGATCGTTGCGGTATAGTGGTTTCTTGAATGAACTTCCATTTTTAATTTTCTGCACCATCAATTTTTATTTTTATTCGACTTCCATTTTTATTCATTTTACTTTTCTATTCAACTTCCTTTTTTATTTATTTTCCAAATAGATCGTTAAGGTATAGTGGTTTCTGGATTGAACTTCCATTTTAAATTTTATCCAACTTTCATTTTTATTTTTATTCAACTTTCATTTTTATTCGATTTACTTTTCTATTAAACTTCCTTTTTCATTTAATTTCCAAATAGATCGTTAAGGTATAGTGGTTTCTTGAATGAACTTCCATTTTTTATTTTCTGCAACTTTCATTTTTTTTTATTCAACTTCTATTTTTATTCAATTTGCTTTTCTATTAAACTTCCTTTGTTATTTAATTGCCAAATAGATCGTTAAGGTATAGTGATTTCTTGAATGAAGTCCCATGTTTAACTTTCTGCAACATCCATTTTTATTTTTAATCGACTTCCATTTTTATTCAAGTTATTTTTCTATTCAACATCATTTTTTATTTAATTTCCAAATAGATCGTTAAGGTATAGTGGTTTTTTGAATGAACTTCCAATTTTAATTTTCTGCAACTTCCATTTTTATTTCTATTCCGCTTCTTTTTTTATTCAAGTTTCTTTTCTACTCAACTTTCTTTTTATTTAACTTCCAAACAGATCGTTAATGTATAGTGGTTTCTTTAATGAACTTCCATTTTTAATTTTATGCAACTTCCATTTTTATTTTTATTCGACTTCCATTTTATTCAAGTTATTATTCTATTCAACTTCCTATTTTCTTTAATTTCCAAATAGATCGTTAAGGTGTAGTGGTTTCTTGAATCAACTTCCATTTTTAATTTTCTGAACCTTTCATTTTTATTTTTATTCGACTTCCATTCTTATTTAAGTCATTTTTCTATTCAACTTCCTTTTTTATTTAATTTCCAAATAGATCGTTAAGGTATAGTGGTTTCTTGAATGAACTTCCAATTTTAATTTTCTGCAACTTCCATTTTTATTTCTATTCAACTTCTTTTTTTATTTCAGTTTCTTTTCTATTCGACTTCCTTTTTTTTTTTAATTTCTAAATAGATAGTTAAGGTATAGTGGTTTCAGGATTAAACTTCCGTTTTTAATTTTATGCAACTTTCACTTTTATTTTTATTCAACTTCCATTTTTATTCAATTTACTTTTCTATTAAACTTCCTTTTTTATTTAATTTGCAAATAGATCGTTAAGGTATAGTGGTTTCTTGAATGAACTTCCATTTTTAATTTTCTGCAACTTCCATTTTTATTTTTATTCGACTTCCATTTTTATTCAATTTACTGATCTATTCAACTTCCTTTGTTATTTAATTTCCGAATAGATCGTTAAGGTATAGTGGTTTCTGGATTGAACTTCCATTTTTATTGAATTTACTTTTCTATTAAACTTCATTTTTTATTTAATTTCCAAATAGGTCGTTAAGGTATAGTGGTAACTTTAATGAACTTCCACTTTTAATTTTATGCAACTTCCATTTTTATTTTTATTCAACTTCCATTTTTATTGAAGTTATTTTTCTTTTCAACTTCCTTTTTTATTTAATTTCCAAATAGATCGTTAAGGTATACTGGTTTATTGAATGAACTTTCAATTTTAATTTTCTGTAACTTCCATTTTTATTTCTATTCAACTTCTTTTTTTATTCAAGTTTCTTTTCTATTGAACTTCTTTTTTTATTTAATTTCCAAATAGATTGTTGTGGTATAGTGGTTTCGGGATTGAACTTCCATTTTAATTTTGTGCAACTTTCACTTTTATTTTTATTGAACATCCATTTTTATTGAATTTACTTTTCTATTAAACTTCCTTTTTTATTTAATTTCCAAATAGATCGTTAAGGTATAGTGGTTTCTTTAATGAACTTCCATTTTTCATTTTATGCAACTTCAATTTTTATTTTTATTCAACTTTCATTTTTATTCAAGACATTTTTCTATTCAACTTCCTTTTTTTATTTAATTTTCAAATAGATCGTTAAGGTATAGTGGTTTCTTGATTGAACTTCCATTTTTAATTTTCTGCAACTTCCATTTTTATTTTTATTTAACTTCATTTTTTATTCACGTTTCTTTTCCACTCAACTTCCTTTTTTATTTAATTTCCAAATAGATCGTTAAGGTATAGTGGTTTCTGCATTGAACTTCCATTTTAAATTTTCTGCAGCTTCTATTTTTATTTTTATTCAATTTACTTTTCTATTAAACTTCCTTTTTTTACTTACTTTCCAAACAGATCGTTAAGGTATAGTGGTTTCTTGAATGAACTTCCAGTTTTAATTTTCTGCAACTTCAATTTTTATTTTTATTCGACTTCCATTTTTATTCAAGTCATTTTTCTATTCAACTTCCTTTTTTATTTAATTTCCAAATAGATCGTTAAGGTATAGTGGTTTTTTGAATGAACTTCCATTTTTAAATTTCTGCAACTTCTATTTTTATTTTTATTCGACTTCCATTTTTATTCAAGTAATTTTTTATTCAACTTCCTTTTTTATTTAATTTCCAAATAGATCGTTAAGGTATAGTGGTTTCTTGAATGAACTTCCAATTTTAATTTTTTGCAACTTCCATTTTTATTTCTATTCAACTTCTTATTTTATTTCAGTTTCTTTTCTATTCAACTTCCTTTTTTATTTAATTTCTAAATAGATCGTTAAGATAATGTGGTTTCTGGATTGAACTTCCATTTTTAATTTTATGCAACTTTCACTTTTAATTTTATTTAACTTCCATTTTTATTCAGTTCACTTTTCTATTAAACTTCCTTTTTTATTTTATTTCCAAATAGATCGTTAAGGTATAGTGGTTTCTTGAACGAACTTCCATTTTTAATTTTCTTCAACTTCCATTTTAATTTTTATTCAACTTCCATATTTATTCAGATTATTTTTCTATTCAACTTCCTTTTTTATTTAATTTCCAAATAGATCGTTAAGGTATAGTGGTTTCTTGAATGAACTTCCATTATTAATTTTCTGCAACTTCCATTTTTATTTTTATTTAACTTTCTTTTTTGTTCAGGTTTCTTTTCTACTCAACTTCATTTTTTATTTAATTTCCAAATAGATCTTTAAGGTATATGTTAGGGAAAATCGATGTGATTCCCCACAAGTAAATCAATCAATGGGAATAAAAATTAATGCGGAAAAATTAAATCAAAGGCAACACAAGAATTTTTACGTGGTTCCCTCAATGTGAGGTACGTCCACGGGATCGAAATCCGATTCCACTATCAACCAAATAATTCCAAACGATTACAAACGAGACACTAATTATAGCGACCCCGGTCTTTTCTCTTTAGATTATTGTATCCGGACTTAGGCTCCGTAGATCCTGTCATTATTTATTGGTTGTTGTTGTCCTTTAATCTCTTTGTATTTGAAGTATAGGTTGTGTTGGACGGGTCTGGTACAGGTTGGTTGAATTTTGATGCCAATAGGTGATGCCCAGATTTTGGCCTTCACGCTCGAGCGGAGGTTTTAACGCTCGAGCGGGCCCTTCGTTGTTGCTTCTCCGCTCGAGCGGGAGTTTTGACGCTCGAGCGGGATTTTCCATCTCCCAGTATTTTGCTCTGCAGTTCTTCCGCTCGAGCGGTAGTTTTTACGCTCGAGCGTGATCCCTTGTTTTTGCTCCTCCGCTCGAGCGGGGTGTTTGACGCTCGAGCGGGTGCAGCGCCTGCAAAACTTCTGAAAGGGTGCAATCGACGCTCGAGCGGCTTTCTTCACGCTCGAGCATGATTCTGTGTCTTACGCTCGAGCGGGGCTTTCTACGCTCGAGCGTAGAGTCGACTATATCAGTCCGTGATTTCACTTTTCTGATCACTTTTTGACCTACTTTTCATCTCTTAACTTTTAAAAAACCGCCCCTTGAGAGTTTCTCTCTCTACTCTTACCTTCTCTCCAAGATTTGATCTATTCCTTGTGGTCTTCTACCCTAGTTCTTTTGGAAGAAAGGTAGAGCTTCGCGAGATCTTTCTTTTAATCTGAAAAAGAGAGGATTCGGAGCACTTTGGATTTTGGGTCACCATCTCCATCTTCTCTATTTTAGTTGTGATCTTCAAGGTAGGGATTTCCTACTCCATTCTATAAGTTTTGTTCTAAGTTTTGGTATTTGATATGTTGGGGATACTTTGGTAATTTTGGGAAAAAACCCTAGTTGTGTTAATTAATTAATTTGTATAATTAATTTAAGGAAATTGGGGAATTTGGTTAAATTCATGAAATTGAGGAATTCATTGATTAAATGGTGTGGTGGGATAATTTAAACCACTCGCCTAGTGAATTGTTGTTATATTTATTTCCAGTCTAGAAATAACTGTTTTGGGCTATCGGTGGAGGATAGTCGTGATTGTTGTAGACATTGCATGTGGATTAGGAATAACTGAAACTAATCACATTGGTTAAGTCATTAATTTTGACTATTGCATTAATACAGAAAATACGTGTATTGTTTGAGCATTGCATTTGCATACATTGTTTTGTGTGGGAGGAGATAGGGGATGTACTCCACGGTTTAGGGGAAGATAGGGGATGGACCTCTAAACCGGATTTTTGTTTGGGAGGAGATAGGGGATGGACTCCATTAGCACCATTTTTATGTGTGCTTATTATATTGAAGTGTTTTTACATGATTATTGATACAGCACTAAAATGTGTATCAAATGGGAAGTATGAAGTGTTTTGATATGAGCATGAGTCTCATTTGTTTTGTTGATATTGGAAGTAATGTGAATATGATATATATTTCACTGTTGTAAGTTTGGCCAGGTTCTGAGCCATGTTGATAATAATGGAAAGTGAAATGTGTCTTAGACATTAGTGTCATGAGACTGTATAATGGTAAAATTGGTTATCTTAGTTAACCATCTATTGAATGCTATAGCTTTAATCAATGCTTATATTTGGTTTAGTATTTTTCTACTGGGCTGTGGCTCACCCTTTATGGGAACATCATTTTCAGGTTCAGGTGATAAGCTACCTCCACGGACTTAGCCTGGAAGGATATGGTGTTTGGGATTTTGAAGACTTGTCTTTAGTTATATGTTTTATTTTGTTATTTTTGAGATTTCATGTAAACATTCAAGCCTAGGGCTTAACTTGTAAATGAGTTAGTACTCATCTTTTTTGTGTCCAAGTGTTAGCTTGGAAAGATGTAAGCCCTTAGGGCATTTATTTTGATGTTGCAGGATGTTACATGTGATGTCTTTCAATAAGAATACTCTGATGAATAACTCAAATGATTCAGTTTCTTGTATAAATGCATGTTAATGTTATGGTTATTATGGGTTTATTTTGAGGGCGTGACACTAATGGTCTCACAAAATCACCCTTAGGTGAATTCTAAATAATCACAAATAAACAAGAGGAAAGACCTCACCAAATAGAAGAACCAAAATCTTCAGAACCAAAGTTGAAGAAGACCAAAATAATAACCCAAACTAATCTCCAAAGCACCAGCCGAAACCACACTGAATGACCAAAGATTCAAACCAAAATTGAAGCACCAATCCACTTTAAACAAAGATGATCAATTACCATCAATGTGCTGCTGCCTCCCTTTTTCTCTTTGGTGAAAACAATATCTCACAAAGCAAAAGTGTATGCTGCTGCCGCTGGATATTTTTCCCCAAGCCACTTAAACAATATTATGAATCTAGGTTTTTTCAAAACCCTAGTGGTTACCAAATTAGATTAGGTCTCCACAAAATTAGATATAATATATAAAAATATATTATACCTAAACCAAGTCAAATTAAAATTCTTTTAGTAAATCAACTGGGTCCCACACTCCAATAAGGAGGTATATCCCAACAGTATAGCGGTTTCTGGATTGAACTTCCATTTTTATTTTTATTCAACTTCCATTTTTATTGAATTTACTTTTCTATTAAACTTCCTTTTTTATTTAATTTCCAAATAGATAGTGAAGCTATACTGGTTTTTTGAATGAACTTCCATTTTTATTTTAATTCGACTTCCATTTTTATTCAAGTCATTTTTCTATTCATCTTCCTTTTTTATTTAATTTCCAAATACATCATGAAGGTATAGTGGTTTCTTGAATAAACTTCCCATTTTAATTTTCTGCAACTTCCATTTTTATTTCTATTCAACTTCTTTTTTTCTTCCAGTTTTTTTTCTATACAACTTCCTTTTTTATTTAATTTTCAAATAGATCGTTAAGGTATAGTGGTTTCGGATTGAACTCCATTTTTAATTGTATGCAACTTTCATTTTTATTTTTATTCAACTTCCATTTTTATTGAATTTACTTTTCTATTAAACTTCCTTTTTTATTTAATTTCCAAATAGATCGTTGCGGTATAGTGGTTTCTTGAATGAACTTCCATTTTTAATTTTCTACACCTTCCATTTTTATTTTTATTCGACTTCCATTTTTATTCATTTTACTTTTCTATTCAACTTCCTTTTTAATTTATTTTCCAAATAGATCGTTAAGGTACAGTGGTTTTTGGATTGAACTTCCATTTTAAATTTTATCCAACTTTCAATTTTATTTTTATTCAACTTTCATTTTTATTCGATTTACTTTTCTATTAAACTTCCTTTTTCATTTAATTTCCAAATAGATCGTTAAGGTATAGTGGTTTCTTGAATGAACTTTCATTTTTTATTTTCTGCAACTTTCATTTTTTTTTATTCAACTTCCATTTTTATTCAATTTAATTTTCTATTAAACTTCCTTTTTTATTTAATTGCCAAATAGATCGTTAAGGCATAGTGCTTTATTGAATGAAGTTCCATGTTTAACTTTCTGCAACATCCATTTTTATTTTTATTCGACTTCCATTTTTATTCAAGTTATTTTTCTATTCAACTTCGTTTTTTTATTTAATTTCCAAATAGAGCGTTAAGGTATAGTGTTTTCTTGAATGAACTTCCAATTTTAATTTTCTGCAACTTCCATTTTTATTTCTATTCCGCTTCTTTTTTTATTCAAGTTTCTTTTCTACTCAACTTTCTTTTTTATTTAATTTCCAAACAGATCGTTAAGGTATAATGGTTTCTTTAATGAACTTCCATTTTTAATTTTATGCAACTTCCATTTTTATTTTTATTCAACTTGCATTTTTATTCGAGTTATTATTCTATTCAACTTCCTTTTTTATTTAATTTCCAAATAAATCGTTAAGGTGTAGTGGTTTCTTGAATGAACTTCCATTTTTAATTTTCTGAACCTTCCATTTTTATTTTTATTCGACTTCCATTCTTATTCAAATCATTTTTCTATTCAACTTCATTTTTTATTTAATTTCCAAACCGATCGTTAAGGTATAGTGGTTTCTTGAATGAACTTTCAATTTTAATTTTCTGCAACTTCCATTTTTATTTCTATTCAACTTCTTTTTTTATTTTAGTTTCTTTTCTATTCAACTTCCTTTTTTATTTAATTTCTAAATACATCGTTAAGGTATAGTGGTTTCAGGATTAAACTTCAATTTTTAATTTTATGCGATTTTCACTTTTATTTTTATTCAACTTCCATTTTTATTCAATTTACTTTTCTATTAAACTTCCTTTTTTATTTAATTTCCAAATAGATCGTTAAGGTATAGTGGTTTCTTGAATGAACTTCCATTTTTACTTTTCTGCAACTTCCATTTTTATTTTTATTCGACTTCCATTTTTATTCAATTTACTATTCTATTGAACTTCCTTTTTTATTTAATTTCCAAATAGATCGTTAACGTATAATGGTTTCTGAATTGAACTTCCATTTTTATTGAATTTACTTTTCTATTAAACTTCCTTTTTTATTTAATTTCCAAATAGATCGTTAAGGTATAGTGGTTTTTTAATGAACTTCCATTTTTAATTTTATGCAACTTCCATTTTTATTTTTATTCAACTTCCATTTTTATTGAAGTTATTTTTCTATTCAACTTCCTTTTTTATTTATTTCCAAATAGATCGTTAAGGTATACTGGTTTATTGAATGAACTTTAAATTTTAATTTTCTGTAACTTCCATTTTTATTTCTATTCAACTTCTTTTTTTATTCAAGTTTCTTTTCTATTGAACTTCTTTTTTTATTTAATTTACAAATAGATTGTTGTGGTATAGTGGTTTCGGGATTGAACTTCAATTTTTAATTTTGTGAAACTTTCACTTTGATTTTTATTGAACTTCCATTTTTATTGAATTTACTTTTCTATTAAACTTCCTTTTTTATTTAATTTCCAAATAGATCGTTAAGGTATAGTGGTTTCTTCAATGAACTTCCATTTTTCATTTTATGCAACTCCAATTTTTATTTTTATTCAACTTCCATTTTTATTCAAGTCATTTTTCTATTCAACTTCCTTTTTTATTTAATTTCCAAATAGATCGTTAAGGTATAGTGGTTTCTTGATTGAACTTCCATTTTTAATTTTCTGCAACTTCCATTTTTATTTTTATTTAACTTCATTTTTTATTCAAGTTTCTTTTCTACTCAACTTCCTTTTTAATTTAATTTCCAAATAGATCGATAAGGTATAGTGGTTTCTGCATTGAACTTCCATTTTTAATTTTCTGCAACTTCTATTTTTATTTTTATTCAACTTCTATTTTTATTCAATTTACTTTTCTATTAAACTTCCTTTTTGTCACGCCCTCAAAATAAACCCATAATAACCATAACATTAACATGCATTTATACAAGAAACTGAATCATTTGAGTTATTCATCAGAGTATTCTTATTGAAAGACATCACATGTAACATCCTGCAACATCAAAATAAATGCCCTAAGGGCTTACATCTTTCCAAGCTAACACTTGGACACAAAAAAGATGAGTACTAACTCATTTACAAGTTAAGCCCTAGGCTTGAATGTTTACATGAAATCTCAAAAATAACAAAATAAAACATATAACTAAAGACAAGTCTTCAAAATCCCAAACACCATATCCTTCCAGGCTAAGTTCGTGGAGGTAGCTTATCACCTGAACCTGAAAATGATGTTCCCATAAAGGGTGAGCCACAGCCCAGTAGAAAAAATACTAAACCAAATATAAGCATTGATTAAAGCTATAGCATTCAATAGATGGTTAACTAAGATAACCAATTTTACCATTATACAGTCTCATGACACTAATGTCTAAGACACATTTCACTTTCCATTATTATCAACATGGCTCAGAACCTGGCCAAACTTACAACAGTGAAATATATATCATATTCACATTACTTCCAATATCAACAAAACAAATGAGACTCATGCTCATATCAAAACACTTCATACTTCCCATTTGATACACATTTTAGTGCTGTATCAATAATCATGTAAAAACACTTCAATATAATAAGCACACATAAAAATGGTGCTAATGGAGTCCATCCCCTATCTCCTCCCAAACAAAAATCCGGTTTAGAGGTCCATCCCCTATCTTCCCCTAAACCGTGGAGTACATCCCCTATCTCCTCCCACACAAAACAATGTATGCAAATGCAATGCTCAAACAATACACGTATTTTCTGTATTAATGCAATAGTCAAAATTAATGACTTAACCAATGTGATTAGTTTCAGTTATTCCTAATCCACATGCAATGTCTACAACAATCACGACTATCCTCCACCGATAGCCCAAAACAGTTATTTCTAGACTGGAAATAAATATAACAACAATTCACTAGGCGAGTGGTTTAAATTATCCCACCACACCATTTAATCAATGAATTCCTCAATTTCATGAATTTAACCAAATTCCCCAATTTCCTTAAATTAATTATACAAATTAATTAATTAACACAACTAGGGTTTTTCCCAAAATTACCAAAGTATCCCCAACATATCAAATACCAAAACTTAGAACAAAACTTATAGAATGGAGTAGGAAATCCCTACCTTGAAGATCACAACTAAAATAGAGAAGATGGAGATGGTGACCCAAAATCCAAAGTGCTCCGAATCCTCTCTTTTTCAGATTAAAAGAAAGATCTCGCGAAGCTCTACCTTTCTTCCAAAAGAACTAGGGTAGAAGACCACAAGGAATAGATCAAATCTTGGAGAGAAGGTAAGAGTAGAGAGAGAAACTCTCAAGGGGCGGTTTTTTAAAAGTTAAGAGATGAAAAGTAGGTCAAAAAGTGATCAGAAAAGTGAAATCACGGACTGATATAGTCGACTCTACGCTCGAGCGTAGAAAGCCCCGCTCGAGCGTAAGACACAGAATCATGCTCGAGCGTGAAGAAAGCCGCTCGAGCGTCGATTGCACCCTTTCAGAAGTTTTGCAGGCGCTGCACCCGCTCGAGCGTCAAACACCCCGCTCGAGCGGAGGAGCAAAAACAAGGGATCACGCTCGAGCTTAAAAACTACCGCTCGAGCGGAAGAACTGCAGAGCAAAATACTGGGAGATGGAAAATCCCGCTCGAGCGTCAAAACTCCCGCTCGAGCGGAGAAGCAACAACGAAGGGCCCGCTCGAGCGTTAAAACCTCCGTTCGAGCGTGAAGGCCAAAATCTGGGCATCACCTATTGGCATCAAAATTCAACCAACCTGTACCAGACCCGTCCAATACAACCTATACTTCAAATACAAAGAGATTAAAGGACAACAACAACCAATAAATAATGACAGGATCTACGGAGCCTAAGTCCGGATACAATAATCTAAAGAGAAAAGACCGGGGTCGCTATAACCTCCCCCCCTTAAAAGAATTTCGTCCCCGAACTTTAGCACAAGGTTTCGAAAACAAGTTTTTCTCAAATTCCAACAATATGATAACTCACTAATAAACAACTTGACCCAACACCGGCCATTCCATCTCTTAACAAAGAGGCATGCCACAATATGCAAAACAACCATATATTTCAACCTGCATTAACACTATGCAATTTTCTTTCAATTTCAACAATTTTCAATATATTCAATATATACAATGTTCCATTAAACTTCCATTTCGAGGCAAGTTCCAAAATATTTCCATCAACCAAAACATTCTAAATGTTTTACAGCTTAAGACATATATAAAAAGCTTTAAAGTTTGACAATATTACAAAATCTAACTACAAGATTACAAATCAATAAACATGTCCGGATATTTCTCGCGGACTTCCAACTCACGTTCCCATGTGGCTTCCTCCACCCCGTGATGTTTCCACAAAACTTTCACCAAAGGAATGGTCTTGCCTCGCAAGACTTGATCCCGTTTATCCAAGATCCGAACCGGTCTCTCCTCATACGAGACATCCTCATCAACTACTAAATCGGTCCAATCCAATACATGTGATGGATCCGGTTCATACTTCCGAAGCATACTCACATGAAACACGTCATGTACTCCGGACAACTACGGCGGCAAAGCTAAACGATAAGCAGTCTCGCCAATCCTCTCAAGGATCTCAAAAGGACCAATGAATCGAGGGGACAACTTCCCGCTCTTCCCAAACCTCATCAATCCCCGTCTTGGTGATATTTTCAAAAAGACATGATCACTCACCTCATACACCAAAGGTCTCCTCCTACGGTCGGCATAAGATTTCTGACGACTCTGGGCTGTAACAAGCCTCTTACGGATAAGCTCAACCTTCTCCGTCGTTTCCCTCACTAACTCCGGACCCAACAGAGGTGCATCACCCACCTCGGCCCAACAAACAGGAGACCTACACGGTCGGCCGTATAAGGCCTCAAACGGTGCCATACCGATACTAGACTGGAAGCTGTTGTTGTAGGCAAATTCCACTAATGGCAAGTGCCTCTCCCACGACCCGCTAAAGTCAAGAACACAACCCCGAAGCATATCTTCAAGGATCTGAATAGTACGCTCGGACTGCCCATCAGTCTGAGGATGATAAGCTGTGCTAAAGGTCAACTTAGTACCTAAGGCGCTCTGCAAGCTCTGCCATAATCTGGCAGTAAAACGAGGGTCCCTATCGGAGACGATCGTCACTGGAACCCCGTGCAACCTCACTATGTCCCGAATATACAAGTCGGCAAGATGATCTACTGAATCTCTAACGCGCATAGGAATGAAGTGCGCCGACTTAGTCAACCGGTCTACAACCACCCAAATAGCATCACTGCCCCGCTGAGTCCTCGGAAGACCTACAACGAAGTCCATAGTGACATGCTCCCACTTCCACTCGGCAATAGGCAAGGGTTGCAACAAACCCGCTGGCCTCTGATGTTCGGCCTTCACTTGCTGACAAGTAAGGCACTTAGATACGAAAGCTGCCACATCTCTCTTCATACACCGCCACCAAAACTGGCGACCCAAATCCCGATACATCTTAGTACCTCCCGGATGCACCGCAAGGCGTGAATGATGAAACTCTCGGAGTACCTCCTCTCGATGAGACTCCGGCACAAACAGACGGTCTCGGTATCTCACACTCAGGTCGGGATACACCGTCAAACCTTTCTCAACCTTCCCACCAGAAATCTTCTCACGAAGGGATTCTACCTCAAGGTCGCCCCTCTGAGCCTCTAACACTCGAGTCACAAGTGTAGGTTGCGCAACAACAGAAAACAAGGCCGCAGCCTCAACGGATTCGCCCAGAAGCAAATCAAACTCTCCAAGTGCACCTAACATCTCCCACTCTCGGATGGCTATACTAGCTATGTCACCAACAGGTTTCCTGCTAAGGGCGTCGGCCACCACATTGGCCTTTCCCGGATGATAATGCAATTCAAAGTCATAATCCTCAATAAATTCCATCCACCTCCTCTGCCTCAAGTTCAAGTCTTTCTGTGTGAACAGATATTTCAGACTCTTATGATCCGAGAATACCTCGAACCTCTCACCGTAAAGATAATGTCTCCAAATCTTCAAGGCAAATATCACAGCTGCTAACTCTAAATCGTGCGTAGGGTAATTCTTCTCGTGAATTTTCAACTGACGTGAGCCATAGGCAACCACTTTCCCTTCTTGCATCAACACACAACCAAGACCCTCTCGTGAGGCGTCACAATAGACTGCATAACCCAACCCTCTCTCCGGAATAATCAAGACTGGAGCAGTGGTCAGTCTAACTTTCAACTCCTGGAACGACTTTTCACAAGTCTCACTCCAAGCAAATTTGACTCCCTTCCGAGTCAATCTAGTCAAAGGCGAAGCTAATCTGGAGAAATCTCTTACAAACCGGCGATAATACCCAGCTAATCCCAGAAAACTGCGGATCTCAAACACACTCTTAGGCTGTACCCAATCTTGCACTGCCTCTGTCTTGGATGTATCAACAGACACCCCTTCCCTAGAAACTACATGGCCTAAGAACTTCACCTCCTCTAGCCAGAACTCACACTTCCCAAACTTAGCATAAAGCTGATGGGCTCTAAGTAAATCAAGCACCACCCTCAAGTGTTCCTCGTGCTCTTCCTCTGAAGGTGAATAGATAAGGATGTCGTCCACGAAGACGACTACAAAACGATCTAGAAATTCCCGGAATATCCGGTTCATCAAATCCATAAATACTGCCGGTGCATTGGTGAGCCCAAATGGCATCACCAAAAACTCATAGTGGCCATACCGCGTACGGAATGCCGTCTTTGGAATATCCTCCTCCCTGACTCTCAACTGATGATAACCTGATCTCAAGTCTATCTTCGAGAAACAACGGGAACCTTTCAACTGATCGAACAGATCATCTATACGGGGCATAGGGTATTTATTCTTAACCGTAGCCCGATTCAATTTCCGGTAATCTATACAAAGTCTCAAAGCACCACCTTTCTTTTTAACAAAGAGGGCCGGTGCTCCCCAAGGCGAAACACTAGGACGTATAAAGCCTTTATCTAGCAACTCCTGGAGTTGGATATTCAACTCAACTAACTCAGCTGGGGCAAAACGATAGGGTGCCATAGAAATCGGCGCCGTGCCGGGCACTAAGTCAATAGAGAATTCAATCTCTCGATGCGGTGGCAAACCAACAAGATCCTCGGGAAAAACGTCCGAGTACTCACACACCACCCTTGGCAACACAATCTGAGTCTCACCGTCCTCACTAATCGAAAGGTTAGCAAGTAGACCACTAAGCTCACTCCGTCCTCGCGGAACATACCCCGGTGGCAAAACACTACCAACACGGTCCCCCAGAAAATGAAAACACTCACCATTCACGGTACAACAAGTGACTCTCTGGCGGTAGCAATCAATAACTGCCTGGTATGACGATAACCAGTCCATACCCAAAATAACATCGAAACCTCTCATAGGCATAACTACAAAGGAAAATGGGATTCTATGGTAATCAACCTCTATATCACAACCCCTAACACCGTGTTTCAAAATCAATTCACCCCCAAGAGGCGACACTACACAAATAGGAGATGTTAACGGTGCTAACTCCAACTCCAAAACAGATGCAAATGCAGCAGACACAAAGGAATGAGATGCACCCGTATCAATCAAAACATTAGCAACCGAGTTGCAAAACAAAAAAATACCTCTCACAACAGATGGAGCCGGTACAAGATCCTGCGCGGTAACAGCATACACGCGCCCAGATGACCTCTGATCAACCTGCTCACCCCTAGGAGCATACGATTGTTGCACCGACTGAGACGATGAAGCCCCCTGATTGGCCCTCGAGGCCTGACCCCACTGAGCTGGCTGTTGACCCTGAATCTGCCTCAAACCAGATGCACCAGGTATGCCACCCAACTGCGGGCAATACCTCTTCATATGCCCTGGCTGACCACACTGATAACACGAGAGTGGCTGGCCTCTACCCTGACTCTGGCTCTGAGATCGAGCCGAAGATGATGCTGCTCTCTGCACTCCTCCCCTCTGAGGACAAACTGGAGACTTGTGGCCCAGCTGGCCACACTTGAAGCAGGTAATGCCTCCTTGACTGCCTTTCCCCGAACTAGCACTCGGCACAGGAAAAGTCGATCTAGAAAAGCTACTCTGAGACTGTTGGGGATTAAAACCCTTCTGTCTCCTACCATCACTCTGACCATCCTGACTCCTCTTGGAGCCCTTCTGTCCTTCCTCCTCCTCCTGCATCATGATTTCCACGTGGGCTGCAGCATCAACCAAACGCCCATAATCCCGAATCATAGTTCCCCCAACTCTCAGCTTGAGGCCACGCCTCAACTTCCTCTCAAACTCAATACAACGGCGTTCCTCAGACGCCACCAATTCAGGTGCAAACCTGGATAAACTAGTAAATGCAGCCTCAAACTCGGGCACTGAAGAACTCGACTGCTTAAGCTGGCAGAACTGGTCTCTCAGCTTCTCCCTAACTGCTGGAGATAAGAACTTCTCCTGGAAAGCATTCACAAAAGCCTCCCATGTACCTCCTATACGCCCCTTAGTGAACTTCCACCACTGACCCGCATCCCCCTTCAACTGGAATGATGCCAAGGTCACCTTCAACCCCTCGTCTTCGATGCCAAGCATCTCAAACGTCTTCGTTGTCTGTTCGAGCCATTCGTCTGCCTTAAGCGGCTCTTTAGGATCACCCACAAATTCATCCGGATTAGACCGGAAGAACTCCCTCTTCAGAAAGGAAGGTCCTGCATCCGCAACAACAACCTGGGCTTGATTCTCAGCCCTAAGAATGCCTACTGACTCCCTGAATGCCCCTGCTATCTCTCGGGCTAAAGCGCCCATAGCCTGCTGGCCTACTGGCTCGGCCACATTGGCCTGGCCAATTCCCTCATGAACTGCCGGAATCTCCTCTGGCACCGGTACCTCCTGCCTACCCGGCCTACCACGCCTACCGCGTCCTCGTCCTCGCCCTGACATCCTAATAAAGGAAACAAACAAAGACGTTAGCACATTAATAAATGTGCCGAAACTAAACACTCGCGTCCTAATGCATTGGACAAAAATAATTCATTCCACGTAAGCACATAATCACATAAGCACCTACGAATTTCATTCCTGGATAATAATAGTCCCGAAGCGTTACTATAGTTCCGGTTGGAAACAGCATTGATCAAGTGCCTTTCCAACAAGACTACTAGAAACTCAAGGGTCCAATTAACATCCTAGAAACTACGTTCCATACCCACATAATCACATAAACATGCTATCATATAAGCACATAACAGTACATCTAAGTCTCTATCAAGCGAGACGAACCCATTGTGATACTAATCACTTCCCACGTACCCAAAGTATTCGAACCCGGTACGCTCTGATACCAAGTTGTCACGCCCTCAAAATAAACCCATAATAACCATAACATTAACATGCATTTATACAAGAAACTGAATCATTTGAGTTATTCATCAGAGTATTCTTATTGAAAGACATCACATGTAACATCCTGCAACATCAAAATAAATGCCCTAAGGGCTTACATCTTTCCAAGCTAACACTTGGACACAAAAAAGATGAGTACTAACTCATTTACAAGTTAAGCCCTAGGCTTGAATGTTTACATGAAATCTCAAAAATAACAAAATAAAACATATAACTAAAGACAAGTCTTCAAAATCCCAAACACCATATCCTTCCAGGCTAAGTTCGTGGAGGTAGCTTATCACCTGAACCTGAAAATGATGTTCCCATAAAGGGTGAGCCACAGCCCAGTAGAAAAAATACTAAACCAAATATAAGCATTGATTAAAGCTATAGCATTCAATAGATGGTTAACTAAGATAACCAATTTTACCATTATACAGTCTCATGACACTAATGTCTAAGACACATTTCACTTTCCATTATTATCAACATGGCTCAGAACCTGGCCAAACTTACAACAGTGAAATATATATCATATTCACATTACTTCCAATATCAACAAAACAAATGAGACTCATGCTCATATCAAAACACTTCATACTTCCCATTTGATACACATTTTAGTGCTGTATCAATAATCATGTAAAAACACTTCAATATAATAAGCACACATAAAAATGGTGCTAATGGAGTCCATCCCCTATCTCCTCCCAAACAAAAATCCGGTTTAGAGGTCCATCCCCTATCTTCCCCTAAACCGTGGAGTACATCCCCTATCTCCTCCCACACAAAACAATGTATGCAAATGCAATGCTCAAACAATACACGTATTTTCTGTATTAATGCAATAGTCAAAATTAATGACTTAACCAATGTGATTAGTTTCAGTTATTCCTAATCCACATGCAATGTCTACAACAATCACGACTATCCTCCACCGATAGCCCAAAACAGTTATTTCTAGACTGGAAATAAATATAACAACAATTCACTAGGCGAGTGGTTTAAATTATCCCACCACACCATTTAATCAATGAATTCCTCAATTTCATGAATTTAACCAAATTCCCCAATTTCCTTAAATTAATTATACAAATTAATTAATTAACACAACTAGGGTTTTTCCCAAAATTACCAAAGTATCCCCAACATATCAAATACCAAAACTTAGAACAAAACTTATAGAATGGAGTAGGAAATCCCTACCTTGAAGATCACAACTAAAATAGAGAAGATGGAGATGGTGACCCAAAATCCAAAGTGCTCCGAATCCTCTCTTTTTCAGATTAAAAGAAAGATCTCGCGAAGCTCTACCTTTCTTCCAAAAGAACTAGGGTAGAAGACCACAAGGAATAGATCAAATCTTGGAGAGAAGGTAAGAGTAGAGAGAGAAACTCTCAAGGGGCGGTTTTTTAAAAGTTAAGAGATGAAAAGTAGGTCAAAAAGTGATCAGAAAAGTGAAATCACGGACTGATATAGTCGACTCTACGCTCGAGCGTAGAAAGCCCCGCTCGAGCGTAAGACACAGAATCATGCTCGAGCGTGAAGAAAGCCGCTCGAGCGTCGATTGCACCCTTTCAGAAGTTTTGCAGGCGCTGCACCCGCTCGAGCGTCAAACACCCCGCTCGAGCGGAGGAGCAAAAACAAGGGATCACGCTCGAGCTTAAAAACTACCGCTCGAGCGGAAGAACTGCAGAGCAAAATACTGGGAGATGGAAAATCCCGCTCGAGCGTCAAAACTCCCGCTCGAGCGGAGAAGCAACAACGAAGGGCCCGCTCGAGCGTTAAAACCTCCGCTCGAGCGTGAAGGCCAAAATCTGGGCATCACCTATTGGCATCAAAATTCAACCAACCTGTACCAGACCCGTCCAACACAACCTATACTTCAAATACAAAGAGATTAAAGGACAACAACAACCAATAAATAATGACAGGATCTACGGAGCCTAAGTCCGGATACAATAATCTAAAGAGAAAAGACCGGGGTCGCTATACTTTTTTTACTTAATTTCCAAACAGATCATTAAGGTATAGTGGTTTATTAAATGAACTTCCATTTTTAATTTTCTGCAACTTCCATTTTTATTTTTATTCGACTTCCATTTTTATTCAAGTCATTTTTCTATCAACATCCTTTTTTATTTAATTTCCAAATAGATCGTTAAGGTATAGTGGTTTCTTGAATGAACTTCCAATTTTAATTTTCTACAAGTTCCATTTTTATTTCTATTCAACTTCGTTTTTTATTAAATTTCCAAATAGATTGTTAAGGTATAGTGGTTTTTGGATTGAACTTGCATTTTGAATTTTATGCAACTTTCACTTGTATTATTGTTTAACTTCCATTTTTATGTAATTTACTTTTCTATTAAACTTCCTTTTCTATTTAATTTCCAAATATATCGTTAAGGTATAGTGGTTTCTTAAATAAACTCCAATTTTAATTTTCTACAGCTTCCGTTTTTATTTCTATTCAACTTCCTTTTTTATTAAATTTCCAAATAGATTGTTAAGGTATAGTGGTTTCTGGATTGAACTTGCATTTTGAATTTTATGCGACTTTCACTTTTATTTTTATTCAACTTCCATTTTTATTCAATTTACTTTTCTATTAAACTTCCTTTTTTATTTAATTTCCAAATAGATCGTTAAGGTATAGTGGTTTCTTGAATGAACTTCCATTTTTAATGTTCTGCAACTTCCATTTTCATTTTTATTCGACTTTCATTTTTATTCAATTTACTTTTCTATTCAACTTCCATTTGTATTTAATTTCCAAATAGATCGTTAAGGTATAGTGGTTTCTTGAATGAACTTCCATTTTAAATTTTCTGCAACTTTCATTTTTATTGTACTTCCTTGTTAATTCAAGTTTCTTTTCTACTCAACTTCCTTTTTTATTTAATTTCCAAATAGATCGTTAAGGTATAGTGGTTTCTGGATTGAACTTCCATTTTTAGTTTTATGCAACTTTCATTTTTATTTTTATTCAACTTCCATTTTTATTGAATTTACTTTTCTATTCAACTTCCTTTTTTATTTAATTTCCAAATTGATCGTTAAGGTATAGTGGTTTCTTCAATGAACTTCCATTTTTAATTTTCTGCAACTTCCATTTTTATTTTTATTTAACTTCCTCTTTCATTCTAGTTGCTTTTCTACTCAACTTCCTTTTTTATTTAATTTCAAAATAGATTGTTAAGGTATAGTGGTTTATGGATTGAACTTCTAGTTCTAATTTTATGCAACTTTAATTTTTATTTTTATTCAACTTCCATTTTTATTCAATTTGCTTTTCTATTAAACTTCCTTTTTTTTTTTCATTTCCAAATAGATCGTTAAGGTATAATGGTTTCCTGAATGAACTTCCATTTTTAATTTTCTGCAACTTCCACTTTTATTTTTATTCGACTTTCATTTTTATTCAAGTCATTTTTCAATTCAACATCCTTTTTTATTTAATTTCCAAATAGATCGTTAAGGTATAGTGGTTTCTTGAATGAACTTGCAATTTTAATTTTCTGCAACTTTCATTTTTATTTCTATTCAACTTCTCTTTTCATTCAAGTTTTTTTTCTATTCAACTTCCTTTTTTACTTAATTTCCAAACAGATCGTTAAGGTATAGTGGTTTCTGGATTGAACTTCCATTTTTAATTTTATGCAACTTTCCCTTTTATTTGTTTTCATCTTCCATTTTTATTCAATTTAATTGTCTATTAAACTTCCTTTTTTATTTAGTTTCCAAATAGATCGTTAAGGTACAGTGGTTTCTGGACTGAACTTCCATTTTAATTTTATGCAACTTTCACTTTTATTTTTTTTCAACTTCCATTTTTATTCAATTTACTTTTCTATTAAACTTCATTTTTTATTTAATTTCCAAATAGATCGTTAAGGTATAGTGGTTTCTCGAATGAACTTCCATTTTAAATTTTCTGCAACTTCCATTCTTATTTTTATTCGACTTCCATTTTTATTCAATTTACTTTTATATTCAACTTCCTTTTTTATTTAATTTCAAACTAGATCGTTAAGGTATAGTGGTTTCTGGATTGATCTTCCATTTTTAATCTTATGCAACTTTCATTTTTATTTTCATTCAACTTCCATTTTTATTTAATTTACTTTTCTATTGAACTTCCTTTTTTATTTAATTTCCAAATAGATCTTTAAGGTATAGTGGTTTCTTGAATGAACTTCCATTTTTAATTTTCTGCAACTTCCATTTTTATTTCTATTCAACTTCCATTTTTATTCATGTTATTTTTCTATTCCACTTCCTTTCTCATTTAATTTCCAAATAAATCGTTAAGGTGTAGTGGTTTCTTGAATGAACTTCCATTTTTTAATTTTCTGCAACTTCCATTTTTATTTTTATTTAACTTCCTTTTTTTATTCAGGTTTCTTTTCTACTCAACTTCCTTTTTTATTTAATTTCCAAATAGATCGTTAAGGTAAAGTGGTTTCTGGATTGAACTTACATTTTTAATTTTCTGCAACTTCCATTTTTATTTTTATTCAACTTTTATTTTTATTCAATTTAGTTTTCTATTGAACTTTCTTTTTTTATTTAATTTCCAAACAGATCGTTAAGGTATAGCGGTTTCTTGAATGAACTTACATTTTTAATTTTCTGCAACTTCCATTTGTATTTTTATTCGACTTCCATTTTTATTCTAGTCATTTTTCTATTGAACTTCCTTTTTTATTTCATTTCCAAATAGATCGTTAAGGTATAGTGGTTTCTTGAATGAACTTTCAATTTTAATTTTCTGCAACTTCCATTTTTATTTCTATTCAACTTCTTTATTTATTCAAATTTCTTTTCTATTCAACTTCCTTTTTTATTTAATTTCCGAATAGATTGTTAGGGTGTAGTGGTTTCTTGAATGAACTTCCATTTTTAATTTTCTGCAACTTCCATTTTTATTTTTATTTAACTTCCTTTTTTATTCAAGTTTCTTTTCTACTCAACTTCCTTTTTTTATTTAATTTCCAAATAGATCGTTAACGTATAGTGGTTTCTTGAATGAACTTCCATTTTTATTTTTATTTGACTTCCATTTTTATTCAAGTCATTTTTCTATTCAACTTTCTTTTTTATTTTGTATAGCGATCCCGGTTGTCCCTTTGCTGTTTTGTTGTATTCTGGACTCGGTTCCGTGAAGTTGGTAGTAGTATCTATCTTGTTGCCGTCCTTTAATTCCACTTGGTTGAGTTTTGGGATGTTTTGAGCCGGGTTGTTACAGGTTGGTTAGGCCTTGGTTTCAATTCCTTGTTGTCCAGTTTTTAGGCATTCCGCTCGAGCGGGTCTTCTTACGCTCGAGCGGGGATTGCACAAAACCAGTATTTCGTGTTCCTGTAAAACTTCTGCAGATGTGATTTTTAAGCTCGAGCGGGTTTGTTTACGCTCGAGCGGTAGAGCTTGAGCGGGTCTGTTGGCGCTCGAGCGGGTAGTACTTTCTGGGTATAAGTTCTGGAAGGGGGAAATCTACGCTCGAGCGGACTGGTTTTCGCGCCCGAGCGGAAGTGCTTTATTCTTGTGTCTTGGCGCTCGAGCGGGCCTTATTGCGCTCAAGCGTGTCCAAATTTTTGTTCTTGGTGCTCGAGCGTTGTGTTCTCCGCTCGAGCGGGTCATGCGTATATGAGTTATCCGCTGGGTGATTTTAAATCACTTTTTACCTTCCTTTCTCTCTCCTACTTTTTCTAAAACCCATTTTGAGAGCTCCTCTCTCTAAAACCTTGACTTCTCTCTAGGTATTGATCTAGTAGGAGTGATTTCCTCACCTTTGGCCTTTACAAAAAGGTTGTTGATCGTCGAGGGCTATCTTTTGATCCAAGAAATTCTAGGGTTGGAGCATTTTCGTCTTCTTCACCTTCTTGGTTGAGAGTCATCCTTTGAGGTAGGGATATCCTACTCCTCTCTATGAGTTTTGTCTTTAAATTTTGGCATTTCGATATGTTGGGAGTTGTTGGGTAATTTTGAGAGAGTTTGGGCCTTTGTGTAATTTTACAAAAGTTGGGGTTTTAATTATATAAAACCAAAATGCATGTTTGGCATGGAAAAAGTGAAATTAATGTTAAAACATTAATGAAAATGGAACCTAAGGGTTGTAATGTTAATTATGGAATATGCCCTAATCACATTGGTTAATTAATTTGTATAATTAATTGTTGGAAATGACGGATTTAATTGAGAAATGTGGAAATTGGAAAGGGAAGGGGTTAAAGGGTGTAGTTGGATCATTTATCACTCACCTAATTGAAATGTTGATTTAATATCCATTTTGTGCATTTATTTTCTGTTTAGAAATAACTGCTTTGGGCTATCGGGGGAGGATAGTCTTGATTGTTGTAGACAATACATGATGATTAGGCAAACCAAAACTAATCGATTGAATGTGTCATGGAGTATGACGGTGGATTGAATACATTAACTTTATGTATTGATTGATTGTGTATAGAACCTTTGTGTTTATATGCATCGTGTGTAGAGGAGGAGATGGGGGATGTACTCCGCGGTTTAGGGGAAGATGGGGGATGTACCTCTAAACCGGATAGTGTTGGGAGGAGGTGGGGGATGAACTCTGTAGATACATCTCATTTGCTTGTCTAGAGAAGTGAAGATACAGCTCATAGGCTTATCTTTGAGAAGTGTAGATACAGCTCATATGCTTGTCTAGTGAAGTGTGGGTACAGCTAATAAGCTTATCTGATGATGTGTAATGTGCTTACCTGTTGAGGTGTTGATATAGCTAATATGCTTATCTATTAAATAAAGGTGGAGAATGGAAAGTGGCATAGACTTGTATGTTATGAAACTGCGTTGTGATATATGTGGATGTATCAGTGTTGGCCATCTATCAATTGCTAATCTTTTAGTCATTGTTCATAGACTTGTATGTTATGCAACTTCCATTTTTATTTTTATTTAACTTCCTTTTTTTATTCCAATTTCTTTTCTGCAAAAAGAGTAGGAAGGCCATCAATAAATTTGGCTTTCCAATGTTTTGCACTGCCATCGGTTTGACGCATGACTTTCATCAGGAAAACATCTTTATACCACCTAAAATGGGATAAAGAAGGGCAACGAAGCTTCATAAGCAATTCTCTGCTACGGTCTTCAATTCCTGTAATATTGCCAACAAAATGTGTGACAATAGTGTTGATTAATGTATATACAACATCTTCTTCTTGGCGATCAAGACGTGTATCTACATCAACAACGGTTTTGGATTGGAGAAACGGTTGCTTCATACAATCC
The DNA here is from genome assembly GCF_055761805.1 of Camellia sinensis. NCBI lineage: Eukaryota > Viridiplantae > Streptophyta > Magnoliopsida > Ericales > Theaceae > Camellia > Camellia sinensis. The sequence continues at coordinate 761,985 of NC_138962.1, read as the reverse complement.
ATACTTTTAACAATAAGTTCTGTTTCTGATAAGTCTGGAAATTGCGGTCTAAGTTCTTGGTGGACCTGGATAAAAGGATTTACTGGAGATGTTAAGGTATAGTGGTTTCTTGAATGAACTTCCAATTTTAATTTAATGTAACTTCCATTTTTATTTCTATTCAACTTCTTTTTTTATTTAATTTTCAAATAGATTGTTATGGTATAGTGGTTTCGGAATTGAACTTTCATTTTTAATTTTATGCAACTTTCACTTTTATTTTTATTGAAGTTCCATTTTTATTGAATTCACTTTTCTATTAAACTTCCTTTTTTTTATTTAATTTCCAAATAGATCGTTAAAGTATAGTGGTCTGTTGAATGAACTTCCAATTTTAATTTTCTGCAACTTCCATTTTTATTTCTATTCAACTACTTTTTTTTATTCAAGTTTCTTTTCCATTCAACTTCTTTTATTATTTAATTTCCAAATAGATTGTTGTGGTATAGTGGTTTCTGGATTGAACTTTAATTTTTAATTTTATGCAATTTCTATTTTTATTTTTATTTAACTTCCTTTATTATCCAAGTTTCTTTTCGATTCAACTTCCTTTTTAATTTAATTTCCAAATAGATCGTTAAGGTATACTGGTTTCTGGATTGAACTTCCATTTTTAATTTTCTGCAACTTCCATTTTTATTTTTATTCAATTTACTTTTCAATTAAACTTCCTTCTTTATTCAATTTCCAAACAGATCGTTAAGGTATAGTGGTTTCTTGAATGAACTTCCATTTTTAATTTTTTACAACTTCCATTTTTATTTTTATTCGACTTCCATTTTTATTCAATTTACTTTTCTATTCAACTTCCTTTTTTATTTAATTTCCAAATAGATCGTTAAGGTATAGTGGTTTTTTGAATGAACTTCCAATTTTAATTTTCTGCAACTTCCATTTTTATTTTATTCAATTTCTTTTTTCATTCAAGTTTCTTTTCGATTCAACTTCCTTTTTTATTTAATTTCCAAATAGATCGTTAAGGTATAATGGTTTCTGGATTGAACTTCCATTTTTAATTTTATGCAACTTTCACTTTTATTTTTTTTCAACTTCCATTTTTATTCAATTTACTTTTCTATTAAACTTCCTTTTTTATTTAATTTTCAAATAGATCGTTAAGGTATAGTGGTTTCTTGAATGAACTTCCAATTTTAATTGTCTGCAACTTCCAATTTTATTTTTATTCAACTCCTTTTTTTATTCAAGTTTCTTTTCTATTCAACTTCTTTTTTTATTTAATTTCCAAATAGATTTTTATGGAATAGTGGTTTCTGTATTGAACTTTAATTTTTAATTTTATGCAACTTTCACTTTTATTTTTATTGAACTTCCATTTTTATTGAATTTACTTTTCTATTAAACTTTTTCTTTCTTTAATTTCCAAATAGATCGTTAAGGTATAGTGGTTTCTTTAATGAACTTCCATTTTTAATTTTATGCAGCTTTCATTTTTATTTTTATTCAACTTCCATTTTTATTCAAGTTATTTTTCTATTCAACTTCCTTTTTTATTTAATTTCCAAATAGATCGTTAAGGTATAGTGGTTTCTTGAATGAACTTCCATTTTTTATTTTCTGCAACTTCCATTTTTATTTTTATTCGACTTCCATTTTTATTCAAGTCATTTTTCTATTCAACTTTCTTTTTTATTTAATTTCCAAATAGATCGTTAAGGTATAGTGGTTTCTTGAATGAACTTCCATTTTTAATTTTCTGCACCTTCCATTTTTATTTTTATTTCACTTCCATTTTTATTTAAGTCATTTTTCTATTCAACTTCAATTTTATTTAATTTCCAAATAGATCGCTAAGGTATAGTGCTTTCTGAATTGAACTTCCATTTTTAATTTTATTCAACTTTCATTTTTTTCTATTCAACTTCCATTTTTGTTCAATTTACTTTTCCATTAAACTTCCTTTTTTATTTAATTTCCAAATAGATCGTTAAGGTATAGTGGTTTCTTGAATGATCTTCCATTTTTAATTTTCTGCAACTTCCATTTTTATTTTTATTCGACTTCCATTTTTACTCAAGTTATTTTTCTATTCAACTTCCTATTTTATTTAATTTCCAAATAGATCGTTAAGGTATAGTGACTTCTTGAATGAACTTCCATTTTTATTTTTATTTAACTTCCTTTTTCATTCTAGTTTCTTTTCTACTCAACTTCCTTTTTTAAATAATTTCCAAATAGACCGTTAAGGTATAGTGGTTTCTGGATTGAACTTCCATTTTTAATTTTATGCAACTTTCACTTTTATTCTTATTCAACTTCGATTTTTATTCAATTTACTTTTCTATTAAACTTCATTTTTTATTTAATTTCCAAATAGATCGTTAAGGTATAGTGGTTTCTTGAATGAACTTCCATTTTTCATTTTCTGCAACTTCCATTTTTAGTTTTATTCGACTTCCATTTTTACTCAATTTACTTTTCTATTCAACTTCCTTTTTTATTTCATTTCCAAACAGATCGTTAAGGTATAATGGTTTCTGGATTGAACTTCCATTTTTAATTTTATGCAACTTTCATTTTTATTTTTATTCAACTTCCATTTTTATTTAATTTACTTTTCTATTAAACTTCCTTTTGTATTTAATTTCCAAATAGATCGTTAAGGTATAGTGGTTTCTTGAATGAACTTCCATTTATAATTTTCTGCAACTTCTATTTTTATTTCTATTCAACTTCCATTTTTATTCATGTTATTTTTCTATTCAACTTTCTTTTTTCTTTAATTTCCAAATAAATCGTTAAGGTATAGTGGTTTCTTGAATGAACTTCCATTTTTAATTTTCTGCAACTTCTATTTTTATTTTTATTGAACTTCCCTTTTTATTCAAGCTTCTTTTATACTCAACTTCCTTTTTTATTTAATTTCCAAATAGATCGTTAAGGTATAGTGGTTTCTGGATTGAACTTCCATTTTTAATTTTCTGCAACTTCCATTTTTATTTTTATTCAACTTTTATTTTTATTCATGTTATTTTTCTATTCAACTTTCTTTTTTATTTAATTTCCAAATAAATCGTTAAGGAATAGTGGTTTCTTGAATGAACTTCCATTTTTAATTTTCTGCAACTTCCATTTTTATTTTTATTGAACTTCCCTTTTTATTCCAGTTTCTTTTCTACTCAACTTCCTTTTTTATTTAATTTCCAAATAGATCGTTAAGGTATACTGGTTTCTGGATTGAACTTCTATTTTTAATTTTCTGCAACTTCCATTTTTATTTTTATTCAACATTTATTTTTATTCAATTTACTTTTCTATTAAGCGTCATTTTTTTATTTAATTTCCAAACGGATCGTTAAGGTATAGCGGTTTCTTGAATTAACTTACATTTTTAATTTTTTTCAACTTCCATTTTTATTTTAATTCGACTTCCATTTTTATTCAAGTTGTTTTTCTATTCAACTTCCTTTTTTATTTAATTTCCAAATAGATCGTTAAGGTATAGTGGTTTCTTGAATGAACTTTCAATTTTAATTTTCTGCAACTTCCATTTTTATTTCTATTCAACTTCTTTTTTTATTCAAGTTTCTTTTCCATTCAACTTCCTTTTTTACTTACTTTCCAAATAGATCGTTAAGGTATTGTGGTTTCTGGACTGAACTTCCATTTTTAATTTTATGCAACTTTCACTTTTATTTTTTTTCAACTTCCATTTTTATTCAATTTACTTTTCTATTAAACTTCCTTTTTCATTTAATTTCCAAATAGATCATTAAGGTATAGTGGTTTCTTGAATGAACTTCCAATTTTAATTTTCTGCAGCTTCCATTTTTATTTCTATTCAACTTCTTTTTTTATTCAAGTTTCTATTCTATTCAACTTCTTTTTTATTTAATTTCCAAATAGATTGTTTTGGTATAGTGGTTTCTGGATTTAACTTTCATTTTTACTTTTATGCAACTTTCACTTTTATTTTTATTGAACTTCCATTTATATTGCATTTACTTTTCTATTAAACTTTCTTTTTTATTTAATTTCCAAATAGATCGTTAAGGTATAGTGGTTTCTTTAATGAACTTACATTTTTAATTTTATGCAACTTTCATTTTTATTTTTATTCAACTTCCATTTTTATTCAAGTTATTTTTCTATTCAATTTCCTTTTTTATTTAATTTCCAAATAGATCGTTAAGGTATAGTGGTTTCTTGAATGAACTTCCATTTTTTATTTTCTGCAACTTCCATTATTATTTTTATTCGACTTCTATTTTTATTCAAGTCATTTTTCTATTCAACTTTCTTTTTTATTTAATTTCCAAATAGATCGTTAAGGTATAGTGGTTTCTTTAATGAACTTACATTTTTAATTTTATGCAACTTTCATTTTTATTTTTATTCGACCTCCATTTTTACTCAAGTTATTTTTCTATTCAACTTCCTTTTTCATTTAAATTCCAAATAGATCGTTAAGGTATAGTGACTTCTTGAATGAACTTCCATTTTTTATTTTCTGCAAATTCCATTTTTATTTTTATTCGACTTCCATTTTTACTCAAGTTATTTTTCTATTCAACTTCCTTTTTTATTTAATTTCCAAATAGATCGTTAAGGTACAATGACTTCTAGAATGAACTTCCATTTTTAATTTTCAGCAACTTCCATTTTTATTTTTATTTGACTTTCAATTTTATTTATGTCATTTTTCTATTCAACTTCCATTTTTAATTAGTTTCCAAATAGATCGCTAGGGTATTGTGCTTTCTGGATTGAACTTCCATTTTTAATTCTATGCTACTCTCATTTTTATTTTTAGTCAACTTCTATTTTAATTCAATTTACTTTTCTATCGAACTTCCTTTTTTATTAAATTTCCAAATAGATCGTTAAGGTATAGTGATTTCTTGAATGATCTTCCATTTTTAATTTTCTGCGACTTCCATTTTTATTTTTATTCGACTTTCATTTTTACTCAAGTTATTTTTCTATTCAACTTCCTTTTTTATTTAATTTCCAAATAGATCGTTAAGGTATAGTGACTTCTTGAATGAACTTCCATTTTTTATTTTTTGCAACTTCCATTTTTTCTTTTATTTAACTACCTTTTTCATTCTAGTTGCTTTTCTACTCAACTTCCTTTCTATATAATTTCCAAATAGACCGTAAGGTATAGTGGTTTCTGAATTGAACTTCCATTTTTAATTTTATGCAACTTTCACTTTTATTTTTAATCAACTTCCACTTTCATACAATTTACTTTTCTATTAAACTTCCTTTTTTATTTAATTTCCAAATAGATCGTTAAGGTATAGTGGTTTCTTGAATGAACTTCCACTTTTAATTTTCTGCAACTTCCATTTTTATTACTATTCAACTTCCATTTTTATTCATGTTATTTTTCTATCCAACTTTCTTTTTTATTTAATTTCCAAATAAATTGTCAAGGTATAGTGGTTTCTTGAATGAACTTCAATTTTTAATTTTCTGCAACTTCCATTTTTATTTTTATTGAACTTCCCTTTTTATTCCACTTTCTTTTCTACTCAACTTCTTTTTTTGTTTAACTTCCAAATAGATCGGAAAGGTATACTGGTTTCTGGATTGAACTTCCATTTTTAATTTTCTGCAACTTCCATTTTTATTTTTATTCAACTTTTATTTTTATTCAATTTACTTTTCTATTAAACTTCATTTTTTTATTTAATTTCCAAACAGATCGTTGAGGTATAGCGATCCCGGATTTACCCTTGTTGTATAGTGATCCGGACATGTGTCCGTGGATGTTGGTAGTTGTTTATCGTCTTGTTTGTATCCTTTTTACTTAGTATTTGAGTTATGGGATGTGTTGGGCAGGTTTGTTTCAGGTTGGCTGAGTTTAGAAACCAAAACTAGTTGCCCAGATTTTTGGCCTGTACGCTCGAGCGGAGGTGTTGGCGCTCGAGCGGGGAATACATCCATCCAGTATCTGGTTGTGCAGTGTTGTGAGCTCGAGCGTAGGGTTGGGAGCTCGAGCGGAGGCCTGGTTCTGCAAAAGTGCTGGGCAAGTGCATTCTGCGCTCGAGCGGGAGGTTGGCCGCTCGAGCGGAAGTCTGTGAGTGGCCGCTCGAGCGGGGTGTTTTACGCTCGAGCGGAAGACTGGGTTTAAATCCCGAAATTGTGACTTTTCAAATCACTTTTTCACCTTCTCTTCTCTCTCTTACTTTTCCAAAATCACCATTGTTGAGCCTCTCACTCTAGACTCTACCTTCTCTCTAGGTTTTGATCTAGTAGGAGTGATTTACTCACCTTTGGCCTTTACAAAAAAGTTGTTGATCGTCGAGGGCTTCATTTTAATCTGAAAATCTCGGGTTTTGGAGCACGTTGGGTTTTGTCGTCTTCTCCTTTGGGACTCCGAATTTGAGGTAGGGATATCCTACTCCTCTCTATGGGTTTTGTCTTTAAATTTTGGTATTTTGAGATGTTGGGCTTGTTTTGGTAATTTTGTGAAAGTTTGGGGCTTTTGTGCAATTATACAAAAGTTGGGGTTTGATTCATAATAAACCTAGATGCATGTTAGGCATGAAAAAAATAGAATGATTGTTGAATCATTGATGAAAATGGGACCTAAGGGTTGAAATGGTAATTATGGAAAATGGCCTAATTACATTGTTTAATTAATTGGGATAATTAATTGGTGAGAAATGAGGAAATGAAATGTTGATTGAATATCCATTTGTGCATTTATTTTCTGTTTTAGAAATAACTGCTTTGGGCTATCGGTGGAGGATAGTCGAGATTGTTGTAGACAATGCATGATGATTAGGTAAACGGAAACTAATCAATGGAATGTGTCATGGAACTTGACGGTTGATAGAATACATTAATTGTGTGTATTGTGTGATTGTATATAGAACCAATGTGTTTATATACGTTATGTGTAGAGGAGGAGATAGGGGATGTACTCCGCGGTTTAGGGGAAGATAGGGGATGTACCTCTAAACCGGATAGGTATTGGGAGGAGATAGGGGATGAACTCCGTAGACAGAGCTCATATGCTTGTCTAGAGAAGTGAAGATAGAGCTCATATGCTTATCTTTGTGAAGTGAAGTGTGGATACAGCTTGTATGCTTATCTGTGGATATTGTTGATATACATATCTGTAGTGAAGTGTGGATACAGCTTGTATGCTTATCTGTGGATATTGTTGATATACATATCTGTAGTGAAGTGTGGATACAGCTTGTATGCTTATCTGTGGATATTGTTGATATACATATCTGTTGTGAAGTGTGGATACAGCTTGTATGCTTATCTGTGGATATTGATGATATACATATCTGTTGAGAATGTGGATATAGCTTTTATGCTTATCTGAATGTGAGATATAGTTTTTATACATATCTGTGGAAATGATGATAGAGCTAGTATGCTTATCTGTTGTTAAAGGGAAAATGAAAAGTAATTGGGACTTGTAAGTCGTTGACATAAATATGTAATTTATGTGATTGTATCAGTGTTGACCAACTATCAATTGCTAATGTTTTAGTCATTGTCCATGGTTGGTTTAGTGTATTTCTACTGGGCTGTGGCTCACCCTATATGGGAATATCATTTTCAGGTACAGGAAGCATGCCACCTCCAAGGACATAGCTTGGGAGGCTAGAGGCGGACATAGTGTAGTTGTTTTACTTTTGATGTATTACATGTAACTTCAAGCCAAGGGCTTAATGTGTAAACGAGTTAGTACTCTTTTGTTGAAACCAAGTGTTAACTTGGAAAGCTGTAAGCCCGTAGGGCATTTTGTTTTGATGTTAACATGTAATACTTATGTAATGAAACTCAATGAAATAAAGGAATGTGGTTAGTTTAATGTTATTATTTTGAGGGCGTTACAACTTGGTATCAGAGCGTACCGGGTTCGAATACTTTGGGTACGTGGGAAGTGATTAGGATCACAATGGGTTTGTCTCGCTTGATAGAGACGTAGATGTAGTACCATATGCTATGTGGTTATTTGATAACATGCTTATGTGACTATGTGGGTATGGGATTTAATTTCTTGGATGTTGATTGGATCCTTGAGTTTCTGGGAGTCTTGTTGGAAAAGCACTTGATCAATGCTATTTCTAACCGGAACTCTAGTAACGCCTCGGGACTATCATTATCCGGAAATGAAATTCGTGAGTGCTTATGTGTTTATGTGCTTATGTGGAGTGAATTACAGTTGTCCACGCATTAGGACGTGAGTGTTTAGTTTCGGCACACCTATGAATGTGCTAACGTTCTGTGTTACCTTTATTAGGATGTCAGGACGAGGAAGAGGTGCTAGGCGTGGTAGACCTGCAAGGCAGGAAGTACCGTCACAGGGTGAGATTCCGGCAGTGCAGGAGGGAGTTGGGCAGGCCAATGTGGCCGAGCCAGTGGGTCAGCAGGCTATGGGTGCCTTGGCCAGAGAGATAGCGGGAGCTTTGGGTATTCTTAGAGCTGGGAATCAGGCAGCTGAGACAGGGCCTTCCTTCTTGAAGAGGGAGTTCTTTCGGTGTAATCCGGACGAGTTTATCGGGGATCCTAAAGAGCCGCTTAAGGCAGATGAATGGCTCGAACAGACAACGAAGACGTTTGAGATGCTTGGCATCGAGGACGGAGCACTGAAAGTGACCTTGGCATCCTTCCAACTGAAGGGAGATGCGGGTCAATGGTGGAAGTACGAGAAAGCTCGTGTTGGTGGTACTTGGGAGGCGTTTGTGAATGCTTTTCAGGAGAGGTTTTTATCAGCAGCAGCTAGGGAAAAGCTGAGGGATCAGTTTAGCCGGCTTAATCAGCAGGGCTTGTCAGTGGCCGAGTTTGAGGCTACTTTTACCAGTCTGTCTAGGTTTGCACCTGAACTGGTGGCGTCTGAGGAACGCCGTTGCTATGAGTTTGAGCGGAAGTTGAGGCGGGGCCTCAAGTTGAGAGTTGGTGGGTCTTATATTCGAGACTATAGACACCTAGTGGATGCTGCAGCTCATATGGAGCTTATGATGCAGGAGGAGGATGAGGGTCAGAGAGGCTCCAAGAGGAGCCAGGATAGTCAGAGTGATGGCAGGAGACAGAAGGGTTATAACCCTCAGCAGTCTCAGGGTGCAGTCTCTAGATCGACCTTTCCAGTGCCGAGTGTAGGCTCGGGGAGAGGCAGTCAGGGGGAATTCACTTGTTACAAGTGTGGCCAGCTGGGTCACAAGGTTTCAGTTTGCCCGCAGAAGGGTGGGGGTCAGAAAGCTGCTTCTTCTTCAGCTAGACCGCAGAGTCAGAGTTTGGGCAGGGGGCAGCTCTTGACTTGTTATCAGTGTGGACAACCTGGGCATATGAAGAGGTTTTGCCCACAGTTGAGTGCCACTTCGGGAGCATCTGGTTCTAGACAGACGCAGGGTTTTCAGCCAGCTCAGTCGGTGCAGGCCTCGAGGGCCAATCCGGGAGCTTCGTCATCCCAGTCTGTGCAGCAGTCTTTTGCTCCGAGAGGTGAGCAGGTAGACCAGGGGCCTACGGGGCGCGTGTATGCTGTTACCGCGCAGGATTTAGTACCGGCTCCATCAGTAGTGAGAGGTACTTTTCTGTTTTGCAACTCAGTTGCTAATGTGTTGATAGACACGGGTGCATCTCATTCTTTTGTATCTGCTGCATTTGCATCTGTTTTGGAATTGGAGTTAGCACAGTTAGCATCTCCTATTTGTGTGGTATCGCCTTTGGGTGGTGAGTTGATCCTGAAACAGGGTGTTAGAGGATGTGATATTGAGGTCGCCGATTATAGGCTTCCTTTTCCGTTTGTTGTCATGCCCATGAAGGGTTTTGATGTTATTTTGGGTATGGACTGGTTATCGTCATACCGGGCTGTTATTGATTGCTACCGCCAGAGGGTTACATTATGTACCTTGAGCGGGGAGTGGTTCCATTTCTTGGGAGACCGGGTTGGTAGTGTTTTGCCACCGGGGTATGACTCGCGAGGGCGAAGTGAGCTTAGTAGTCTACTTGCCAGCTTTGAGAGTGGTGAGAGTGGTGAGACCCAGGTTGTGTTACCGAGGGTGGTTTGTGAGTATTCGGATGTCTTTCCCGAAGATCTTGTTAGTTTGCCACCTCACCGAGAGATAGAGTTTTCTATTGATTTAGTGCCTGGTACGGCGCCGATTTCTATGGCACCTTACCGTTTTGCTCCAGCAGAGTTGGTTGAGTTGAAAGTTCAGCTCCAGGAATTGCTAGATAAGGGCTTTGTTCGCCCTAGTGTTTCACCGTGGGGAGCACCGGCACTCTTTGTTAAAAAGAAAGATGGTGCCTTGAGATTGTGTATAGACTACCGGAAGTTGAATCGGGCTACGGTTAAAAATAAGTACCCTATGCCCCGTATAGATGATTTGTTTGACCAGTTGAAGGGTTCCCGTTGTTTCTCTAAGATAGACTTGAGATCGGGTTACCATCAGTTGAGGGTCAGGGAGGAAGATATTCCTAAGACGGCATTCCGTACGCGGTATGGCCATTACGAGTTTCTGGTGATGCCATTCGGACTTACCAATGCACCGGCAGTCTTTATGGACTTGATGAACCGGATTTTCCGGGAGTTCTTAGACCGATTTGTGGTTGTTTTCGTGGACGATATCCTTATCTATTCGTCTTCTGAGAAGGAGCACGAGGCACACTTGAGAGTAGTGCTTGAGTTGCTTAGAGCTCATAGGCTGTATGCCAAGTTCGGGAAGTGTGAATTCTGGCTGAGGGAAGTCAAATTCTTAGGCCACGTGGTATCCGGGGAAGGGGTGTCTGTTGATACGTCCAAGGTTGAGGCAGTGCAAGGTTGGGCACAGCCTAAGAGTGTGTTTGAGATCCGCAGTTTTCTGGGATTAGCTGGGTATTATCGTCGGTTTGTGAAAGATTTCTCCAGGTTAGCGTCACCGTTGACTAGACTGACTCGGAAGGGAGTCAAGTTTGTGTGGAGTGAGACTTGTGAAAAGTCGTTCCAAGAGTTGAAAGTTAGATTGACCACCGCTCCGGTATTGATTATTCCGGAGAGAGGGTTGGGTTATGCGGTTTATTGTGATGCCTCACGAGAGGGTTTGGGTTGTGTGTTGATGCAAGAGGGGAAAGTGGTAGCTTACGGCTCACGTCAGTTGAAAATACACGAGAAGAATTACCCCACACATGACCTAGAGTTAGCAGCTGTGATCTTTGCCTTGAAAATCTGGAGGCACTACCTTTATGGTGAGAGGTTCGAGGTATTCTCGGATCACAAGAGTTTGAAGTATCTGTTTACACAGAGAGACTTGAATCTGAGGCAGAGGAGATGGATGGAGTTCATCGAGGATTATGATTTTGAGTTACATTATCATCCGGGAAAGGCCAATGTTGTGGCCGATGCCCTTAGTAGGAAATCCATTAGTGATGTTGCTAGTATAGCCATCCGGGAATGGGAGATGTTGGGAGCACTTGGCGAGTTTGATTTGCTACTGGGCGAATCTGTTGAGGTTGCGGCCTTGTTTTCTGTCGTGGTGCAGCCTACACTTGTGATTAGAGTGTTAGAGGCACAGAGAGGTGACCTTGAGGTAGAATCCCTCCGAGAGAAGATCTCTAGTGGGAAAGTTGAGAAGGGTTTGACGGTGTATCCCGACCTGAGTGTGAGATACCGAGACCGTTTGTTTGTACCGGAGTCTTGCCGAGAGGAAGTACTCCGAGAGTTTCACCATTCACGCCTTGCGGTGCATCCGGGAGGTACTAAGATGTATCAGGATTTGGGTCGCCAGTTTTGGTGGCGGGGTATGAAAAGAGATGTGGCTGTTTTCGTATCGAAGTGCCTTACTTGCCAGCAAGTGAAGGCCGAGCATCAGAGGCCAGCGGGTTTGTTGCAACCCTTGCCTATTGCCGAGTGGAAGTGGGAGCATGTCACTATGGACTTCGTTGTAGGTCTTCCGAAGACTCAGCGGGGTAGTGATGCTATTTGGGTGGTTGTAGACCGGTTGACTAAGTCGGCGCACTGTATTCCTATGCGCGTGAGAGATTCGGTAGATCATCTTGCCGATTTGTATATTCGGGATATAGTGAGATTGCACGGGGTCCCAGTGACGATCGTCTCAGATAGAGATCCTCGTTTTACTGCTAGATTGTGGCAGAGTTTGCAGAGTGCCTTGGGCACTAAGTTGACCTTTAGTACGGCTTATCATCCTCAGACTGACGGGCAGTCCGAGCGTACTATTCAGATCCTCGAGGATATGCTTCGGGGTTGTGTCCTGGATTTTAGTGGGACGTGGGAGAGGCACTTGCCATTGGTAGAGTTTGCCTACAACAACAGTTTTCAGTCTAGCATCGGTATGGCACCGTTTGAGGCCTTGTATGGCCGACCGTGTAGGTCTCCAGTTTGTTGGGCCGAGGTGGGTGATGCACCTTTGTTGGGTCCGGAGTTGGTTAGGGAGACGACGGAAAAAGTTGAGCTTATCCGTAGGAGGCTTGTTACAGCCCAGAGTCGACAAAAGAGTTATGCCGACCGTAGGAGGAGACCTTTGGCGTTTGAGGTAGGTGATCATGCCTTTCTGAAAATATCACCTAGGCGAGGCCTGATGAGGTTTGGGAAGAGTGGGAAGTTATCCCCTCGGTTTATTGGTCCTTTTGAGATCCTTGAGAAGATAGGCGAGGTTGCTTATCGGTTAGCCTTACCGCCGCAGTTGTCCGGAGTGCATGACGTGTTTCATGTGAGTATGCTTCGGAAGTATGAGCCAGATCCATCACATGTGCTGGATTGGAGCGATTTAGAGGTAGATGAGGATGCCTCGTATGAGGAGAGACCGGTTCGGGTCTTGGATAGGCGGGATCAGGTCCTGCGTGGTAAGACCATTCCTTTGGTGAAAGTCTTGTGGAAACATCACGGAGTGGAGGAAGCCACTTGGGAACGTGAGTTGGAAGTCCGTGAGAAATATCCGGACTTGTTTGTTGATGTGTGATCTTGTATTTAAATTTTACATTATGTTGAACTTAAGAGCTTTTATATATGTCTTAAGTTGTAAAACATTGAGAATGTTTTGATTATTGGAAGCATGTTTTGGAACTTGCCTCATATGATAGTTGGATGTAACACTATATATGTTGAATATATTGTTGACATTGGAAAGTTAGTGCATAATGTTGGTGCATGTTAATAATACATATGTTGTTTACATATTGTGATATGTCTCTTGTTAAAGGGATGGGATGACCGGTAATGGGTCGAATTGTTGAATGTTAAAATGTAACATTGTTTAAAATGGAGGAAAACTTGTTTTTGAAAACTTGTGTTTAATTTCGGGGACGAAATTCTTTAAGGGGGGGGAGGTTATAGCGATCCCGGATTTACCCTTGTTGTATAGTGATCCGGACATGTGTCCGTGGATGTTGGTAGTTGTTTATCATCTTGTTTGTATCCTTTTTACTTAGTATTTGAGTTATGGGATGTGTTGGGCAGGTTTGTTTCAGGTTGGTTGAGTTTAGAAACCAAAACTAGTTGCCCAGATTTTTGGCCTGTACGCTCGAGCGGAGGTGTTGGCGCTCGAGCGGGGAATACATCCATCCAGTATCTGGTTGTGCAGTGTTGTGAGCTCGAGCGTAGGGTTGGGAGCTCGAGCGGAGGCCTGGTTCTGCAAAAGTGCTGGGCGAGTGCATTCTGCGCTCGAGCGGGAGGTTGGCCGCTCGAGCGGAAGTCTGTGAGTGGCCGCTCGAGCGGGGTGTTTTACGCTCGAGCGGAAGACTGGGTTTAAATCCCGAAATTGTGACTTTTCAAATCACTTTTTCACCTTCTCTTCTCTCTCTTACTTTTCCAAAATCACCATTGTTGAGCCTCTCACTCTAGACTCTACCTTCTCTCTAGGTTTTGATCTAGTAGGAGTGATTTACTCACCTTTGGCCTTTACAAAAAAGTTGTTGATCGTCGAGGGCTTCATTTTAATCTGAAAATCTCGGGTTTTGGAGCACGTTGGGTTTTGTCGTCTTCTCCTTTGGGACTCCGAATTTGAGGTAGGGATATCCTACTCCTCTCTATGGGTTTTGTCTTTAAATTTTGGTATTTTGAGATGTTGGGCTTGTTTTGGTAATTTTGTGAAAGTTTGGGGCTTTTGTGCAATTATACAAAAGTTGGGGTTTGATTCATAATAAACCTAGATGCATGTTAGGCATGAAAAAAATAGAATGATTGTTGAATCATTGATGAAAATGGGACCTAAGGGTTGAAATGGTAATTATGGAAAATGGCCTAATTACATTGTTTAATTAATTGGGATAATTAATTGGTGAGAAATGAGGAAATGAAATGTTGATTGAATATCCATTTGTGCATTTATTTTCTGTTTTAGAAATAACTGCTTTGGGCTATCGGTGGAGGATAGTCGAGATTGTTGTAGACAATGCATGATGATTAGGTAAACGGAAACTAATCAATGGAATGTGTCATGGAACTTGACGGTTGATAGAATACATTAATTGTGTGTATTGTGTGATTGTATATAGAACCAATGTGTTTATATACGTTATGTGTAGAGGAGGAGATAGGGGATGTACTCCGCGGTTTAGGGGAAGATAGGGGATGTACCTCTAAACCGGATAGGTATTGGGAGGAGATAGGGGATGAACTCCGTAGACAGAGCTCATATGCTTGTCTAGAGAAGTGAAGATAGAGCTCATATGCTTATCTTTGTGAAGTGAAGTGTGGATACAGCTTGTATGCTTATCTGTGGATATTGTTGATATACATATCTGTAGTGAAGTGTGGATACAGCTTGTATGCTTATCTGTGGATATTGTTGATATACATATCTGTAGTGAAGTGTGGATACAGCTTGTATGCTTATCTGTGGATATTGTTGATATACATATCTGTTGTGAAGTGTGGATACAGCTTGTATGCTTATCTGTGGATATTGATGATATACATATCTGTTGAGAATGTGGATATAGCTTTTATGCTTATCTGAATGTGAGATATAGTTTTTATACATATCTGTGGAAATGATGATAGAGCTAGTATGCTTATCTGTTGTTAAAGGGAAAATGAAAAGTAATTGGGACTTGTAAGTCGTTGACATAAATATGTAATTTATGTGATTATATCAGTGTTGACCAACTATCAATTGCTAATGTTTTAGTCATTGTCCATGGTTGGTTTAGTGTATTTCTACTGGGCTGTGGCTCACCCTATATGGGAATATCATTTTCAGGTACAGGAAGCATGCCACCTCCAAGGACATAGCTTGGGAGGCTAGAGGCGGACATAGTGTAGTTGTTTTACTTTTGATGTATTACATGTAACTTCAAGCCAAGGGCTTAATGTGTAAACGAGTTAGTACTCTTTTGTTGAAACCAAGTGTTAACTTGGAAAGCTGTAAGCCCGTAGGGCATTTTGTTTTGATGTTAACATGTAATACTTATGTAATGAAACTCAATGAAATAAAGAAATGTGGTTAGTTTAATGTTATTATTTTGAGGGCGTTACATAGCGGTTTCTTGAATTAACTTACATTTTTAATTTTTTGCAACTTCCATTTTTATTTTTATTTGACTTCCATTTTTATTCAAGTCGTTTTTCTATTCAACTTCCTTTTTTATTTAATTTCCAAATAGATCGTTAAGGTATAGTGGTTTCTTGAATGAAGTTTCAATTTTAATTTTTTGCAACTTCCATTTTTATTTCTATTCAATTTCTTTTTTTATTCCAATTTCTTTTCTATTCAACTTCCTTTTTTATTTAATTTCCAAATAGATCGTTAAGGTATAGTGGTTTCTGGACTGAACTTCTATTTTTAATTTTATGCAACTTTCACTTTTATTTTTATTGAACTTCCATTTTTATTGAATTTACTTTTCTATTAAACTTCCTTTTTTGTTTAATTTCCAAATAGATCGTTAAGGTATAGTGGTTTCTTGAATGAAGTTACAATTTTAATTTTCTACAACTTCCATTTTTATTTCTATTCAACTTCTTTTTTTATTAAAGTTTGTTTTCTATTCAACTTCTTTTTTTATTTAATTTCCAAATAGATTGTTGTGGTATAGTGGTTTCTGGATTAAACTTTAATTTTTAATTTTATGCAATTTCCATTTTTATTTTTATTTAACTTCCTTTTTTATCCAAGTTTCTTTTCTGCTCAACTTCCTTTTTTATTTAATTTCCAAATAGATCGTTAAGGTATAGTGCTTTCCGGGTTGAACTTCCATTTTTAATTTTCTGCAACTTCCATTTTTATTTTTATTCAATTTACTTTTCTATTTAATTTCCAAATAGATCGTTAGGGTATACTGGTTTCTCGGATGAACTTCAATTTTAATTTTCTGTAACTTCCATTTTTATTTCTATTCAACTTCTTTTTTTATTCAAGTTTCTTTTCTATTCAACTTCTTTTTTATTTAATTTTCAAATAGATTGTTATGGTATAGTGGTTTCGGGATTGAACTTTCATTTTTAATTTTATGCAACTTTCACTTTTATTTTTATTGAACTTCCATTTTTATTGAATTTACTTTTCTATTAAACTTCCTTTTTTGTTTAATTTCCAAATAGATCGTTAAGGTATAGTGGTTTCTTGAATGAAGTTACAATTTTAATTTTCTGCAACTTCCATTTTTATTTCTATTCAACTTCTTTTTTTATTCAAGTTTGTTTTCTATTCAACTTCTTTTTTTATTTAATTTCCAAATAGATTGTTGTGGTATAGTGGTTTCTGGATTAAACTTTAATTTTCAATTTTATGCAATTTCCATTTTTATTTTTATTTAACTTCCTTTTTTATCCAAGTTTCTTTTCTGCTCAACTTCCTTTTTTATTTAATTTCCAAATAGATCGTTAAGGTATAGTGCTTTCCGGGTTGAACTTCCATTTTTAATTTTCTGCAACTTCCATTTTTATTTTTATTCAATTTACTTTTCTATTGAACTTCCTTTTTTATTTAATTTCCAAATAGATCGTTAAGGTATAGTGGTTTCTTGAATGAACTTCCATTTTTAATTTTCTGCAACTTCAATTTTTATTTTTATTCGACTTCCATTTTTATTCAAGTCATTTTTCTATTCAACTTCCTTTTTTATTTAATTTCCAAATAGATCGTTAAGGTATAGTGGTTTCTTGAATGAACTTCCAATTTTAATTTTCTGCAACTTCCATTTTTATTTCTATTCAACTTCTTTTTTTATTCAAGTTTCTTTTCTATTCAACTTCTTTTTTTATTTAATTTCCAAATAGATGGTTGTGGAATAGTGGTTTCTGTATTGAATTTTCTTTTTTAATTTTATGCGACTTTCACTTTTATTTTTATTGAACTTCCATTTTTATTGAATTTACTTTTCTATTAAACTTTCTTTTTTATTTAATTTTCAAATAGATCGTTAAGGTATAGTGGTTTCCGTAATGAACTTCCATTTTTAATTTTATGCAGCTTTCATTTTTATTTTTATTCAACTTCCATTTTTATTCAAGTTATTTTTCTATTCAACTTCCTTTTTTATATAATTTCCAAATAGACCGTTAAGGTATAGGGGTTTCTGGATTGAACTTCAATTTTTAATTTTATGCAACTTACACTTTTATTTTTATTCAACTTCCATTTTTATTCAATTTACTTTTCTATTAAACTTCATTTTTTATTTAATTTCCAAATAGATCGTTAAGGTATAGTGGTTTTTTGAATGAACTTCCATTTTTCATTTTCTGCAACTTTCATTTTTAGTTTTATTCGACTTCCATTTTTATTCAATTTACTTTTCTATTCAACTTCCTTTTTTATTTAATTTCCGAATAGATCGTTAAGGTATAGTATTTTCTAGATTGAACTTCCGTTTTTAAATTTATGCAACTTTTATTTTTTTTTTTATTCAACTTCCATTTTTGTTAAATTTACTTTTCTATTAAACTTCCTTTTTTATTTAATTTCCAAATAGATCGTTAAGGTATAGTGATTTCCTAAATGAACTTCCATTTTTAATTGTCTGCAACTTCCATTTTTATTACTATTCAACTTCCATTTTTATTCATGTTATTTTTCTATTCAACTTCCTTTTTTATTTAATTTCCAAATAAATCGTTAAGGTATAGTGGTTTCTTGAATGAACTTCCATTTTTAATTTTCTGCAACTTCCATTTTTATTTTTATTGAACTTCCCTTTTTATTCCAGTTTCTTTTCTACTCAACTTCCTTTTTTATTTAATTTCCAAATAGATCGTTAAGGTCTACGGGTTTCTGGATTGAACTTCTATTTTTAATTTTCTGCAACTTCCATTTTTATTTTTATTCAACATTTATTTTTATTCAATTTACTTTTCTATTAAGCTTCATTTTTTTATTTAACTTCCAAACAGATCGTTAAGGTATAGCGGTTTCTTGAATTAACTTACATTTTTAATTTTTTTCAACTTCCATTTTATTTGTATTCAACTTCCATTTTTATTCAAGTTGTTTTTCTATTCAACTTCCTTTTTTATTTAATTTCCAAATAGATCGTTAAGGTATAGTGGTTTCTTGAATGAACTTTCAATTTTAATTTTCTGCAACTTCCATCTTTATTTCTATTCAACCTCTTTTTTTATTCAAGTTTCTTTTCCATTCAACTTCCTTTTTTACTTACTTTCCAAATAGATCGTTAAGGTATAGTGGTTTCTGGACTGAACTTCCATTTTTAATTTTATGCAACTTTCACTTTTATTTTTTTTCAACTTCCATTTTTATTCAATTTACTTTTCTGTTAAACTTCCTTTTTCATTTAATTTCCAAATAGATCATTAAGGTATAGTGGTTTCTTGAATGAACTTTCAATTTTAATTTTCTGCAGCTTCCATTTTTATTTCTATTCAACTTCTTTTTTTATTCAAGTTTCTATTCTATTCAACTTCTTTTTTATTTAATTTCCAAATAGATTGTTTTGATATAGTGGTTTCTGGATTGATCTTTCATCTTTACTTTTATGCAACTTTCACTTTTATTTTTATTGAACTTCCATTTTTATTGCATTTACTTTTCTATTAAACTTTATTTTTTATTTAATTTCCAAATAGATCGTTAAGGTATAGTGGTTTCTTTAATGAACTTCCGTTTTTAATTTTATGCAACTTTCATTTTTATTTTTATTCAACTTCCATTTTTATTCAAGTTATTTTTCTATTCAATTTCCTTTTTTATTTAATTTCCAAATAGATCGTTAAGGTATAGTGGTTTCTTGAATGAACTTCCATTTTTTATTTTCTGCAACTTCCATTTTTATTTTTATTCGACTTCCATTTTTATTCAACTCATTTTTTTATTCAACTTTCTTTTTTATTTAATTTCCTAATAGATCGTTAAGGTATAGTGGTTTCTTGAATGAACTTCCATTTTTAATTTTCAGCAACTTCCATTTTTATTTAATTTCTAAATAGATCGCTAAGGTATAGTGCTTTCTGGATTGAACTTCCATTTTTAATTTTATGCAACTTTCATTTTTATTTTTAGTCAACTTCCATTTTTATTCAATTTACTTTTCTATCAAACTTCCTTTTTTATTAAATTTCCAAATAGATCGTTAAGGTATAGTGGTTTCTTGAATGATCTTCCATTTTTAATTTTCTGCGACTTCCATTTTTATTTTTATTCGACTTCCATTTTTACTCAAGTTATTTTTCTATTCAACTTCCTTTTTCATTTAAATTCCAAATAGATCGTTAAGGTATAGTGACTTCTTGAATGAAATTCAATTTTTTATTTTCTGCAACTTCCATTTTTATTTTTATTCGACTTCCATTTTTACTCAAGTTATTTTTCTATTCAACTTCCTTTTTTATTTAATTTCCAAATAGATCGTTAAGGTACAGTGACTTCTTGAATGAACTTCCATTTTTAATTTTCAGCAACTTCCATTTTTATTTTGGTTTGACTTCCTTTTTCATTCTAGTTTCTTTTCTACTCCACTTCCTTTTTTGTATAATTTCCAAATAGACCGTTAAGGTATAGTGGTTTCTGGATTGAACTTCCATTTTTAATTTTACGCAACTTTCACTTTTATTTTTATTCAACTTCCTTTTTTATTCAATTTACTTTTCTATTAAACTTCATTTTTTCTTTAATTTCCAAATAGATCGTTAAGGTATAGTGGTTTCTTGAATGAACTTCCATTTTTAATTTTCTACAACTTCCATTTTTAGTTTTATTCAACCTCCATTTTTATTCAATTTACTTTTCTATTCAACTTCCATTTTTATTTAATTTCCAAATAGATCGTTAAGGTATAGTGGTTTCAGGATTGAACTTCCATTTTTAATTTTATGCAACTTTCATTTTTATTTTTATTCAACTTCCATTTTTATTTAATTTACTTTTCTATTAAACTTCTTTCTTTATTTAATTTCCAAATAGATCGTTAAGGTATAGTGGTTTCTTGAATGAACTTCCATTTTTAATTTTCTACAACTTCCATTTTTATTTCCATTCAACTTCCATTTTTATTCATGTTATTTTTCTATTCAACTTCTTTTTTTATTTAATTTCCAAATAAATCGTTAAGGTATAGTGGTTTCTTGAATGAACTTCCGTTTTTAATTTTCTGCAACTTCCATTTTGATTTTTATTGAACTTCCTTTTTTATTCAAGTTTCTTTTCTACTCAACTTCCTTTTTTATTTAATTTCCAAATAGATCGTTAAGGTATACTGGTTTCTGGATTGAACTTCCATTTTTAATTTTCTGCAACTTCCATTTTTATTTTTATTCAACTTTTATTTTTACTCAATTTACTTTTCTATTAAACTTCCTTTTTCTATTTAATTTCCGAACAGATCGTTACGGTATAGCGGTTTCTTGAATTAACTTACATTGTTAATTTTTTGCAACTTCCATTTTTATTTTTATTCGACTTCCATTTTTATTCAAGTCGTTTTTCTATTCAACTTCCTTTTTTATTTAATTTCCAAATAGATCGTTAAGGTATAGTGGTTTCTTGAATGAACTTTCAATTTTAATTTTAATTTTCTGCAACTTCCATTTTTATTTCTATTCAACTTCTTTTTTGATTCAAGTTTCCTTTCTATTCAACTTCCTTTTGTACTTACTTTCCAAATAGGTCGTTAAGGTATCGTGGTTTCTGGACTGAACTTTCATTTTTAATTTTATGCAACTTTCACTTTTATTTTTTTTCAACTTCCATTTTTATTCAATTTAATTTTTCTATTAAACTTCCTTTTTTATTTAATTTCCAAATAGAACGTTAAGATATAGTGGTTTCTTGAATGATCTTCCATTTTTAATTTTCTGCAACTTCCATTTTTATTTTTATTCGACTTCCATTTTTACTCAAGTTATTTTTCTATTCAACTTCCTTTTTTATTTAATTTCCAAATAGATCGTTAAGGTATAGTGGTTTCTTGAATGAACTTCCAATTTTAATTTTCTGTAACTTCCATTTTTTTTTCTATTCAACTTCTTTTTTTATTCACGTTTCTTTTCTATTCAACTTCTTTTTTTTATTTAATTTTCAAATAGATTGTTATGGTATAGTGGTTTTGTAACGCCCTCAAAAATAAACCCATTAAATATAAATGTATATCATCAACAAGCAACGTTTAAAAGGAAACAATTCATTATAAGATTCATCAGAGTCTTACTAACTAAAAATATTACATGTAACATCTAATTAAATGCCCTGCAGGCTTACATCTTTCCAAGCCAACACTTGGACACAAAAATATGAGTTCTAACTCAAATACAAATAAAGCCCTAGGCTTGAGTGTTTACATGTACTAACAAATAAAAACAAATAATTGAAAATAGTCTTCCAAGTCCTTCCAAGCTAAGTCCTTGGAGGTAGCTTATCACCTGAACCTGAAAATGATGTTCCCATATAGGGTGAGCCACAGCCCAGTAGAAATATACTAAACCAAATATAAGCATTGATTAAAGCAATAGCATTCAATAGATGGTTAACCAAGATAATTAATTACATCATTTTACAGTCTCGTGACACTAATGTCTAAGACACGTTTTACTTTCCAACTTATCAATATGGCTCAGAACCTGGCCAACCTTACAACAGTGAACTATATAACATATTCACATTACTTCCAATATCAACAACACAGATGAGACTCAGGCTCATATCAAAACACTTCATACTTCCCGTTTGATACACATTTTAGTGCTGTATCAACAACATGTAAAAAGACTTCAATATAATAAGCACACATAATAGTGATGCTAATGGAGTCCATCCCCTATCTCCTCCCAAATAAAATCCGGTTTAGAGGTCCATCCCCTATCTTCCCCTAAACCGTGGAGTACATCCCCTATCTCCTCCCACACAATATGCAAATGCAATGCTCAATCAATACACGTATGCAATGCCCAATCAATACACGTATTTTCTGTATTAATTCAATAGTCAAAATTAATGACTCAACCAATGTGATTAGTTTCAGTTATTCCTAATCCACATGCAATGTCTACAACAATCACGACTATCCTCCACCGATAGCCCAAAACAGTTATTTCTAAACTGGAAATAAATATATCAACAATTCAATAGGTGAGTGATTTAAATTATCCAACTACACCATTTAATCAATGAATTCCTCAATTTCCTTAAGTTAATTATACAAATTACTTTATTAAAACACCTAGAGTTTTTCCCCAAAATTACCAAAGTGCTCCCAACATATCAAAATACCAAAACTTAGAACAAAACTTATAAAATGGAGTAGGAAATCCCTACCTCGAAGAAAATAACCCGAATGGAGAAGGTGGAGATGAATACCCAAATTCCAAAATGCTCCAAATCACCAAACATTCAGATTAAATGGAAGCCCTCGACTCACACACTCTTATTAATGAAGGATCTAGGGTAGAAACACACCCTAAGTAGATCAAATCTAAGAGAGAAGGTGAGTAGGGTAAGAGAGAAGTCGGACCTTAGGGTTTGGAATCAAAAAGAGAATGAAAACTGATTAAAAAACCCGCTGCTGTCTAATTAAACTGGACAGGCTCGCTCGAGCGAAGACTTGGTCGCTCGAGCGACCAGACACAAGAAAGACTCGCTCGAGCGAAGAAAAGCTCGCTCGAGCCAAGAATGCAAAGCTTCAGGTCCATACTGGACGCAATCTCTCGCTCGAGCGAATAAAAGCTGGCTCGAGCCACCAGACACAAAATACAACCCTCGCTCGAGCGACCAAGTCCTCGATCGAGCGACCAACCCAAAATCTGGACAGCAACATTTAGTTTCCGAACCCAACCAACCTGAAACAAACCTGCCTAACACATTCTATAACTCCAAATGAGAAATTAAAGGATGACAACAACAATTATACAATGATAGAATCTACGGAACCTAAGTCCGGATACAATAATCAAATGGGAAAAGACCGGGGTCGCTATAACTTTGGGGATTGAACTTTCATTTTTAATTTTATGCAACTTTCACTTTTATTTTTATTGAACTTCCATTTTTATTGAATTTACTTTTCTATTAAACTTCCTTTTTTATTCAATTTCCAAATAGATCGTGAAGTTATAGTGGTTTCTGGACTGAACTTCCATTTTTAATTTTATGCAACATTCACTTTTATTTTTTTTCAACTTCCATTTTTATTCAATTTACTTTTCTATTAAACTTCCTTTTATATTTAATTTCCAAATAGATCGTTAACGTATAGTGGTTTCATGAATGAACTTCCAATTTTAATTTTCTGCAACTTCCATTTTTATTTCTATTCAACTTCTTTTTTTATTCAAGTTTCTTTTCTGTTCAACTTCTTTTTTTATTTAATTGCCAAATAGATTGTTATGGTATAGTAGTTTCTGGATTGAACTTTCATTTTTAATTTTATGCAACTTTCACTTTTATTTTTATTGAACTTCCATTTTTATTGCATTTTCTTTTCTATTAAACTTTCTTTTTCATTTAATTTCCAAATAGATTGTTAAGGTATAGTGGTTTATGGATTAAACTTCCATTTTTAATTTTATGCAACTTTCATTTTTATTTTTATTTAATTTCCATTTTTATTCAATTTACTTTTCTATTAAACTTCCTTTTTTATTTAATTTCCAAATAGATAGTTAAAGTATAGTGGTTTCTCGAACGAACTTCCATTATTATTTTTATTCGACTTCTATTTTTATTCAATTTACTTTTCTATTCAACTTCCATTTTTATTTAATTTCCAAATAGATCGTGAAGGTATAGTGGTTTATGGATTGAACTTCCATTTTTAATTTTATGCAACTTTCATTTTTATTTTTATTCCCCTAACGTTTTTATTCAATTTACTTTTCTATTAAACTTCCTTTTTTATTTAACTTCCAAATAGATTCTTAAGGTATAGTTGTTTCTTGAATGATCTTCCATTTTTAATTTTCCGCAACTTTCATTTTCATTTTTATTCGACTTCCATTTTTACTCAAGTTATTTTTTTATTCAACTTCCTGCTTTATTTAATTTCCAAATAGGCCGTTAAGGTATATAGTGGCTTCTTCAATGAACTTCCATTTTTAATTTTCTACAACTTCCATTTTTATTTTTAATTAACTTCCTTTTTTATTCAAGTTTCTTTTTTACTCAACTTCCTTTTTTATTTAATTTCCAAATAGACCGTTAAGGTATAGTGGTTTCTGGATTGAACTTCCATTTTTAATTTTATGCAACTTTCACTTTTATTTTTATTCAACTTCCATTTTTATTCAATTTACTTTTCTATTAAACATCATTTTCTATTTAATTTCCAAATAGATCGTTAAGGTATTGTGGTTTCTTGAATGAACTTTCATTATCAATTTTCTGCAACTTTCATTTTTAATTTTCTGCAACTTCCATTTTTATTTTTATTCGACTTCCATTTTTATTCAATTTACTTTTCTACTCAACTTCTTTTTTTATTTAATTTCCAAATAGATCGTCAAGGTATAGTGGTTTCTGGATTGAACTTCCATTTTTAATTTTATGCAACTTTCATTTTTATTTTTATTCAACTTCCATTTTTATTTAAATTACTTTCCTATTAAACTTCCTTTTTTATTTAATTTCCAAATAGATCGTTAATGTATAGTGGTTTCTAGACTGAACTTCCATTTTTATTTCTATTCAACTTCCATTTTTATTCATGTTATTTTTCTCTTCCACTTCCTTTTTTATTTGATTTCCAAATAAATCGTTAAGGTGTAGTGGTTTCTTGAATGAACTTCCATTTTTAATTTTCTGCAACTTCCATTTTTATTTTTATTTAACTACCTTTTTTATTTAATTTCCAAATAGATCGTTAAGGTATAGTGGTTTCTGAATGGAACTTCCATTTTTAATTTTCTGCAACATCCATTTTTATTTTTATTCAACTTTTGTTTTTATTCAATTTACTTTTCTACTAAACTTCCTTTTTTTTTATTTAATTTCCAAACAGATCGTTAAGCTATAGCGGTTTCTTCAATGAACTTACATTTTTAATTTTCTGCAACTTCCATTTTTATTTTTATTCGACTTCCATTTTTATTCAAGTCATTTTTCTATTGAACTTCCTTTTTTATTTAATTTCCAAATAGATCGTTATGGTATAGTGGTTTCTTGAATAAACTTTCAATTTTAATTTTCTGCGACTTCCAGTTTTATTTCTATTCAACTTCTTTTTCTATTCAAGTTTCTTTTCTATTCAACTTCCTTTTTTTCTTATTTTCCAAATAGATCGTTAAGGTATAGTGGTTTCTGGACTGAACTTGCATTTTTATTTTTATGCAACTTTCACTTTTATTTTTTTTCAACTTCCATTTTTATTCAATTTACTTTTCTATTAAACTTCCTTTTTTATTGAATTTCCAAATAGATCGTTAAGGTATAGTGGTTTCTTGAATGATCTTCCATTTTTAATTTTCTGCAACTTCCTTTTTTATTTTTATTCGACTTCCATTTTTACTGAAGTTATTTTTCTATTCAACTTCTTTTCTTATTTAATTTCCAAATAGATCGTTAAGGTATACTGGTTTCTTGAATGAACTTCCAATTTTAATTTTCTGTAACTTCCATTTTTTTTTTCTATTCAACTTCTTTTTTTTTATTCAAGTTTCTTTTCTATTCAACTTCTTTTTTTATTTAATTTTCAAATAGATTGTTATGGTATAGTGGTTTGGGGATTGAACTTTCATTTTTAATTTTATGTAACTTTCACTTTTATTGTTTTTGAACTTCCATTTTTATTGAATTCACTTTTCTATTAAATTTCCTTTTTTATTTAATTTCCAAATAGATCGTTAATGTATAGTGGTTTCTGGACTGAACTTCCATTTTTAATTTTATGCAACTTTCACTTTTATTTTTTTTCAAATTCTATTTTTATTCAATTTACTTTTCTATTAAACTTCCTTTTTTATTTAATTTCCAAATAGGTCGTTAAGGTATAGTGGTTTTTTGAATGAACTTCCAATTTTAATTTTCTGCAACTTCCATTTTTATTTCTATTCAACTTCTTTTTTTATTCAAGTTTCTTTTCTATTCAACATCTTTTTTTATTTAATTTCCAAATAGATTGTTATGGTATAGTGGTTTCTGGATTGAACTTTCATTTTTAATTTTATGCAACTTTCACTTTTATTTTTATTGAACTTCCATTTTTATTGCATTTACTTTTCTATTCAACTTTCTTTTTTATTTAATTTCCAAATAGATCGTTAAGGTATAGTGGTTTCTTTAATGAACTTCCATTTTTAATTTTATGCAACTTTCATTTTTATTTTTATTCAACTTCCATTTTTATTCAAGTTATTTTTCTATTCAACTTTCTTTTTTATTTAATTTCCAAATAGATCGTTCAGGTATAGTGGTTTCTTGAATGAACTTCCATTTTTAATTTTCTGCAACTTCCCTTTTTTTTTTATTTAACTTCCTTTTTCATTCTAGTTTCTTTTCTACTCAACTTCCTTTTTTATATAATTTCCAAATAGACCGTTAAGGTATAGTGGTTTCTTGAATGAACTTCCATTTTTAATTTTCTGCAACTTCCATTTTTATTTTTATTCGACTTCCACTTTTTTTCAATTTACTTTTCTATTCAACTTCCTTTTTTATTTGATTTCCAAATAGATTGTTAAGTTATAGTGGTTTATTTATTGAACTTCCATTTTTAATTTTATGCAACTTTCATTTTTATTCGATTTACTTTTCTACTAAACTTCCTTTTTTATTTAATTTCCAAATAGATAGTTATGGTATAGTGGTTTCTGGACTGAACTTCCATTTTTAATTTTCTTCAACTTCCATTATTATTTTTATTCGACTTCCATTTTTATTCAATTTACTTTTCTATTCAACTTCCATTTTTGTTTAATTTCCAAACAGATCGTTAAGGTATAGTGGTTTATGGATTGAACTTCCATTTTTAATTTTATGCAACTTTCATTTTTATTTTTATTCCACTTCCGTTTTAATTCAACTTACTTTTCTATTAAACTTCCTTTTTTATTTAATTTCCAAATAGATTGTTAAGGTATAGTGGTTTCTTTAATGATCTTCCATTTTTATTTTTATTCGACTTCCATTTTTACTCAAGTTATTTTTCTATTCAACTTCCTTTTTTATTTAATTTCCAAATAGATCGTTAAGGTATATAGTGGCTTCTTGAATGAACTTCCATTTTTAATTTTCTGCAACTTCTATTTTTATTTTTAATTAACTTCCTTTTTTATTCTAGTTTCTTTTTCAATTAACATCCTTTTTTATTAAAAATGGTATGCCATTTTTAATTAACATCACCGCAAACTTCTATTTGAAATTCTTTTTCTAAGGATTTAATTTTCTGTTGTAAAGAAGGTTGTTGCAACCTTTGTTCTGTTGTTAAAAATTGAACTTCTTTTTGTATTAAATTTATCTGATTTTGTTTAACAGATGTTAAATCTCTGATTTGATCCAACTCTTTGGTATATGGTTGAGTAATAAATTCAAATATCACTGTTTTACCCTGCAATTGGGAATAAATTCCTGTTTGGTCAATTTTCTGTATAGGCATCAAAAGACAAAGAAAAGGGGTGCCTAATATAATATTTGTAGCAAGATTTCTGACTAATACGAATGAAGTTGAAAGACATAAATCTTGGTTACAAATATAAGCTTCTGGAATTTTATACCTGATCTGGAAAGAGTTTCCACTGGAACTGGTTAGACTTTGAGTAGTCTTTTCAAAATACCTGGTTGGAACTATACCTTCTTGGATACAGTTCATATCTGCTCTGCTATCTACCAAAGCAATAGCATCTTTAATGATAAAATCGGGTTTAATCATAAAAGAGATTTTGATATACCATTTTTGGAAGGTTACCTGATTGACTAATAACAGATATGGTGTTGTTGAAGATTCAGTTTTTTCTTCTTCTTTGACAGATTCCTTTTCTTTTTCTTTCTGTTTAGATATCTGAGTATGAAGATATTTGATATCTTTGATTGCGGCTTCACTAGCTGTTTGCAAGTGTTTAACTTCTGTTTTTAAAATATTAATTTCCATTTTTAAATCCTGAATTGTGGTTGGTTGTTTTGTCACCGATTTTGTGTGTATTCTGCTAATTACATTTTGGAGATTATAGGAATAATCTGGTATTGGAGGAGTTTCCTGTATTGTCTGTTGGTGTTCATAACACATCTTTAAATATTTCATTTTTATTTCTGGATCTTGGATCTGTTCTGCAACAGCAAGCATATCCTTTTGAGTGTCTGTTAGGACATTAATACTACTGGGTTCTCCTAAGTTTAATCCATTCATTTCAACAATCGATTTCCAGTAGTTAATTTCTAATATTTGTTCCTGATTAGTACTACAAGGGCAAGATACTTCTGGTTCATCTTCACTGGTTGAAGTGGAATATAACTGATTAATTTCATCTTCAGAAGGGGTTTCTTCTTCAGTTGAATTTTCCTCGGCTTCAAGGGCCTGAATTATCTGTTGTTTAATGCCTAAATCAAGATTTAATTCATTAACCTTAGATTTGGCTTTAGATTTGCAACGGTTTGCATAGTGTCCTATTTGACCGCATTTATAACACTTGATTTCGGATTTGTTTGTACCTTTGTTTTTACTGGTAGTCTTTTTTGGATAAAACTTCTTAGTTGTTTGCGGATGGCTAGTCTTATGGGACTTTTTTTTGAAGGGTTTTGAAGACTTCTTATGAGAAATCTTACGAGTTTTTCCTGGATATTTAATGACAGGTTCATAGGCAAACTGTTCACAGAATTCGCCTAATTCTTGTCTCCCTGTAAGATTCTATTGTTTCATTTGGTGATGTAATTTAAGGTCATTACATAAGGAAAGACCTTCGTCTATAATTATGAAACAAAGTTGTCCATAAGTATACTGTTCATAAGGAATAGACATCCGGTCATGGCGGTCCCGAAGTTTTTTCCTAACTCGTTCGGCAAAGAGGGTAGGAAGGCCATCAATAAATTTGGCTTTCCAATGAACACTGTTACCATCAGGTCGTTGCATGACCTTAATGAGGAAAACGTCCTTATACCAACAGAAATGGGTAAGAGAAGGACATCTTAGGTTCTGGAGTAGTTCTCAGCCGCGATCCTGAGAACTAGTACTGGTGCCAACAAAATGGAGGATGATTGTTTGGATGAGAGTGTAAACAGCATCCGGCTGTTGGACAGGCTGGTGGGTTGTGGGATCAACTTCAACCTTAATAGAATTAAGGATTTCTAACTGTTGAGTAATAGTGAGAATATTATCCCACCATCCCTTAAGTTGTCCGGTAAAACCATTAATAATGAATTTAGCAATGGCTTGGTCCTGGTTACTATATTGTCGACAAACGGTAGCATACATCAGTATCTGATGTAATTTTTTATAGATACCGTATTCTGATTCGTCATCTATGTTCCATTCATAGATAGTCTTGCCATGATAGCTTCCCTGGTCATTGATGTAAGTTTCTTCATAGAGAACATCAGGAGGAGTCGGTCGGGCATAGTAGTTCCTACTGGGTGGTAACATAGCAGGTCTAGAGGAACTATATGAATGCAGTTTGTTAACGGAAGAGGGTTCTTGGAAATTCATTTGAATTTCATAAATTTGTTCGGGTGAGAGGTTATCCTCAGGTGTAGATTCAGCTCTAAGCATTTGAATGGATCCGCTGGTCGGTCAGGGTGGAGTAGCTGGAGGACGGACATGTAAGGTCTGCATTTTTTGTAGAAGGGTGTCCATAAATTCTGTATTAGAGGCTTTTAATTTGAAGTTTGTAACCTCTAAGGGTGGTTTAATGGAGACTGGATGTAGGGTCAAAGATCCTATTACAGGTAAGGCTAAACTCCTATCTTTGAAGGTAGTAATAGCTTCCTCAATTCTGGTTAACTGTTTACTCATAGTTTGATAGATTAAATTGGTATAATTGTTCTGTTTGACTAATAAACCTTCGATTTTAGTAAATTTGCCTGATTGGGCATCGATATATGTTGTGGCTAATAACGGTTGTCGTGTGGTTTCACCATTCGGAGCTAATTCTAAGGCTTGAGGTGGAGGATGGAGAGCATTAATAGCTTGTCCTTCAGTTGTAGTCCATGTCTTGTACTAATCTTCAATGGCATTAAGCCGTGGTTGAGTAACTATTTGATACCATTCTACAAAAGATATTAATTGCTGATGTAACTCAAGATGTTGGTAATATTGAGTTTTATATTCTTCTAACTGGTCAGGAGAATGATTGGCAAAATACCAATCTCTAAAGTCTTTATATTTTTCCTGGTTAAATTCCTGATTTAATATTTTTCTATTTTCGCTTCCTGGTGTAAAATCCATTTAAATTTCAAAATTCATATCACTGGTCGTTGGGCTATCTGGTTGAGGTGGTGTTGTATAAACACCATGAGGAATTCTGTTTTGGGATAATCTGATTCCTTGGATTTCTGAAGTCATAGGATCTTCCTGTGGATCACTAGGTGGTCTACTAGGAGGTCTAGAAGGAATTTGTTGGAGGAGAGAGTCAACGGACTGTCTACTAGATTCGGGAAGGTCTACCCTATAGGGTGGAACAGATCGGAAACTGTTATTGGAAAAACTTCGAGGTGCTGTTCGAAAACTAGCATTAGAAGAACTGCTGCGGGTAAGCAAAGGTTTCTGGAATTGGAGGTAAACATTACCTCCTTGCGTTTGGATAACGTCATCGATGTTATGTTGGATAATCGGCTTAGGAGGAACAGCATTAGGAATATGCCATCTTTCGGGAAAAGTTATATCCTTCCATGGAATTAACTTTGGTACGGCTACCTGACTGCTATAAAGATTAGTTTCAATTAATACTGTTTGTCCTGTTTCAGTTTTCTTTCTAACATAAGGATTTAAAGTTGTTAAAGCCTTAATGTAAATTCTGGAATGTACTGAAAAAGGAGGGGTTCCAGGTTTATACTCATAACCATGAGTAAGAACTCGTAGTTCAAGAACATCGGATAGATTAGCATCACACAAAGCTATGCTAAGATTTGGATAAATATCAAAATACACTGGTCCATGAGACAAACTTGTCTCAATTGCTCCCATTAGGGAGGCTCTCCAGTTAATACACCTTTCATCTCTGAGGGTACATTGGATACTGGTGTTTTGACCAAGAAGGGTCAATGGTTTAAATGCAATTTGTACCAATCCTATATGGATGTACTTGTATGTTTTTAAAAACGGAATGAAATCATTTATGTGAATTAAACGGATTATTTCATCATTATTCTGAATACAAGATGCATGTTCAAATGTCTTGATTATAGTTTTACTGAAAAATTGAAAGTGTCCTTTCTTATAGATGGTTTTCGGATCTACTGTTGGGATAGTCCATTTATCTAGGGCTTCCTTTACATCCTGGTAAGCTACTAATTCAGCTGCTTCTGCTAAAGAGGAAACTGTATTTCCTACAGTAGTTATTGGTATCAGAGCCATGTTTTAATTATCACATACTATAATTATAAATTAAATAAATTAGACATATATGATCGTTATACAACCATGACTGAACCACATGAAAATACCGTAGAAATACCAGGATATTTTTAATCCATATACAGAATTTACTTTATCCTATATTGATGATGTTTTAATCTTTTCCTCATCAATTGACCAGCATATTAAACATCTTAATATTTTTAAGAATGTTATTATCAGAAATGGTTTAGTTATTTCTGCCCCAAAAATGCAGTTATTCCAAACTACTATCAGATATTTAGGTCATAATATTTCTAATGGAAGTATTATTCCGATTAACAGAAGTATGGAGTTTGCTTCGAAATTTCCTGATGAAATTAAAGACAAAACTCAGTTACAGAGATTTTTAGGAAGTCTTAACTATGTTCGAGACTGTTATCATAATCTAGCCGCAGATGCTACCATTCTGTATACCAGACTCAGAAAAAATCATCCACCATGGTCACCAGAAATGGAAGTTCAATCCAGAAACCACTATACCTTAACGGTCTATTTGGAAATTAAATAAAAAAGGAAGTTGAGTAGAAAAAAAACTAGAATGAAAAAGGAAGTTAAATAAAAATAAAAATGGAAGATGCAAAAAATTAAAAATGGAAGTTCATTCAAGAAGCCACTATATACCATAACGATCTATTTGGAAATTAAATAAAAAGGAAGTTGAATAGAAAAATAACTTAAGTAAAAATGGAAGTCGAATAAAAATAAAAATGGAAGTTGCAGAAAATTAAAAATGGAAGATCATTCAAGAAACCACTATACCTTAACGATCTATTTGGAAATTAAATAAAAAAGGAAGTTTAATAGAAAAGTAAATTGAATAAAAATGGAAGTTGAATAAAAATAAAAATGAAAGTTGCATAAAATTAAAAATGGAAGTTCAATAAATAAACCACAATACCTTAACGATCTATTTGGAAATTAAATAAAAAATGAAGTTTAATAGAAAAGTAAATTGAATAAAAATGGAAGTTGAATAAAAATAAAAGTTAAAGTTGCATAAAATTAAAAATGGAAGTTCAATCCAGAAACCACTATACCTTAACGGTCTATTTGGAAATTAAATAAAAAAGGAAGTTGAGTAGATAGAGCTCGTCCCAGCCAAATGAAAAAGGAATATATGGAATTATGCAAAACAGAAATTCAAAGTCGCCTTGACAAGAAATTAATCCGACCCAGTCACTCCCCGTGGAGTTGTACCGCTTTTTATGTAAATAAAAATGCCGAACTTGAGCGTGGTGTACCTCGCCTTGTCATTAATTATAAACCGTTAAATGATAAATTAAAATGGATTCGTTCTCCCATTCCGAATAAAAAAGATCTTCTAGATCGCCTCCAGGATGCAATTATATTTTCAAAATTTGATCTCAAATCAGGATATTGGCAAATTCAAATTGCAGAACAGGATCACTATAAAACAGCTTTTACTGTACCCTTTGGGCATTACGAATGGAATGTCATGCCATTTGGATTAAAAAACGCTCCTTCAGAATTCCAACATATCATGAATGATATTTTTAATCCATATACAGAATTTACTTTATCCTATATTGATGATGTTTTAATCTTTTCCTCATCAATTGACCAGCATATTAAACATCTTAATATTTTTAAGAATGTTATTATCAGAAATGG
Source organism: Camellia sinensis (assembly GCF_055761805.1). Classification (NCBI taxonomy): domain Eukaryota; kingdom Viridiplantae; phylum Streptophyta; class Magnoliopsida; order Ericales; family Theaceae; genus Camellia; species Camellia sinensis. The sequence goes on along the minus strand of NC_138962.1, from coordinate 728,466 downwards.
TTTAGTTATTTCTACCCCAAAAATGCAGTTATTCCAAACTACTATAAGATATTTAGGTCATAATACTTCTAATGGAAGTATTATTCCGATTAATAGAAGTATGGAGTTTGCTTCGAAATTTCCCGATGAAATTAAAGACAAAACTCAGTTACAGAGATTTTTAGGAAGTCTTAACTATATTCAAGACTATTATCATAATCTAGCCGCAGATGCTACCATTCTGTATACCAGACTCAGAAAAAATCCTCCACCATGGTCACCAGAACATACTTTACCAGTTCGCAAAATTAAAGCTAAAGTTCAACAGTTACCTTGCTTAAATTTACCCAATCCTAATTGGAAGAAGATTGTAGAGACTGATGCTTCCAATGAAGGATTTGGTGGTATTTTAAAACAGCTTAATCCCAAGACCCAGACAGAGGAATTATTGCGATTTCATTCTGGACATTGGAATCAAGCCGCTTTAAATTATCCGACCATTAAACAGGAATGTTTGGCCATTGTTAAATGTGTCATTAAATTTCAGGATGATTTATTAAATTAGCATTTCCTCATCAGAGTAGACTGCTCTACTGCTAAACAGATTTTTAAACAAGATGTAAAAAATCTTGCATCCAAACAGATATTCTTGACTTGGCAGAGTTATTTATCCAATTTTGACTTTGACATTGAGTATATCGAAGGAGAAACTAACTCTTTGCCTGATTTCTTAACCCGTGAATATTTGCAGAAATCTGTCAATGAGCAGTAGAGGCCATCGTGGGCGAGGTCGTGGCAGGGGCAACACCCCTCGCTATGATCAAACAGAATATCCATGTAACGCCCTCAAAATTAACCCATTATATATCATTGACATGCATTATTTAAAGAAGACATTTTATTAATTCATTCATCAGAGTATTACTAAATAATCGAATAAAATGCCCTACAGGCTTACATCTTTCCAAGCCAACACTTGGATACAAAAATACGAGTTCTAACTCAATACAAGAAAAGCCCTAGGCTTGAGTGTTTACATGTACTAACAAATAAAAGCAAACAACAGAAAAATAGTCTTCAGAATCCAAGTCCTTCCAAGCTAAATCCTTGGAGGTAGCTTATCCCCTGAACCTGAAAATGATGTTCCCATAAAGGGTGAGCCACAGCCCAGTAGAAATATACTAAACCACATATAAGCAATGAATAAAGCAATAGCATTCAACAGATGGTTAACCAGGATAATCAATTACTTCATTTTACAGTCTCATGACACTATTGTCTAAGATACGTTTTACTTCCCAGTTTTATTAACATGGCTCAGAACCTGGCCAAACTTACAACAGTGAATTAAATATATCGTATTCACATCCTTCCAATATCAACAAACAAATGAGACTCAAGCTCAAATAAATCAAAACACTTCATACTTCCAGATTGATACACATTTTAGTGCTGTATCAATAAAACACTTCTATATAAATAAGCACACATAAAAGTGATGCTAATGGAGTCCATCCCCTATCTCCTCCCAAACAAAATCCGGTTTAGAGGTCCATCCCCTATCTTCCCCTAAAACGTGGAGTACATCCCCTATCTCCTCCCACACACAAAACAATGTATGCAAATGCAATGCTCAATCAATACAAGTAATTTCTATCAATGCAATAGTCAAAATTTATGACTTAACCAATGTGATTAGTTTCAGTTAATCCTAATCCACATGCATTGTCTACAACAATCACGACTATCCTCCACCGATAGCCCAAAACAGTTATTTCTAAACTGAAAATAACTATGTCCACAATTCAATAGACTAATGATTTCAAATTATCCAATTACGCCATTTAATCAATGAATTTCCCAATTCCATGAATTTAACCATCTTTTCCCAATTCCATGAATTACTTATACAAATCAATTCAATAATTCAACTAGGGTTTTTCCCAAAATTTACCAAAGTATTCCCAACATATTAAAATACCAAAACTTAGAACATAACCTATAAATTGGAGTAGGAAATCCCTACCTCAGAGAAAACAACCCAAATGGTGAAGACAGAGATGAGTGCCCAAAGACCAAAATGCTCCAAATTGCCAAATGTTCAGATTAAATGAAAGCTCTTGACTCCCTCTATCTTTTTAATAAAGCAACTAGGGTTGAAACACTCTCTAAACAGATCAAACCTAAGAGAGAAGGTGAGTAGGGAGAGAGAGAGATCGAACCTAGGGTTTGGAATCAAAAGAATATGAAAAAGACTGATCAAATCCCGCTGCTGTGTATTTAAACTGGACAGGCTCGCTCGAGCGAATACTTTGTCGCTCGAGCGACCAGACACAGAGAATCTATGCTCGAGCCAAGGAAGCCTTGCTCGAGCCAACAACCCAAAAGCTCGCTCGAGCGAAAGAAAGCTCGATCGAGCGAAGAACTCAAACCCTCAGGTCTGAAACCAGACTCACGCTCGAGCGAAGGAACTATTGCTCGAGCGAAGAACAAACTAACTCGCTCGAGCGAAGAAAAGCTCGCTCGAGCCAAGAATGCAAAGCTTCAGGTCCAACCCAGACGCAAACTCTCGCTCGAGCTACCAAACCCCGGCTCGAGCGAAGAACCAAAACAACATCTCGCTCGAGCGACAAACTCCTCGCTCGAGCGAATAACCAAAATTCTGGACAACAACACTTGGTTTCTAAACCCAACCAACCTGAACAAACCTGCCCAACACATCCTATAATTCCAAATGAGAAAATAAGGAACAACAACAACAACAATTATACAATGACAGAATCTACGGAACAGACCGGATACAATAATCAAATGGGAAAAGACCAGGGTCGCTATAACCTCCCCCCCTTCAAAGAATTTCGTCCCCGAAATTAGGCACAAATTTGAAAACAGATTTTTCTCAATACCCAAAGATAGTATATAACAATAATAAACAACTTGACCCAATACTGGTCACTTCATCTCTTTATCAAGAGGCATCCCACAATATATATAAAACAACATATATTTCAACCTGCACCACTATTATGCATTATTCCTTTCAATGTTAACAATTTCCATATCATATTCAATTGCATGATATATATAACACATCCAACAATGTAATCAACATATACAATGTTACACTAATCTTCTATAATGAAACAAGTTTCAAGATACACCCATTTACCAAAACATACTCAATGTTTTACAACTTAAGACATATGTAAAGCTCTTAAGTTCAACAATATAACAGAATCTAATTATAAGATTACAAATCAACAAACATGTCCGGATATTTCTCGCGGACTTCCAATTCACGTTCCCAAGTGGCTTCCTCCACTCCGTGGTGTTTCCACAAAACTTTGACCAAAGGGATGGTCTTGCCTCGCAAAACTTGATCCCGCCTATCCAAGACTCGAATCGGTCTCTCCTCATATGAAACATCTTCATCAACTACTAAATCGGTCCAATCCAACACATGTGATGGATCCGGCTCATACTTCCGAAGCATACTCACATGAAACACGTCATGTACTCCGGACAACTGCGGCGGCAAAGCTAAACGATAAGCAGCCTCGCCAATCCTCTCAAGGATCTCAAACGGACCAATGAACCGAGGGGACAACTTCCCACTCTTCCCAAACCTCATCAAACCCCGTCTAGGTGATATCTTCAGAAAGACATGATCACCCACCTCAAACACCAAAGGTCTCCTCCTACGGTCGGCATACGATTTCTGACGACTCTGTGCTGTAACAAGCCTCTTACGGATAAGCTCAACTTTCTCCGTCGTTTCCCTCACCAACTCTGGACCCAACAGAGGTGCATCACCCACCTCAGCCCAACACACAGGAGATCTACACGGTCGGCCATACAAGGCCTCAAATGGTGCCATACCGATACTAGGCTGGAAACTGTTGTTGTAGGCAAACTCCACCAACGGCAAGTGCCTCTCCCACGACCCACTAAAGTCTAGAACACAACCCCGAAGCATATCCTCAAGTATCTGAATAGTACGCTCGGACTGTCCGTCAGTCTGAGGATGATAAGCCGTGCTAAAGGTCAACTTAGTACCTAAGGCACTCTGCAAACTCTGCCACAACCTGGCAGTAAAACGAGGATCTCTATCTGAGACGATCGTCACTGGGACCCCGTGCAATCTCACTATGTCCCGAATATACAAGTCGGCAAGATGATCTACCGAATCACTCACGCGCATAGAAATAAAGTGCGCCGACTTAGTCAACCGGTCTACAACCACCCAAATAGCATCACTACCCCGCTGAGTCCTCGGAAGACCTACAACGAAGTCCATAGTGACATGCTCCCACTTCCACTCGGCAATAGGCAAGGGTTGCAATAAACCCGCTGGCCTCTGATGCTCGGCCTTCACTTGCTGGCAAGTAAGGCACTTAGATACGAAAGCTGCCACATCTCTCTTCATACCCCGCCACCAAAACTGGCGACCCAAATCCCGATACATCTTAGTGCCTCCCGGATGCACCGCAAGGCGTGAATGATGAAACTCTCGGAGTACCTCCTCTCGGCAAGACTCCGGCACAAACAGACGGTCTCGGTATCTCACACTCAGGTCGGAAAACACCGTCAAACCCTTCTCAACCTTCCCACTGGAAATCTTCTCACGGAGAGATTCTACCTCAAAGTCACCTCTCTGAGCCTCTAACACTCGAATCACAAGTGAAGGCTGTGCAATAACAGAAAACAAGGCTGCAGCCTCAACGGATTCGCCCAGAAGTAAATCAAACTCCCCAAGTGCACCCAACATCTCCCATTCTCGGATGGCAATACTAGCTATGTCACCAACAGGTTTCCTGCTAAGGGCATCGGCCACCACATTGGCCTTTCCCGGATGATAATGCAACTCAAAGTCATAATCCTCTATAAATTCCATCCACCTCCTCTGCCTCAAGTTCAAGTCTTTCTGTGTAAACAAATACTTCAGACTCTTATGATCCGAGAACACCTCGAACCTCTCACCATAAAGATAATGCCTCCAAATCTTCAAGGCAAATATCACAGCTGCTAACTCTAGATCATGCGTAGGGTAATTCTGCTCGTGAATTTTCAACTGACGTGAGCCATAGGCAACTACTTTCCCCTCTTGCATTAACACACAACCCAGACCCTCTCGTGAGGCGTCATAATAGACTGCATAACCCAACCCTCTCTCTGGAATAATCAATACTGGAGCGGTAGTCAGTCTAACTTTCAACTCCTGAAACGACTTTTCACAAGTCTCACTCCATACAAATTTGACTCCCTTCCGAGTCAGCCTAGTTAACGGTGATGCTAACCTAGAGAAATCTTTCACAAACCGACGGTAATACCCAGCTAATCCCAGAAAATTGCGGATCTCAAATACACTCTTAGGCTGTGCCCAATCCTGCACTGCCTCTACCTTGGATGTATCAACAGACACTCCTTCACCGGATACCACATGGCCTAAGAATTTGACTTCTCTCAGCCAGAACTCACACTTCCCAAACTTGGCATACAGCCTATGGGCTCTAAGTAACTCAAGCACCACCCTCAAGTGTGCCTCGTGCTCCTCCTCAGAAGGCGAATAGATAAGGATGTCGTCCACAAAAACGACTACAAACCGATCCAAGAATTTCCGGAAAATCCGGTTCATCAAGTCCATAAAGACTGCCGGTGCATTGGTGAGTCCGAATGGCATCACCAGAAACTCATAATGGCCATACCGCGTACGGAATGCCGTCTTTGAAATATCCTCTTCCCTGACCCTCAACTGGTGGTAACCCGATCTCAAGTCTATCTTAGAGAAACAACGGGAACCCTTCAATTGGTCAAACAGGTCATCTATACGGGGCATAGGGTACTTATTCTTGACCGTAGCCCGATTCAACTTCCGGTAATCTATACAAAGTCTCAAAGCACCTCCTTTCTTTTTAACAAAGAGGGCCGGTGCTCCCCACGGCGAAACACTAGGACGTATAAAACCCTTGTCTAATAACTCCTGGAGCTGAATCCTCAACTCAACTAACTCGGCTGGGGCAAAACGATAAGGTGCCATAGAAATCGGTGCTGTGCCTGGCACTAGGTCAATGGAGAACTCAATCTCCCGATGCGGTGGCAAACCAACAAGATCCTCAAGAAAGACGTCCGAGTACTCACAAACCACCCTTGGAAACACAATCTGTGTCTCCTCATCCTCACTAATCGAAAGGTTAGCAAGTAAACTACTAAGCTCACTCCGTCTTCGTGGAACATACCCCGGTGGCAACACATCACCAACCCGGTCCCCCAGAAAATGAAAATACTCTCCGCTCAAGGTACAACAAGTGACCCTCTGGCGGTAGCAATCAATAACTGCCCGATATGACGATAACCAGTCCATACCCAAAATAACATCGAAACCCCTCATAGGCATAACGACAAAGGAAAATGGGATTCTATGATAATCAACCTCTATATCACAACCCCTAACACCTTGAGCTTGATTCTCAGCTCTGAGAATGCCTACTGACTCCCTGAATGCCCCTGCTATCTCTCGGGCTAGAGCGCCCATAGCCTGCTGGCCTACTGGCTCGGCCACATTGGCCTGGCCAATTCCCTCTTGAATTGCCGGAATCTCTTCTGGCACAGGCAACTCCTGCCTACCCGGCCTACCACGCCTACCGCGTCCTCGTCCTCGTCCTGACATCCTAATAAAGGAAACAAAGACATTAGCACATTAATAAATGTGCCGAAGCTAAACACTCGCGTCCTAATACAATGGACAACAATAATTCATTCCACGTAAGCACATAATCACATAAGCACCTACGAATTTCATTCCCGGATAATGATAGTCCCAATGCGTTACTATAGTTCCGGTTGGAAGCAGCAGTGATCAAGTGCCTTTCCAACAAGACTACTAGAAACTCAAGGGTACAATCAACATCCTAGAAACTACATTCCATACCCACATAATCACATAAACATGTTATCACATAAGCATATAACATTACGCTAAGTCTCTATCAAACGAGACGAACCCAATGTGATACTAATCACTTCCCACGTACCCAAAGTATTCAAACCCGGTACGCTCTGATACCAAGTTGTAACGCCCTCAAAATTAACCCATTTTATATCATTGACATGCATTATTTAAAGAAGACATTTTATTAATTCATTCATCAGAGTATTACTAAATAATCGAATAAAATGCCCTACAGGCTTACATCTTTCCAAGCCAACACTTGGATACAAAAATACGAGTTCTAACTCAATACAAGAAAAGCCCTAGGCTTGAGTGTTTACATGTACTAACAAATAAAAGCAAACAACAGAAAAATAGTCTTCAGAATCCAAGTCCTTCCAAGCTAAGTCCTTGGAGGTAGCTTATCCCCTGAACCTGAAAATGATGTTCCCATAAAGGGTGAGCCACAGCCCAGTAGAAATATACTAAACCACATATAAGCAATGAATAAAGCAATAGCATTCAACAGATGGTTAACCAGGATAATCAATTACTTCATTTTACAGTCTCATGACACTATTGTCTAAGATACGTTTTACTTCCTAGTTTTATTAACATGGTTCAGAACCTGGCCAAACTTACAACAGTGAATTAAATATATCGTATTCACATCCTTCCAATATCAACAAACAAATGAGACTCAAGCTCAAATAAATCAAAACACTTCATACTTCCAGATTGATACACATTTTAGTGCTGTATCAATAAAACACTTCTATATAAATAAGCACACATAAAAGTGATGCTAATGGAGTCCATCCCCTATCTCCTCCCAAACAAAATCCGGTTTAGAGGTCCATCCCCTATCTTCCCCTAAACCGTGGAGTACATCCCCTATCTCCTCCCACACACAAAACAATGTATGCAAATGCAATGCTCAATCAATACAAGTAATTTCTATCAATGCAATAGTCAAAATTTATGACTTAACCAATGTGATTAGTTTCAGTTAATCCTAATCCACATGCATTGTCTACAACAATCACGACTATCCTCCACCGATAGCCCAAAATAGTTATTTCTAAACTGAAAATAACTATGTCCACAATTCAATAGACTAATGATTTCAAATTATCCAATTACGCCATTTAATCAATGAATTTCCCAATTCCATGAATTTAACCATCTTTTCCCAATTCCATGAATTACTTATACAAATCAATTCAATAATTCAACTAGGGTTTTTCCCAAAATTTACCAAAGTATTCCCAACATATTAAAATACCAAAACTTAGAACATAACCTATAAATTGGAGTAGGAAATCCCTACCTCAGAGAAAACAACCCAAATGGTGAAGACAGAGATGAGTGCCCAAAGACCAAAATGCTCCAAATTGCCAAATGTTCAGATTAAATGAAAGCTCTTGACTCCCTCTATCTTTTTAATAAAGCAACTAGGGTTGAAACACTCTCTAAACAGATCAAACCTAAGAGAGAAGGTGAGTAGGGAGAGAGAGAGGTCGAACCTAGGGTTTGGAATCAAAAGAATATGAAAAAGACTGATCAAATCCCGCTGCTGTGTATTTAAACTGGACAGGCTCGCTCGAGCGAATACTTTGTCGCTTAAGCGACCAGACACAGAGAATCTACGCTCGAGCCAAGGAAGCCTTGCTCGAGCCAACAACCCAAAAGCTCGCTCGAGCGAAAGAAAGCTCGATCGAGCGAAGAACTCAAACCCTCAGGTCTGAAACCAGACTCACGCTCGAGCGAAGGAACTATTGCTCGAGCGAAGAACAAACTAACTCGCTCGAGCGAAGAAAAGCTCGCTCGAGCCAAGAATGCAAAGCTTCAGGTCCAACCCAGACGCAAACTCTCGCTCGAGCTACCAAACCCCGGCTCGAGCGAAGAACCAAAACAACATCTCGCTCGAGCGACAAACTCCTCGCTCGAGCGAATAACCAAAATTCTGGACAACAACACTTGGTTTCTAAACCCAACCAACCTGAACAAACCTGCCCAACACATCCTATAATTCCAAATGAGAAAATAAGGAACAACAACAACAACAATTATACAATGACAGAATCTACGGAACAGACCGGATACAATAATCAAATGGCAAAAGACCGGGGTCGCTATAATCCACCCCTCTCTCGAGGAGGTCAAACCAGTAATCCATTTTTACTCAAGTTATTTTTCTATTCAACTTCCTTTTTTATTTAATTTCCAAATAGATCGTTAAGGTATATAGTGGCTTCTTGAATGAACTTCCATTTTTAATTTTCTGCAACTTCCATTTTTATTTTTATTTAATTTCCTTTTTCATTCAAGTTTCTTTTCTACTCAACTTCCATTTTTATTTAATTTCCAAATAGACCGTTAAGGTATAGTGGTTTCTGGATTGAACTTCCATTTTTAATTTTATGCAACTTTCACTTTTATTTTTATTCAACTTCCATTTTTATTCAATTTACTTTTCTATTAAACTGCATTTTTTATTTAATTTCCAAATAGATCGTTAAGGTATTGTGGTTTCTTGAATGAACTTCCATTTTTAATTTTCTGCAACTTCCATTTTTATTTTTATTCAACTTCCATTTTTATTCAATTTACTTTTCTATTCAACTTCCTTTTTTATTTAATTTCCAAATAGATCGTTAAGGTATAGTGGTTTCTAGATTGAACTTCCATTTTTATTTAATTTACTTTTCAATTAAACTTCTTTTTTTATTTAATTTCCAAATAGATCGTTAAGGTATTGTGGTTTTGGAAGGAACTTTCATTTTTATTTTTCTGCAACTTCCTTTTTTATTCATGTTATTTTTCTATACCACTTCCTTTTTTATTTAATTTCCAAATAAATCGTTAAGGTGTAGTGGTTTCTTGAATGAACTTCCATTTTTAATTTTCTGCAACTTTCATTTTTATTTTTATTTAACTTCCTTTTTTATTCAAGTTTTTTTTTCTACTGAACTTCCTTTTTTATTTAATTTCCAAATAGATCGTTAAGGTACAGTGGTTTCTGGATTGAACTTCCATTTTTCATTTTCTGCAACTTCCATTTTTATTTTTATTAAACTTTTATTTTTATTCAATTTACTTTTCTATTAAACTTCCTTTTTTTATTTAATTTCCAAACAGATCGTTAAGGCATAGCGGTTTCTTGAATGATCTTCCATTTTAAATTTTCTGCAACTTCCATTTTTATTTTTATTCGACTTCCATTTTTATTCAAGTCATTTTTCTAATCAACTTCCTTTTTTTCTTTAATTTCCAAATAGATCGTTCAGGTATAGCGGTTTCTTTAATGAATTTTCAATTTTAGTTTTCTGCAACTTCCATTTGTATTTCTATTCAACTTCTTTATTTATTCAAGTTTCTTTTCTATTCAACTTCCTTTTTTATTTAATTTCCAAATAGATTGTTAAGGTGTAGTGACTTCTGGACTGAACTTCAATTTTTAATTTTATGCAACTTTCACTTTTATTTTTATTCAACTTCCATTTTTATTCAATCTACTTTTCTATTAAACTTCCTTTTTTATTTAATTTCCAAATAGATCGTTAAGGTATAGTGGTTTCTTGAATGAACTTCCATTTTTAATTTTCTGCAACTTCCATTTTTATTTTTATTCGACTTCCATTTTTATTCAATTTACTTTTCTATTCAACTTCCTTTTTTATTTAATTTCCAAATAGATCGTTAAGGTATAGTGGTTTCTTGAATGAACTTCCATTTTTAATTTTATGCAACTTTCATTTTCATTTTTATTTAACTTCCATTTTTATTCAATTTACTTTTCTATTAAAGTTCCTTTTTTATTTAATTTCCAAATAGATTGTTAAGGTATAGTGGTTTTTGGATTGAACTTCCATTTTTAATTTTCTGCACCTTGCATTTTTATTTTTATTCGACTTCCATTTTTATTCAATTTACTTTTCTATTCAACTTTCTTTTTTATTTAATTTCCAAATAGATCGTTAAGGTATAGTGGTTTATGGATTGAACTTCCATTTTTAATTTTATGCAACTTTTATTTTTATTTTTTATTCAACTTCCATTTTTATTCAACTTACTTTTCTATTAAACTTCCTTTTTTTATTTAATTTCCAAATAGATCGTTAAGGTAAAGTGGTTTCTTGAATGATCTTCCATTTTTAATTTTCTGCAACTTCCATTTTTATTTTTATTCGACTTCCATTTTTACTCAAGTTATTTTTCTATTCAACTTCCTTTTTTATTTAATTTCCAAATAGATCGTTAAGGTATAGTGACTTCTTGAATGAACTTCTATTTTTAATTTTCTGCAACTTCCATTTTTATTTTTATTCCACTTTTATTTTTATTCAATTTACTTTTCTATTCAACTTCCTTTTTTTTTTTTAATTTCCAAACAGATCGTTAATGTAGGAACCCACATTTTATGTTCTCATCATGTTCATGAGCATCTGTGTGATTATGACCTGTTAAGTTTGCATGTGTGTGTTGTGATTTGTTACGCTTGAGTTAATGTGATCCATGCCTTGTTTTGAAGCCTTGTGATTGTCTAAGTGTAGTATGCTTGTCTTGTTCCTTCCTTGATGTGAAACTTAGGTCACACCTTGCCTGAGTTATACTAGCCGATGTTATTCCAAGCCGAGGTCATCCTTAGTCTAGTAGTAGTATCTTGGAACCCCTTGTCGACCTCCGTCCTTGCCTTACCACATTAGCCGAGATGTTACCTTGCACCCAAGTGATCTCGTCCTGGAGTGGTATGACATAGGCCGAGGTGTGGCGCATCTAGGCCAAGATGTGGCACAGCTTAGTCAAGTGTTGTCCTTCCTAGCCGAGGTCATTGTCACCTTAGTTGCCGAGGTCCTTTGTTAGCCGATGTCACCCCTTGCCGGAGTGCCACTCCGTATAGCTTGTTAGATACGCCTTGTTGTTAGCCGATGTCATAGCCCGTCAGAGAGCCCATACCGCTTTGCTTGTTGAACACCCTTCCACCATGCTTTGTCTGGTCTGTCAACCACCTTTTCAGAAAGAACCCAACCAGTCGCCGCCACGTGTCTCAGCAGAGGGTTAACCCCAGAACCGGGTATAGAAAACTATCATTTAGTATCATAACCTTGTTTTGTAGAGAGAGAAGCTCTAGGAGGAAGAAAGAGTTTTAGAGTGAGGAAGTAGATCTTCAAGCTTGATTCCTAGAGATCGAACCGTTAGATCCGTGTTCCAAGGTTAGATTCTTGATCTGCTCATGATGTTCTCTATGTTCATGTTATTGCATTGCATGATCGGATATGATTTGTAAGCCATGCATCGTTTTGAAGCTCGATTTTAGAAAGAGAAAATGACATTCATGTGTTCTTCAAGAAAAGTCATGTTTTGATCCGAAAGCTTTTTGCCTAGACTCATGTTTTGTGTTTGTTCTTGCATGATTTTCAACTATGGGTACCCAGGTCCATGTTTTCAAACTCATAGCACGAAAATCCCAGATTTGTGGTGGCAGATTATGATTGAACATTCGTATTTTTCATGTTTTCACACTCATGTTCTTCATGTTCATCAGCAGAGGGAAACCCAGAGTTTCCCGACCTCTTTTCCTTGCATGTGGCCCTCGGGAACACACCTCGGCGAGGAGGTGTGGAACCTCGGCCTGGACCTGGTTGGTGCCCAGCATGTCTTCCGAAACCATTTGTGTACATACGAAACTTGTTGAAGTGCATTCAATAGGCTTTGCCCTGTGTTTGTAGGACTTGGGCTTGTCTCGACCTCGACGTGTGAAGAAGCTATGTGAGTGGTATTTTTAATAAAGCTATGTTAAACTTGCTTTCATAAATCTCGTCTTGCCTTGTTTTGAAAAGTACTTGATTTAGCATGAATGACCATCCATACTTGTATATTAAACGCTATCTTGTTTTGATGACATGTCTTGAAAGTCCTTAGCTGCAGGGGACTATAATGCAACTGCACTCTTGTCTTGAAAGTCCTTAGCTGCAGGGGACTATAATGCAACTGCACTCTTGTCTTGAAAGTTCTTAGCTGCAGGGGACTATAATGCAACTGCACTCTTGTCTTGAAAGTCCTTAGCTACAGGGGACTATAATGCAACTGCACTCTTGTCTTGAAAGTCCTTAGCTGCAGGGGACTATAATGCAACTGCACTCTTGTCTTGAAAGTCCTTAGTTGCAGGGGACTATAATGCAACTGCACTCTTGTCTTGATATGTCATCGCACTTGTAATATGTAGATGTAATAACATCCAAGGAACTTGAAAGGCCGGCAATGAACTTGATTTCCCTCTTGGTTGTAAAGTATGCTATGTATTGTTTTGAAAGAAATCTTGGATATCAATCATGCAAAACCTTTATTTCTAATATCATTCACTGAGTATCCAAACTCACCCTCTCTATATATATGTAGGTGACGAACAAGAAGGCATTGAGGCCTAGACGTGATGCCGATGTGTTTTGGGTGCATTGCCGACATGTTTTGGATTAGCATTTTTGTACCATCTTGAAGATCATGCTTCTCGGCTTATTTTTCATTTGTACTTGTATATGTCGGCTTGAGAAGCCTTTTGGTCAAGATGTGTTTTGTATCTCATTTCCTTATTGTATTTAAGTTGTAAGACTTTGTAAAGTTGTATGTCATTTCATTGGACTTAAGCACGGCTCTCATGGACTATTTAGATTCTGTATATGTATATATATTACTTCCGCACTTGTAAGCCCCATGTTTTATACTCTGATTGTGTGTGATTTTGTAAGTCGGCCTTCGGTAATCTCGGATTACTGGCCATCACGGCACCAAACTACTAGGGGCGGTTTGGGGGCGTGACAGTTAAGGTATAGCAGTTTCTTGAATGAACTTACATTTTTAATTTTCTGCAACTTCCATTTTTATTTTTATTCGACTTCCATTTTTATTAAAGTCATTTTTCTATTCAACTTCCTTTTTTATTTAATTTCCAAATAGATCGTTCAGGTATAGTGGTTTCTTTAATGAACTTTCAATTTTAATTTTCTGCCACTTCCATTTGTATTTCTATTCAACTTCTTTATTTATTCAAGTTTCTTTTCTATTCAACTTCCTTTATTATTTAATTTCGAAATAGATTGTTAAGGTATAGTGGTTTCTAGATTGAACTTCTATTTTAATTTTATGCAACTTTCACTTTTATTTTTATTCAACTTCCATTTTTATTCAATTTACTTTTCTATTAAACTTCTTTTTTCATTTAATTTCCAAATAGATCATTAAGGTATAGTGGTTTCTTGAATGAACTTCCATTTTTAATTTTCTGCAACTTCCATTTTTATTTTTATTCGACTTCCATTTTTATTCAATTTACTTTTCTATTCAACTTCCTTTTTTCTTTAATTTCCAAATAGATCATTAAGGTATAGTGGTTTCTGGATTGAACTTCCATTTTTAATTTTATGCAACTTTCACTTTTATTTTTATTCAACTTCCATTTTTATTCAATTTACTTTTCTTTTAAACTTCATTTTTTATTTAATTTCCAAATAGATCGTTAACGTATTGTGGTTTCTTGAATGAACTTCCATTTTTAATTTTCTGCAACTTCCATTTTTATTTTTATTCGACTTCCATTTTTATTCAATGTATTTTTCTATTCAACTTCCTTTTTTATTTAATTTCCAAATAGATCGTTAAGGTATAGTGGTATCGGGAATGAACTTCCATTTTTAATTTTCTGCAACTTCCATTTTTATTTCTATTCAACTTCCTTTTTTATTCATGTTATTTTTCTATTCCACTTCGTTTTTTATTTAATTTCCAAATAAATCGTTAAGGTGTAGTAGTTTCTTGAATGAACTTCCATTTTTAATTTTCTGCAACTTCCATTTTTATTTTTATTTAACTTCCTTTTTTATTCAAGTTTTTTTGCAACTCAACTTCCTTTTTTATTTAATTTCCAAATAGATCGTTAAGGTATAGTGGTTTCTGGATTGAACTTCCATTTTTATTTTTCTGCAACTTCCATTTTTATTTTTATTCAACTTTTTTTTTATTCAATTTACTTTTCTATTCAACTTCCTTTTTTTATTTAATTTCCAAACAGATCGTTCAGGTATAGCGGTTTCTTGAATGAACTTACATTTTTAATTTTCTGCAACTTCCATTTTTATTTTTATTCGACTTCCATTTTTATTCAATTTACTTTTCTATTAAACTTCCTTTTTTTATTTTATTTCCAAATAGATCGTTAAGGTATAGTGGTTTCTTGAATGAACTACCATTTTTAATTTTCTGCAACTTCCATTTTTATTTTTATTCGACTTCCATTTTTATTCAATTTACTTTTTCTATTCAACTTTCTTTTTTATTTAATTTCCAAATAGATCGTTAAGGTATAGTGGTTTCTTGAATGAACTTCCATTTTTAATTTTATGCAACTTTCATTTTCATTTTTATTTAACTTCCATTTTTATTCAATTTACTTTTCTATTAAAGTTCCTTTTTTATTTAATTTCCAAATAGATCGTAAAGGTATAGTGGTTTCCGGATTGAACTTCCATTTTTAATTTTCTGCACCTTCCATTTTTATTTTTATTCGACTTGCATTTTTATTCAATTTACTTTTCTATTCAACTTCCTTTTTTATTTAATTTCAAAATATATCGTTAAGGTATAGTGGTTTATGGATTGAACTTCTATTTTTAATTTTATGCAACTTTCATTTTTATTTTTATTCACCTTCCATTTTTATTCAATTTACTTTTCTATCAAACTTCCTTTTTTATTTAATTTTACAAATAGATCGTTAAGGTATAGTGGTTTCTTGAATGATCTTCCATTTTTAATTTTCTGCACCTTCTATTTTTATTTTTATTCGACTTCCATTTTTACTGAAGTTATTTTTCTATTCAACTTCCTTTTTTATTTAATTTCCAAATAGATCGTTAAGGTATAGTGACTTCTTGAATGAACTTCCATTTTTAATTTTCTGCAACTTCCATTTTTATTTTTATTTCACTTTTATTTTTATTCAATTTACTTTTCTATTCAACTTCCTTTTTCTATTTAATTTCCAAACAGATCGTTAAGGTATAGCGGTTTCTTGAATGAACTTACATTTTTAATTTTCTGCAACTTCCATTTTTATTTTTATTCGACTTCCATTTCTATTCAAGTCATTTTTCTATTCAACTTCCTTTTTTATTTAATTTCCAAATAGATCGTTCAGGTATAGTGGTTTCTTTAATGAACTTTCAATTTTAATTTTCTGCCACTTCAATTTGTATTTGTATTCAACTTCTTTATTTATTCAAGTTTCTTTTCTATTCAACTTCCTTTTTTATTTAATTTCGAAATAGATTGTTAAGGTATAGTGGTTTCTGGATTGAACTTCCATTTTAATTTTATGCAACTTTCACTATTATTTTTATTCAACTTGCATTTTTATTCAATTTATTTTTCTATTAAACTTCCTTTTTTATTTAATTTCCAAATAGATCGTTAAGGTATAGTGGTTTCTTGAATGAACTTCCATTTTTAATTTTCTGCAACTTCCATTTTTATTTTTATTCGACTTCCATTTTTATACAATTTACTTTTCTATTCAACTTCCTTTTTTATTTAATTTCCAAATAGATCGTTAAGGTATAGTGGTTTTTGGATCGAACTTCCATTTTTAATTTTATGCAACTTTCACTTTTATTTTTATTCAACTTCCATTTTTATTCAATTTACTTTTCTATTAAACTTCATTTTTTATTTAATTTCCAAATAGATCGTTAACGTATTGTGGTTTCTTGAATGAACTTCCATTTTTTATTTTCTGCAACATCCATTTTTATTTTTATTCGACTTCCATTTTTATTCAATTTACTTTTCTATTAAACTTCCTTTTTTATTTAATTTCCAAATAGATCGTTAAGGTATAGTGGTTTGTTGAATGAACTTCCATTTTTAATTTTCTGCAACTTCCATTTTTATTTTTATTCGACTTCCATTTTTATTCAATTTAGTTTTCTATTCAACTTGCTTTTTTATTTAATTTCCAAATAGATCGTTAAGGTATAGTGGTTTCTTGAATGAACTTCCATTTTTAATTTTATGCAACTTTCATTTTCATTTTTATTTAACTTCCATTTTTATTCAATTTACTTTTCTATTAAACTTCATTTTTTATTTAATTTCCAAATAGATCATTAAGGTATTGTGGTTTCTGGAATGAACTTCCATTTTTAATTTTATGCAACTTTCGTTTTTATTTTTATTCAACTTCCATTTTTATTTAATTTACTTTTCTATTAAACTTCCTTTTTTATTTAATTTCCTAATAGATCGTTAAGGTATCGTGGTTTCTGGAATGAACTTCCATTTTTAATTTTCTACAACTTCCATTTTTATTTCTATTCAACTTCCTTTTTTATTCATGTTATTTTTCTATTCCACTTCCTTTTTTATTTAATTTCCAAATAAATCTTTAAGGTGTAGTGGTTTCTTGAATGAACTTCCATTTTTAATTTTATGCAACTTTCATTTTCGTTTTTATTTAACTTCGATTTTTATTCAATTTACTTTTCTATTAAAGTTCCTTTTTTATTTAATTTCCAAATAGATCGTTAATGTATAGTGGTTTCCGGATTGAACTTCCATTTTTAATTTTCTGCACCTTCCATTTTTATTTTTATTCGACTTCCATTTTTATTCAATTTACTTTTCTATTCAACTTCCTTTTTTATTTAATTTCCAAATATATCGTTAAGGTATAGTGGTTTATGGATTGAACTTCCATTTTTAATTTTATGCAACTTTCATTTTTATTTTTATTCACCTTCCATTGTTATTCAATTTACTTTTCTATTAAACTTCCTTTTTTATTTAATTTCCAAATAGATCGTTAAGATATAGTGGTTTCTTGAATGATCTTCCATTTTTAATTTTCTGCAACTTCTATTTTTATTTTTCTTCGACTTCCATTTTTACTCAAGTTATTTTTCTATTCAACTTCCTTTTTCATTTAATTTCCAAATAGATCATTAAGGTATAGTGACTTCTTAAATGAACTTCCATTTTTAATTTTCTACAACTTCCATTTTTATTTTTATTCCACTTTTATTTTTATTCAATTTACTTTTCTATTCAACTTCCTTTTTCTATTTAATTTCCAAACAGATCGTTAAGGTATAGCGGTTTCTTGAATGAACTTACATTTTTAATTTTCTGCAACTTCCATTTTTATTTTTATTCGACTTCCATTTTTATTCAAGTCATTTTTGTACTCAATTTCATTTTTTATTTAATTTCCAAATAGATCGTTCAGGTATAGTGGTTTCTTTAATGAACTTTCAATTTTAATTTTCTGCTACTTTCATTTGTATTTCTATTCAACTTCTTTATTTATTCAAGTTTCTTTTCTATTCAACTTCCTTTTTTATTTAATTTCGAAATAGATTGTTAAGGTATAGTGGTTTCTGGATTGAACTTCCATTTTAATTTTATGCAACTTTCACTTTTATTTTTATTCAACTTCCATT
The DNA here is from genome assembly GCF_055761805.1 of Camellia sinensis. Taxonomy (NCBI): domain Eukaryota; kingdom Viridiplantae; phylum Streptophyta; class Magnoliopsida; order Ericales; family Theaceae; genus Camellia; species Camellia sinensis. The sequence goes on along the minus strand of NC_138962.1, from coordinate 710,067 downwards.
TTTATTCAATTTACTTTTCTATTAAACTTCCTTTTTTATTTAATTTCCAAATAGGTCGTTAAGGTATAGTGGTTTCTTGAATGAACTTCCATTTTTAATTTTCTGCAACTTCCATTTTTGTTTTTATTCGACTTCCATTTTTATTCAATTTACTTTTCTATTCAACTTCCTTTTTTATTTAATTTCCAAATAGATCGTTAAGGTATAGTGGTTTCTGGATCGAACTTCCATTTTTAATTTTATGCAACTTTCACTTTTATTTTTATTCAACTTCCATTTTTATTCAATTTACTTTTCTATTAAACTTCATTTTTTAATTAATTTCCAAATAGATCGTTAACGTATTGTGGTTTCTTGAATGAACTTCCATTTTTAATTTTCTGCAACTTCCATTTTTATTTTTATTCGACTTCCATTTTTATTCAATTTACTTTTCTATTAAACTTCCTTTTTTATTTAATTTCCAAATAGATCGTTAATATAGCGATCCCGGGTTTACCCTTGTTGTACAGTGATCCGGGCATGTGTCCGTGGATGTTGATAGTTGATCATTATCTTGTTTACATCCTTTCTTACTTTGTATTTGAGTTATAGGATGTGTTGGGCAGGTTGTTACAGGTTGGTTAAGCCTTGGTTTCAATTCCTTGTCGTTCGGTTTTTAGGCGTTCCGCTCGAGTGGGTCTTCTTGCGCTCGAGCGGGTATTGCACACCTCCAGTATTTCGGGTTCCTGCAAAACTTCTGCAGATGTGATTTCTGCGCTCGAGCGGGTTTGTTTACGCTCGAGCGGGTCGTTTGGCGCTCGAGCGGGTGGTACTTTCTGGGTGTAAGTTCTGGGAGGTGGAAATCTGCGCTCGAGCGGACTGGTTTTCGCGCTCGAGCGGAAGTGCTTTATTCTTGTGTCTTGGCGCTCGAGCGGGCCTTATTGCGCTCGAGCGTGTCCAGAGTTTTGTTCTTGGCGCTCGAGCGTCGTGTTCTCCGCTCGAGCGGGTCATACGTATATGAGTTATCCGCTAGATGACTTCAAATCACTTTTTACATTTCTTTCTCTCTCCTACTTTTTCTAAAAGCTATTTTGAGAGCTCCTCTCTCTAAAACCTTGTCTTCTCTCTAGATTTTGATCTAGCTAGGGTGAGTTCCTGTCACGCCCTCAAAATAAACCCATTATATGTATATCATAGACATGCATTATTTAAAGAAAACAATTTGTTCATTCATTCATCAGAGTATTACTATTGAAAGACATCACATGTAACATCTTGCAACATCAAAATAAATGCCCTAAGGGCTTACATCTTTCCAAGCTAACACTTGGACACAAAAGGGATGAGTACTAACTCATTTACAAGTTAAGCCCTAAGCTTGAATGTTTACATGAAATCTCAAAAATAACAAAATAAAACATATAACTAAAGACAAGTCTTCAAAATCCCAAACATCAAATCCTTCCAGGCTAAGTCCGTGGAGGTAGCTTATCACCTGAACCTGAAAATGATGTTCCCATAAAGGGTGAGCCACAGCCCAGTAGAAAAATACTAAACCAAATATAAGCATTGAATAAAGCTATAGCATTCAATAGATGGTTAACTAAGATAATCAATTTTATCGTTAAACAGTCTCATGACACTAATGTCTAAGACACATTTCACTTTCCATTATTATCAACATGGCTCAGAACCTGGCCAACTTACAACAGTGAATTGTATATCATATTCACATTACTTCCAATATCAACAAAACAAACGAGACTCATGCTCATGTCAAAACACTTCATACTTCCCATTTGATACACATTTTAGTGCTGTATCAATAATCATGTAAAAATACTTCAATATAATAAGCACACATAAAAATGGTGCTAATGGAGTCCATCCCCTATCTTCCCCTAAACCGTGGAGTACATCCCCTATCTCCTCCCACACAAAACAATGTATGCAAATGCAATGCTCAATCAATACACGTATTTTCTGTATCAATGCAATAGTCAAAATTAATGACTTAACCAATGTGATTAGTTTCAGTTATTCCTAATCCACATGCAATGTCTACAACAATCACGACTATTCTCCACCGATAGCCCAAAACAGTTATTTCTAGACTGGAAATAAATATATCAACAATTCAATAGGTGAGTGATTTAAATCATCCAACTACACCATTTAATCAAAGAATTCATCAATTTCATGAATTTAACCAAATTCCCCAATTCCCTTAAATTAATTTTACAAATTAATTAATTAATACAACTAGGGTTTTTCCCAAAATTATCTAAGTAACCCCAACATCTTGAAATACCAAAACTTAGAACAAAGCTTATAAAATAGAGTAGGAAATCCCTACCTTGAAGATCACAACTAAAATAGAGAAGATGGAGATGGTGACCCAAAATCCAAAGTGCTCCGAATCCTCTCTTTTTCAGATTAAAAGAAAGATCTCGCGAAGCTCTACCTTTCTTCCAAAAGAACTAGGGTAGAAGACCACAAGGAATAGATCAAATCTTGGAGAGAAGGTAAGAGTAGAGAGAGAAACTCTCAAGGGGCGGTTTTTTAAAAGTTAAGAGATGAAAAGTAGGTCAAAAAGTGATCAGAAAAGTGAAATCACGGACTGATGTAGTCGACTCTACGCTCGAGCGTAGAAAGCCCCGCTCGAGCGTAAGACACAGAATCATGCTCGAGCGTGAAGAAAGCCGCTCGAGCGTCGATTGCACCCTTTCAGAAGTTTTGCAGGCGCTGCACCCGCTCGAGCGTCAAACTCCCCGCTCGAGCGGAGGAGCAAAAACAAGGGATCACGCTCGAGCGTAAAAACTACCGCTCGAGCGGAAGAACTGCAGAGCAAAATACAGGGAGATGGAAAATCCCGCTCGAGCGTCAAAACTCCCGCTCGAGCGGAGAAGCAACAACGAAGGGCCCGCTCGAGCGTTAAAACCTCCGCTCGAGCGTGAAGGCCAAAATCTGGGCATCACCTATTGGCATCAAAATTCAACCAACCTGTACCAGACCCGTCCAACACAACCTATACTTCAAATACAAAGAGATTAAAGGACAACAACAACCAATAAATAATGACAGGATCTACGGAGCCTAAGTCCGGATACAATAATCTAAAGAGAAAAGACCGGGGTCGCTATAGTTCCTCACCTTCAGTCTTTGTAAAAGTCGTGTTGATCGTCGAGGGCGTCGTTTTGATCTGAAAATCTTGGTCTTTGGAGCACGTTTGGTTTTGTCACCTTCTCCTTTGGGGCTCCGGATTTGAGGTAGGGATATCCTACTCCTCTATATGGATTTTGTCTTTAAATTTTAGTATTTTGAGATGTTGGGGTTGATTTGGTAATTTTGTGAAGGTTTGGGGCTTTTGTGTAATTTTACAAGAGTTGGGGTTTTATTTATAATAAACCTAAATGCATGTTTGGCATAGAGAAATGGAATAAATGTTAAATCATTGATGAAAATGGGACCCTAAGGGTTGTAATGTTAATTATGGAAAGTGACCTAATTACATTGTTTGATTAATTGGGATAATTAATTGTGAGAAATGAGGAAAAGAAATGGAATTGTCGAGATCGGGAATGCATGGGGTTAAAGGGTGTAGTTGAATTAATTATCACTCACCGAAATGAAATGTTGGTTGAATATCCATTTGTGCATTTATTTTCTATTTAGAAATAACTGCTTTGGGCTATCGGTGGAGGATAGTCGAAATTGTTGTAGACAATGCATGATGATTAGGCAAACGAAAACTAATCAATGGAATGTGTCATGGAATTTGACGGTTGATAGAATACATTAACTGTATGTATTGAATGATGGTATATAGAACCAATTTGTTTGTATACGTTATGTGTAGAGGAGGAAATGGGGGATGTACTCCGCGGTTTAGGGGAAGATGGGGGATGTACCTCTAAACCGGATAGACATAGGAGGAGATGGGGGATGAACTCCGTAGATATAGCTCATATGCTTGTCTAGAGAAGTGAAGATTGAGCTAATATGCTTATCTTTGAGAAGTGTAGATACAGCTCATATGCTTGTTTTGAGAAGTGAAGATAGGGCCAATATGCTTATCTTCGTGAAATGTGGATGTAGCTCATATGCTTATCTGTGAATGTGGGATATAGTTGTTATACATATCTGTTAAGTCGATGATAGAGCTAACATGCTTATCTGTTGAAAAAGGGAAAATGAAAAGTAACTTGGACTTATAAGTCGTATGACATAGAATGTGATTTATGTGGATGTATCAGTGTTGGCCATCTATCAATTGCTAATCTTTTAGTCATTGTTCATGGTTGGTTTAGTATATTTCTACTGGGCTGTGGCTCACCCTATATGGGAATATCATTTTCAGGTGCAGGTAGCATGCCACCTCCAAGGACATAGCTTGGGAGGCCAGATGCGAGCAAATTTTTACTGTTTAGTTTCTTTTGATGAATTACATGTTTATTCAAGCCAAGGGCTTAATGTGTAGATGAGTTAGTACTCTTTTGTTGTAACCAAGTGTTAACTTGGAAAGCTGAAAGCCCGTAGGGCACTTTGCTTTTGTTGTTAACATGTAATACTTTTGTAATGAAACTCTGATTAATAGAAGAATATGGATATTTCGCATGTTAATGAATGTCTAAATTGTTGGTTTAATGTTATTATTGAGGGCGTTACAACTTGGTATCAGAGCGTACCGGGTTCGAATACTTTGGGTATGTGGGAAGTGATTAGTATCACAATGGGTTTGTCTCGCTTGGTAGAGACTTAAATATAGTGTTATATGCTATGTGTTTAATTGATAACATGCTTATGTGTTTATTTGGGTATGGGATTTAATTTCTAGGATGTTGATTGGATCCTTGGGTTTCTGGGAGTCTCGTTGGAAAGGCACTTGATCAATGCTGTTTCTAACCGGAACTCTAGTAACGCCTCGGGACTATCATTATCCGGAAATGAAATTCGTAAGTGCTTATGTGTTTATGTGCTTACGTGGAGTGAATTACAGTTGTCCATACATTAGGACGCGAGTGTTATAGCTTTGGCACATTTGTGAGTGTGCTAATAGTCTTGGTTACCTTTATTAGGATGTCAGGACGAGGAAGAGGTGCTAGGCATGGTAGACCTGCAAGGCAGGAGGTACCTGTACCGGATGACGTTCCGGCAGTACAGGAAGGAGTTGGTCAGGCCAATGTGGCCGAGCCAGCGGGTCAGCAGGCTATGAGTGCCTTGGCACAAGAGATAGCAGGAGCTTTGGGTATTCTCAGAGCTGGGAATCAGGCAACTGAGGCAGGGCCTTCTTTCTTGAAGAGGGAATTTTTTCGGTCTAATCCGGACGAGTTTATCGGGGATCCGAAGGAGCCACTGAAGGCTGATGAGTGGCTAGAACAAATGAGTAAGACGTTCGAGATGCTTGGCATCGAGGACGGAGCACTGAAAGTGACCTTGGCATCCTTCCAGCTGAAGGGAGATGCGGGTCAATGGTGGAAGTACGAGAAGGCTCGTGTTGGTGGTACATGGGGGGCATTTGTAAATGCTTTCCAGGAGAGGTTTTTATCTGCAGCAGCTAGGGAGAAGCTGAGGGATTAGTTTAGCCGGCTTAATCAGCAGGGCTTGTCAGTGGCCGAGTTTGAGGCTACTTTTACCAGTCTGTCCAGGTTTGCACCTGAATTGGTGGCGTCTGAGGAACGCCGTTGCTATGAGTTTGAGCGAAAGTTGAGGCGGGGCCTCAAGTTGAGGGTTGGTGGGTCTTACATCCGAGAGTATAGACACCTAGTGGATGCTGCAGCTCATATGGAGCTCTTGATGCAGGAGGAGGATGAGGGGCAGAGGGGCTCCAAGAGGAGCCAAGATGGCCAGGGTGATGATAGGAGGTAGAGGGGTTCTAACCCTCAGCAGTCGCAGGGTGGTGTTACTAGATCGACCTTCCCAGTGCCGAGTGCAGGCTCCGGGAGAGGCAATCAGGGGGAGTTTGCTTGTTACAAGTGTGGCCAGCTGGGTCACAAAGTTTCGGTTTGCCCGCAGAAGGGTGGGGGTCAGAGAGCTGCTTCTTCTTCAGCTAGACCGCAGAGTCAGAGTTTGGGTAGGGGGCAGCCCTTGTCTTGTTATCAGTGTGGTCAACCTGGGCACCTGAAGAGGTTTTGCCCGCAGTTGAGTGCCACTTCGGGAGCGTCTGGTTCTAGGCAGACGCAGAGTTATCAGCCAGCTCAGTCTGTGCAGGCCTCGAGGGCCAATCCGAGAGCTTCGTCATCCCAGTCTGTGCAGCAGTCTTTTGCTCTGAGGGGTGAGCAGGTAGATCAGGGGCCTACAGGGCGCGTGTATGCTGTTACCGCGCAGGATCTAGTACCGGCTCCATCAGTAGTGAGAGATACTTTTCTGTTTTGCAACTCGGTTGCTAGTGTGTTGATAGACACGGGTGCATCTCATTCTTTTGTATCTGCTGCATTTGCATCTGTTTTGGAATTGGAGTTAGCACAGTTAGCATCTCCTATTTGTGTAGTGTCACCTCTTGGGGGTGAGTTGATTCTGAAACAGGGTTGTAGAGGTTGTGATATAGAGGTCGCCGACCATAGGCTTCCTTTTCCGTTTGTTGTCATGCCCATGAAGGGTTTTGATGTTATTTTGGGTATGGACTGGCTATCGTCATACCGGGCTGTTATTGATTGCTACCGCCAGAGGGTTACAGTTTGTACCTTGAGCGGGGAGTGTTTCCATTTCTTGGGAGACCGGGTTGGTAGTGTTTTGCCACCGGGGTATGATCCGCGAGGGCGGAGTGAGCTTAGTGGTCTACTTGCTAGCTTTGAGAGTGGTGAGTGTGATAAGACCCAGGTTGTGTTGCCGAGGGTAGTTTGTGAGTACTCGGACGTCTTTCCCGAGGATCTCGTTAGTTTGCCACCTCATCGGGAGATCGAGTTCTCCATTGATTTAGTGCCCGGCACAGCGCCGATTTCTATGGCACCTTATCGTTTTGCTCCAGCAGAGTTGGTTGAGTTGAAGGTTCAGCTTCAGGAGTTGTTAGATAAGGGCTTTATTCGCCCTAGTGTTTTGCCGTGGGGAGCACCGGCCCTCTTTGCTAAAAAGAAAGATGGTGCCTTGAGGTTGTGTATTGACTACCGAAAGTTGAATCGGGCTACGGTTAAGAATAAGTACCCTATGCCCCGTATAGATGATCTGTTTGACCAGTTGAAGGGTTCCCGTTGTTTCTCTAAGATAGACTTGAGATCGGGTTACCACCAGTTGAGGGTCAGGGAAGAGGATATTCCGAAGACGGCATTCCGTATGCGGTATGGCCATTATGAGTTTCTGCTGATGCCATTTGGGCTTACCAATGCACCGGCAGTCTTTATGGACTTGATGAACCAGATTTTCTGGGAGTTCTTAGATCGATTTGTGGTTGTCTTCGTGGACGACATTCTTATCTATTCGCCTTCTGAGGAGGAGCACGAGGAACACTTGAGAGTGGTGCTTGAATTGCTTAGAGCCCATAGGCTGTGTGCCAAGTTTGGGAAGTGTGAGTTCTGGCTAGGAGAAGTCAAGTTCTTAGGCCATGTGATTTCCGGGAAAGGGGTGTCTGTTGATACATCCAAGGTTGAGGCAGTGCAAGATTGGGCACAGCCTAAGAGTGTGTTTGAGATCCGCAGTTTTCTGGGATTAGCTGGGTATTACCGTCGGTTTGTGAAAGATTTCTCCAGGTTAGCTTCGCCGTTGACTAGGTTGACGCGAAAAGGGGTCAAGTTTGTGTGGAGTGAGACTTGTGAAAAGTCGTTCCAAGAACTGAAGGTTAGATTGACCACTGCTCCGGTTTTGATTATTCCCGAGAGAGGGTTGGGTTATGCGGTGTATTGTGATGCCTCACGAGAGGGTTTGGGTTGTGTGTTGATGCAAGAAGGGAAAGTGGTAGCTTATGGCTCACGTCAGTTGAAAATACACGAGAAGAATTACCCTACACACGATCTAGAGTTAGCGGCTGTGATCTTCGCCTTGGAAATCTAGAGGCATCACCTTTACGGTGAGAGGTTCGAGGTGTTCTCGGACCACAAGAGTTTGAAGTATCTGTTTACACAGAGGGACTTGAATTTGAGGCAGAGGAGATGGATGGAGTTCATCGAGGATTATGATTTTGAGTTGCACTATCATCTAGGAAAGGCCAATGTTGTGGCCGATGCCCTTAGTAGGAAATCCATTAGTGGTGTAGCTTGTATAGCCATCCGGGAATGGGAGATGTTGGGTGCACTTGGGGAGTTTGATTTACTTCTGGGCGAATCTATTGAGGCTGAGGCCTTGTCTTCTGTTGTTGCACAGCCCACACTGGTGACTAGAGTGTTAGAGGCATAGAAAGGTGACCTTGAGGTAGAGTCCTTCCGAGAGGGGATCTCCAGTGGGAGAGTTGAGAAGGGTTTGACGGTGTATCCGGACCGGAGTGTGAGATACCGAGACCGTTTGTTCGTGCCAGAGTCTTTTCGAGAGGAGGTACTCCGAGAGTTTCATCATTCGCGCCTTGCGGTGCATCCGGGGGGTACTAAGATGTATCGGGATTTGGGTCGCCAGTTTTGGTGGCGGGGTATGAAGAGAGATGTGGCTGTTTTCGTATCGAAGTGCCTTACTTGCCAGCAAGTGAAGGCCGAGCATCAGAGGCCAGCGGGTTTGTTGCAACCCTTGCCTATTGCCGAGTGGAAGTGGGAGCATATCACTATGGACTTCGTTGTAGGTCTTCCGAGGACTCAGCGGGGTAGTGATGCCATTTGGGTGGTTGTAGACTGGTTGACTAAGTCGGCGCACTTCATTCCTATGCGCGTGAGAGATTCGGTAGATCATCTTGCCGACTTGTATGTTCGGAACATAGTGAGGTTGCACGGGGTCCCAGTGACGATCGTCTCAGATAGAGATCCTCGTTTTACTGCTAGGTTGTGGCAGAGCTTGCAGAGTGCCTTGGGCACTAAGTTGACCTTTAGTACGGCTTATCATCCTCAGACTGATGGGCAGTCCGAGCGTACTATTCAGATCCTTGAAGATATGCTTCGGGGTTGTGTCCTTGACTTCAGTGGGACGTGGGAGAGGCACTTACCTTTGGTAGAGTTTGCCTATAACAACAGTTTTCAGTCTAGTATCGGTATGGCACCGTTCGAGGCCTTGTATGGCCGACCGTGTAGGTCTCCAGTTTGTTGGGCCGAGGTGGGTGATGCACCTTTGTTGGGTCCGGAGTTGGTTAGGGAGACGACAGAGAAGGTTGAGCTTATCCGTAGGAGGCTTGTTACAGCCCAGAGTCGTCAGAAATCTTATGCTGACCGTAGGAGGAGGCCTTTGGCGTTTGAGGTAGGTGATCATGTCTTTCTAAAGATATCACCTAGGCGAGGTTTGATGAGGTTTGGGAAGAGTGGGAAGTTATCCCCTCGGTTTATTGGTCCTTTTGAAATCCTTGAGAGGATTGGCGAGGTTGCTTATCGGTTAGCCTTACCGCCGCAATTGTCCGGAGTTCATGACGTGTTTCATGTGAGTATGCTTCGGAAGTATGAGCCAGATCCATCACATGTATTGGATTAGACCAATTTAGAGGTAGATGAGGATGCCTCGTATGAGGAGAGACCGGTTCGGGTCTTAGATAGGCGGGATCAGGTCCTGCGTGGCAAGACCATTCCTTTGGTGAAAGTCTTGTGGAAACGTCACGGAGTGGAGGAAGCCACTTGGGAACGTGAGTTGGAGGTCCGTGAAAAATATCCGGACTTGTTTGTTGATATGTAATCTTGTATTTAGATTTTGAACTATTGTTGGACTTAAGGGCTTTTAAATATGTCTTAAGTTGTGAAACATTAAAAATGTTTTGATTTATTGAAAGTATGTTTTGGAACTTGCCTCATATGGAAGTTGAATGTAACATTATATGTGTTGAAATATATTGTTGAAATTGGAAAGGAAATGCGTAATGTTGATGCATGTTGAAAGTACATATGTTGTTTACATATTGTGTAATGCCTCTTGATAAGAGATGAATGACCGGAAATGGGTCGAGTCTTTGAATGTTAAAGTGTAACATTGGTAAAAATGGAGGAAAACCTATTTTTGAAAACTTGTGCTTAATTTCGGGGACGAAATTCTTTAAGGGGGGAGGTTATAGCGATCCCGGGTTTACCCTTGTTGTACAGTGATCCGGACATGTGTCCGTGGATGTTGATAGTTGATCATTATCTTGTTTACATCCTTTCTTACTTTGTATTTGAGTTATAGGATGTGTTGGGCAGGTTGTTACAGGTTGGTTAAGCCTTGGTTTCAATTCCTTGTCGTTCGGTTTTTAGGCGTTCCGCTCGAGCGGGTCTTCTTGCGCTCGAGCGGGTATTGCACACCTCCAGTATTTCGGGTTCCTGCAAAACTTCTGCAGATGTGATTTCTGCGCTCGAGCGGGTTTGTTTACGCTCGAGCGGGTCGTTTGGCGCTCGAGCGGGTGGTACTTTCTGGGTGTAAGTTCTGGGAGGTGGAAATCTGCGCTCGAGCGGATTGGTTTTCGCGCTCGAGCGGAAGTGCTTTATTCTTGTGTCTTGGCGCTCGAGCGGGCCTTATTGTGCTCGAGCGTGTCCAGAGTTTTGTTCTTGGCGCTCGAGCGTCGTGTTCTCCGCTCGAGCGGGTCATACGTATATGAGTTATCTGCTGGATGATTTCAAATCACTTTTTACATTTCTTTCTCTCTCCTACTTTTTCTAAAAGCTATTTTGAGAGCTCCTCTCTCTAAAACCTTGTCTTCTCTCTAGATTTTGATCTAGCTAGGGTGAGTTCCTCACCTTCGGTCTTTGTAAAAGTCGTGTTGATCGTCGAGGGCGTCGTTTTGATCTGAAAATCTTGGTCTTTGGAGCACGTTTGGTTTTGTCACCTTCTCCTTTGGGGCTCCGGATTTGAGGTAGGGATATCCTACTCCTCTCTATGGATTTTGTCTTTAAATTTTAGTATTTTGAGATGTTGGGGTTGATTTGGTAATTTTGTGAAGGTTTGGGGCTTTTGTGTAATTTTACAAGAGTTGGGGTTTTATTTATAATAAACCTAAATGCATGTTTGGCATAGAGAAATGGAATAAATGTTAAATCATTGATGAAAATGGGACCCTAAGGGTTGTAATGTTAATTATGGAAAGTGACCTAATTACATTGTTTGATTAATTGGGATAATTAATTGTGAGAAATGAGGAAAAGAAATGGAATTGTCGAGATCGGGAATGCATGGGGTTAAAGAGTGTAGTTGAATTAATTATCACTCACCGAAATGAAATGTTGATTGAATATCCATTTGTGCATTTATTTTCTGTTTAGAAATAACTAGTTTGGGCTATCGGTGGAGGATAGTCGAAATTGTTGTAGACAATGCATGATGATTAGGCAAACGAAAACTAATCAATGGAATGTGTCATGGAATTTGACGGTTGATAGAATACATTAACTGTATGTATTGAATGATGGTATATAGAACCAATGTGTTTGTATACGTTATGTGTAGAGGAGGAGATGAGGGATGTACTCCGCGGTTTAGGGGAAGATGGGGGATGTACCTCTAAACCGGATAGACTTGGGAGGAGATGGGGGATGAACTCCGTAGATATAGCTCATATGCTTTTCTAGAGAAGTGAAGATAGAGCTAATATGCTTATCTTTGAGAAGTGTAGATACAGCTCATATGCTTGTCTTGAGAAGTGAAGATAGGGCCAATATGCTTATCTTTGTGAAATGTGGATGTAGCTCATATGCTTATCTGTGAATGTGGGATATAGTTGTTATACATATCTGTTAAGTCGATGATAGAGCTAATATGCTTATCTGTTGAAAAAGGGAAAACGAAAAGTAACTTGGACTCATAAGTCGTATGACATAGAATGTGATTTATGTGGATGTATCAGTGTTGGCCATCTATCAATTGCTAATCTTTTAGTCATTGTTCATGGTTGGTTTAGTATATTTCTACTGGGCTGTGGCTCACCCTATGTGGGAATATCATTTTCAGGTGCAGGTAGCATGCCACCTCCAAGGACATAGCTTGGGAGGCCAGATGCGAGCAGATTTTTGCTGTTTAGTTTCTTTTGATGTATTACATGTTTATTCAAGCCAAGGGCTTAATGTGTAGATGAGTTAGTACTCTTTTGTTGTAACCAAGTGTTAACTTGGAAAGCTGTAAGCTCGTAGGGCACTTTGCTTTTGTTGTTAACATATAATACTTTTGTAATGAAACTCTGATTAATAGAAGAATATGGATATTTCGCATGTTAATGAATGTCTAAATTGTTGGTTTAATGTTATTATTTTGAGGGCGTTACAGTTAAGGTATAGTGGTTTGTTGAATGAACTTCCATTTTTAATTTTCTGCAACTTCCATTTTTATTTTTATTCGACTTCCATTTTTATTCAATTTACTTTTCTATTGAACTTCCTTTTTTATTTAATTTCCAAATAGATCGTTAAGGTATAGTGGTTTCTTGAATGAACTTCCATTTTTAATTTTATGCAATTTTCATTTTCATTTTTATTTAACTTCCATTTTTATTCAATTTACTTTTCTATTAAACTTCATTTTTTATTTAATTTCCAAATAGATCGTTAAGGTATCGTGGTTTCTGGAATGAACTTCCATTTTTAATTTTATGCAACTTTCGTTTTTATTTTTATTCAACTTCCATTTTTATTTAATTTACTTTTCTATTAAACTTCCTTTTTTATTTAATTTCCTAATATATCGTTAAGGTATCGTGGTTTCTGAAATGAACTTCCATTTTTAATTTTCTACAACTTCCATTTTTATTTCTATTCAACTTCCTTTTTTATTCATGTTATTTTTCAATTCCACTTCCTTTTTTATTTAATTTCCAAATAAATCTTTAAGGTGTAGTGGTTTCTTGAATGAACTTCCATTTTTATTCAAATTTTTTTTCTACTCAACTTCCTTTTTTATTTAATTTGCAAATAGATCGTTAAGGTATAGTGGTTTCTGGATTGAACTTCCATTTTTAATTTTCTGCAACTTCCATTTTTATTTTTATTCAACTTTTATTTTTATTCAATTTACATTTCTATTCAACTTCCTTTTTTCATTTAATTTCCAAACAGATCGTTAATGTATAGCGGTTTCTTGAATGAACTTACATTTTTAATTTTCTGCAACTTCCATTTTTATTTTTATTCGACTTCCATTTTTATTCAATTTACTTTTCTATTAAACTTCCTTTTTTATTTAATTTCCAAATAGATCGTTAAGGTATAGTGGTTTCTTGAATGAACTTCCATTTTTAATTTTCTGCAACTTCCATTTTTATTTTTATTCGACTTCCATTTTTATTCAATTTACTTTTCTATTCAACTTCCTTTTTTATTTAATTTCCAAATAGATCGTTAAGGTATAGTGGTTTCTTGAATGAACTTCCATTTTTAATTTTATGCAACTTTCATTTTCATTTTTATTTAACTTCCATTTTTATTCAATTTACTTTTCTATTAAAGTTTCTTTTTTATTTAATTTCCAAATAGATCGTTAAGGTATAGTGGTTTCCGGATTGAACTTCCATTTTTATTTTTATTCGACTTCCATTTTTATTCAATTTACTTTTCTATTCAACTTCCCTTTTTATTTAATTTCCAAATATATCGTTTAGGTATAGTGGTTTATGGATTGAACTTCCATTTTTAATTTTATGCAACTTTCATTTTTATTTTTATTCACCTTCCATTTTTATTCAATTTACTTTTCTATTAAACTTCATTTTTTATTTAATTTCCAAATAGATCGTTAAGGTATAGTGGTTTCTTGAATGATCTTCCATTTTTAATTTTCTGCAACTACTATTTTTATTTTTCTTCGACTTTCATTTTTACTCAAGTTATTTTTCTATTCAACTTCCTTTTTCATTTAATTTCCAAATAGATCGTTAAGGTATAGTGACTTCTTGAATGAACTTCCATTTTTAATTTTCTACAACTTCCATTTTTATTTTTATTCCACTTTTATTTTTATTCAATTTACTTTTCTATTCAACTTCCTTTTTCTATTTAATTTCCAAACAGATCGTTAAGGTATAACGGTTTCTTGAATGAACTTACATTTTTAATTTTTTGCAACTTCCATTTTTATTTTTATTCGACTTCCATTTTTATTCAAGTCATTTTTGTACTCAATTTCATTTTTTATTTAATTTCCGAATAGATCGTTCAGGTATAGTGGTTTCTTTAATGAACTTTCAATTTTAATTTTCTGCCACTTTCATTTGTATTTCTATTCAACTTCTTTATTTATTCAAGTTTCTTTTCTATTCAACTTCCTTTTTTATTTAATTTTGAAATAGATTGTTAAGGTATAGTGGTTTCTGGATTGAACTTCCATTTTAATTTTATGCAACTTTCACTTTTATTTTTATTCAACTTTTATTTTTATTCAATTTACTTTTCTATTCAACTTCCTTTTTTTATTTAATTTCCAAACATATCGTTAAGGTATAGCGGTTTCTTGAATGAACTTACATTTTTAATTTTCTGTAACTTCCATTTTTATTTTTATTCGACTTCCATTTTTATTCAATTTACTTTTCTATTAAACTTCATTTTTTATTTAATTTCCAAATAGATCGTTAATGTATAGTGGTTTGTTGAATGAACTTCCATTTTTAATTTTCTGCAACTTCCATTTTTATTTTTATTCAACTTCCATTTTTATTCAATTTACTTTTCTATTCAACTTCCATTTTTATTTAATTTCCAAATAGATCGTTAAGGTATAGTGGTTTCTTGAATGAACTTCCATTTTTAATTTTATGCAACTTTCATTTTCATTTTTATTTAACTTCCATTTTTATTCAATTTACTTTTCTATTAAAGTTTCTTTTTTATTTAATTTCCAAATAGATCGTTAAGGTATAGTGGTTTCCGGATTGAACTTCCATCTTTAATTTTCTGCACCTTCCATTTTTATTTTTATTCGACTTCCATTTTTATTCAATTTACTTTTCTATTCAACTTCCTTTTTTCTTTAATTTCCAAATATATCGTTAAGGTATAGTGGTTTATAGATTGAACTTCCATTTTTAATTTTATGCAACTTTCATTTTTATTTTTATTCACCTTCCATTTTTATTCAATTTACTTTTCTATTAGACTTCCTTCTTTATTTAATTTCCAAATAGATCGTTAAGGTATAGTGGTTTCTTGAATGATTTTCCATTTTTAATTTTCTGCAACTTCTATTTTTATTTTTCTTCGACTTCCATTTTTACTCAAGTTATTTTTCTATTCAACTTCCTTTTTCATTTAATTTCCAAATAGATCGTTAAGGTATAGTGATTTCTTGAATGAACTTCCATTTTTAATTTTCTACAACTTCCATTTTTATTTTTATTCCACTTTTATTTTTATTCAATTTACTTTTCTATTCAACTTCCTTTTTCTATTTAATTTCCAAACAGATCGTTAAGGTATAGCGGTTTCTTGAATGAACTTACATTTTTAATTTTCTGCAACTTCCATTTTTATTTTTATTCGACTTCCATTTTTATTCAAGTCATTTTTGTACTCAATTTCCTTTTTTATTTAATTTCCAAATAGATCGTTCAGGTATAGTGGTTTCTTTAATGAACTTTCAATTTTAATTTTCTGCCACTTCCATTTGTATTTCTATTCAACTTCTTTATTTATTCAAGTTTCTTTTCTATTCAACTTCCTATTTTATTTAATTTTGAAATAGATTGTTAAGGTATAGTGGTTTCTGGATTGAACTTCCATTTTAATTTTATGCAACTTTCACTTTTATTTTTATTCTACTTCCATTTTTATTCAATTTACTTTTCTATTAAACTTCATTTTTTATTTAATTTCCAAATAGATCGTTAAGGTATAGTGGTTTCTTGAATGAACTTCCATTTTTAATTTTCTGCAACTTCCATTTTTATTCCATTTACTTTTCTATTCAACTTCCTTTTTTATTTATTTTCCAAGTAGATCGTTCAGGTATAATGGTTTCTGGATCGAACTTCCATTTTTAATTTTATGCAACTTTCACTTTTATTTTTATTCAACTTCCATTTTTATTCAATTTACTTTTCTATTAAACTTCATTTTTTATTTAATTTCCAAATAGATCGTTAACGTATTGTGGTTTCTTGAATGAACTTCCATTTTTAATTTTCTGCAACATCCATTTTTATTTTTATTCGACTTCCATTTTTATTCAATTTACTTTTCTATTAAACTTCCTTTTTTATTTAATTTCCAAATAGATCGTTAAGGTATATTGGTTTCTTGAATGAACTTCCATTTTTAATTTTATGCAACTTTCATTTTCATTTTTATTTAACTTCTATTTTTATTCAATTTACTTTTCTATTAAACTTCATTTTTTATTTAATTTCCAAATAGATCGTTAAGGTATCGTGGTTTCTGGAATGAACTTCCATTTTTAATTTTATGCAACTTTCGTTTTTATTTTTATTCAACTTCCATTTTTATTTAATTTACTTTTCTATTAAACTTCCTTTTTTATTTAATTTCCTAATAGATCGTTAAGGTATCGTGGTTTCTGGAATGAACTTCCATTTTTAATTTTCCGCAACTTCCATTTTTCTTTCTATTCAACTTCCTTTTTCATTCAAGTTATTTTTTTATTCCACTTCCTTTTTTATTTAATTTCCTAATAGATCGTTAAGGTATCGTGGTTTCTGGAATGAACTTCCATTTTTAATTTTCTGCAACTTCCATTTTTCTTTCTATTCAACTTCCTTTTTCATTCAAGTTATTTTTTTATTCCACTTCCTTTTTTATTTAATTTCCAAATAAATCTTTAAGGTGTAGTGGTTTCTTGAATGAACTTCCATTTTTATTTTTATTTAACTTCCTCTTTTATTCAAGTTCTTTTTCGACTCAACTTCCTTTTTTATTTAATTTCCAAATAGATCGTTAAGGTATAGTGGTTTCTGGATTGAACTTCCATTTTTAATTTTCTGCAACCTCCATTTTTATTTTTATTCAACTTTTATTTTTATTCAATTTACTTTTCTATTCAACTTCCTTTTTTTATTTAATTTCGAAACAGATCGTTAAAGTATAGCGGTTTCTTGAATGAACTTACATTTTTAATTTTCTGCAACTTCCATTTTTATTTTTATTCGACTTCCATTTTTATTCAATTTACTTTTCTATTAAACTTCGTTTTTTATTTAATTTCCAAATAGATCGTTAAGGTATAGTGGTTTCTGGATTGAACTTTCATTTTAATTTTATGCAACATCCATTTTTATTTTTATTCGACTTCCATTTTTATTCAATTTACTTTTCTATTAAACTTCATTTTTTATTTAATTTCCAAATAGATCGTTAAGGTATAGTGGTTTCTTGAATGAACTTCCATTTTTAATTTTCTGCAACTTCCATTTTTATTCCATTTACTTTTCTATTCAACTTCCTTTTTTATTTATTTTCCAAATAGATCGTCCAGGTATAATGGTTTCTGGATCGAACTTCCATTTTTAATTTTATGCAACTTTCACTTTTATTTTTAATCAACTTCCATTTTTATTCAATTTACTTTTCTATTAAACTTCATTTTTTATTTAATTTCCAAATAGATCGTTAACGTATTGTGGTTTCTTGAATGAACTTCCAATTTTAATTTTCTGCAACATCCATTTTTATTTTTATTCGACTTCCATTTTTATTCAATTTACTTTTCTATTAAACTTCCTTTTTTATTTAATTTCCAAATAGATCGTTAAGGTATATTGGTTTCTTGAATGAACTTCCATTTTTAATTTTATGCAACTTTCATTTTCATTTTTATTTAACTTCTATTTTTATTCAATTTACTATTCTATTAAACTTCATTTTTTATTTAATTTCCAAATAGATCGTTAAGGTATCGTGGTTTCTGGAACGAACTTCCATTTTTAATTTTATGCAACTTTCGTTTTTATTTTTATTCAACTTCCATTTTTATTTAATTTACTTTTCTATTAAACTTCCTTTTTTATTTAATTTCCTAATAGATCGTTAAGGTATCGTGGTTTCTGGAATGAACTTCCATTTTTAATTTTCTGCAACTTCCATTTTTCTTTCTATTCAACTTCCTTTTTCATTCAAGTTATTTTTTTATTCCACTTCCTTTTTTATTTAATTTCCAAATAAATCTTTAAGGTGTAGTGGTTTCTTGAATGAACTTCCATTTTTATTTTTATTTAACTTCCTCTTTTATTCAAGTTCTTTTTCTACTCAACTTCCTTTTTTATTTAATTTCCAAATAGATCGTTAAGGTATAGTGGTTTCTGGATTGAACTTCCATTTTTAATTTTCTGCAACCTCCATTTTTATTTTTATTCAACTTTTATTTTTATTCAATTTAGTTTTCTATTCAACTTCCTTTTTTTATTTAATTTCGAAACAGATCGTTAAAGTATAGCGGTTTCTTGAGTGAACTTACATTTTTAATTTTCTGCAACTTCCATTTTTATTTTTATTCGACTTCCATTTTTATTCAATTTACTTTTCTATTAAACTTCGTTTTTTATTTAATTTCCAAATAGATCGTTAAGGTATAGTGGTTTCTGGATTGAACTTTCATTTTAATTTTATGCAACATCCATTTTTATTTTTATTCGACTTCCATTTTTATTCAATTTACTTTTCTATTAAACTTCATTTTTTATTTAATTTCCAAATAGATCGTTAAGGTATAGTGGTTTCTTGAATGAACTTCCATTTTTAATTTTCTGCAACTTCCATTTTTATTCCATTTACTTTTCTATTCAACTTCCTTTTTTATTTATTTTCCAAATAGATCGTCCAGGTATAATGGTTTCTGGATCGAACTTCCATTTTTAATTTTATGCAACTTTCACTTTAATTTTTATTCAACTTCCATTTTTATTCAATTTTCTTTTCTACTAAACTTCATTTTTTATTTAATTTCCAAATAGATCGTTAACGTATTGTGGTTTCTTGAATGAACTTCCATTTTTAATTTTCTGCAACTTCCATTTTTATTTTTATTCGACTTCCATTTTTATTCAATTTACTTTTCTATTAAACTTCCTTTTTTATTTAATTTCCAAATAGATCGTTAAGGTATAGTGGTTTCTTGAATGAACTTCCATTTTTAATTTTATGCAACTTTCATTTTCATTTTTATTTAACTTCCATTTTTATTCAATTTACTTTTCTATTAAACTTCATTTTTTATTTAATTTCCAAATAGATCGTTAAGGTATCGTGGTTTCTGGAATGAACTTCCATTTTTAATTTTATGCAACTTTCGTTTTTATTTTTATTCAACTTCCATTTTTATTTAATTTACTTTTCTATTAAACTTCCTTTTTTATTTAATTTCCTAACAGATCGTTAAGGTATCGTGGTTTCTGGAATGAACTTCCATTTTTAATTTTCTGCAACTTCCATTTTTCTTTCTATTCAACTTCCTTTTTCATTCAAGTTATTTTTTTATTCCACTTCCTTTTTTAATTAATTTCGAAGTAAATCTTTAAGGTGAAGTGGTTTCTTGAATGAACTTCCATTTTTATTTTTATTTAACTACCTCTTTTATTCAAGTTTTTTTTCCTACTCAACTTCCTTTTTTATTTAATTTCCAAATAGATCGTTAAGGTATAGTGGTTTCTGGATTGAACTTCCATTTTTAATTTTCTGCAACCTCCATTTTTATTTTTATTCAACTTTTATTTTTATTCAATTTACTTTTCTATTCAACTTCCTTTTTTTATTTAATTTCCAAACTGATCGTTAAAGTATAGCGGTTTCTTGAATGAACTTACATTTTTAATTTTCAGCAACTTCCATTTTTATTTTTATTCGACTTCCATTTTTATTCAATTTACTTTTCTATTAAACTTCCTTTTTTATTTAATTTCCAAATAGATCGTTAAGGTATAGTGGTTTCTGGAATTAACTTTCATTTTTAAATTTCTGCAACATCCATTTTTATTTTTATTCGACTTCCATTTTTATTCAATTTACTTTTCTATTCAACTTCCTTTTTTATTTAATTTCCAAATAGATCGTTAAGGTATAGTGGTTTCTGGATTGAACTTCCATTTTTAATTTTATGCAACTTTCATTTTTATTTTTATTCAACTTCCATTTTTATTCAATTTACTTTTCTATTAAACTTCATTTTTTATTTAATTTCCAAATAGATCGTTAACGTATTGTGGTTTCGTGAATGAACTTCCATTTTTAATTTTCTGCAACTTCCATTTTTATTTTTATTCAACTTCCATTTTTATTCAATGTATTTTTCTATTCAACTTCCTTTTTTATTTAATTTCCAAATAGATTATTGAGGTATAGTGGTTTCGGGATTGAACTTCCATTTTTAATTTTATGCAACTTTCGTTTTTATTTTTATTCAACTTCCATTTTTATTTAATTTACTTTTCTATTAAACTTCCATTTTTATTTAATTTCCAAATTGATTGTTAAGGTATCGTGGTTTCTGGAATGAACTTCTATTTTTAATTTTCTGCAACTTCCACTTTTATTTCTATTCAATTTCCTTTTTCATTCATGTTATTTTTCTATTCCACTTCCTTTTTTATTTAATTTCCAATTAAATCGTTAAGGTGTAGTGGTTTCTTGAATGAACTTCCATTTTAATTTTCTGCAACTTCCATTTTTCTTTTTATTTAACTTCCTTTTTAATTCAAGTTTTTTATCTACTCAACTTCCTTTTTTATTTAATTTCCAAATAGATCGTTAAGGTATAGTGGTTTCTGGATTGAACCTCCATTTTTAAATTTCTGCAACCACCGTTTTTATTTTTATTCAACTTTTATTTTTATTCAATTTACTTTTCTATTCACCTTCCTTTTTCTATTTATTTTCCAAATAGATCGTTAAGGTATTGCGGTTTCTTAAATGAACATACATTTTTAATTTTCTGTAACTTCCATTTTTATTTTTATTCAAATCATTTTTCTATTCAACTTGCTTTTATATTTAATTTCCAAATAGATCGTTCAGGTATAGTGGTTTCTTTAATGAACTTTCAATTTTAATTTTCTGGAACTTCCATTTGTATTTCTATTCAACTTCCTTATTTATTCAAGTTTCTTTTCAATTCAACTTCCTTTTTTATTTAATTTCCAAATAGATTCTTAAGGTATAGTGGTTTCTGGATTGAACTTCCATTTTAATTTTATACAACTTTCACTTTTATTTTTATTCAACTTCTATTTTTATTCAATTTACTTTGCTATTAAAATTGCATTTTTATTTAATTTCCAAATAGATCGTTAAGATATAGTGGTTTCTTGAATGAACTTCCATTTTTAATTTTCTGCAACTTCCATTTTTATTTTTATTCGACTTCCATTTTTATTCAATTTACTTTTCCATTCAACTTCCTTTTTTATTTAATTTTCAAATAGATCGTTAAGGTATAGTGGTTTCTGGATTGAACATCCGTTTTTAATTCTATGCAACTTTCACTTTTATTTTTATTCAACTTCCATTTTTATTCAATTTACTTTTCTATTAAACTTCATTTTTTATTTAATTTCCAAATAGATCATTAACGTATTGTGGTTTCTTGAATGAACTTCCATTTTTAATTTTTTGCAACTTCCATTTTTATTTTTATTCAACTTCCATTTTTATTCAATGTATTTTTCTATTCAACTTCCTTTTTTATTTAATTTCCAAATAGATCGTTAAGGTATAGTGGTTTCGGGATTGAACTTCCATTTTTAATTTCCTGCAACTTTCGTTTTTATTTTTATTCAACTTCCATTTTTATTTAATTTACTTTTCTATTAAATTCCTTTTTTATTTAATTTCCAAATAGATCGTTAATGTATAGTGGTTTCTTGAATGAACTTCCATTTTTAATTTTCTGCAACTTCCATTTTTATTTTTATTCAACTTCCATTTTTATTCAACGTATTTTCTATTCAACTTCCTTTTTTATTTAATTTTGAAATAGATCGTTAAGGTATAGTGGTTTCTTGAATGAACTTCCATTTTTAATTTTCTGCAACTTCCATTTTTATTTTTATTCGACTTCCATTTTTATTCAATTTACTTTTCTATTCAACTTCCTTTTTTATTTAATTTCCAAATAGATCGTTAAGGTATAATGGTTTATGGATTGAACTTCCATTTTTAATTTTATGCAACTTTCATTTTTATTTTTATTTCACTTCCATTTTTATTCAATTTACTTTTCTATTAAACTTCCTTTTTTATTTAATTTCCAAATAGGTCGTTAAGGTATAGTGGTTTATGGATTGAACTTCCATTTTTCATTTTATGCAACTTTCATTTTTATTTTTATTTAACTTCCATTTTTATTCAATTTACTTTTCTATTAAACTTCCTTTTTTATTTAATTTCCAAATAGATCGTTCAGGTATAGTGGTTTCTTGAATGAACTTCCATTTTTAATTTTCTGCAACTTCCATTTTTATTTTTATTCGACTTCCATTTTTACTCAAGTTATTTTTCTATTCAACTTCCTTTTTTTATTTAATTTTCAAATAGATCGTTAAGGTATAGTGACTTATTGAATGAACTTCCATTTTTAATTTTCTACAACTTCCATTTTTGTTTTTATTTAACTTCCTTTTTCATTCTAGTGTCTTTTCTACTCAACTTCCTTTTTTATATAATTTCCAAATAGACCGTTAAGGTATAGTGGTTTTTGGATTGCACTTCCATTTCTAATTTTATGCAACTTTCACTTTAATTTTTATTTAACTTCCATTTTTATTCAATTTACTTTTCTATTAAACTTCCTTTTTTATTTAATTTCCAAATAGATCGTTAAGGTATAGTTGTTTCTAGATTGAACTTCCATTTTTATTTTTCTGCACCTTCCATTTTTATTTTTGTTCGACTTCCATTTTTATTCAATTTACTTTTCTATTCAACTTCCTTTTTTATTTAATTTCCAAATAGATCATTAAGGTATAGTGGTTTATGGATTGAACTTTCATTTTTAATTTTATGCAACTTCCATTTATATTTTTATTTAACTTCCATTTTTATTCAATTTACTTTTCTATTAAACTTCCTTTTTTATTTAATTTCCAAATAGATAGTTAAGGTATAGTGGTTTCTGGATTGAACATCCATTTTTAATTTTCTGCACCTTCCATTTTTATTTTTATTTGACTTCCATTTTCATTCAATTTACTTTTCTATTCAACTTCCTTTTTTATTTAATTTCCAAACAGATCGTTAAGGTATAGTGGTTTTTGGATTGAACTTCCATTTTTAATTTTATGCAACTTTCATTTTTATTTTTATTCAACATCCATTTTTATTCAATTTACTTTTCTATAAAACTTCCTTTTTTATTTAATTTTCCAAATAGATCGTTAAGGTATAGTGGTTTCTTGAATGAATTTCCAGTCTTAATTTTCTGCAACTTCCATTTTTATTTTTATTCGACTTCCATTTTTACTCAAGTTATTTTTCTATGCAACTTCCTTTTTTATTTAATTTCCAAATAGATCGTTAAGGTATAGTGACTTCTTAATTGAACTTCCATTTTTGATTTTCTGCACCTTCCATTTTTATTTTTATTCGACTTCCATTTTTATTTAATTTCCAAATAGATCGTTAAGGTATAGTGACTTCTTGAATGAGCTTCCATTTTTAATTTTCTGCACCTTCCATTTTTATTTTTATTCGACTTCCATTTTTATTCATTTTACTTTTCTACTCAACTTCCTTTTTTTATTTAATTTCCAAATAGACCGTTAAGGTATAATGCTTTCTGGATTCAACTTCCATTTTTCATTTTATGCAACTTTTACTTTGGTTTTTATTCAACTTCCATTTTTATTCAATTTATTTTTCTATTAAACTTCATTTTTTATTTAATTTCTAAATAAATCATTAAGGTATAGTGGTATCTTGAATGAACTTCCATTTTTAATTTTCTGCAACTCCCATTTTTATTTTTATTCAACTTTCATTTTTATTTTTATTCAACTTCCATTTTTATTTAATTTACTTTTCTATTAAACTTCTTTTTTTATTTAATTTCCAAATAGATCGTTAAGGTATAGTGGTTTCTTGAATGATCATCCATTTTTAATTTTCTGCAACTTCCATTTTTGTTTTTATTCGACTTCCATTTTTACTCAAGTTATTTTTCTATTCAACTTCCTTTTTTATTTAATTTCCCAATAAATCCTTAAGGTATAGTGACTTCTTGAATGAACTTCCACTTTTAATTTTCTGAAACTTCCATTTTTATTTTTATTTAACTTCCTTTTTTATTCATGTTTTTTTTCTACTCAACTTCCTTTTTTATTTAATTTCCAAATAGATCGTTAAGGTATAGTGGTTTCTGGATTGAACTTTCATTTTTAATTTTCTCCAACTTCCATTTTTATTTTTATTCAATTTACTTTTCTATTCAACTTCCTTTCTTTATTTATTTTCCAAACAGATCATTAAGGTATAGCGGTTTCTTGAATGAACTTACATTTTTAATTTTCTGCAACTTTCATTTTTATTTATATTCGACTTCCATTTTTATTCAATTTACTTTTCTATTAAACTTCCTTTTTTATTTAATTTCCAAATAGATCGTTAAGGTATAGTGGTTTGTTGAATGAACTTCCATTTTTAATTTTCTGCAACTTCCATTTTCATTTTTATTCGACTTCCATTTTTATTCAATTTACTTTTCTATTCGACTTCCTTTTTTATTTAATTTCCAAATAGATCGTTAAGGTATAGTGGTTTCTTGAATGAACTTCCATTTTTAATTTTATGCAACTTTCATTTTCATTTTAATTTAACTTCCATGTTTATTCAATTTTCTTTTCTATTCAACTTCCTTTTTTATTTAATTTTCAAATAGATCGTTAAGGTATAGTGGTTTCCGGATTGAACTTCCATTTTTAATTTTCTGCACCTTCCATTTTTATTTTTATTCGACTTCCATTTTTATACAATTTACTTTTCTATTGAACTTCTTTTTATATTTAATTTCCAAATAGATCATTAAGGTATAGTGGTTTATGGATTGAACTTCCATTTTTAATTTTATGCAAATTTCATTTTTATTTTTATCCAGCTTCCATTTTTATTCAATTTACTTTTCTATTAAACTTCCTTTTTTTTTTAATTTCCAAATAGATCGTTAAGGTATAGTGGTTTCTTGAATGATCTTCCATTTTTAATTTTCTGCCACTTCCATTTTTACTCAAGTTATTTTTCTATTTAACTTCCTTTTTTATTTAATTTCCTAATAGATCGTTAAGGTATAGTGACTTCTTGAATGAACTTCCATTTTTAATTTTCTGCACCTTCCATTTTTATTTTTATTCGACTTCCATTTTTATTCATTTTACTTTTCTACTCAACTTCCTTTTTTTATTTAATTTCCAAATAGACCGTTAAGGTATAATGCTTTCTGGATTCAACTTCCATTTTTCATTTTATGCAACTTTTACTTTGATTTTTATTCAACTTCCATTTTTATTCAATTTATTTTTCTATTAAACTTCATTTTTTATTTAATTTCTAAATATATCATTAAGGTATAGTGGTATCTTGAATGAACTTCCATTTTTAATTTTCTGCAACTCCCATTTTTATTTTTATTCAACTTTCATTTTTATTTTTATTAAACTTTCATTTTTATTTAATTTACTTTTCTATTAAACTTCTTTTTTTATTTAATTTCCAAATAGATCGTTAAGGTATAGTGGTTTCTTGAATGATCATCCATTTTTAATTTTCTGCAACTTCCATTTTTATTTTTATTCGACTTCCATTTTTACTCAAGTTATTTTTCTATTCAACTTCCTTTTTTATTTAATTTCCCAATAAATCCTTAAGGTATAGTGACTTCTTGAATGAACTTCCACTTTTAATTTTCTGAAACGTCCATTTTTATTTTTATTTAACTTCCTTTTTTATTCAAGTTTTTTTTCTACTCAACTTCCTTTTTTATGTAATTTCCAAATAGATCGTTAAGGTATAGTGGTTTCTGGATTGAACTTCCATTTTTATTTTTATTCAACTTTTATTTTTATTCAATTAACTTTTCTATTCAACTTCCTTCCTTTATTTATTTTCCAAACAGATCATTAAGGTATAGCGGTTTCTTGAATGAACTTACATTTTTAATTTTCTGCAACTTTCATTTTTATTTATATTCGACTTCCATTTTTATTCAATTTACTTTTCTATTAAACTTCCTTTTTTATTTAATTTCCAAATAGATCGTTAAGGTATAGTGGTTTGTTGAATGAACTTCCATTTTTAATTTTCTGCAACTTCCATTTTCATTTTTATTCGACTTCCATTTTTATTCAATTTACTTTTCTATTCGACTTCCTTTTTTATTTAATTTCCAAATAGATCGTTAAGGTATAGTGGTTTCTTGAATGAACTTCCATTTTTAATTTTATGCAACTTTCATTTTCATTTTTATTTAACTTCCATGTTTATTCAATTTTCTTTTCTATTCAACTTCCTTTTTTATTTAATTTTCAAATAGATCGTTAAGGTATAGTGGTTTCCGGATTGAACTTCCATTTTTAATTTTCTGCACCTTCCATTTTTATTTTTATTCGACTTCCATTTTTATACAATTTACTTTTCTATTGAACTTCTTTTTATATTTAATTTCCAAATAGATCATTAAGGTATAGTGGTTTATGGATTGAACTTCCATTTTTAATTTTATGCAAATTTCATTTTTATTTTTATCCAGCTTCCATTTTTATTCAATTTACTTTTCTATTAAACTTCCTTTTTTTTTTTTAATTTCCAAATAGATCGTTAAGGTATAGTGGTTTCCTGAATGAACTTCCATTTTTAATTTTCTGCCACTTCCATTTTTATTTTTATTCGACTTCCATTTTTACTCAAGTTATTTTTCTATTTAACTTCCTTTTTTATTTAATTTCCTAATAGATCGTTAAGGTATAGTGACTTCTTGAATGAACTTCCATTTTTAATTTTCTACAACTTTCATTTTTATTTTTATTCAACTTTTATTTTTATTCAATTTACTTTTCTATTTAACTTCCTTTTTTTATTTAATTTCCAAACAGATCGTTAAGGTATAGCGGTTTATTCAATGAACTTACATTTTTAATTTTCTGCAACTTCCATTTTTATTTTTATTCGACTTCCATTTTTATTCAAGTCATTTTTCTATTCAACTTCCTTTTTTATTTAATTTCCAAATAGATCGTTCAGGTATAGTGGTTTCTTTAATGAACTTTCAATTTTAATTTT
Source organism: Camellia sinensis (assembly GCF_055761805.1). Taxonomy (NCBI): domain Eukaryota; kingdom Viridiplantae; phylum Streptophyta; class Magnoliopsida; order Ericales; family Theaceae; genus Camellia; species Camellia sinensis. Next base: position 682,876 of record NC_138962.1, on the reverse strand, counting down.
CTGCAACTTCCATTTGTATTTCTATTCAACTTCTTTATTTATTCAAGTTTCTTTGTATTCAACATCCTTTTTTATTTAATTTCCAAATAGATTGTTAAGGTATAGTGGTTTCTGGATTGAACTTCCATTTTAATTTTATACAACTTTCACTTTTATTTTTATTCAACTTCTATTTTTATTCAATTTACTTTTCTATTAAACTTCCTTTTTTATTTAATTTCCAAATAGATCGTTAAGGTATAGTGGTTTCTTGAATGAACTTCCATTTTTAAATTTCTGCAACATCCATTTTTATTTTTATTCGACTTCCATTTTTATTCAATTTACTTTTCTATTCAACTTCCTTTTTTATTTAATTTCCAAATAGATCGTTAAGGTATAGTGGTTTCTGGATTGAACTTCCATTTTTATTCAATTTACTTTTATAGTAAAATTCATTTTTTATTTAATTTCCAAATAGATCGTTAACGTATTGTGGTTTCTTGAAGAACTTCCATTTTTAATTTTCTGCAACTTCCATTTTTATTTTTATTCAACTTCCATTTTTATTCAATGTATTTTTCTATTCAACTTCCTTTTTTATTTAATTTCCAAATAGATCGTTAAGGTATAATGGTTTCTCCAATGAACTTCCAATTTTAATTTTCTGTAACTTACATTTTTATTTCTAGTCAACTTCTTTTTTTATTTAATTTCCAAATAGATCGTTAAGGTATCGTGGTTTCTGGAATGAACTTCCATTTTTAATTTTCTGCAACTTCCATTTTTATTTCTATTCAATTTCCTTTTTTATTCATGTTATTTTTCTATTCCATTTCCTTTTTTATTTAATTTCCAAATAAATCCTTAAGGTGTTGTGGTTTCTTGAATGAACTTCCATTTTTAATTTTCTGTAACTTCCATTTTTATTTTTATTTAACTTCCTTTTTTATTCAAGTTTTTTTTCTATTCAACTTCCATTTTTATTTAATTTCCAAATAGATCGTTAAGGCATAGTGGTTTCGGGATTGAACTTCCATTTTTAATTTTCTGCAACTTCCATTTTTATTTTTATTCAATTTACTTTTCTATTCAACTTCCTTTTTTTATTTAGTTTCCAAACAGATCGTTAAGGTATTGCGGTTTCTTAAATGAACTTACATTTTTAATTTTCTGCAACTTCTATTTTTATTTTTATTCGACTTCCATTTTTATTCAAGTCATTTTTCTATTCAACTTCCTTTTATATTTAATTTCCAAATAGATTTTTCAGGTATAGTGGTTTCTTTAATGAACTTTCAATTTTAATTTTCTGCAACTTCCATTTGTATTTCAATTCAACTTCTTTATTTATTCAAGTTTCTTTTCTATTCAACTTCCTTTTTTATTTAATTTCCTAATAGATTGTTAAGGTATAGTGGTTTCTGGATTGAACTTCGATTTTTATTTTTCAGCAACTTTCACTTTTATTTTTATTCAACTTCCCTTTTTATTCAATTTACTTTTCTATTAAACTTCATTTTTTATTTAATTTCCAAATAGATCGTTAAGGTATAGTGGTTTCTTGAATGAACTTCCATTTTTAATTTTCTGCAACTTTCATTTTTATTTTTATTCGACTTCCATTTTTATTCGATTTACTTTTCTATTCAACTTCCTTTTTTATTTAATTTCCAAATAGATCGTTAAGGTATAGTGGTTTATGGATTGAACTTCCATTTTTAATTTTCTGCAACTTTCGTTTTTATTTTTATTAAACTTCCATTTTTATTCAATTTACTTTTCTATTAAACTTCCTTTTTTATTTAATTTCCAAATAGGTCGTTAAGGTACAGTGGTTTATGGATTGAACTTCCATTTTTCATTTTATACAACTTTCATTTTTATTTTTATTTAACTTCCATTTTTATTCAATTTACTTTTCTATTAAACTTCCTTTTTTATTTAATTTCCAAATAGATCGTTAAAGTATAGTGGTTTCTGGATTGAACTTCCATTTTTAATTTTCTGCACCTTCCATTTTTATTTTTATTCGACTTCCATTTTTATTCAATTTACTTTTATATTCAACTTCCTTTTTTATTTTATTTCCAAATAGATCGTTAAGGTATAGTGGTTTATGGATTGAACATCCATTTTTAATTTTATGCAACTTTCATTTTTATTTTTATTCAACTTCCATTTTTATTCAATTTACTTTTCTATTAAACTTCCTTTTTTATTTAATTTCCAAATAGATCGTTAAGGTATAGTGTCTTCTTGAATGATCTTCCATTTTTAATTTTCTGCAACTTCCATTTTTATTTTTCTTCGACTTCCATTTTTACTCAAGTTATTTTTCTATTCAACTTCCTTTTTTTATTTAATTTCCAAATAGATCGTTAAGGTATAGTGACTTCTTGAACGAACTTCCATTTTTAATTTTTTGCAACTTCCATTTTTGTTTTTATTTAACTTCCTTTTTCATTCTAGTTTCTTTTCTACTCAACTTCCACTTTTATATAATTTCCAAATAGACCGTTAAGGTATAGTGGTTTTTGGATTGCACTTCTATTTTTAATTTTATGCAACTTTCACTTTTATTTTTGTTTAACTTCCATTATTATTCAATTTACTTATCTATTAAACTTCATTTTTTACTTAATTTCCAAACATATCGTTAAGGTATAGTGGTTTCTGCATTGAACTTCCATTTTTAATTTTCTGCACCTTCCATTTTTATTTTTATTCGACTTCCATTTTTATTCAATTTACTTTTCTATTCAACTTCTTTTTTATTTAATTTTCAAATAGATCATTAAGGTATAGTGGTTTATGGAATGAACTTCCATTTTTAATTTTATGCAACTTTCATTTTTATTTTTATTTAACTTCCATTTTTATTCAATTTACTTTTCTATTAAACTTCCTTTTTTATTTAATTTCCTAATAGATCGTTAAGGTATGGTAGTTTCTGGATTGAACTTCCATTTTTAATTTTCTGCACCTTCCATTTTTATTTTTATTCGACTTCCATTTTTATTCAATTTACTTTTCTATTCAACTTCCTTTTTTATTTAATTTCCAAATAGATCGTTAAGGTATAGTGGTTTATAGATTGAACTTCCATTTTTAATTTTATGCAACATTCATTTTTATTTTTATTCAACTTCCATTATTATTCAATTTACTTTTCTATTAAACTTCCTTTTTTATTTAATTTTCCAAATAGATCGTTAAGGTATAGTGGTTTCTTGAATGATCTTCCAGTTTTAATTTTCTGCAACTTCCATTTTTATTTTTATTCGTCTTTCATTTTTACTCAAGTTATTTTTCTATGCAACTTCCTTTTTTATTTAATTTCCATATAGATCGTTAAGGTATAGTGACTTCTTGAATGAACTTCCATTTTTAATTTTCTGCACCTTCCATTTTTATTTTTATTCGACTTCCATTTTTATTCAATTTACTTTTCTACTCAACTTCCTTTTTTATTTAATTTCCAAATAGACCGTTAAGGTATAGTCCTTTCTGGATTGAACTTCCATTTCTCATTTTATGCAACTTTCACTTTTATTTTTATTCCACTTCCATTTTTATTCAATTTACGTTTCTATTAAACTTCATTTTTTATTTAATTTCTAAATAGATCATTAAGGTATAGTGGTATCTTGAATGAACTTCCATTTTTAATTTTCTGCAACTCCCATTTTTATTTTTATTCGACTTTCATTTTTATTTTTATTCAACTTCCATTTTTATTTAATTTACTTTTCTATTAAACTTCCTTTTTTATTTAATTTCCAAATAGATCGTTAAGGTATAGTGGTTTCTTGAATGAACTTCCGCTTTTAATTTTCTGCAACTTCCATTTTTATTTCTATTCAACTTCCATTTTTATTCATGTTATTTTTCTATTCAACTTCCTTTTTTATTTTATTTCCAAATAAATCGTTAAGGTACAGTGGTTTCTTGAATGAACTTTCATTTTTAATTTTTTGCAACTTCCATTTTTATTTTTATTCAACTTTTTTTTTTATTCAAGTTTCTTTTCTATTCAACTTCCTTTTTTATTTAATTTCCAAATAGGTAGTTAAGGTATAGTGGTTTCTGGATTGAGCTTCCATTTTTAATTTAATGCAACTTTCACTTTTATTTTTTTTCAACTTCCATTTTTATTCAATTTACTTTTCTATTAAACTTCATTTTTTATTTAATTTCCAAATAGATCGTCAAGGTATAGTGGTTTCTTGAATGAACTTTCAATTTTATTTTTCTGCAACTTCCATTTTTATTTCTATTCAACTTCTTTTTTTATTCAAGTTTCTTTTCTATTCAACTTCCTTTTTTATTTAATTTCCAAATAGATCGTTAAGGTATAGTGGTTTCTGGACTGAACTTCCATTTTTAATTTAATGCAACTTTCACTTTTATTTTTTTTCAACTTCCATTTTTATTCAATTTACTTTTTTATTAAACTTCCTTTTTTATTTAATTTCCAAATAGATCGTTAAGGTATAGTGATTTCTGGATTGAACTTCCATTTTTAATTTTCTGCACCTTCCATTTTTATTTTTATTCGACTTCCATTTTTATTCAATTTACATTTATATTCAACTTCCTTTTATATTTAATTTCCAAATAGATCGTTAAGGTATAGTGGTTTATGGATTGAACATCCATTTTTAATTTTATGCAACTTTCATTTTTATTTTTATTCAACTTCCATTTTTATTCAATTTACTTTTCTATTAAACTTCCTTTTTTATTTAATTTCCAAATAGATCGTTAAGGTATAGTGTCTTCTTGAATGATCTTCCATTTTTAATTTTCTGCAACTTCCATTTTTATTTTTCTTCGACTTCCATTTTTACTCAAGTTATTTTTTCTATTCAACTTCCTTTTTTTATTTAATTTCCAAATAGATCGTTAAGGTATAGTGACTTCTTGAACGAACTTCCATTTTTAATTTTTTGCAACTTCCATTTTTGTTTTTATTTAACTTCCTTTTTCATTCTAGTTTCTTTTCTACTCAACTTCCATTTTTATATAATTTCCAAATAGACCGTTAAGGTATAGTGGTTTTTGGATTGCACTTCCATTTTTAATTTTATGCAACTTTCACTTTTATTTTTATTTAACTTCCATTGTTATTCAATTTACTTATCTATTAAACTTCCTTTTTTACTTAATTTCCAAACATATCGTTAAGGTATAGTGGTTTCTGCATTGAACTTTCATTTTTAATTTTCTGCACCTTCCATTTTTATTTTTATTCGACTTCCATTTTTATTCAATTTACTTTTCTATTCAACTTCTTTCACTACAACAAATTTGGGATTTAAAGACGAAACAAATTTGTCCCAAAATGTATATATTTCGTCACCCAAAGTAATTACGACGAACATTTTTCGTCACCCGTTTTGTCGCCAAAGGGTCGTCGCTAAAGGGTCTTAGAGACGAAAAAAAAAATTCGTCATTGAAAATGATAAATTTATGACGAATTTTTTTGTCTCCAATACACTTTGTTGGGAACATACTTGTAAGTAATTAGTGACAAAATATTTTGTCATTAAAGGAGAAATTAGAGACAAAAGTATTTCGTCATAAATATAAGAAATAGAGACGAAATAATTTTGTCACGTTTAATATAAATGAAGACGAAATTTTTTTGTCAAAGAAGCTACCAATAGAGACAAAAACAAATTCATCATTAAAAATGAAAAATTTGTGACGAATTTTTTTGTCTCCAATACACTTTGTTGGGAACATACTTGTAAGTAATTAGCGACAAAATATTTTGTCATTAAAGGAATAAATTAGAGACAAAAGTATTTTGTCATAAATGTAAGAAATAGAGATGAAATAATTTTGTCACGTTTAATATAAACGAAGACAAAAAAAAAAATTGTCAAAGAAGCTACCAATAGAGACAAAAACAAATTCATCATTAAAAATGATAAATTTGTGACGAATTTTTTTGTCTCCAATACATTCTGTTGGGAACATACTTGGAAGTAATTAGCGACAAAATATTTTGTCATTTAAAGAGAAATTAGAGACAAAAGTATTTTGTCATAAAAATAAGAAATGGAGACAAAATAATTTTGTCACGTTTAATATAAACGAAGACGAAATTTTTTTGTCAAAGAAGCTACCAATAGAGACAAAAATAAATTCGTCATTAAAAATAATGAAATAATGTCAAAAAAAATTCGTCACACATTGAGGGTAATAGTGACAAAATGTGACAATATTTTTTGTCACGACAAATTCATTTAGCGACGAAATAAAGAATTCATGACAAAATTAATCATCCACCTAAGCTAAATAAGAGACAAAAAAAAACCTTCTTTAGGGATGAAAAATTTTGTCAATAATTCCATAATATTTTTTTCCACATTATATACCTATTTTATCAAAATCTAAATTTTAGTTCAACAAATATGACCCTGTTCATGTTGAAACCTATTGAATATAACAATTCCATCACAACTTAACCTAACCTGTTATCAACACATTTACGAATTAACAAAATGAAGATATCCATTCATCATTACAAATAATTTCATCCTAATACAATAAAATAATGAAATATCCACAAAATATCCAAAAGTTATAACTTGTTCAATTCCACCAAAAATCCAACAATAACTAGTGCAACTCCAAAAAGTATGTGTATCCTTATCAAACAAAAATGAACATTCAAGCAAATTACATCATTGTTGCACGTCAAAAATGCCACTCTAATCCAATCTGCAAAAAAATAAATTAAAAGTTTTAGTAATTAATCAATTATACAAAAGATTAAAAACATTAGTAACTCATCAATTTACAATTAGATCAATTATACAATTTATCCCTGTAACAGACTTTTTTTGAGATTATGAGAACAAAAAATTAATTTTAAGGCTAATTCACAAATGGTGCATCCCATTAATGTGTCGTAAGTTCATACAACTTATATTGGTCCCTCCCAAGGTGCATCCCATTAATGTGTAATAGCTTACCGCTCAGGTGCTAAACTTGAGTTATCATCACCACTGGAGAAAGAAAGAAGATCAATGAGTGTGGATGGGGGTTCCGTAGTCAAAATTATAAGCTACATCTTCACGCTATTTGCAAGGGGCAAAAAAGAAAAAAGAGAAAAGAGAAGCACTAGGTTAATATTGCAGAAACAGCAAAATCAAAGCCAATCAACAGTTAGGACTCTCACTGACAAATCTTCTCAATCTAATCCTAGTTGCATAAAGTCTAATAAAAGTTCAATTTCAATATCTGAAATGTTTCACTGCTTTGCCTTTGTATTACCAAGTTAGTAAAAAAAATTTATGAAACCATTTGAAGCATAAAACAACCATCGTAAGTGAGTGGTAAGTCTCCCAAACACACAACAACACAACTCTCGAATGAGCCATACCAGCAAGCACAACAAGTTAACAATCATCCAAGTAGACAAATTACTACAACTAAAAGAACAACAAGGTCTTTAACACTCAATCCCTGGGATGCAAAAATTGTTTTGAGGAGAGTGATGTTGCCAAAGTTCTATGATGAACTTGTGTTGTAATGTATGACAACATTATTGGAATATATATTCTAACTAACAATATTCTAACTAACAATATTCAGTTTTTTTCCACAATATTCACCCTTAATATTTTAAAATCACTAGAATAATACAAATCCATTAATAGCTACGCAATGTTTAAAACATTTCTCCATTACCGAAACCAAAATTTAACCAATGCAATTTCATGAAGCCCATCCCCAAAACCAAAAAAAACAACTTGGCGAGTTTACATTGTGTGGGGGAGGAGGGTGAAAGAGAAGGGCAGGGGGTCATCATCTATCTTACAAAGCATTGGACTTGGCCTTACTGCAATTTTGTTAGCCCATAATTACTTGTCAATTTAGCATGTAGACTTTTTCAATATGATTAGTGTGCCTTTTGCTCTGTCATCTTCACTTATTGATAACAGCCTTAGTTGTTAAAAGAAGTGTAGACTTCTATCTTTGACCTCATTACGAGATGACAAACCTCCACTAATGATAGAATTAAAATAGTTATAGCATAATAAAAAATTAAATTGAGATAATTTTTTGGCTATGGAAGGAAAAATTGAACTTACCCAACTCTCTTGGAATGACTTGAATTGCGGTCCATTATAAGGCGTACATCTCAGACCTGGAACTATAATTCAACGGTATTAGAAATACTCAACACAAATAATTAGTTCACCATCAAACGTAATATACCATCACATATTACGTTATAGCCCCACAGTGAGTAGCCCAAGAAGCACGAAACTTAGGAAGTGGATACATCATACATGACAGTATTGACACGGTAGGAAGTGGATACATCATACATGATTTACATTAACACTCTGACTAGCCATACTTGAAAATGACATAAAGGGGTAAAAAAGTGCAAGTAACCATGATAGACTACAATGCTTAGTACATACTGCAGTGATGCATCAAGGCTAACTGAAAATTCATTTTCAAAGATAAATCCAAGTGACAGTATTGGAGAGCAAAGTAATGATTGTTGGGCCCCTTTCCTAAGGTCTTAAATTTTCTGGACTACTGGTGTTTGTCTAATAAGGTGTCAAACCACAGGTTAATAAAGGTCTTAGGTTCAAGTTCTATATATGCATTTGTTTCCTTGTTGGCATTTTGCTTCTCCACATGTTAGGATGTTTTCATCTCCACATGCAAGACGGGATTGCACATGACGAGGGTGTCGGAGAGCTCAATATGCATTGTTGGGCCTCTTTCCACACAACTTGACCTTTTGGGATTAGTGGCGATCTAACAGAAGTAACATATAAGGTTGAATTCGTCAATAAGCTAGGTGTTATATGAGCAGTCCCTCGAAAAGTTAGATATCATAATAAGTTGATAGCATGCATTATGAGATACAAATAAAAAATAAAATCAAAACTATAAAATATAAAAATTATAAAATTATAATCCGTAAATCACTTAAATATACTAAACAATTCAAACATTCTGAATTCCATAATTTCATTCATATTTCTTATGCTAATGAAATAAAAGAAAAACATTTACCTTAATAATCACTTGATTTCAAGAATCAGGGCCTAAAATGAATAGATGAGAGTAGAATCCAATCTTTGTTGAACAAATCTAACCTAAAACAGAGTAGATAATTACACATACACCAGATTAGCAGAGCAGAATAGCATATATAGCAGATACACCAGAACAGAGAACAGCAACAAACTGTTGAGCTAAAATTACCAAGAAATGGCATATAATTACCTTTAGAAGCATGGACTAGAATAACAATTAAAGATTTCTTCTTTTCCAATTCAAGAAGTGTGTTTAAGAAAAAATACAAAAGAATCAAGTTCCAACATTTCAATTGACGATGATGAGGGGGAAAAAACTTTAAATTAAGAGAGAGAACCAAATTTACTTGTCCGGAAAAGCAGCAGAGTTGAAAGGGCACATATGACTAACCTCTTTCAAATTTCCATTGTTGGAGAGTAATTTCTTGTTACTACTGTACATGACAGTTGGCTTATCTAATGCAGCAAATACATGTGTTGTATTCTTTGATGAGAAAATGCAGAGTGTTATAGGCTGGGTCCCAAGGGACAAGATAAAGGACAAAACCTGTGTTTCTAGCTCAGTCAAATGGGCTTGTTTTCTTCTTCTAGAGTGTCTAGCTAATTCTCTATTAGAAAGCATTCTGAAAAACACACAACAACGAGTATTCTAGGAAGAGAAGCAAAGAGAATGTACACATGCATAAATACTCGGCTAAAAGGTGATAAAAAAGAAACTAGTATGTTGATCAACTTGTGCAGAATTACACTATTTAATAAACTCTCCGTCTCCAAGCAAAATAAATAAATAAATAAACTCTGTTGGAACAATCTAACTACCAATTTTTGTCTTTGTGTGCTTTCATCAGTCCAGTGATTTCAAGAGTAATGTAATGTAGCTCAAGGTTTTAAAAGGGGCAAGGCAAGTTCAAGATTTGTCGAAACATGAAACTTTCTTAGGTCTCATCAATCCAGTATTTACAATCCTAATTGAGGTGCCTAATTGATGTATAATATTCAAATATATGACATATAATAAATATATAAAAACAAGTAATCTATGTCACTTTTAACGTCCACAATTTACAAGAATAGCTAATATATAAAATTCAATAGTATGAATCATGAAACTATTGAAACTATAATTGCAAAAAAAAAAAAAAATACATATCTATACTATTATATAAAGCGCACAACTCTTTGAAACTTTGTCACGAGTTTTTCTATGCCTAGAATACCCTGTCAAATCTCATTGCTTCAAGCTTGGTAACTGCCATAAGCTTGGTAACTGCCATGATTGATCTAATGGCTTCACACACACACGTGGCATGGGCAGTCACTGCCTGTTACGGCTGAATTTCACAAGTGTAACATGTCCAACTTCCGAAAAATTAGAAGCTTGGATCGTCTAATTTTTTATGATGTTAGAAGAAGAAAAGACTTACATTTGATAGTAAAGAAGAAAAGACTCCCTTTCCAAACAAGAATTTCCTCCTTTCAATCTCAAGATTTGCCAAGTATGGACATCTTGCAGAGTCAGTACTGGCTTCTGCGAATAACTTTTGTACAAAAGCTGGCGCAATTAATATATGAGAATCAAACTGCACACATCCAAGTCACACAAATCAAATTCAGCATAAACTTTTGTGGAAAGAACTGTACCAAACAATAATTTATGTAATGCAAGGATTAAAATGTGCACCACTTCATCTGACAAGTGCGCAAGCTTGCAGTCCACAGATTTTGATGGATGAATTGGATCACTATCAGCACCATTACACTAGCTACTGTCATCCTCGAGCAAACAGCCTAAGTAATCCAGGAAACACTCCTAATCATCAGGGCTGCCAGATAAATAAACAAAATTAATGGTTTGGAATACATGTGTAGATGTAGCATCAACTACATCAGAAAGAGGGTAGAGATGATGCAACCACAAGTCCAGAAAAAAACCAATGCAAGAAACCCAAGTTATTGGGTAAAGAATATGCAAAGAATATTGTATGGATGCAACTCACTCTACTCTTCAAGGAAGGATCCCAAAAAAAATTCAGATCATTCTAGAAGAATGTAGGCACAAGATATAACGAATGTGAGGATAGGATATTATTTAGAACTTAAGTTAGGCCTCATTTGGGAATTGTTTTTTTAAGTGGCTTTTTAACTTTTTGAAAAAAGTTACTAAGATGTTCAATTTTTTTTTTTAGTGGCTAAGTTGCCAAACAAAGCCTTACTAATCTGTCGAAGGAAGGATAAGGGGAGAACTCAGCTCATTACACCATTAAAGACCAAATTTTGGGACCGCATAAAGTGATTGGTCCATTCAAGCAAGAAATGATGCACCCATGAACAAAGTTAAAGGCACAAAAATGAAACAAACGGGGAGCAACCAAGGGAAACAGAAGCTAGCACATTATTAATTCAATAAGGGGAAGGAGAGATCAAGTTGCTAATTATGAATAAATAAAATCATTGTAAGAAACATTAAAATTATCATAATATCAAATGAAAAACAGTAAGATATTGCAAAGTATTCTTGTAATCAGATACATCAAAACAGTAATTTTTTGATGTACAAAGGGTTGACTAATTTTAACCTACATTTTATTACAAAACAGTAAGATATTGCAAAGTATTCTTGTAATCAGATAAGATCACGAAAACTCACACAGAAAATATGGTAATGCAGAGAGTTTTATACTTGGAAAGCATAGTTTAAGGAAAAGAATGCAAAATAGAAAACAATTACCTTCATTTGGGTGCGCTTGTTTTGGAACCAAAACTTGATTTGCAGAGGCTCTAACCCCAATTCACGGCTCAGTTCCTTCCTTTGCTTGTCATCCGGGTGTGGACACTCTTTGAAGAAACTAAAAACCAAAAAATTCAAAAAAAAAAAAAAACATAAAAGAGGCTAAAAAAGTTAGGTCTAAAGATGCTTTGAAGAAGAATATCATAAACAAGCTTCTTTTTTTTTTTTTTCCCCCTCCCAAATCTTTACAAAAAACACAAACAGCACAAAAATGTTAATAAGTTTGATATGAGCGCTTGCTTACGCTTCCATTTCTTGGATCTGATGCTGAGTATGACGGTGATACCGCTTTTTCCTCTTCCTCGAATTGGGGTCTTGATCCTCACCGGAGCCTCCCTCATGGTTGTCGCTGCCAGATTTGCTATCGAATTCATCATCTCTCATCCTTCCGACATCACTTTCTGCAGTGCTTTGGGCAATCTCCAGTGGATTAAGCTGGCCGTCCATCAAGTTAGACTGCAAAACATCTATGAATCACAAGGAATTCCAGGCGTACTGTTTATATGTTTGCTTGTACCACTCAAGAGACAGAAAAACATACTCTCCAAGAATGTTTTATTTCACGTATATATGTATGTGTGTTGTGTGTGTACAGAAAAACTAGGACTAGAAATGTAAGGAAAGAATAGAGAAACCCTATTTGATGTGAAGAAACGAAATTGAGTAAAAACCTCTGTGTCTGTTTGCTTTCCAAGGTAAACCCGCGTTGAAAAATACATCAATCCCCTTATTAATAATTTTTTTTTTTTTTGCTAGACCAAATACATCAAAAAATGAGATAACTTCAATCATACAAATCACAAATATTTTTATGCTATCTAATTACAATAATATTTTTTTCATAATAAAAAAAATAATTGTAAAGAAGAACCATTAAAATAGTAAATAAAACGATTAAATAATTATCAGGGGTCTCCCAAAAGACATGGGGATTTGGAGAAATTAATAAATGCTGAGATTTTTTTTTAAATCAAAAAATTAGAAAATTATGATTAAGATATTAGACCTCCCATAAGGCTTGTGGCTTAAAAACTTCCTTTTGCTTAATATATAGTATAGACTAGCATATCACCCGTGCTATGAACAGATTGTGTTAACAATTATCTATATATGTGAATTGTGATTTTTAAATGTTTTATTTTTTTATTTTAAATGTCTTGTTTTTTTCCTTTTTTTATATTATATTAAAGTTTAATATTTTGATAATAATCATGTGTGTTGGACTTTTCAAGAAATTAAATGTCTTTTTTTTTAATTATATTATATTAAAGTTTAATATTTTGATAATAATCATATGTGTTGGACTTTTCAAGAAAAATTTTTTATACTTGTTTTTAATGCATTAAAGTATTATTATAAGGAATAATAATCATATGTGTTGAGACTTTTCAAGAAATTCATATGTGTTGGATTTCAAAAAAACAATTTATACTTGTTCTTAATGAATTAAAGTGTTATTATGAGGGTAAGACTTGGGGTTGGGAGAAGTTAATAAATGTTAAGTTTTTTTTTTTAAAATCAAAAAATCAGGAAATTTAGATTGGGAGATTAGAACTCCCACAAGGCTTGGGGGTTAGAAACCCCATTTTTCTTAATATATAGATATAGATAGATAGATAGATAGATAGATAGATAGATAGATTTAATAAGAATTTATGTTTGTTTTAGATATTTTTTTAATATACAAATTATTTTTTTAAGATTTTTTTATAAAAATAATTTAACAATCTCGTCACTAGCCATAGTGTATGAGAGAAGTTAAAAAGGGCATAGGAGTAGATATAGGAAAAGTCAAAAAGTGGGTTGGGAGAAGTCAACAAATGCTGAGCTTTTTTTTTTAAAATAAATAAATCAGGAAATTTAGATTGGGATATTGGAGCTCCCATAGGGCTTGGGGTTAGAAACCCCATTTTCCTTAATATATAGAAGATATAGATAGATAGATAGATAGATAGATAGATAGATAGATAGATTTAATAAAAATTTATGTCTGTTTTAGATATTTTGGATGAGATCTTATAAAAAAAAGTGTAGACATGAATGCCCTCCTATGTTATTGTGTTTATAATTATCTATATATGTGAATTGTGATTTTTAAATATTTTTTTTAAATTTCTTCTTTTTTTCCTTTTTTATATTATATTAAAGTTTAATATTTTGATAACAATCATATGTGTTGGACTTTTCAAGGAATTAAATGTCTTTTTTTTATTATATTATATTAAAGTTTAATATTTTGATAATAATTATATATGTTGAACTTTTCAAGAAATTTTTTTATGTTTGTTCTTAATGCTTTAAAGTGTTATTATGAGGGATAATAATCATATGTGTTGGAACTTTTCAAGGAATTCATATGTGTTGGATTTTAAAGAAGTTTTTTTTATGCTTGTTCTTAATGCATTAAAGTGTTATTATGAGGGTAAAACTTGGGAGTTGGGAGATGTTAATAAATGCTAAGATTTTTATTTTTTTTAAATCAAAAAATCAAGAAATTTAGATTGGGAGATTGGAGCTCCCACAAGGCTTGGGATTAAAAACCCCATTTTGCTTAATATATAGTATAGATAGATAGATAGATATATCTTCTTTTTTTATTTTTATTTTTGTGTGGTTTCTATTCGGGTATTTTTTTTTCAATTTATTTAAGATGGAGTTGTGGGTATCTTTTTTTTAAAATTTAATTTATCTGTGATTTTCATTTGTTTTTAATTATTATTACTTACGTAAGTTATGATGTGAGTTAGATATGTGATAGACATGTAAGTTTTATTGATTTAAAGTTTATTTAGTTAAACTTTAAAGATTTTTTTTTTAGTTTTTTAGTTTTTTTGGTTATGTTATAATGTAATATATAAAATATAGGTAGATATCTACAACTTTAAAAGAAAATATTATCTGATTTTTTAGGGAAGAGAAAACGAATGCAAGTTTTAATATTTTTTTTTTGAAAATTTGTGAGAGAGATTAGGAGGGAGAGATTATGAAATATTTTTGTTATTAAATAAATAAATTAGTCAATAGTTTTTTTTAATCTATTTTTAAATTAAAAATCAATAATTTTGGAAAATTGATTAATTTGTCCTATTAAGTGATTTAAAATTTTGATAGATATACATAAAAAAAATACATAATTATATTATTAAATCATAATTCAAATTTAGATGTTATATCTTTTTGAGATTTATAGCTAAATTCTTATCTTTTTATTTTTTATTTTTGTGTGTAACCATAGCATATGGGAGAAATTGAAAAGGGTGTTGCAATAATTATGAGAGAAGTCAAAAGGGATTGTGGGTTGTGAGAAGTCAATAAATGCTGAGGTTGGGTTGGGAGAAGTCAATAAATGTTGAGATTTTTTTTTTTTAAATCAAAAAATTAGAAAATTGAGATTAGGAGATTGAAACTCCTACAGGCCTTGGGGTTAAAAACCCCCTTTTGCTTAATATATAGTATAGATATATATATAGATATAGATAAATAAATAGATATAGATCGATATAGATATAGATATAGATATAGATAGATAGATAGATAGATAGATAGATATAGATCGATAGATAGATAGATAGATAGATAGATAGATAGATAGATAGATAGATAGATATAGATATGGCACATACCATTTATATGACACAAGGACCAAAGTACCGGGACAACTGCTGCAATTTGCTCTCATCTAAATTAAAGGGATTTAAAAAGTTTAAAAAAAAAAGAATAAAAAATTATAATATTAAAAAATGTTCACTAAAAACATATAGATTAAAAATTAAAAATTAATTATTGTAAACTCCATACTAAACAAGGTAATGCTTTCTATTAATTTGAAAATTAAAAAAATATTATTAATTTTTCCTCTATTTTTTTTTTCTCACAAAAAAAAAAATAGCTACATTAATTATTTTCTTTTTTTTTTTTTTTTTGTGGAGAGGGGTTTTGACCTGCGATTTTTCTAAAATGGGTGTTCTAGACGGAAAGGGTAGAGTTGGTTCAGACAATAAGAAAAAGTGCTTATGCAAGAGGCGCCTTCACTATGAGCAAGAATAGTCAGTTTTGCATAGGGTGCCTTCTTGTATAATAGCTTCAATACTGGTATGCATGAAGGGCTTAAGTGTGAGACGTATAAGAGGGGCTTTAGTGCGAAAATAGAAGAAATGGTTTACAGAGTGTCTTCTTGCTTCACGACTTCAATACTTGTGAGAGAGGAGTAGGCTCAAGTGCGAGAGAGAAATGAAGGTTTGTAGGAAGTGTCTTCTTGGGTCACGACTTGAGTGTCCGTGCACATGAAAATAAGTGATAAGGGTCAGAGTTTGTCTCTTGGGGTCACGGTTTTAGTGCTCCGAAACACAAAACCATAGCATATTAATAAAGAGAAATAATTAGTGAAAAAATGTTTTTGTCTTCTTAAATACAAGAACAGAGAATTTATTATTGGTGATGAAATATTTTTGTCTTCCACAACATAACCTTATGAGACGAAAAATATATTCATTGTGCAATCAATCAGAATTTATTAGTGACTAAATATTTTCATCTCCCACAACTTATTCTTCCAAGACAAAAATATATTTGTCGCTCATTTAATAGAAAGATGAAACGGCATCGTTTGCATGATGGAGTGTTTATTGGTGACGAAACATATTCGTCTTCCATAACTTCTCATTCCGAGACAAAAATATATTTGTCGCCTAATAAATGGAAATATGCAACGACATCGTTTAATAGATAGGGAATTTATTGGTGACAAAAATGTTCGTCTCCAATGAGTTAAAATAATTCGCGCCAAAGCAAATAAAATTGGCGCCTAAATTTTGCAGATGAATTTTTTTTTGTCTCCTATACGTTTGGGAAAAAATAAAACAAACGACAAAATTAATATTTTATCATCTTTGGGTTAAATTTTAAGAGAAAAAAAAATTTCGTCACCAAATTTTGTCACAATAGCCTAGATTTCTTATATTTTGTTTCCTTGTTTAATTATTATTATTATTATTTTCATATTGTGGTGAGGGGTTTACTATGAGAAAGAATAATAGCTTTGCACAAAATGTCTTCTTGGATAATAATGTTTGCATGCACAATGGCGAGAATAGAGGAGCTTTAGTGCGAAATAGAAGAGATGGTTTATAGAGATTATTTTCTTGAGTCACAGTTTCAATACTTGTGAGAGAGGAGACTCAAGTGCGAGATAGAAACAAGGGTTTGTAGACGTGTCTTTTCAGGTCACGACTTTAGTATTTGTGTGTGTGTGAAAGTAAGTGATTAAGGTGAGAGTGATCTCTTAGTTTCTGACGACATTTTAATAAAGAGAAATAATTAGGGATAAAATATTTTCGTCTCAAACTCATATGTTCGTTGCCTAATCAACAAAAATACAAAAACAACGTTGTGTGGGGATGGAGAATTTATTGGTGATGAAATATTTTCGTCTCCTTCAACTTAACCTTATGAGACGAAAATATATTCGTCGCACAATCACTCAAAATGCAACACGACACATGGAGAATTTATTAACAATGAAATATTTTCGTCTCCCAAAACATATCCTTCCGAGACAAAAATATATTTGTCGCCTAATTAATAGAAAGATAAAATGAGCATGAAGAGTTTATTGGTGACGAAATATTTTTGTCTCCCATAACTTATCCTTCCCAGCCAAAAAATATATTTGTCACCAAATAAATAAGAAAATGAAACGACATCGTCTAATAAGTTTCGAATTTATTGGTGACGAATTCCTTTTGTCGCAAAAAACTTTAAAATTTGTGACAAAAATGTTCATCTCCAATGAGCTAAAATAATGGGCGCCAACAAGAAAAAAAATTGGAGCCTCTTTTTTTTCTGATGAATTTATTTTTTTGTCTCCTACAGTTTTGAGAAGAATTAAAAGAAACGACAAAAGTAATATTTGGTCATGTTTGGGTTACATTCTAAAACGAAAATAAATTTTATCACCAAATTTTAAAAATTAATTATTGAAAACTCCATACTAAACAAGATAATGTTTTCTATTAATTTTGAAAATTACAAATTTTTTATTATTTGTTTCTCTGTATTTTTTCTCACAAAAAAATAGCTACATTAATTATCTTTTTTTTTTTTTTGTGGAGAGAGGTTTTGACCTTTGATTTTTCTGAAATAGGTGTTCTAGACGGAAAGGGTAGAGTTGGTTCAGACAATGAGAAAAAGTGCTTGCGTACATAGGGTGCCTTATTGGATAATAGCTTCAATGTTGGCATGCACGAAGGGCTTAAGTGTGAGACAGAAGAGAGGGGCTTTTGCGCGAAATAGAAGAAATGGTTTATAGAGTGTCTTCTTGAGTCACGACTTCAATACTTGTGAGAGAGGAGTAGACTCAAGTGCGAGAGAGAAATGAGGGTTTGTAGAAAGTGTCTTCTTGGGTCACGACTTCAAGGTCCGTGTACATGAAAATGAGTGATAAGCGTTATAGTGTATCTCTTGGAGTCACAGTTTCAATGCTTCGAAACACAAAACCATGACATTTTAATAAAGAGAAATGATTAGTGATAAAATATTTTTGTATCCTTCAATACCAGAACAAAGAATTTATTATTGGTGATGAAATATTTTTGTCTTCCACAACTTAACTTTATGAGATGAAAAATGTATTCGTCACGCAATCAATTAGAATTTATTAGTGACGAAATATTTTCGTCTCCCACAACTTATTCTTCTGAAACAAAAATATATTTGTCGCCTATTTAATAGAAAGATGAAATGACATTGTCTGCATGATGGAGTGTTTATTGATGACGAAATATTTTCGTCTTCCATAACTTATCCTTCCCAGACAAAAATATATTTGTCGCCTAATAAATGGAAATATGCAACGACATCGTTTAATAGGTATGGAATTTATTGGCGACGAATTACGTTCGTCACAAAAAAATTATATTTTGTGACAAAAAATGTTCGTCTTCAATGAGCTAAAATAATTCGCGCCAATGCAAATGAAATTGGCGCCTCATTTTTGCACACAAAATTTTATTTTCGTCACCTATACTTTTGAGAAAAATTAAAACAAACGACAAAATTAATATTTCGTCATCTTTGGCTTAAATTTTAAGACATAAAAAAAATTGTCACCAAATTTTGTCACAATAGCCTAGATTTCTTGTATTTTTTATTGATTTTAAGCATTTGGTGATGAAATTTGGTTTTCCTCTCTAAAAATAATACATTTGGAGACGAAATTATTTCCTCTCTAAATTTTTTTACAATGGTGACGACAAATTTCATCTCCAAAATGGCGCCAAATCTTCCACCAAATTTTCCAAGGGCGGGAAATTGTTTTGTGACGAAAAATAAAATTTAGAAACGAATAAAATTTTCGTCACCTATTGTTTTATTTGATTTTAAGCATTTGGTGACGAAATTTGGTTTTCGTCTCTAAAAATAGTACAATTGGAGGCGAAATCTTATTTTCATCACTAAAACATGTATATTTGGAGACGAACTATTTTTTCGTCACGCGTTTTTGTCACCATAGACCTTTTTTGTTGTAGTGTTTTTTATTTAATTTTCAAATAGATCATTAAGGTATAGTGGTTTATGGATTGAACTTCCATTTTTAATTTTATGCAACTTTCATTTTTATTTTTATTTAACTTCCATTTTTATTCAATTTACTTTTCTATTAAACTTCCTTTTTTATTTAATTTCCAAATAGATCGTTAAGGTATGGTGGTTTCTGGATTGAACTTCCATTTTTAATTTTCTGCACCTTCCATTTTTATTTTTATTCGACTTCCATTTTTATTCAATTTACTTTTCTATTCAACTTCCTTTTTTATTTAATTTCCAAATAGATCGTTAAGGTATAGTGGTTTATGAATTGAACTTCCATTTTTAATTTTATGCAACATTCATTTTTATTTTTATTCAACTTCCATTATTATTCAATTTACTTTTCTATTAAACTTCCTTTTTTATTTAATTTTCCAAATAGATCGTTAAGGTATAGTGGTTTCTTGAATGATCTTTCAGTTTTAATTTTCTGCAACTTCCATTTTTATTTTTATTCGTCTTTCATTTTTACTCAAGTTATTTTTCTATGCAACTTCCTTTTTTATTTAATTTCCATATAGATCGTTAAGGTATAGTGACTTCTTGAATGAACTTCCATTTTTAATTTTCTGCACCTTCCATTTTTATTTTTATTCGACTTCCATTTTTATTCAATTTACTTTTCTACTCAACTTCCTTTTTTATTTAATTTCCAAATAGACCGTTAAGGTATAGTCCTTTCTGGATTGAACTTCCATTTCTCATTTTATGCAACTTTCACTTTTATTTTTATTCCACTTCCATTTTTATTCAATTTACGTTTCTATTAAACTTCATTTTTTATTTAATTTCTAAATAGATCATTAAGGTATAGTGGTATCTTGAATGAACTTCCATTTTTAATTTTCTGCAACTCCCATTTTTATTTTTATTCGACTTTCATTTTTATTTTTATTCAACTTCCATTTTTATTTAATTTACTTTTCTATTAAACCTCCTTTTTTATTTAATTTCCAAATAGATCGTTAAGGTATAGTGGTTTCTTGAATGAACTTCCACTTTTAATTTTCTGCAACTTCCATTTTTAATTCTATTCAACTTCCATTTTTATTCATGTTATTTTTCTATTCAACTTCCTTTTTTATTTTATTTCCAAATAAATCGTTAAGGTACAGTGGTTTCTTGAATGAACTTTCATTTTTAATTTTCTGCAACTTCCATTTTTATTTCTATTCAACTTTTTTTTTTATTCAAGTTTCTTTTCTATTCAACTTCCTTTTTTATTTAATTTCCAAATAGATCGTTAAGGTATAGTGGTTTCTGGACTGAACTTCCATTTTTAATTTAATGCAACTTTCACTTTTATTTTTTTTCAACTTCCATTTTTATTCAATTTACTTTTCTATTAAACTTCCTTTTTTATTTAATTTCTATAGTGACCCCGGTCTTGTCCCATTTGATTATTGTATCCGGACTTAGGTTCCGTAGATTCTGTCATTGTATAGTTGTTGTTGTTGTCCCTTATTTTCTCATTTGGACTTATAGGATGTGTTGGGCAGGTTTGTTTCAGGTTGGTTGGGTTTAGAAACCAAGTGTTGCTGTCCAGAATTTTGGATTTTCGCTCGAGCGAAGAGTTTGTCGCTCGAGCGAGCTATTGTTTTTGGTTCTTCGCTCGAACCGGGGTTTGATAGCTCGAGCGAGAGTTTGCGTCTGATTTGGACCTGTAGCTTTGCATTCTTGGCTCGAGCGAGCTTTTCTTCGCTCGAGCGATAGTTCCTTCGCTCGAGCATGTGTCTGGTTACAGACCTGAGGGTTTGAGTTCTTCGCTCGAGCGAGATTTCTTTCACTAGAGCGAGCTTTTGGGTTGTTGGCTCGAGCAAGGCTTCCTTGGCTCGAGCGTAGTTTTTCTGTGTCTGGTCGCTCGAGCGACCAAGTCTTCGCTCGAGCGAGCCTGTCAGGTTTAAATAGGCAGCAGCGTGTTTCAGATCTGTTTTTCATACACTTTCATATTCCAAAACCCTAGTTACGAGTTTTCTCTCCCTATACACACCTTCTCTCTTAGGATTGATCTACTTAGGGTGTGTTTCTACCCTAGATCCTTCATTAAAAAGAGTGTGTGAGTCGAGGGCTTCGTTTTAATCTGAATTGTTGGTTGTTTGGAGCACTTTGAAGTTTGGGTCTTCATCTCCACCTTCTCTTTTGGGGCTATTTCTTCGAGGTAGGGATTTCCTACTCCATTCTATAAGTTTTGTTCTAAGTTTTGGTATTTTGATATGTTGGGGATACTTTGGTAATTTTGGGAAAAACCCTAGTTGTATTATTAAATTAATTTGTATAATTAATTCATGGAATTGGAAAAGCAGGGTTAAATTCATGGAATTGGGGAATTCATTGATTAAATGGCGTAGTTGGATAATTTGAATCATTTGTCTATTGAATTGTTGACATAGTTATTTTCAGTTTAGAAATAACTATTTTGGGCTATCGGTGGAGGATAGTCGTGCTTGTTGTAGACACTGCATGTGGATTAGGGATAACTGAAACTAATCACATTGGTTGAGTCATTCATTTTGACTGCTGAATTAATACAGACATTATGTGTATTGATTGTGTGTTATATGCTATGTGTTTACATACATTGTTTTGTGTGGGAGGAGATAGGGGATGTACTCCACGGTTTAGGGGAAGATAGGGGATGAACCTCTAAACCGGATTTTGTTTGGGAGGAGATAGGGGATGGACTCCATTAGCATCACTTTTATGTGTGCTTATTTATATAGAAGTGTTTTTATTGATACAGCACTAAAATGTGTATCAATCTGGAAGTATGAAGTGTTTTGATTTGAGCTTGAGTCTCATTTGTTTGTTGACATTGGAAGAATGTGAGTATGATATATATAATTCACTGTTGTAAGTTTGGCCAGGTTCTGAGCCATATTGATAAAGTTGGAAAGTAAAACGTGTCTTAGACAATAGTGTTATGAGACTGTAAAATGAAGTAATTGATTATCTTGGTTAACCATCTATTGAATGCTATTGCTTTATTCATTGCTTATATTTGGTTTAGTATATTTCTACTGGGCTGTGGCTCACCCTTTATGGGAACATCATTTTCAGGTTCAGCGGATAAGCTACCTCCAAGGACTTAGCTTGGAAGGACTTGGATTTTGAAGACTATTTTTAGTTATTTGTTTTTCATTGTTAGTACATGTAAACACTCAAGCCTAGAGCTTTATTTATATTTGAGTTAGAACTCATACTTTTGTGTCCAAGTGTTGGCTAGGAAAGATGTAAGCCGGTAGGGCATTTGCTTGATGTTACATGTAATGCTTTGTTTAGTAAGACTCTGGTGGATATTATAATGAATTATTAAAGTGTTTTCTTTAAATAATGCATGTCAATGATATATATTTAATGGGTTAATTCTGAGGGCGTGACAATTTCCAAATAGATCGTTAAGGTATAGTGGTTTCTTGAATGAACTTTCAATTTTATTTTTCTGCAACTTCCATTTTTATTTCTATTCAACTTCTTTTTTTATTCAAGTTTCTTTTCTATTCAACTTCTTTTTTTATTTAATTTCCAAATAGATTGTTATGGTATAGTGGTTTCTGGATTGAACTTTCATTTTTAATTTTATGCAATTTCCATTTTTATTTTTATTTAACTTCCTTTTTTATTCAAGTTTCTTTTCTACTCAACTTCCTTTTTTATTTAATTTCCAAATAGATCGTTAAGGTATAGTGGTTTCTGGATTGAACTTCCATTTTTATTTTTTTGCAACTTCCATTTTTATTTTTATTCAACTTCTATTTTTATTCAATTTACTTTTCTATTAAACTTCCTTTTTTATTTAATTTCCAAACAGATCGTTAAGGTATAGTGGTTTCTTGAATGATCTTCCATTTTTAATTTTCTGCAACTTCCATTTTTATTTTTATTCAACTTTTATTTTTATTCAATTTACTTTTCTATTCAACTTCCTTTTTTATTTAATTTCCAAACAGATCGTTAAGGTATAGCGGTTTCTTGAATGAACTTACATTTTTAATTTTCTGCAACTTCCATTTTTATTCAAGTCATTTTTCTATTCAACTTCCTTTTTTATTTAATTTCCAAATAGATCGTTCAGGTATAGTGGTTTCTTTAATGAACTTTCAATTTTAATTTTCTGCAACTTCCATTTGTATTTCTATTCAACTCCTTTATTTATTCAAGTTTCTTTTCTATTCAACTTCCATTTTTATTTAATTTCCAAATACATTGTTAAGGTATAGTGGTTTCTGGATTGAACTTCCATTTTTAATTTTATGCAACTTTCACTTTTATTTTTATAGCGATCCCAGTATTCCCTGTTGTTGTTTAACTGTAATCCGGACTCGGTTCCGTAGATTCGTAGTTGTCTTATTCTCATTTCTATCCCTTACTCTTTGTTTTAGAGTCTTGGGTTGTGATGGGCAAGTTGGGAATTAGTTGGTGGTGTTTTAAAGCTTTGAAATTTTTGCCTAGGTTTTGGTCTCTCCGCTCGAGCGGCGGTTTGACGCTCGAGCGGGCTTTTGTTGCTGCCTTTCCGCTCGAGCGGCAGTTTGGACGCTCGAGCGTGAATTTCCTTCTCTCAGCATTTTGGTCGTCTACAGAAAATTCTAGGAGAGTGCATTCGGCGCTCGAGCGGAAATTTGGACGCTCAAGCGTGAACCTGTGTCTGACGCTCGAGCGGAGTGTTGTACGCTCGAGCGAACCTGTTATTATATCAGTCCGTGAAATCACTTTTTGATCACTTTTTGATTTCCTTTCTCTCTCTTATTTTTTCAAAACTTCCATTGGAAGGCACCTCACTCTAAAACCTAACTTCTCTCTTAGGATTGATCTAGCTAGAGTGCTTTCCTCACCTTGGGCCTTTGTAAGAAATGTGTTGATCGTCGAGGGCTTCGTTGTGATCCAAGAAATTTGGGATTTGGAGCACTTTGATTTCGGGTCGTCTTCTCTATTTGAGTTCTCCATTTGAGGTAGGGATTCTCCTTGTTTCTCTTCAATACTTCGTCTATAGATAGACATGTGGTAATTTTGTATTGCATAAAAATCATATCCATGTTGGATTTGTTTGAAATCATGGGAAGGAACCTAGGGTTGGGTATTTGAAATGGTTATGTTATCATTGAGAGTTGTTTTGGGCTATTTGGAGTGTTAATTAGCATGTGGTTATTGAAAGGCGAGGAAACCCTAATTTCTTTTATTTGATTTAATAAATTAATTGAGGGGTTTTGATCTTTGGGGCAAATACTTAGGTATTTTGAGTCTTAATTGTGGTTATTGTTGTTTGTTGATGTAAATTGGGCCTTTTTGGTCAATATTGAGAAAGAGGAAGGAAAAACCCTAATTTATTGTTTTTGACTTAATTTGCATAATTAGTTCGAAATGGCTTTGAAAAGAATGTAGTGAATTTAAATGAGTTATGGCTTTTGTCCATGGGAATGATTTTGTGAAAACAAAGGAAGTGGAATTCATTTTGTGAAATGGGAAAAGTGTTTTGAAATACGTATGAAAATTGGATTATTGTTTCATGAGTGTTGAACACACACATGTGTGGAATTGTATCTTGAACTACCATGTTAATGTTGTTGTCGGGTTTGTGGTCTCATAGTAATTGAGTCTTTAATAGGTGTACTACATACTTGCATCTAGAGGTTTTATCCTTGGTCATCGGTGGAGGATGACGTGGTTGTGTTGAATTGCTGTGTATGTAATACACCATTGTTGATTGAACATTTTATGTAATGAAATGCTGAATTACATTATATTTGTATACTGGTTTGGGAAAAGAGAGGGGTTGTACTCCAGTGTGTGTGAGAAGATAGGGGATGGACTCCACACACTTATGTGTTCAGCGCTTATAATCAAAGGTATCATACCCTTCCAGCTAGCGCCTGGAGAACTGACGCGCTTATAATCAAAGGTATCATACCCTTCCAGCTAGCGCCTGGAGAACTGACGCGCTGATAATCTAAGGTACCATACCCTTCCAGCTAGCGCCTGGTAAACTGGTAGATTGTGGTGAGAAGTGTATCTTTGGCTTACTACGTATATAGCTAGTAGTGCAATGTTGTTTTGTTATTGTTTCAGTGTATCTGGAAACATTGTGGATTGTATTTGTTACAGTGTTGGAGGGACGAGTTGACTCATTGATTGATTTTATGTATGTAGTTGAGTTGTTATTTTTTTTATATAGAGGTGTGCATGGATGATTACGATATAATTGGAATTGCATTGAAATGCCAAACATGTTTTGAAAAGGCACATCTGTTGTATGTGTGGCAAATGGAAGAGTAACGGCTTAGTGAATCTATGTTTCTAAGTAATTGTTAATGTTATAAAAGATTGGGAACGGGGGTTAATGAAAGGAAAAAGGGAGGATAAATCGCTTATAGCGGTGAATTAAATGATTGTTTTCAAGAAAAGTTTATATATATAGTTATATATATATATTTTGTATAAACTGTCACATTATTATTCTAGTATGAGAATGGGTGTTCATGATCATAGCTATCTGTAAAGTTGTTATTGTTGAGGATCATGTTGAGATCCCTACTGGACTATATGTTCATCCCACGTTGTTGAATTTTTTTTAGGTGTTTAGCAGGGTGTGCTACAAGATTTGGATCTTCTTATTTGTTGGCCACGGGGCCTTAGTTATGTTAGCGGAATGCCATTGTTGTAAAGGGTTACACCCTTCTTCTTGTACTTTTAATGATGTAAGCCCAAGGGCAATTTATTAAGTTAGTTCATGTAATGTTTACTTTGCATACGTATGAGAGTATCGTTAATCATTTCAACGGATTGAATGTATGAGTTTATTTCCGCATGTTATCTCTGAAATTGGATTAAGTTAAAGAATTTGGTAATGACTCTGAGTAATAAAAAGTGGGGCGTGACAACTTGGTATCAGAGCGAGCCGGGTTTGAATACTTTGGGCTCGTGGGAAGTGGTTTTTACCACAGTGGGTTTACTACGTATTGTGAGGACGTTGCATATAGATATCATGAAAGTTAGGACTTATGTGTTGCATTTATGTGAGCATGGGATTTAGTCTCTCGGATAGTATTCATAGCCGGTGAACTTGCTTTGAGGTCTTTTTGGAAACACGCCTGATCAACGTGGTTTTTGATGGGAATTCCTTGAGAGTTCCGGGATGAGTGACTATCTTTGTAGACTTGATTGGATTATGTGTGTATATGTTTAGATGTTTATATGCAATAGAGGTGTATATCTTGTGACTTAGTGGTGGAGTGTGCCTCGGAGAAGGCTATTGTGTTGTACACTAAGCGTGGTTATTGCTTTTGTGCTTTATAGGATGTCTACACGAGGAAGTAGAGGACGGTTGAGTAGTAGGAGTGTCGGTAGAGGCACAACAGTTCCTTTAGTACCTACCGTTGCAGCATCGGCTGTCGGCGAGGATGTCGCACGTGAGATTGTGAGAGCAGTACAAGACGCCCTAGCTCGCACTGGGGGCGGCAGTGGGCATGCTCTCAAGCTTACTAAGGAGTTTTTCCGCTCCGGCTCACCAGAGTTTGCGGGGGAGGCTAAACCATTGGAGGCAGAAAGTTGGTTGGAACAGATTACCAAGACTCTTGATATGCTCAGAGTCGAAGATGAGGAGTTGAGGGTTTCTTTGGCGACTTTTCAATTGAAGAGTGATGCGAGTTATTGGTGGAAGTATGCTAAGAATATCGTAGGTAGCACGTGGGTTGCTTTTACCGAGGCCTTTTTGGCCAAGTATTTCCCTCCTTCTGCTCGGGAAAGGTTGAGGGATCAGTTTTTGGAGTTGCGTCAGGATGATACTCCTGTGGCACAGTTTGAGATGCGGTTTGCTAGCTTATCGAGGTTTGCTCCAGAGTTGGTGGCAACAGAGGAGCGTCGTTGTTTTGAGTTTGAAAGGCGGTTGTGTTTCAATATTCGGGAGAAGGTAGCTGGATCCTTTTGGAAGGATTATTATTATTTAGTTGAGGCAGCGGCCCATGTGGAGGCCATGGTTGCGAGTGATGATGGGATTAAGGAGGAGACCATTGCAGTAAGTCCTTCGATTTCTAAATACTCTAGGCTTAGTAAGGAGTGGAGGCGGAAACATGCTCCGTCGGGGGCTGGTTCCTTTTCTTCACCAGGGTTTTCGGACTCTTCTGTTGAGAGGTCCGGGGAGGTGCAGGTTTCAGGCCAGTCTCAGAGTAGGGGGTCTGATGGTTGTTTCGTTTGTGGCCAGCAGGGCCATGGTAGGCGTTTTTGCCCTTTGCGTGTGAATTCTGCAAGTGTTTCAAAACCTAGTCAGACTCAGTCGTACCCGTCCAGTCAGGGGCGCTTTCGGTACCAGAAACGGGCAGGCCAGGCTTCAGGAGCCTCGCGAGGGGCGACTTATTAGTTAGTCCTTTGGTATTACCCTGGAGGGGGACTTTTGTATTGTTAGCCGGTGGTATATGATATGAATCACTTTGTTGTTGACCGATGTACTGTTGGATGTTGAGGCACCATGTTTATGTATCGCTTATGTATGCATATTGTTGTTGTTTGTTTAATCCTCAGGTATTGGGGAGTATGTATGGGTTTTAAGCTCTTTTTTATATTGAGAAGTTGTTAGTGGGGTCAATGATCTTAATGTTGTTGCTTGCTTGGTACCTGTTGGTTGGTTCGTGTTTTGGGCCTTGCTACTTAGTGAGCCCGTGGTGACTCCATCGGTTGTATTGGGGTAGTGTTTGTGGTGTGATTGGTTATCAATTGTGGGGTATGGTTTGTGAGTGGATGCTGGCAGTATTCTTTGGAGGAAGAACAGTTTGAGATCTAGAGTAATGAGGATAGCGTTGGTCAAAATTGCCTTTCGTGATTGGGTTGCTGTAATTGAGGTTTACCAAGTCGATTTTCGGTCGAGGAGATGAGTAGACTTGCTACGTGGCCATGGGGGGGGGGTAGTAATTCCCTTAAACACAGTGTTGTTGTGGTTTGATTTTAGGAGATCCAGTGAGATTCCAAAATTTGGGGGTTTGTGTGGGGAACTCCGTGTGTGGGGTTAGTGGCACATCAGTGGGTGGATTACTGAGTGTGGAGTTTATTGAGTTGATTAGTCAGCTCACTGGTATAGGGTTTTGGGTTGACCTTGGTCACCGTGAAGTTAGTCTCATTCGTTGTAGACTTTGTGTGTTGATTGAGGAAAACCGAAACTAATCATCCGGTTGTGTCATTGAATATGACGGTTATAATAATACAGCAAATTTGTGCATTGAATGATCATTGTAAATGATTGGATTTTTTTTATTATACATTATGCATGTATATTGTTTGGGAGGAGATAGGGGATGGACTCCGACGATACAGCACCAAAATGTGTATCTGTTGAAAGATTGATATAGCTCATATGCTTATCTATTGTAAAGTGAAAACTGTTTTATGTGAGTTATTATCTCATTTAATTGTTTGGCCAGGTTCTGAGCCAGGTGTATGTTATTATATTGGTTAAGTAAAGGGAGGAAGGTTGAAATTGCAAAAAACCATGAATTTCTTATGCCTTATGTGTTGATAGTGCTGTTGTTATTTCTATTAACTATCAATATAGAAATGTTATGTTCCGTGATGGTTGTTGATAGAGTTATTTTGAAAAGAATGGAAAACAAAATCTTCTTAGTGTTTGGGTTATCTAAATGCGTTGTTGAGAAATTGATTTAATTCAAGGGTTTTGAGGAATTCCAAATGAATGATTTTTGGCAGATAAACTGTGGATGGTTTTGTGTTTTGGATAACACCGTATTTGTGAAAAATGTTTACAAAACTTTTGAGTTTTGCGTTGAAAAGGCAAGGTTTATTTTGAAATGTTTCATGAGCAAGAAAATGTTTTCTTATATTGATGTAATAGATTTGCCTTGTCTATCCTTTTATTTGAAGTTTTGTTGTTGGGTAGTGACTTGGCTTGAAGCGCTAGTCGGTTGTTGGTGAATTGTTTCGGAAAAAGGTTTGGTTTTTGTTGTAGAATTTGTGTCTACAGTGTTGTCGTTTGGAACGTGTTCCCTTGGTTAGTCTCTTCCTTGGTAGGAGTGAATCGAAAGTTTGTAGGGAGAATAGTTTCTTTTCTAATACTCGGGTGTTGGTTGCTGTGTGATCTGTTGGCCTTGTGCTTTTGGCGTGTTCTAAATTTCGAGGACGAAATTCTTTAAGGGGGGGAGGTTATAGCGATCCCAGTATTCCCTGTTGTTATTTAACTGTAATCCGGACTCGGTTCCGTAGATTCGTAGTTGTCTTATTCTCATTTCTATCCCTTACTCTTTGTTTTAGAGTTTTGGGTTGTGATGGGCAAGTTGGGAATTAGTTGGTGGTGTTTTAAAGCTTTGAAATTTTTGCCCAGGTTTTGGTCTCTCCGCTCGAGCGGCGGTTTGACGCTCGAGCGGGCTTTTGTTGCTGCCTTTCCGCTTGAGCGGCAGTTTGGACGCTCGAGCGTGAATTTCCTTCTCTCAGCATTTTGGTCGTCTACAGAAAATTCTGGGAGAGTGCATTCGGTGCTCGAGCGGAAATTTGGACGCTCGAGCGTGAACCTGTGTCTGACGCTCGAGCGGAGTGTTGTACGCTCGAGCGGACCTGTTATTATATCAGTCCGTGAAATAACTTTTTGATCACTTTTTGATTTCCTTTCTCTCTCTTATTTTTTCAAAACTTCCATTGGAGGGCACCTCACTCTAAAACCTAACTTCTCTCTTAGGATTGATCTAGCTAGAGTGCTTTCCTCACCTTGGGCCTTTGTAAGAAATGTGTTGATCGTCGAGGGCTTCGTTGTGATCCAAGAAATTTGGGATTTGGAGCACTTTGATTTCGGGTCGTCTTCTCTATTTGAGTTCTCCATTTGAGGTAGGGATTCTCCTTGTTTCTCTGCAATACTTCGTCTATAGATAGACATGTGGTAATTTTGTATTGCATAAAAATCATATCCATGTTGGATTTGTTTGAAATCATGGGAAGGAACCTAGGGTTGGGTATTTGAAATGGTTATGTTATCATTGAGAGTTGTTTTGGGCTATTTGGAGTGTTAATTAGCATGTGGTTATTGAAAGGAGAGGAAACCCTAATTTCTTTTATTTGATTTAATAAATTAATTGAGGGGTTTTGATCTTTGGGGAAAATACTTAGGTATTTTGAGTCTTAATTGTGGTTATTGTTGTTTGTTGATGTAAATTGGGCCTTTTTGGTCAATATTGAGAAAGAGGAAGGAAAAATCCTAATTTATTGTTTTTGACTTAATTTGCATAATTAGTTCGAAATGGCTTTGAAAAGAATGTAGTGAATTTAAATGAGTTATGGCTTTTGTCCATGGGAATGATTTTGTGAAAACAAAGGAAGTGGAATTCATTTTGTGAAATGGGAAAAGTGTTTTGAAATACGTATGAAAATTGGATTATTGTTTCATGAGTGTTGAACACACATATGTGTGGAATTGTATCTTGAACTACCATGTTAATGTTGTTGTCGGGTTTGTGGTCTCATAGTAATTGAGTCTTTAATAGGTGTACTACATACTTGCATCTAGAGGTTTTATCCTTGGTCATC
This sequence comes from Camellia sinensis, assembly GCF_055761805.1. Taxonomy (NCBI): domain Eukaryota; kingdom Viridiplantae; phylum Streptophyta; class Magnoliopsida; order Ericales; family Theaceae; genus Camellia; species Camellia sinensis. The sequence continues at coordinate 651,934 of NC_138962.1, read as the reverse complement.
GGTGGAGGATGACGTGGTTGTGTTGAATTGCTGTGTATGTAATACACCATTGTTGATTGAACATTTTATGTAATGAAATGCTGAATTACATTATATTTGTATACTGGTTTGGGAGAAGAGAGGGGTTGTACTCCAGTGTGTGTGAGAAGATAGGGGATAGACTCCACACACTTATGTGTTCAGCGCTTATAATCAAAGGTATCATACCCTTCCAGCTAGCGCCTGGAGAACTGACGCGCTTATAATCAAAGGTATGTAAGCCCAAGGGCAATTTATTAAGTTAGTTCATGTAATGTTTACTTTGCATACGTATGAGAGTATCGTTAATCATTTCTACGGATTGAATGTATGAGTTTATTTCCGCATGTTATCTCTGAAATTGGATTAAGTTAAAGAATTTGGTAATGACTCCAAGTAATAAAAAGTGGGGCGTGACAATTTCTATTGAACTTCCTTTTTTATTTAATTTCCAAATAGATCGTTAAAGTATAGTGGTTTCTTGAATGAACTTCCAATTTTAATTTTCCGCAACTTCCATTTTTATTTCTATTCAACTTCGTTTTTTATTGAAATTTCTTTTCTATTCAACTTCTTTTTTTATTTAATTTCCAAATAGATTGTTATGGTATAGTGGTTTCTGGATTGAACTTTCATTTTTAATTTTATGCAATTTCCATTTTTATTTTTATTTAACTTCCTTTTTTATTCAAGTTTCTTTTCTACTCAACTTCCTTTTTTATTTAATTTCCAAATAGATCGTTAAGGTATACTGGTTTCTGGATTGAACTTCCATTTTTAATTTTCTGAAACTTCCATTTTTATTTTTATTCAAATTTTATTTTTATTCAATTTACTTTTCTATTAAACTTCCTTTTTTATTTAATTTCCAAATAGATCGTTAAGGTATAGTGGTTTCTGGATTGAACTTTCATTTTTAATTTTATGCAATTTCCATTTTTATTTTTATTTAACTTCCTTTTTTATTCAAGTTTCTTTTCTACTCAACTTTCTTTTTTATTTAATTTCCAAATAGATCGTTAAGGTATAGTGGTTTCTGGATTGAACTTCCATTTTTATTTTTCTGCAACTTCCATTTTTATTTTTATTCAACTTCTATTTTTATTCAATTTACTTTTCTATTAAACTTCCTTTTCTATTTAATTTCCAAACAGATCGTTAAGGTATATTGGTTTCTTGAATGATCTTTCATTTTTAATTTTCTGCAACTTCCATTTTTATTTTTATTCAACATTTATTTTTATTCAATTTACTTTTCTATTCAACTTCCTTTTTTATTTAATTTCCAAACAGATCGTTAAGGTATAGCGGTTTCTTCAATGAACATCCAATTTTAATTTTCTGCAACTTCCATTTTTATATCTATTCAACTTCTTTTTTTATTGAAATTCCTTTTCTATTCAACTTCTTTTTTTATTTAATTTCCAAATAGATTGTTATGGTATAGTGGTTTCTGGATTGAACTTTCATTTTTAATTTTATGCAATTTCCATTTTTATTTTAATTTAACTTCCTTTTTTATTCAAGTTTCTTTTCTACTCAACTTCCTTTTTTATTTAATTTCCAAATAGATCGTTAAGGTATAGTGGTTTCTGGATTGAACTTCCAATTTTAATTTTCTGCAACTTCCATTTTTATTTCGATTCAACTACTTTTTTTATTCAAGTTTATTTTCTATTCAACTTCTTTTTTTATTTAATTTCCAAATAGATTGTTATGGTATAGTGGTTTCTGGATTGAACTTTCATTTTTAATCTTATGCAATTTCCATTTTTATTTTTATTTAACATCCTTTTTTATTCAAGTTTCTTTTCTACTCAACTTTCTTTTTTATTTAATTTCCAAATAGATCGTTAAGGTATAGTGGTTTCTGGATTGAACTTCCATTTTTAATTTTCTGCAACTTTCATTTTTATTTTTATTCAACTTCTATTTTTATTCAATTTACTTTTCTATTAAACTTCCTTTTTTTATTTAAATTCCAAACAGATCGATAAGGTATAGTGGTTTCTTGAATGAACTTACATTTTTAATTTTCTGCAACTTCCATTTTTATTTTAATTCGACTTCCATTTTTATTCAAGTCATTTTTCTATTCAACTCCCTTTTATATTTAATTTCCAAACAGATCGTTAAGGAATAGTGGTTTCCTGAATGAACTTTCAATTTTAATTTTCTGCAACTTCCATTTATATTTCTATTCAACTTCTTTTTTTATTCAAGTTTCGTTTCTATTCAACTTCCGTCTTTATTTAATTTCCAAATAGATCGTTAAGGTATAGTGGTTTCTGGACTGAACTTTCATTTTTAATTTTATGCAACTTTCACTTTTATTTTTTTTCAATTTCCATTTTTATTCAATTTGCTTTTCTATTATACTTCCTTTTTTATTTAATTTCCAAATAGATCGTTAACGTATAGTGGTTTCTCGAATGAACTTCCAATTTTAATTACCTGTAACTTCCATTTTTATTTCTATTCAACTTCTTGTTTTATTCATGTTTCTTTTCTATTCAACTTCTTTTTTTATTTAATTTTCAAATAGATTGTTATGGTATAGTGGTTTCGGGATTGAACTTTCATTTTTAATTTTAAGCAACTTTCACTTTTATTTTTATTGAACTTCCATTTTTATTGAATTCACTTTTCTATTAAACTTCCTTTTTTATTTAATTTCCAAGTAGATCGTTAACGTATAGTGGTTTCTCGAATGAACTTCCAATTTTAATTTTCTGTAACATCCATTTTTATTTCTATTCAACTTCTTTTTTTATTCAAGTCTCTTTTCTATTCAACTTCTTTTTTTTATTTAATTTCCAAATAGATTGTTATGGTATAGTGGTTTCTGGATTGAAATTTCATTTTTAATCTTATGCAATTTCCATTTTTATTCTTATTTAACTTCCTTTTTTATTCAAGTTTCTTTTCTACTCAACTTCCTTTTTTATTTAATTTCCAAATAGATCGTTTAGGTATAGTGGTTTCTGGATTGAACTTCCATTTTTAATTTTCTGCAACTTCCATTTTTATTTTTATTCAACTTTTATTTTTATTCAATTTACTTTTCTATTAAACTTCCTTTTTTATTTAATTTCCAAACAGATCGTTAAGGTACAGTGGTTTCTTGAATGATCTTCCATTTTTAATTTTCTGCAACTTCTATTTTTATTTTTATTCGACATCCATTTTTACTCAAGTTATTTTTCTATTCAACTTCCTTTTTTATTTAATTTCTAAATAGATCGTTAAGGTATAGTGGTTTCCGGACTGAACTTCCATTTTTATTTTTAATTAACTTCCTTTTTCAATCTTGTTTCTTTTCTACTCAACTTCCTTTTTTATTTAATTTCCAAATAGATCGTTAAGGGATAGTGGTTTCTGGATTGAACTTCCATTTTTAATTTTATGTAACTTTCACTTTTCTTTTTATTCAACTTCCATTTTTATTCAATTTACTTTTCTATTACACTTCATTTTTTATTTAATTTCCAAATAGATCGTTAAGGTATTGTGGTTTCTTGAATGAAATTCCATTTTTAATTTTCTGCAACTTCCATTTTTATTTTTATTCGGCTTCCATTTCTATTGAATTTACTTTTCTATTAAACATCCTTTTTTATTTAATTTCCAAATAGATCATTAAGGTATAGTGGTTTTTTGAATGAACTTCCAATTTTAATTTTCTGCGACTTCCATTTTTATTTCTATTCAACTTCATTTTTTATTCAAGTTTCTTTTCTAATCAACTTCTGTTTTTATTTAATTTCAAAATAGATTGTTATGGTATTGTGGTTTCTGGATTGAACTTTCATTTTTAATTTTATGCAATTTCCATTTTTATTTTTATTTAACTTCCTTTTTTATTCAAGTTTCTATTCTACTCAACTTCATTTTTTATTTAATTTCCAAATAGATCGTTAAGGTATAGTGGTTCCTGGATTAAACTTCCATTTTTAATTTTCTACAACTTCCATTTTTATTTTTTTTAACTTCTATTTTTATTCAATTTCCTTTTCTATTAAACTTTCTTTTTTATTTCATTTCCAAACAGATTGTTAAGGTATAGTGGTTTCTTGAATGAACTTCCAATTTTAATTTTCTGCAACTTCCATTTTTATTTCTATTCAACTTCTTTTTTTATTCCAGTTTCTTTTCGATTCAATTTCCTTTTTTATTTAATTTCCAAATAGATCGTTAAGGTATTGTGGTTTCTGGATTCAACTTGCATTTTTATTGAATTTACTTTTCTATTAAACTTCCTTTTTTATTTAATTTTCAAATAGATCGTTAAGGTATAGTGGTTTTTTTTAATGAACTTCCATTTTTAATTTTATGCAACTTTCATTTTTATACAACTTCCATTTATATTCAAGTTATTTTTCTATTGAACTTCCTTTTTTATTTAATTTCCAAATAGATCGTTAAGGTATAGTGGTTTCTTGAATGAACTTCCATTTTTAATTTTCTGCAACTTCCATTTTTATTTCTATTCAACTTCTTTTTTTATTCCAGTTTCTTTTCGATTCAACTTCCTTTTTTATTTAATTTCCAAATAGATCGTTAAGGTATAGTGCTTTCTGGATTGAACTTCCATTTTTATTGAATTTACTTTTCTATTAAACTTCCTTTTTTATTTAATTTCCAAATAGATCGTTAAGGTATGGTGGTTTTTTTAATGAACTTCCATTTTTAATTTTATGCAACTTTCATTTTTATTTTTATTCGACTTCCATTTTTATTCAAGTCATTTTTCTATTCAACTTTCTTTTTTATTTAATTTCAAATAGATCGTTAAGGTATAGTGGTTTTTGAATGAACTTCCAATTTTAATTTTCTGCAACTTCCATTTTTATTTCTATTCAACTTCTTTTTTTATTCAAGTTTCTTTTCTATTCAACTTCCTTTTTTATTTAATTTCCAAATAGATTGTTAAGGTATAATGGTTTCTGGATGGAACTTTCATTTTTAATTTTATGCAACTTTCACTTCTATTTTTATTCAACTTCCATTTTTATTCAATTTACTTTTCTATTAAACTTCCTTTTTTATTTAATTTCCAAATAGATCGTTAAGGTATAGTGGTTTCTTGAATGAACTTCCAATTTTAATTTTCTGCAACTTCCATTTTTATTTCTATTCAACTTCTTTTTTTATTCAAGTTTTTATTCTATTCAACTTCCTTTTTTATTTAATTTCCAAATAGATTGTTAAGGAATAGTGGTTTCTGGATTGAACTTCCATTTTTAATTTTATACAACTTTAACTTCTATTTCTATTCAACTTCCATTTTTATTCAATTTACTTTTCTATTAAATTTTCTTTTTTATTTAATTTCCAAATTGATCGTTAAGGTATAGTGGTTTCTTTAATGAACTTCCATTTTTAATTTTTTGCAACTTCCATTTTTATTTTTATTCGACTTCCATTTTGATTCAATTTACATTTCTATTCAACTTCCTTTTTTATTTAATTTCCAAATAGATCGTTATGGTATAGTGGTTTCTGGAGTGAACTATCATTTTTAATTTTATGAAACTTTAATTTTTATTTTTTTTCAACTTCCGTTATTATTCAATTTACTTTTCTATTAAACTTCGTTTTTTATTTAATTTTCAAATAGATCGTTATGGTATAGTGGTTTCTTGAATAAACTTCCTTTTTTAATTTTCTGCAGCTTCCACTTTTATTTTTATTCGACTTCTATTTTTATTCAAGTAATTTTTCTATTCAACTTCCTTTTTTATTTCCTTTCCAAATAGATCTTTAAGGTATAGTGGTTTCTTGAATGAACTTCACATTTTAATTTTCTGCAACTTCCATTTTTATTTCTATTCAACTACTGTTTTTTATTCAAGTTTCTTTTCTATTCAACTTCCTTTTTTATTTAATTTCCAAATAGATCGTTATGGTATAGTGGTTTCTTGAATGAACTTCCATTTTTAATTTTCTGCAACTTCCATTTTTATTTTTATTCGACTTCCATTTTTATTCAAGTCATTTTTCTATTCAACTTTCTTTTTTATTTAATTTCCAAATAGATCGTTAAGGTATAGTGGTTTTTGAATGAACTTCCAATTTTAATTTTCTGCAACTTCCATTTTTATTTCTATTCAACTTCTTTTTTTATTCAAGTTTCTTTTCTATTCAACTTCCTTTTTTATTTAATTTCCAAATAGATTGTTAAGGTATAATGGTTTCTGGATTAAACTTTCATTTTTAATTTTATGCAACTTTCACTTCTATTTTTATTCAACTTCCATTTTTATTCAATTTACTTTTCTATTAAACTTCCTTTTTTATTTAATTTCCAAATAGATCGTTAAGGTATAGTGGTTTCTTGAATGAACTTCCAATTTTAATTTTCTGCAACTTCCATTTTTATTTCTATTCAACTTCTTTTTTTATTCAAGTTTTTATTCTATTCAACTTCCTTTTTTATTTAATTTCCAAATAGATTGTTAAGGAATAGTGGTTTCTGGATTGAACTTCCATTTTTAATTTTATACAACTTTAACTTCTATTTCTATTCAACTTCCATTTTTATTCAATTTACTTTTCTATTAAATTTTCTTTTTTATTTAATTTCCAAATTGATCGTTAAGGTATAGTGGTTTCTTTAATGAACTTCCATTTTTAATTTTTTGCAACTTCCATTTTTATTTTTATTCGACTTCCATTTTGATTCAATTTACATTTCTATTCAACTTCCTTTTTTATTTAATTTCCAAATAGATCGTTATGGTATAGTGGTTTCTGGAGTGAACTATCATTTTTAATTTTATGAAACTTTAATTTTTATTTTTTTTCAACTTCCGTTATTATTCAATTTACTTTTCTATTAAACTTCGTTTTTTATTTAATTTTCAAATAGATCGTTATGGTATAGTGGTTTCTTGAATAAACTTCCTTTTTTAATTTTCTGCAGCTTCCACTTTTATTTTTATTCGACTTCTATTTTTATTCAAGTAATTTTTCTATTCAACTTCCTTTTTTATTTCCTTTCCAAATAGATCTTTAAGGTATAGTGGTTTCTTGAATGAACTTCACATTTTAATTTTCTGCAACTTCCATTTTTATTTCTATTCAACTACTGTTTTTTATTCAAGTTTCTTTTCTATTCAACTTCCTTTTTTATTTAATTTCCAAATAGATCGTTATGGTATAGTGGTTTCTTGAATGAACTTCCATTTTTAATTTTCTGCAACTTCCATTTTTATTTTTATTCGACTTCCATTTTTATTCAAGTCATTTTTCTATTCAACTTTCTTTTTTATTTAATTTCCAAATAGATCGTTAAGGTATAGTGGTTTTTGAATGAACTTCCAATTTTAATTTTCTGCAACTTCCATTTTTATTTCTATTCAACTTCTTTTTTTATTCAAGTTTCTTTTCTATTCAACTTCCTTTTTTATTTAATTTCCAAATAGATTGTTAAGGTATAATGGTTTCTGGATGGAACTTTCATTTTTAATTTTATGCAACTTTCACTTCTATTTTTATTCAACTTCCATTTTTATTCAATTTACTTTTCTATTAAACTTCCTTTTTTATTTAATTTCCAAATAGATCGTTAAGGTATAGTGGTTTCTTGAATGAACTTCCAATTTTAATTTTCTGCAACTTCCATTTTTATTTCTATTCAACTTCTTTTTTTATTCAAGTTTTTATTCTATTCAACTTCCTTTTTTATTTAATTTCCAAATAGATTGTTAAGGAATAGTGGTTTCTGGATTGAACTTCCATTTTTAATTTTATACAACTTTAACTTCTATTTCTATTCAACTTCCATTTTTATTCAATTTACTTTTCTATTAAATTTTCTTTTTTATTTAATTTCCAAATTGATCGTTAAGGTATAGTGGTTTCTTTAATGAACTTCCATTTTTAATTTTTTGCAACTTCCATTTTTATTTTTATTCGACTTCCATTTTGATTCAATTTACATTTCTATTCAACTTCCTTTTTTATTTAATTTCCAAATAGATCGTTATGGTATAGTGGTTTCTGGAGTGAACTATCATTTTTAATTTTATGAAACTTTAATTTTTATTTTTTTTCAACTTCCGTTATTATTCAATTTACTTTTCTATTAAACTTCGTTTTTTATTTAATTTTCAAATAGATCGTTATGGTATAGTGGTTTCTTGAATAAACTTCCTTTTTTAATTTTCTGCAGCTTCCACTTTTATTTTTATTCGACTTCTATTTTTATTCAAGTAATTTTTCTATTCAACTTCCTTTTTTATTTCCTTTCCAAATAGATCTTTAAGGTATAGTGGTTTCTTGAATGAACTTCACATTTTAATTTTCTGCAACTTCCATTTTTATTTCTATTCAACTACTGTTTTTTATTCAAGTTTCTTTTCTATTCAACTTCCTTTTTTATTTAATTTCCAAATAGATCGTTATGGTATAGTGGTTTCTTGAATGAACTTCCATTTTTAATTTTCTGCAACTTCCATTTTTATTTTTATTCGACTTCCATTTTTATTCAAGTCATTTTTCTATTCAACTTTCTTTTTTATTTAATTTCCAAATAGATCGTTAAGGTATAGTGGTTTTTGAATGAACTTCCAATTTTAATTTTCTGCAACTTCCATTTTTATTTCTATTCAACTTCTTTTTTTATTCAAGTTTCTTTTCTATTCAACTTCCTTTTTTATTTAATTTCCAAATAGATTGTTAAGGTATAATGGTTTCTGGATGGAACTTTCATTTTTAATTTTATGCAACTTTCACTTCTATTTTTATTCAACTTCCATTTTTATTAAATTTACTTTTCTATTAAACTTCCTTTTTTATTTAATTTCCAAATAGATCGTTAAGGTATAGTGGTTTCTTGAATGAACTTCCAATTTTAATTTTCTGCAACTTCCATTTTTATTTCTATTCAACTTCTTTTTTTATTCAAGTTTTTATTCTATTCAACTTCCTTTTTTATTTAATTTCCAAATAGATTGTTAAGGAATAGTGGTTTCTGGATTGAACTTCCATTTTTAATTTTATACAACTTTAACTTCTATTTCTATTCAACTTCCATTTTTATTCAATTTACTTTTCTATTAAATTTTCTTTTTTATTTAATTTCCAAATTGATCGTTAAGGTATAGTGGTTTCTTTAATGAACTTCCATTTTTAATTTTTTGCAACTTCCATTTTTATTTTTATTCGACTTCCATTTTGATTCAATTTACATTTCTATTCAACTTCCTTTTTTATTTAATTTCCAAATAGATCGTTATGGTATAGTGGTTTCTGGAGTGAACTATCATTTTTAATTTTATGAAACTTTAATTTTTATTTTTTTTCAACTTCCGTTATTATTCAATTTACTTTTCTATTAAACTTCGTTTTTTATTTAATTTTCAAATAGATCGTTATGGTATAGTGGTTTCTTGAATAAACTTCCTTTTTTAATTTTCTGCAGCTTCCACTTTTATTTTTATTCGACTTCTATTTTTATTCAAGTAATTTTTCTATTCAACTTCCTTTTTTATTTCCTTTCCAAATAGATCTTTAAGGTATAGTGGTTTCTTGAATGAACTTCACATTTTAATTTTCTGCAACTTCCATTTTTATTTCTATTCAACTACTTTTTTTATTCAAGTTTCTTTTCTATTCAACTTCCTTTTTTATTTAATTTCCAAATAGATCGTTAAGGTATAGTGTTTTCTGGATTGAACTTCCGTTTATAATTTTATGCAACTTTCACTTTTATTTTTTTTCAACTTTAATTTTTATTCAATTTACTTTTCTATTAAACTTCCTTTTTTATTTAATTTCCAAATAGATCGTTAAGGTATAGTGGTTCCTGGATTAAACTTCCATTATTAATTTTCTGCAACTTCCATTTTTATTTTTATTCAACTTCTATTTTTATTCAATTTACTTTTCTATTAGACTTCCTTTTTTATTTAATTTCCAAACAGATCGTTAAGGTATTGTGGTTTCTTGAATGAACTTCCATTTTTAATTTTCTGCAACTTCCATTTTTATTTTTATTCGACTTCCATTTTTATTCAAGTCATTTTTCTATTCAACTTTTTTTTTTATTTAATTTTGAAATAGATCGTTAAGGTATAGTGGTTTCTTGAATGAACTTCCAATTTTAATTTTCTGCAACTTCCATTTTTATTTCTATTCAACTTCTTTTTTTATTCCAGTTTCTTTTCGATTCAACTTCCTTTTTTATTCAATTTCTAAATTGATCGTTAAAGTATAGTGGTTTCTGGATTGAACTTCCATTTTTATTGAATTTACTTTTATATTAAACTTCCTTTTTTATTTAATTTCCAAATAGATCGTTAAGGTATAGTGTTTGTTTTAATGAACTTCCATTTTAATTTTATGCAACTTTCATTTTTATTTTTATTCTACTTCCATTTTTATTCAAGTTATTTTTCTATTCAACTTCCTTTTTTATTTAATTTCCAAATAGATCGTTAAGGTATAGTGGTTTCTTGAATGAACTTCCATTTTTAATTTTCTACAACTTCCATTTTTATTTTTATTCGACTTCCATTTTTATTCAAGTCATTTTTCTATTCAACTTTCTTTTTTATTTAACTTCCAAATAGATCGTTAAGGTATAGTGGTTTCTTGAATGAACTTCCAATTTTAATTTTCTGCAACTTCTATTTTTATTTCTATTCAACTTCCTTTTTTATTCAAGTTTCTTTTCTATTCAACTTCGTTTTTTATTTAATTTCCAAATAGATCGTTAAGGTATAGTGGTTTCTGGATTGAACTTCCATTTTTAATTTTATGCAACTTTCACTTTTATTTTTTTTCAACTTCAATTTTTATTCAATTTACTTTTTATTAAACTTCTTTTTTTATTTAATTTCCAAATAGATCGTTAAGGTATAGTGGTTTTTGAATAAACTTCCAATTTTAATTTTCTGCAACTTCCATTTTTATTTCTATTCAACTTCTTTTTTTTATTCAAGTTTCTTTTCTATTCAACTTCTTTTTTTATTTAATTTCCAAATAGATTGTTATGGTATAGTGGTTTCGGGATTGAACTTTCATTTTTAATTTTATTTTTATTGAACTTCCATTTTTATTGAATTTACTTTTCCATTAAACTTCCTTTTTTATTTAATTTCCAAACAGATCGTTAAGGTTTAGTGGTTTTTGAGTGAACTTTCAGTTTTAATTTTCTGCAACTTCCATTTTTATTTTTATTCGACTTCCATTTTTATTCAAGTCGTTTTTCTATTCAACTTTCTTTTTTATTTAATTTCCAAATAGATCGTTAAGGTATAGTAGTTTCTTGAATGAACTTCCAAATAGATCGTTAAGGTATCGTTAAGCGATCCCGATTTTTCCTTCCTTTGTATACTATATTCTGGACTTGGTTCCGTGAACTTGTTTTTGTATCATTATCACTTCTAGCCTTTACTCTTTGTATTTGAGTCTTGGGTTGTGATGGGCAGGTTTGAAACAGGTTGGTTGCACTTTGAAACCAAAAGGTGATGCCCAGATTTTGGCCTTCACGCTCGAGCGGAAGTTTTAACGCTCGAGCGGGCTATTCGTTGTTGCTTCTCCGCTCGAGCGGGAGTTTTGACGCTCGTGCGTGTTTTTTCATCTCCTAGTACTTTACTCTGCAGTTCATCCGCTCGAGCGGTAGTTTTTACGCTCGAGCGTGATATCTTGTTTTTGTCCTTCCGCTCGAGCGGAGAGTTTGACGCTCGAGCGGAGACCATCGCCTGCAAAACTTCTGGAAGTGTGCGATCGACGCTCGAGCGACTATTTTCACGCTCGAGCGTGAGTCTGTGTCTGACGCTCGAGCGGGGTTTTCCATGCTCAAGCGGAGAATCGACTACATCAGTCCGTGATTTCACTTTTTGGATCACTTTTTGACCTACTTCTTTTCCCTAACTCTTTAAAAACCGCCACTTGAGAGTTTCTCTCTCTCTACTCTCACCTTCTCTCTAAGATTTGATCTATTCCTTGTGGTCTTCTACTCTAGTTCCTTTGGAAGAAAGGTAGAGCTTCGCGAGAGCTTTCTTTTAATCTGAAAAAGAGAGGATTCGGGGCACTTTGGACTTTCGTCATCTTCTCCATTCGAGTTCTTCTCTTTAAGGTAGGGATTTCCTACTCCATTCTATAAGTTTTGTTCTAAGTTTTGGTATTTTGATATGTTGGGGATACTTTGGTAATTTTGGGAAAAACCCTAGTTGTATTAATAAATTAATTTGTATGATTAATTTAAGGAAATTGGGGAATTTGGTTAAATTCATGAAATTGAGGAATTCATTGATTAAATGGTGTAGTTGGATAATTTAGATCACTCACCTATCGAATTGTTGATATATTTATTTACAGTCTAGAAATAACTGTTTTGGGCTATCGGAGGAGGATAGTCGTGTTTGTTGTAGACATTGTATGTGGATTAGGGAAAATTGAAACCAATCAATTTGTTTAAGTCCTAAAGTTAGACTATTGAATTAATACAGAAAAATACATGTATTGTTTGAGCATTGCATATGCATATTGTTTGGGAGGAGATAGGGGATGTACTCCACGGTTTAGGGGAAGATAGGGGATGGACCTCTAAACCGGATTATTGTTTGGGAGGAGATAGGGGATGGACTCCATTAGCATCACTATTATGTGTGCTTATTATATTGAAGTGTTTTTACATGTTATTGATACAGCACTAAAATGTGTATCAAACGGGAAGTATGAAGTGTTTTGATATGAGCCTGAGTCTCATCTGTGTTGTTGATATTGGAAGTAATGTGAATGTGATATATATAGTTCACTGTTGTAAGTTTGGCCAGGTTCTGAACCATATTGATAATAATGGGAATTTAAACATGGCATAGACATTAGTGTCATGAAACAGTATCAAGTTATAATTGATTATTTTGGTTAACCATCTATTGAATGCTATAGCTTTATTCAATGCTTATATTTGGTTTAGTATTTTTCTACTGGGCTGTGGCTCACCCTTTCTGGGAACATCATTTTCAGGTTCAGGTGATAAGCTACCTCCAAGGACGTAGCTTGGAAGGAATTGGAGTTGAAGACTCTGTTTAGTTTAGTTGTTATTTACTTATTTGATATTACATGTAAACATTCAAGCCTAGGGCTTTACTTGTGTTTGAGTTAGAACTCATATTTTGTGTCCAAGTGTTGGCTTGGAAAGATGTTAGCCCGTAGGGCATTTAATTTGATGTTACATGTAATGTTTTTATTTAGTAATACTCTGATGAATGAATTAATGAATTGTTTTCTTTAAATATTGCATGTTAATGACATATATAATGGGTTTATTTTGAGGGCGTCACAACTTCCATTTTTAATTTTATGCAACTTTAATTTTTATTTTTATTCAACTTCCATTTTTATTCAATTTACTTTTCTCTTAAACTTCCTTTTTTATTTAATTTCCAAATAGATCGTTAAGGTATAGTGTTTTCTTGAATGAACTTCTATTTTTAATTTTTTGCAACTTCCATTTTTATTTTTATTCGACTTCCATTTTTATTCAAGTCATTTTTTTATTCAACTTTCTTTTTTATTTAATTTCCAAATAGATCGTTAAAGTATAGTGGTTTTTGAATGAACTTCCAATTTTAATTTTCTGTAACTTCCATTTTTATTTCTATTCAACACCTTTTTTTATTCAAGTTTCTTTTCTATTCAACTTCCTTTTTTATTTAATTTCTAAATAGATCATTAAGGTATACTGGTTTCTGGATTGAACTTCAATTTTTAATTTTATGCAACTTTCACTTTTATTTTTATTCAACTTCTATTTTTGTTCAATTTACTTTTCTATTAAACTTCCATTTTTATTTAATTTCTAAATAGATCGTTAAGGTATAGTGGTTTCTTTAATGAACTTCCATTTATAATTTTCTGCAACTTCCATTTTTATTTTTATTCAACTTCCATTTTTATTCAAGTTATTTTTCTATTCAACTTCCTCTTTTATTTAATTTCCAAATAGATCGTTAAGATATAGTGGTTTCTTGAATGAACTTCCATTTTTATTTTTATTTAACTTCCATTTTTGTTCATGTTTCTTTTCTACTAAACTTCCTTTTTTATTTAATTTCCGAATAGATCGTTATGGTATAGTGGTTTCTAGATTGAACTTCCATTTTTATTTTTATTCAACTTCCATTTTTATTCAATTTACTTTTCTATTAAACTTATTTTTTTATTTAATTTGCAAATAGATCGTTAAGGTATAGTGGTTTCTTGAATGAACTTCCATTTTTAATTTTCTGCAACTTCCATTTTTATTTTTGTTTAATTTCCTTTTTTATTCAAGTTTCTTCTCTACTCAACTTCCTTTTTTATTTAATTTCCAAATAGATCGTTAAGGTATAGTGGTTTCTGGATTGAACTTCCATTTTTAATTTTCAGTACCTGATGGAAGTACGAGTACTGGTGCTGTAACTAACCTTGTCTTCAGTTCTTGGAAAGCTGACTCCCGATCTTTAGTCCATTCATACAGTGTTCCCTTCTTAGTCAATTGCGTCAATGGAATTGCAATCCTTGAGAAATCCTTCACAAACTTCCTGTAATAACCTGCCAAACCCAGAAAACTAAGAATCTCGGACACATTAGTCGGCCTCGGCCAATTTACTACGGCTTCAATTTTGCTAGGATCAACCGAGATACCCTCTTCATTAATCACATGACCCAAGAATGAGATAGTAGGAAGCCAAAACTCACACTTGTTAAACTTAGCATACAATTTCCGGTCTCTCAAAATCTGTAAGGCAAGTCTCAAATGTTTTTCATGTTCAACTTTACTCTCGGAATAGATCAATATATCATCAATGAAGACAACTACAAACTCATCTAAATATGGCTTGAAGACTTTGTTCATTAAATCCATAAACGCAGCAAGGGCATTGGTCACCCCAAAAGGCATTACTAAAAACTCGTAGTGGCCATATCTTGTCCGAAAAGCAGTCTTTTCAACATCTTCGGCTTTAACTTTAAGCTGGTGGTAACCAGACCTAAGTTCAATCTTAGAAAAGACTCGTGCTCCTTGTAATTGGTCAAGCAAATCATCAATCCTAGGTAATGGGTACTTGTTCTTAATGGTGACCTTATTAAGTTCTCTGTAATCGATACAAAAGTGGAGTGTGCCATCCTTTTTCTTAACAAATAAAACAGGTGCTCCCCATGGTGAAGTGCTCGGCCTAATAAATCCCTTATCCAACAATTCTTGTAATTGCAGTTTCAATTCCCTAAGTTCAGCTGGGGCCATCCTGTAGGGCATTTTGGAGATCGGCTGGGTTCCCGGCATGATATCAACAGTAAACTCTATCTCTCTATCGGCTAAGTGGCCAGGCAATTCGTTCGGGAAGACGTCGGGGAATTCATTAACAACTGGGATGTCGGCTAAATTAACATTTCCATTCTGATCACCCAGTATACTACACAAGTAGCCTCGACACCCTTTCTAAATTAACTTATAGGCCTTAATGGACGAAATCAAGTAAGGTGGGGGCACTACCCCTTTAACCTGGAAAATAACCTCGACTAGGTTTGGGGGTCTCAGTGTGACGCTTTTCGAAACACAATTAATAGATGCATGATTTGTGACTAACCAATCCATTCCCAGTATAACATCAAAATGAGTTATGTCCAGAGGCATTAAATCTACTAACAATTCAACATTCTCAATCACAACAACACATGCTCTATAAATGGATGCAACAATCATAGATCTCCCAGATGGAGTAGACACAGATAATACATAATCAAGGGGCTCTAGTTCTCTATTAATTTTCTCGGCAAACTTAGCAGATACAAACGAATGCGTAGAACCCGAATCAATCAACACATAGGCATCTTGGGAGCAAATTAGGAGTATACCTGACACCACTGTCTCAGCATTCTGAGTGTCCCCTGGTACTAGCACAAATACTCTGCCCTGTCTCATCTGTCCTTTTCCAACATTACCCTTCTGGACGGAACCCGAGATATTCTCACCTTTCTTGTTGTTATCAGCCTTTGTCTTAGGGCAATCTTTCACACAATGACCCATTTCGCCACATTCATAACAAGCTCTAGACGTCCGACGACAGACCCCGAAATGTTGCTTTCCACAATCCGAACACGTCGGTTTAGTATTACCTTCCTGCCTTAGATTACCAGCACTGCCCATGTTCGTCTTCTTCTTGGTGCCCAGCTGTGCTTGGCGATTGTCATAGTTTTGTCTCTTTCGCTGGTTCTCCCCCGAGCTCTGGTATCGATTCAGGTTAGCTTCGGCCAGAATGGCTTTGTCCAACACTTCGGCGTAAGTCGGCATATTGTGCAAGTTAACCCGGTCTTGAATCGGTCCGCGAAGCCCACTCTCGAACTTCCTAGCCTTCATGTATTCATCGTTGGCTATGTGAGGTGCAAACCTCGCCAATTCAGTAAAAGCGCGGTGGTATTCCGCCACTGTTCGGTTGCCTTGCGTCAAAGTCTGAAATTCGGTAGCCTTGCGGTTTCGAACACTTAGGGGAAAGTGTTTGTTGTAGAACAACTCTAAGAATCAGGTCCAGGTCAGATCTGGATTGCTTTCTCGAACCATCATCCACCATCTGCGAGCGTCATCATCAAACGTGAATGCTGCCAACGTCACCTTCTGAGCGTCGGTGCTAGGAAAGATCTCGAACAACTTTTCCATTTCCAAAACCCACGCCTCAACCTTTATTGGCTCTATACCCCCAGAGAATCTCGGTGGTTTCATTTTCTTGAACTCCCTGATCAAAGCTATCGTGCCATCCCCATACAAGGCTGGCTGTGGAGGAACTTGCGGCACTGGGGGAGGTGGAGGCGGAACTACATTTCGGCCGTTGGTCTGCTCGGCCTGAGTCGACGTGGCACTAGCGTACTGCTGTCTTGTTTGCCTCAACTCACGGGCCAAACCTTCAACTAATCTTTTCTGTCTGTCCAATCTGTCTTTGGCTGATCCCGGCCAATTGGAGGTTTACCTCTCCTCATGATGCTATGAGTATGCAAAGTGTGACTTTAAAACAAATAAGCAAATAACCACGTAGGCAAGTAACAAATAAGTATGTCAAGACAATACACACCTCGTTCAAATAGCAAGCATCATGATGCAATCCTAATATCTTTCTAAGGGAAATCCTATGCTCTTTAGGACTCAAAGTGTGTGAATAACGTATACTGAGGAACTTGTGCTCTGATACCATTCTGTCACGACCCCAAACCGCCCCTAGTAGTTTGGTGCCGTGATGGCCAGTAATCTGAGATTACCGAAGGCCAACTTTCAAAAGTTTAACACAATCATAGTATAATAAACGGGGCTCACAAATGCGGAAGCAATAAATCAAACTACAAGTGGTCCATAAGAGCAGTGCATAAGTCCAATGAAATGGCATACATCTTTACAACTTGAATACAACAAAGTAAAATACGTATTACATCTTGATCAAAAGGCTTCTCGAGCCGACATATACAAAATACAGTGAATACAAGCCAAGAAGCATGATTTTCAAGATTCGCCGACATAAAAGAAATGACATCGCCAACGTGAATACAAAACAAGGCCGATAAAATCATGGATCCAAAACAAGCTTTCAAAAACACATTCTAGGCATCGCCGACGTCCTGCTCATCACCTACATATATATAGAGAGGGTGAGCTTGGATACTCAGTGAATGGTACTAGTAATAAAGGTTTTGCATGAATATAGCCGAAGTCTTTCAAAACAAAACATGCCAAAACCATACGAATATTAGCCGAGATCCTTTCAGAGCAAAACACATCAAAACTTTATCAAAACAAGAGATGAACCGTATTCATCTATCAAGTCTTACAAGTCTCAAGGGATTCTTACTGGCATCGGCAAAACACAAATTAAGCTTTCCGAACAAACAAATCCACGCGGTAAACCGTTAGTGGCAAAACAAGGACTGCACGATCCGTAATCGATTAGTCGAAGGTACTGCGAAAGTTTATAGTCCTCTAGCACAAGGGACTTGTGTTACTTAAGCCCGTAGCTCCTTTTAACATGATGGTCTTGTGTTACTTAGGCCCGTAGCCCGTTTTAACACGATAGTCTGGTGTTACTTAGGCCCGTAGCCCGCTTTAACACGATAGTCTTTCCAAGAAAGGACCGTATCCTTTTATACTTAGTGCTGTGAAAGTTTAGAGTCCTCCAGCACAAGGGACTTTTCAAGGATGACATCAAAACAAAGCTTCTACTTGATACATCAAAACAGAGCTATTCATTCATGCTTAACAAATACCTTCGTCAAAACAAAGCAAAGCAAGATTTATCAAAACAGTATAACATAGCTTTATTAAAAATACCATTCACATAGATCTCCTCGGGTGTAGGTTCAAAGCAAAGATCAAGGACCTACAATCACATGGCAGTCACATTCTCAAAACAAGCTTTATATGCATGCAAATGATCCCGGCATTCTCACCAGATCCAAGTCAATAGCAAAGAAAAACATGCTGGGAGTTTAAACACTGCTCCCGTCTCATGAAAACACACTGGGTACCAACAAGGTCTTTGCCGAGGTCCTACACCTCCTTGCCGAGGTGTGGTCCCGATGGCCTCATTCATAAGCAAAGTCGGGAAAACCTGGGTTTCCCTTTGAAGAACATGAAGAACATGATCATGAAGAAGATGAATGCAAAGATCATAACTTGTTACAAAAAAAAAAATCAGAGATTTCATGCCATGAGTTCAAAACATGGACATGGGTACCCATACAAGAAGATCATGCAAGAACAAACACAAAAACATGGTTTTTGCTCCAAACTTTCGGATCATATAGCGATCCCGGGTTTACCCTTGTTGTACAGTGATCCGGACATGTGTCCGTGGATGTTGGTTATTGTTTATTATCTTGTTTGCATCCTTTTTACTTTGTATATTGAGTATGGGATGTGTTGGGCAGGTTTGTTTCAGGTTGGTTGTGTTTGGGAGCCTAGTGTTACTGCCCAGATTTTTGGCCCTTCGCTCGAGCCAGGAGTTTGTCGCTCGAGCGAGAGTAAGGTTCGTGTCTGGTGGGTCGAGCCAGGATGGCTTCGCTCGAGCGAGTGTTGCGTCTGGTTCTGGACCTGAGAGTTGCCTTTCTTGGCTCGAGCGAGCTTCCTTCGCTCGAGCGGTCTGGATTTTTCTTCGCTCGATCGAGAACTTCTTGGCTCGAGCGAGAGTTTCTGTGTCTGGTCGCTCGAGCGACAAAGGCTTCGCTCGAGCGAGCGTGTTTTATATCAGCGGACAGTAGCGATTTTGAACTTTAGTTTTTCACTTCTTTTTTTTTTTATCAAACCTAGATCCGAGACCCTCTCTCTCTAAACTTACATTCTCTCTAAGATTTGATCTCCCTAGAGTGTGAATCTAGCCTAGAGCCTTTGTAAAAAAGATAGAGGGCATTGAGAGCTTTGTTTTAATCTGAAAACGTTTGGATTTGGAGCAAGTTGATCTTCGAGTCTTCATCTCCTTTTTGGCTTAAACTTCGAGGTAGGGATATCCTACTCCTCTCTATGGATTTTGTCTTTAAATTTTGGTATTTTGAGATGTTGGGTTTGGCTTGGTAATTTTGTGAAAATTTGGGGCTTTTGTGTAATTTTACAAAAGTTGGGGTTTTATTCATAATAAACCTAGATGCATGTTTGGCATGGAGAAATGGAATTGATGTTAAATCATTGATGAAAATGGGACCTAAGGGTTGAAATGGTAATTATGGAAAATGGCCTAATTACATTGTTTGATTAATTGGGATAATTAATGGTGAGAAATGAGGAAATGAAATGTTGATTGAATATCCATTTGTGCATTTATTTTCTGTTTAGAAATAACTGCTTTGGGCTATCAGCGGAGGATAGTCGTGATTGTTGTAGACAATGCATGATGATTAGGCAAACTGAAACTAATCAATGAAATGTGTCATGGAACTTGACGGTTGATAGAATACATTAACTGTATGTATTGGGTGATTGTATATAGAACCAATGTGTTTATATACGTTATGTGTAGAGGAGGAGATAGGGGATGTACTCCGCGGTTTAGGGGAAGATAGGGGATGTACCTCTAAATCGGATAGTGTTGGGAGAAGATAGGGGATGAACTCCGTAGATACAGCTCATATGCTTGTCTAGTGAAGTGAAGATAGAGCTCACATGCTTATCTTTGTGAAGTGTGGATACAGCTTATATGCTTATCTGTGAATGTGGGATATTGTTGTTATACATATCTGTTGAGAATGTGGATATAGCTTATATGCTTATCTGAATGTGGGATATAGTTTTTATACATATCTGTGGAAATGATGATAGAGCTAGCATGCTTATCTGTTGAAAAAGGGAAAATGAAAGGTAACTTAGACTCATAAGTTGTATGACATAAATGTGTAATTTATGTGAATGTATCTGTGTTAGCCATCTATCAATTGCTAATCTTTTAGTCATTGTTCATGGTTGGTTTAGTGTATTTCTACTGGGCTGTGGCTCACCCTATATGGGAATATCATTTTCAGGTACAGGTAGCATGCCACCTCCAAGGACATAGCTTGGGAGGCTTGAGGCGGACATAATGTTGTCA
This sequence comes from Camellia sinensis, assembly GCF_055761805.1. NCBI lineage: Eukaryota > Viridiplantae > Streptophyta > Magnoliopsida > Ericales > Theaceae > Camellia > Camellia sinensis. Next base: position 631,367 of record NC_138962.1, on the reverse strand, counting down.
TTTTACTTTTTGATGTATTACATGTAACTTCAAGCCAAGGGCTTAATGTGTAAACGAGTTAGTACTCTTTTGTTGTAACCAAGTGTTAACTTGGAAAGCTGTAATCCCGTAGGGCATTTTGTTTTGATGTTAACATGTAATACTTATGTAATGGAACTTTAATGAATAAAAGAATGTGGCTAGTTTATATGTAAATGCATGTCTTATCTGATGGGTTTAATGTTGTTATTTTGAGGGCGTTACAACTTGGTATCAGAGCGTACCGGGTTCGAATACTTTGGGTACGTGGGAAGTGATTAGTATCACAATGGGTTTGTCTCGCTTGATAGAGACTTAGATGTAGTATCATATGCTATGTGCTTAATTGATAGCATGCTTATGTGACTATGTGGGTATGGGATTTAATTTCTGGGATGTTGATTGGATCCTTGAGTTTCTGGGAGTCTTGTTGGAAAAGCACTTGATCAATGCTGTTTCTAACCGGAACTCTAGTAACGTCTCGGGACTATCATTATCCGGAAATGAAATTCGTAAGTACTTATGTGTTTATGTGCTTATGTGGAGTGAATTACAGTTGTCCATGCATTAGGATGTGAGTGTTTAGTTTCGGCACATTATGAATGTGCTAATGTTCTGTGTTACCTTTATTAGGATGTCAGGACGAGGAAGAGGTGCTAGGCGTGGTAGACCTGCGAGGCAGGAAGTACCGTTACCGGGTGAGATTTCGGCAGTGCAGGAGGGAGTTGGTCAGGCCAATGTGGCCGAGCCAGTGGGTCAGCAGGCCATGGGTGCCTTGGCCAGAGAGATAGCAGGAGCTTTGGGTATTCTTAGAGCTGGGAATCAGGCCGCTGAGGCGGGGCCTTCTTTCTTGAAGAGGGAGTTCTTCCGGTCTAATCCGGATGAGTTTGTCGGGGATCCGAAGGAGCCACTAAAGGCTGATGAGTGGCTAGAGCAAATGAGTAAGACGTTCGAGATGCTTGGCATCGAGGACGGAGCACTGAAAGTGACCTTAGCATCCTTCCAACTGAAGGGAGATGCGGGTCAATGGTGGAAGTACGAGAAGGCTCGTGTTGGTGGTACTTGGGAGGCATTTGTGAATGCTTTTCAGGAGAGGTTTTTGTCTGCGGTAGCTAGGGAGAAGCTGAGGGATCAGTTTAGCCGGCTTAATCAGCAGGGCTTGTCAGTGGCCGAGTTTGAGGCTACTTTTACCAGTCTGTCCAGGTTTGCACCTGAACTGGTGGCGTCTGAGGAACGCCGTTGCTATGAGTTTGAGCGGAAGTTGAGGCGGGGCCTCAAGTTGAGAGTTGGTGGGTCTTACATCCGAGAGTATAGACACCTGGTAGATGCTGCAGCTCATATGGAGCTCATGATGCAGGGGGAGGATGAGGGGCAGAGAGGCTCCAGGAGGAGCCAGGATGGTCAGGGTGATGGCAAGAGGCAGAGGGGTTCTAACCCTCAGCAGTCGCAGGGTGGTGTTGCTAGATCGACCTTCCCAGTGCCGAGTGCAGGCTCCGGGAGAGGTGGTCAGGGGGATTTCACTTGTTACAAGTGTGGCCAGTTGGGTCACAAGGTTTCTGTTTGCCCGCAGAAGGGTGGGGGTCAGAGAGCTGCTTCTTCTTCAGCTAGACCGCAGAGTCGGAATTTGGGCAGGGGGCAGCCCTTGTCTTGTTATCAGTGTGGACAGCCTGGGCACCTGAAGAGGTTTTGCCCGCAGTTGAGTGCCACTTCGGGAGCGTCTGGTTCTAGATAGACGCAGGGTTTTCAGCCAGCTCAGTCTGTGCAGGCCTCGAGGGCCAATCCGGGAGCTTCGTCATCCCAGTCTGTGCAGCAGTCTTTTGCTCCGAGAGGTGAGCAGGTAGACCAGGGGCCTACGGGGCGCGTGTATGCTGTTACCGCGCAGGATTTAGTACCGGCTCCATCAGTAGTGAGAGGTACTTTTCTGTTTTGCAACTCGGTTGCTAGTGTGTTGATAGACACGGGTGCATCTCATTCTTTTGTATCTGCTGCATTTGCATCTGTTTTGGAATTGGAGTTAGCACAGTTAGCATCTCCTATTTGTGTGGTATCACCCTTGGGTGGTGAGTTGATTCTGAAACAGGGTGTTAGAGGATGTGATATAGAGGTCGCCGACTATAGGCTTCCTTTTCCGTTTGTTGTCATGCCCATGAAGGGTTTTGATGTTATTTTGGGTATGGACTGGTTATCGTCATACCGGGCTGTTATTGATTGCTACCGCCAGAGGGTCACGTTATGTACCTTGAGCGGGGAGTGGTTCCATTTCTTGGGAGACCGGGTTGGTAGTGTTTTGCCACCGGGGTATGATTCGCGAGGGCGAAGTGAGCTTAGTAGTCTTTTGGCTAGCGTTGAGACTGGTGAGTGTGATGAGACCCAGGTTATATTGCCGAGGGTGGTTTGTGAGTATTCGGATGTCTTTCCCGAAGATCTTGTTAGTTTGCCACCTCACCGAGAGATAGAGTTCTCTATTGATTTAGTGCCCGGCACGACGCTGATTTCTATGGCACCTTACCGTTTTGCTCCAGCAGAGTTGGTTGAGTTGAAAGTTCAGCTCCAGGAATTGCTAGATAAGGGTTTTGTTCGCCCTAGTGTTTCGCCGTGGGGAGCACCGGCCCTCTTTGTTAAAAAGAAAGATGGTGCCTTGAGATTGTGTATTGACTACCGGAAGTTGAATCGGGCTACGGTTAAGAATAAGTATCCTATGCCCCGTATAGATGATTTGTTTGACCAGTTGAAGGGTTCCCGTTGTTTCTCTAAGATAGACTTGAGATCGGGTTACCACCAGTTGAGGGTCAGGGAAGAGGATATTCCGAAGACGACATTCCGTACGCGGTATGGCCATTATGAGTTTCTGGTGATGCCATTCGGGCTTACCAATGCACCGGCAGTCTTTATGGACTTGATGAACTGGATTTTCTGAGAGTTCTTAGACCGATTTGTGGTCGTCTTTGTGGACGACATCCTTATCTATTCGCCTTCAGAGGAGGAGCACGAGGCACACTTGAGAGTGGTGCTTGAGTTGCTTAGAGCCCATAGGCTGTATGCCAAGTTTGGGAAGTGTGAGTTCTGGCTGAGGGAAGTTAAATTCTTAGGCCACGTGGTATCCGGGGAAGGGGTGTCTGTTGATACATCCAAGGTTGAGGCAGTGCAAGATTGGGCACAGCCTAAGAGTGTGTTTGAGATCCGCAGTTTTCTGGGATTGGCTGGGTATTACCGTCGGTTTGTGAAAGATTTCTCCAGGCTAGCGTTACCGTTGACTAGACTGACTCGGAAGGGAGTCAAGTTTGTGTGGAGTGAGACTTGTGAAAAGTCGTTCCAAGAGCTGAAAGTTAGATTGACCACCGCTCCGGTGATGATTATTCCGGAGAGAGGGTTGGGTTATGCGGTTTACTGTGATGCCTCACGAGAGGGTTTGGGATGTGTGTTGATGCAGGAGGGGAAAGTGGTAGCTTATGGCTCACGTCAGTTGAAAATACATGAGAAGAATTACCTTACACACGACCTAGAGTTAGCAGCAGTGATCTTTGCCTTGAAAATCTGGAGGCACTACCTTTATGGTGAGAGGTTCGACGTATTCTCGGATCATAAGAGTTTGAAGTATCTGTTTACCCAGAGAGACTTCAATTTGAGGCAGAGGAGATGGATGGAGTTCATCGAGGATTATGATTTTGAGTTGCACTATCATCCGGGAAAGGCCAATGTTGTGGCCGATGCCCTTAGTAGGAAGACCATTGGTGATGTAGCTTGTATAGCCATCCGGGAATGGGAGATGTTGGGAGCACTTGGCAAGTTTGATTTGCTACTGGGCGAATCTGTTGAGGCTGCGGCCTTGTTTTCTGTTGTTGCGCAGCCTACACTTGTGACTAGAGTGTTAGAGGCACAGAGAGGTGACCTTGAGGTAGAATCCCTCCGAGAGAAGATCTCCAGTGGGAAAGTTGAGAAGGGTTTGACGGTGTATCCCGACCTGAGTGTGAGATACCGAGACCGTTTGTTTGTACCGGAGTCTTGCCGTGAGGAAGTACTCCGAGAGTTTCATCATTCGCGCCTTGCGGTGCATCCGGGAGGTACTAAGATGTATCAGGATTTGGGTCGCCAGTTTTGGTGGCGGGGTATGAAGAGAGATGTGGCTGTTTTCGTATCGAAGTGCCTTACTTGCCAGCAAGTGAAGGCCGAGCATCAGAGGCCAGCGGGTTTGTTGCAACCCTTGCCTATTGCCGAGTGGAAGTGGGAGCATGTCACTATGGACTTCGTTGTAGGTCTTCCGAGGACTCAGCGGGGTAGTGATGCTATTTGGGTGGTTGTAGACCGGTTGACTAAGTCTGCGCACTTCATTCCTATGCGCGTGAGAGATTCGGTAGATCATCTTGCCGATTTGTATATTCGGGATGTAGTGAGATTGCACGGGGTCCCAGTGACGATCATCTCAGATAGAGATCCTCGTTTTATTGCTAGGTTGTGGCAGAGTTTGCAGAGTGCCTTGGGCACTAAGTTGACCTTTAGTACGGCTTATCATCCTCAGACTGACGGGCAGTTCGAGCGTACTATTCAAATCCTCGAGGATATGCTTCGGGGTTGTGTCCTGGACTTTAGCGGGACGTGGGAGAGGCACTTACCCTTGGTAGAGTTTGCCTACAACAACAGTTTTCAGTCTAGCATCGGTATGGCACCGTTTGAGGCCTTGTATGGCCGACCGTGTAGGTCTCCAGTTTGTTGGGCCGAGGTGGGTGATGCACCTTTGTTGGGTCCGGAGTTGGTTAGGGAGACGACGGAGAAAGTTGAGCTTATCCGTAAGAGGCTTGTTACAGCCCAGAGTCGACAAAAGAGTTATGCCGACCGTAGGAGGAGGCCTTTGGTGTTTGAGGTAGGTGATCATGTCTTTCTGAAGATATCACCTAGGCGAGGTCTGATGAGGTTTGGGAAGAGTGGGAAGTTATCCCCTTGGTTTATTGGTCCTTTTGAGATCCTTGAGAGGATTGGTGAGGTTGCTTATCGGTTAGCTTTACCGCCGCAGTTGTTCGGAGTGCATGACGTGTTTCATGTGAGTATGCTTCGGAAGTATGAGCCAAATCCATCACATGTGTTGGATTGGACCGATTTAGAGGTAGATGAGGATGCCTCGTATGAGGAGAGACCGGTTCGGGTCTTGGATAGGCGGGATCAGATCCTGCGTGGCAAGACCATTCCTTTGGTGAAAGTCTTGTGGAAACATCACGGAGTGGAGGAAGCCACTTGGGAACGTGAGTTGGGAGTCCGTGAGAAATATCTGGACTTGTTTATTGATATGTGATCTTGTATTTAATTTTTGCATTTTGTTGAACTTAAGAGCTTTTATATATGTCTTAAGTTGTGAAACATTGAAAATGTTTTGGTTATTGGAAGTATGTTTGGAACTTGCCTCATATGGAAGTTGATTGTGACACTATATGTGTTGAATATATTGTTGAAATTGGAAAGGTAGTGCATAATGTGGATGCATGTTGAAAGTACATATGTTGTTTACATATTGTGAAATGCCTCTTGTTAAATGGAGGGGATGGCCGGTAATGGGTCGAATTGTTGAATGTTCAAGTGTAACATTGTTTAAAATGGAGGAAAACTTGTTTTGAAAACTTGTGCTTAATTTCGGGGACGAAATTCTTTAAGGGGGGGAGGTTATAGCGATCCCGGGTTTACCCTTGTTGTACAGTGATCCAGACATGTGTCTGTGGATGTTGGTTGTTGTTTATTATCTTGTTTGCATCCTTTTTACTTTGTATATTGAGTATGGGATGTGTTGGGCAGGTTTGTTTCAGGTTGGTTGTGTTTGGGAGCCTAGTGTTGCTGCCCAGATTTTTGGCCCTTCGCTCGAGCCAGGAGTTTGTCGCTCAAGCGAGAGTAAGGTTCGTGTCTGGTGGGTCGAGCCAGGGTGGCTTCGCTCGAGCGAGTGTTGCGTCTGGTTCTGGACCTGAGAGTTGCCTTTCTTGGCTCGAGCGAGCTTCCTTCGCTCGAGCGGTCTGGGTTTTTCTTCGCTCGATCGAGAACTTCTTGGCTCGAGCGAGAGTTTCTGTGTCTGGTCGCTCGAGCGACAAAGGCTTCGCTCGAGCGAGCGTGTTTTATATCAGCGGACAGTAACGATTTTGAACTTTAGTTTTTCACTTCTTTTTTTTTATCAAACCTAGATCCGAGACCCTCTCTCTCTAAACTTACATTCTCTCTAAGATTTGATATCCCTAGAGTGTGAATCTAGCCTAGAGCCTTTGTAAAAAAGATAGAGGGCGTTGAGAGCTTTGTTTTAATCTGAAAAAGTTTGGATTTGGAGCAAGTTGATCTTCGAGTCTTCATCTCCTTTTTGGCTTAAACTTCGAGGTAGGGATATCCTACTCCTCTCTATGGATTTTGTCTTTAAATTTTGGTATTTTGAGATGTTGGGTTTGGCTTGGTAATTTTGTGAAAATTTGGGGCTTTTGTGTAATTTTACAAAAGTTGGGGTTTTATTCATAATAAACCTAGATGCATGTTTGGCATGGAGAAATGGAATTGATGTTAAATCATTGATGAAAATGGGACCTAAGGGTTGAAATGGTAATTATGGAAAATGGCCTAATTACATTGTTTGATTAATTGGGATAATTAATGGTGAGAAATGAGGAAATGAAATGTTGATTGAATATCCATTTGTGCATTTATTTTCTGTTTAGAAATAACTGCTTTGGGCTATCGGCGGAGGATAGTCGTGATTGTTGTAGACAATGCATGATGATTAGGCAAACTGAAACTAATCAATGAAATGTGTCATGGAACTTGACGGTTGATAGAATACATTAATTGTATGTATTGGGTGATTGTATATAGAACCAATGTGTTTATATACGTTATGTGTAGAGGAGGAGATAGGGGATGTACTCCGCGGTTTAGGGGAAGATAGGGGATGTACCTCTAAACCGGATAGTGTTGGGAGAAGATAGGGGATGAACTCCATAGATACAGCTCATATGCTTGTATAGTGAAGTGAAGATAGAGCTCACATGCTTATCTTTGTGAAGTGTGGATACAGCTTATATGCTTATCTGTGAATGTGGGATATTGTTGTTATACATATCTGTTGAGAATGTGGATATAGCTTATATGCTTATCTGAATGTGGGATATAGTTTTTATACATATCTGTGGAAATGATGATAGAGCTAGCATGCTTATCTGTTGAAAAAGGGAAAATGAAAGGTAACTTAGACTCATAAGTTGTATGACATAAATGTGTAATTTATGTGAATGTATCTGTGTTAGCCATCTATCAATTGCTAATCTTTTAGTCATTGTTCATGGTTGGTTTAGTGTATTTCTACTGGGCTGTGGCTCACCCTATATGGGAATATCATTTTCAGGTACAGGTAGCATGCCACCTCCAAGGACATAGCTTGGGAGGCTTGAGGCGGACATAATGTTGTCATTTTACTTTTTGATGTATTACATGTAACTTCAAGCCAAGGGCTTAATGTGTAAACGAGTTAGTACTCTTTTGTTGTAACCAAGTGTTAACTTGGAAAGCTGTAAGCCCGTAGGGCATTTTGTTTTGATGTTAACATGTAATACTTATGTAATGGAACTTTAATGAATAAAAGAATGTGGCTAGTTTATATGTAAATGCATGTCTTATCTGATGGGTTTAAGCTAGTTGGAAGTTATGGAATAAAAGGGTGTAGTTGGATCATTTATCACTCACCTAGTTGGAATGTTGATTATATATCCATTGTTGCATTTATTTTCTGCATAGAAATAACTGCTTTGGGCTATCGGTGGAGGATAGTCTTGATTGTTGTAGACAATATATGATGATTAGGCAAACTGAAACTAATCACTGGAATGTGTCATTGAGATTGGCGATTGAAAGAATACATTAAATTTATGTATTGTGTGATGATGTGTATAATTGTTGTTTATATGCATTGTGTTGTGTTGGAGGAGATAGGGGATGTACTCCGCGGTTTAGGGGAAGATAGGGGATGGACCTCTAAACCGGATGTTGTTGGGAGGAGATAGGGGATGGACTCCGTAGATAGAGCTCATATGCTTATCTAGTAATGTGTTGACAGAGCTCATATGCTTGTCATTGGAAGTGTGATAGTGCTCATATGCATATCTGTGGAAGTGATGATATAGCTTGTATGCTTATCTGTTGGTATGTGATATAGCTAGTATGCTTATCTGTTATGTAATGGGAAGTGCTTGATATGAGTTGTTTGACCAGGTTCTGAGCCATGGTTATAAATTGAGAATTTGAAAGGAATTGGAAAATGAATGGTAATATGGACTTGTATGTCATGAACATGTAAAGTGTGATAAGGGAAAGTATCAGTGTTGGCCATCTATCAACTGCTAATCTTTTAGTCATTGTTCATATTTGGTTTAGTATATTTCTACTGGGCTGTGGTTCACCCTATATGGGAATATCATTTTCAGGTACAGGTAGCATGCCATCTCCAAGGACGTAGCTTGGGAGGCTAGAGGCAAGCGGACTTTTGTTGTTTTATTTCTTGATGTATTACATGTATATTCAAGCCAAGGGCTTAATGTGTAAATGAGTTAGCACTCTTTTGTTGTAACCAAGTGTTAACTTGGAAAGCAGTAAGCCCGTAGGACATTTGCTTTTGTAGATTAACATGTAATACTTTTGTAAAGAACTACTCTGATGAATAGAAGAATGTTTATCTTTATTACCAATGCATGTCTATATTGATGGGTTTAATGTGTTATTTTGAGGGCGTTACATACTCAACATCCTTTTTTATATAATTTCCAAAGAGATCGTTAAGGTATAGTGGTTTATGGATTGAACTACCATTTTTAATTTTATGCAACTTTAATTTTTATTTTTATTCAACTTCCATTTTTATTCAATTTACTTTTCTATTAAACTTCCTTTTTATTTAATTTCCAAATAGATCGTTAAGGTATAGTGATTTCTTGAATGAACTTCAATTTTTAATTTTCTGCAACTTCTATTTTTATTTTTATTTAACTTCCTTTTTCATTTTAGTTTCTTTTCTACTCAACTTCCTTTTTTATTTAATTTCCAAATAGATCGTGAAGGTATAGTCGTTTGTGGATTGAACTTCCATTTTTAATTTTATGCAACATTAATTTTTATTTTTATTTTTATTCAACTTCCATTTTTATTCAATTTACTTTTCTATTAAACTTCCTTTTTTATTTAATTTCCAAATAGATCGTTAAGGTATAGTGGTTTCTTGAATGAACTTCCATTTTTAATTTTCTGCAACTTCCATTTTTATTTTTATTCGACTTCCATTTTTATTCAAGTCATTTTTCTATTCAACCTTCCTTTCTATTTAATTTCCAAATAGATTGTTAAGGTATAGTGGTTTCTTGAATGAACTTCCAATTTTAATTTTTTGCAACTTCCATTTTTATTTCTATTCAACTTCTATTTTTATTCAAGTTTCTTTTCTATTCAACTTCCTTTTTTATTTAATTTCTAAATAGATCGTTAAGGTATAGTGGTTTCTGGATTGAACTTCCATGTTTAATTTTATGCAACTTTCACTTTTATTTTTATTCAACTTCCATTTTTCTTCATTTTACTTTTCTATTAAACTTCCTTTTTTATTTAATTTCTAAATAGATCGTTAAGGTATAGTGGTTTCTGGATTGAACTTCCATGTTTAATTTTACGCAACTTTCAGTTTTATTTTTATTCAACTTCCATTTTTGTTCATTTTACTTTTCTATTAAACTTCCATTTTTATTTAATTTCCAAATAGATCGTTAAGGTAAAGTGGTTTCTTGAATGAACTTCCATTTATAATTTTCTGCAACTTCCATTTTTATTTAATTTCCAAATAGATCGTTAAGGTATAATGGTTTCTTGAATCAACTTCCGATTTTAATTTTCTGCAACTTCCATTTTTATTTTTATTTAACTTCCTTTTTTTGTTCAGGTTTCTTTTCTAGTCAACATCCTTTTTTATTTAATTTCCCAATAGATCGTTATGGTAAAGTGGTTTCTGGATTGAACTTCGATTTTTATTTTTATTCAACTTCCATTTTTATTCAATTTACATTTCTATTAAACTTACTTTTTTATTTAATTTGCAAATAGATCGTTAAGTTATAGTGGTTTCTCGACTGAACTTCCATTTTTAATTTTCTGCAACATCCATTTTTATTTTTATTTAACTTCCTTTTTTATTCAAGTTTCTTTTCTACTCAACTTCCTTTTTTATTTAATTTCCAAATAGATCGTTAAGGTATAGTGGTTTCCGGATTGAACTTCCATTTTTAATTTTCTGCAACTTCCATTTTTATTTTTATTCAATTTACTTTTCTATTAAACTTCCTTTTTTATTTAATTTACAAACAAATCGTTAAGGTATAGTGGTTTCTTGAAGGAACTACCATTTTTAATTTTCTGCAACTTCCATTTTTATTTTTATTCGACTTCCATCTTTATTCAAGTCATTTTTCTATTTAACTTCTATTTTTATTTAATTTCCAAATAGATCGTTAAGGTATAGTGGTTTCTTGAATGAACTTCCATTTTTAATTTTCTGCAACTTCCATATTTATTTTTATTCAACTTCTATTTTTATTCAATTTACTTTTCTATTAAACTTTCTTTTTTATTTAATTTACAAACAGATCGTTAAGGTATAGTGGTTTCTTGAATGAACTTCCATTTTTAATTTTCTACAACTTCCATTTTTATTTTTATTCGACTTCCATCTTTATTCAAGTCATTTTTCTATTAAACTTCTTTTTTTATATAATTTCCAAATAGATCGTTAAGGTATAGTGGTTTCTTGAATGAACTTCCATTTTTAATTTTCTGCAACTTAGATGTTTATTTTTATTTGACTTCCATTTTTATTCAAGTCATTTTTCTATTCAACCTCCTTTTTTATTTAATTTCCAAATAGATCGTTAAGGTATTCTGGTTTCCGGATTGAACTTCCATTTTTAATTTTATGCAACTTTCATTTTTATTTTTATTCAGCTTCCATTTTTATTCAATTTACTTTTCTATTAAACTTCCTCTTTTACTTAATTTCAGAATATATCGTTAAGGTATAGTGGTTTCTTGAATGAACTTCCATTTTTAATTTTCTGTAACTTCCTTTTTTATTTAATTTCCAAATAGATCGTTAAGGTATAGTGGTTTCTGGATTGAACTTCCATTTTTAATTTTATGCAACTTTAATTTTTATTTTTATTCAACTTCCATTTTTATTCAATTTACTTTTCTATTAAACTTCCTTTTTTATTTAATTTCCAAATAGATCGTTAAGGTATAGTGGTTTCTTGAATGAACTTCCATTTTTAATTTTCTGCAACTTCCATTTTTATTTTTATTCGACTTCCATTTTTATTCAAGTCATTTTTCTATTCAACTTCCTTTTTCATTTAATTTCCAAATAGATCATTAAGGTATTGTGGTTTCTTGAATGAACTTCCAATTTTAATTTTCTGCAACTTCAATTTCTATTTCTATTCATCTTCTTTTTTTATTCAGGTTTCTTTTCTATTTAACTTCTTTTTTTATTTAATTTCTAAATAGATAGTTAAGGTATAGCGGTTTCTGGATTGAACTTCCATTATTAATTTTATGCAACTTTCACTTTTATTTTCATTCAACTTCCATTTCTATTTAATTTCCAAATAGATCGTTAAGGTATTGTGGTTTCTTGAATGAACTTCCATTTATAATATTCTGCAACTTCCATTTTTATTTTTATTCAACTTCCATTTTTATTCAAGTCATTTTTCTATTCAACTTCCTCTTTTATTTAATTTCCAAATAGATCGTTAAGGTATAGTGGTTTCCTGAATGAACTTCCATTTTTAATTTTCTGCAACTTCTATTTTTATTTTTATTTAACTTCCTCTTTTGTTCAGGTTTCTTTTCTACTCAACTTCCTTTTTTATTTAATTTCCCAATAGATCGTTATGGTATAGTGGTTTCTGGATTGAACTTCCATTATTAATTTCATGCAACATTCACTTTTATTTTCATTCAACTTCCATTTTTGTTCAATTTACTTTTCTATTAAACTTCCATTTCTATTTAATTTCCAAATAGGTCGTTAAGGTATAGTGGTTTCTTGAATGAACTTCCATTTATAATTTTCTGCAACTTCCATTTTTATTTTTATTCAACTTCCATTTTTATTCAGGTTATTTTTCTATTCAACGTCCTCTTTTATTTAATTTCCAAACAGATCGTTAAGGTATAGTGGTTTCTTGAATGAACTTCCATTTTTAATTTTCTGCAACTTCTATTTTTATTTTTATTTAACTTCCTTTTTTGTTCAGGTTTCTTTTCTACTCAACTTCCTTTTTTATTTAATTTCCAAATAGATCGTTATGGTACAGTGGTTTCTGGATTGAACTTCCATTTTTATTTTCATTCAACTTCCATTTTTGTTCAATTTACATTTCTATTAACCTTACTTTTTTCTTTAATTTCCAAATAGATCGTTAAGGTATAGTGGTTTCTCGAATGAACTTCCATTTTTAATTTTCTGCAACTTCCATTTTTATTTATATTTAACTGCCTTTTTTATTCAAGTTTCTTTTCTACACAACTTCCTTTTTTATTTAATTTCCAAATAGATCGTTAAGGTATAGTGGTTTCTGGATTGAACTTCCATTTTTAATTTTCTGCGACTTCCATTTTTATTTTTATTCAACTTCTATTTTTATTCAATTTACTTTTCTATTAAACTTCCTTTTTTATTTAATATACAAACAAATCGTTAAGGTATAGTGGTTTCTTGAACGAACTTCCATTTTTAATTTTCTGCAACTTCCATTTTTATTTTTATTCGACTTCCGTCTTTATTCAAGTCATTTTTCCATTTAACTTCTTTTTTTATTTAATTTCCAAATAGATCGTTAAGGTATAGTGGTTTCTTGAATGAACTTCCATTTTTAATTTTCTACAACTCCCGTTTTTATTTTTATTCGACTTCCGTCTTTGTTCAAGTCATTTTTCTATTTAACTTCTTTTCTTATTTAATTTCTAAATAGATCGTTAAGGTATAGTGGTTTCTTTAATGAACTTCTATTTTTAATTTTCTGCAACTTACATTTTTATTTTTATTTGACTTTCATTTTTATTCAAGTCATTTTTCTATTCAACCTCATTTTTTATTTAATTTCCAAATAGATCGTTAAGGTATTGTAGTTTCCGGATTGAACTTCCATTTTTAATTTTATGCAACTTTCATTTTTATTTTTTCTCAGCTTCCATTTTTATTCAATTTACTTTTCTATTAAACTTCCTCTTTTATTTAATTTCCAAATAGATCGTTAAGGTATAGTGGTTTTTGAATGAACTTCCATTTTTTAATTTTCTGCAACTTCTTTTTTTATTTAATTTCCAAATAGATCGTTAAGGTATAGTGGTTTCTGGATTGAACTTCCTTTTTAAATTTTATCCAACTTTAATTTTTATTTTTATTCTACTTCCATTTTTATTAAATTTACTTTTCTATTAAACTTCCTTTTTTATTTAATTTCCAAATAGATCGTTAAGGTATAGTGGTTTCTTCAATGAACTTCCATTTTTAATTTTCTGTAACTTCCATTTTTATTTTTATTCGACTTCCATTTTTATTCAAGTCATTTTTCTATTCAACTTCCTTTTTTATTTAATTTCCAAATAGATCGTTAAGGTATAGTGGTTTCTTGAATGAACTTCCAATTTTAATTTTCTACAACTTCAATTTTTATTTCTATTCATCTTCTTCTTTTATTCAAGTTTCTTTTCTATTCAACTTCTTTTTTTACTTAATTTCTAAATAGATAGTTAAGGTATAGTGGTTTCTGGATTGAACTTCCATTATTAATTTTATGCAACTTTCACTTTTATTTTCATTCAACTTCCATTTCTATTTAATTTCCAAATAGATCGTTAAGGTATTGTGGTTTATTGAATGAACTTCCATTTATAATATTCTGCAACTTCCATTTTTATTTTTATTCAACTTCCATTTTTATTCAAGTCATTTTTCTATTCAACTTCCTCTTTTATTTAATTTCCAAATAGATCGTTAAGGTATAGTGGTTTCCTGAATGAACTTCCATTTTTAATTTTCTGCAACTTCTATTTTTATTTTTATTTAACTTCCTCTTTTGTTCAGGTTTCTTTTCTACTCAACTTCCTTTTTTATTTAATTTCCAAATAGATCGTTATGGTATAGTGGTTTCGGGATTGAACTTCCATTATTAATTTCATGCAACTTTCACTTTTATTTTCATTCAACTTCCATTTTTGTTCAATTTACTTTTCTGTTAAACTTCCATTTCTATTTAATTTCCAAATAGGTCGTTAAGGTATAGTGGTTTCTTGAATGAACTTCCATTTTTATTTTTATTCAACTTCCATTTTTAGTCAGGTTATTTTTCTATTCAACTTCCTCTTTTATTTAATTTCCAAATAGATCATTAAGGTGTAGTGGTTTCTTGAATAAACTTCCATTTTTAATTTTCTGCAACTTCTATTTATATTTTTATTTAACATCCTTTTTTGTTCAGGTTTCTTTTCTACTCAACTTCCTTTTTTATTTAATTTCCAAATAGATAGTTATGGTATAGTGGTTTCTGGATTGAACTTCCATTTTTATTTTCATTCAACTTCCATTTTTGTTCCATTTACATTTCTATTAAACTTACTTTTTTATTTTATTTCCAAATAGATCGTTAAGGTATAGTGGTTTCTCGAATGAACTTCCATTTTTAATTTTCTGCAACTTCCATTTTTATTTACATTTAACTTCATTTTTTATTCAAGTTTCTTATCTACTCAACTTCCTTTTTTATTTAATTTCCAAATATATCGTTAAGGTATAGTGGTTTCTGGATTGAACTTCCATTTTTAATTTTCTGCAACTTCCATTTTTATTTTTATTCGACTTCCATCTGTATTCAAGTCATTTTTCTATTTAACTTCTTTTTTTATTTAATTTCCAAATAGATCGTTAAGGTATAGTGGTTTCTTGAATGAACTTTCATTTTTAATTTTCTGCAACTTCCATTTTCATTTTTATTCAACTCCTATTTTTATTCAATTTACTTTTCTATTAAACTTCCTTTTTTATTTAATTTACAAACAGATCGTTAAGGTATAGTGGTTTCCTGAATGAACTTCCATTTCTAATTTTCTGCAACTTCCATTTTTATTTTTATTCGACTTCCGTCTTTATTCAAGTCATTTTTCTATTTAACTTCTTTTTTATTTAATTTCCAAATAGATCGTTAAGGTGTAGTGGTTTCTTGAATGAACTTCCATTTTTAATTTTCTGCAACTTACATTTTTATTTTTATTTGACTTTCATTTTTATTCAAGTCATTTTTCTATTCAACATCCTTTTTTATTTATTTTCCAAATAGATCGTTAAGGTATTGTAGTTTCTGGATTGAACTTCCATTTCTAATTTTATGCAGCTTTCATTTTTCTTTTTATTCAGCTTCCATTTTTATTCAATTTACTTTTCTATTAAACTTCCTCTTTTATTTAATTTCCAAATAGGTCGTTAAGGTATAGTGATTTTTTGAATGAACTTCCATTTTTAATTTTCTACAACTTCCTTTTTTTATTTAATTTCCAAATAGATCGTTAAGGTATAGTGGTTTCTGGATTGAACTTCCATTTTTAATTTTCTGCAACTTTAATTTTTATTTTTATTCAACTTCCATTTTTATTCAATTTACTTTTCTATTAAACTTCCTTTTTTATTTAATTTCCAAACAGATCGTTAAGGTATTATGGTTTCTTGAATGAACTTCCATTTTTAATTTTCTGCAACTTCCATTTTTATTCAAGTCATTTTTCTATTCAACTTCCTTTTTTATTTAATTTCCAAATAGATCGTTAAGGTGTAGTGGTTTCTTGAATGAACTTCCAATTTTAATTTTCTGCAACTTCAATTTTTATTTCTGTTCATCTTCTTTTTTATTCAAGTTTCTTTTCTATTCAACTTCCTTTTTCATTTAATTTCTAAATAGATAGTTAATGTAGAGTGGTTTCTGGATTGAACTTCCATTATTAATTTTATGCAACTTTCACTTTTATTTTCATTCAGCTTCCATTTCTATTTAATTTCCAAATAGATCGTTAAGGTATTGTGGTTTCTTGAATGAACTTCCATTTATAATATTCTGCAACTTCCATTTTTATTTTCATTCAACTTCCATTTCTATTTAATTTCCAAATAGATCGTTAAGGTATTGTGGTTTCTTGAATGAACTTCCATTTATAATATTCTGCAACTTCCATTTTTATTTTTATTCAACTTCCATTTTTATTCAAGTCATTTTTCTATTCAACTTCCTCTTTTATTTAATTTCCAAATAGATCGTTAAGGTATAGTGGTTTCCTGAATGAACTTCCATTTTTAATTTTCTGCAACTTCTATTTTTATTTTTATTTAACTTCCTCTTTTGTTCAGGTTTCTTTTCTACTCAACTTCCTTTTTTATTTAATTTCCCAATAGATCGTTATGGTATAGTAGTTTCTGGATTGAACTTCCATTATTAATTTCATGGAACATTCACTTTTATTTTCATTCAACTTCCATTTTTGTTCAATTTACTTTTCTATTAAACTTCCATTTCTATTTAATTTCCAAATAGGTCGTTAAGGTATAGTGGTTTCTTGAATGAACTTCCATTTATAATTTTCTGCAACTTCCATTTTTATTTTTATTCAACTTCCATTTTTATTCAGGTTATTTTTCTATTCAACTTCCTCTTTTATTTAATTTCCAAACAGATCGTTAAGGTATAGTGGTTTCTTGAATGAACTTCCATTTTTAATTTTCTGCAACTTCTATTTTTATTTTTATTTAACTTCCTTTTTTGTTCAGGTTTCTTTTCTACTCAACTTCCTTTTTTATTTAATTTCCAAATAGATCGTTATGGTACAGTGGTTTCTGGATTGAACTTCCATTTTTATTTTCATTCAACATCCATTTTTGTTCAATTTACATTTCTATTAAACTTACTTTTTTCTTTCATTTCCAAATAGATCGTTAAGGTATAGTGGTTTCTCGAATGAACTTCCATTTTTAATTTTCTGCAACTTCTATTTTTATTTATATTTAACTGCCTTTTTTATTCAAATTTCTTTTCTACACAACTTCCTTTTTTATTTAATTTCCAAATAGATAATAAGGTATAGTGGTTTCTGGATTGAACTTCAATTTTTAATTTTCTGCGACTTCCATTTTTATTTTTATTCAACTTCTATTTTTATTCAATTGACTTTTCTATTAAACTTCCTTTTTTATTTAATTTACAAACAAATCGTTAAGGTATAGTGGTTTCTTGAACGAACTTCCATTTTTAATTTTCTGCAACTTCCATTTTTATTTTTATTCGACTTCCGCCTTTATTCAAGTCATTTTTCCATTTAACTTCTATTTTTATTTAATTTCCAAATAGATCGTTAAGGTATAGTGGTTTCTTGAATGAACTTCCATTTTTAATTTTCTGCAACTTCCATATTTATTTTTATTCGACTTCTATTTTTATTCAATTTACTTTTCTATTAAACTTCCTTTTTTATTTAATTTACAAACAGATCGTTAAGGTATAGTGGTTTCTTGAATGAACTTCCATTTATAATTTTCTACAACTTCCATTTTTATTTTTATTCGACTTCCATCTTTATTCAAGTCATTTTTCTATTAAACTTCTTTTTTTATATAATTTCCAAATAGATCGTTAAGGTATAGTGGTTTCTTGAATGAACTTCCATTTTTAATTTTCTGCAACTTAGATTTTTATTTTTATTTGACTTCCATTTTTATTCAAGTCATTTTTCTATTCAACCTCCATTTTTGTTTCATTTCCAAATAGATCGTTAAGGTATTCTGGTTTCCGGATTGAACTTCCATTTTTAATTTTATGCAACTTTCATTTTTATTTTTATTCAGCTTCCATTTTTATTCAATTTACTTTTCTATTAAACTTCCTTTTTTATTTAATTTCAGAATAGATCGTTAAGGTATAGTGGTTTCTTGAATGAACTTCCTTTTTTATTTAATTTCCAAATAGATCGTTAAGGTATAGTGGTTTCTGGATTGAACTTCCATTTTTAATTTTATGCAACTTTAATTTTTATTTTTATTCAACTTCCATTTTTATTCAATTTACTTTTCTATTAAACTTCCTTTTTTATTTAATTTCCAAATAGATCGTTAATGTATAGTGGTTTCTTGAATGAACTTCCATTTTTAATTTTCTGCAACTTCCATTTTTGTTTTTATTCGACTTCCATTTTTATTCAAGTCATTTTTCTATTGAACTTCCTTTTTTATTTAATTTCCAAATAGATCGTTAAGATATTGTGGTTTCTTGAATGAACTTCCAATTTTAATTTTCTGCAACTTCAATTTCTATTTCTATTCATCTTCTTTTTTTATTCAGGTTTCTTTTCTATTTAACTTCTTTTTTTATTTAATTTCTAAATAGATAGTTAAGGTATAGCGGTTTCTGGATTGAACTTCCATTATTAATTTTATGCAACTTTCACTTTTATTTTCATTCAACTTCCATTTCTATTTAATTTCCAAATAGATCGTTAAGGTATTGTAGTTTCTTGAATGAACTTCCATTTATAATATTCTGCAACTTCCATTTTTATTTTTATTCAACTTCCATTTTTATTCAAGTCATTTTTCTATTCAACTTCCTCTTTTATTTAATTTCCAAATAGATCGTTAAGGTATAGTGCTTTCCTGAATGAACTTCCATTTTTAATTTTCTGCAACTTCTATTTTTATTTTTATTTAACTTCCTCTTTTGTTCAGGTTTCTTTTCTACTCAACTTCCTTTTTTATTTAATTTCCCAATAGATCGTTATGGTATAGTGGTTTCTGGATTGAACTTCCATTATTAATTTCATGCAACATTCACTTTTATTTTCATTCAACTTCCATTTTTGTTCAATTTACTTTTCTATTAAACTTCCATTTCTATTTAATTTCCAAATAGGTCGTTAAGGTATAGTGGTTTCTTGAATGAACTTCCATTTATAATTTTCTGCAACTTCCATTTTTATTTTTATTCAACTTCCATTTTTATTCAGGTTATTTTTCTATTCAACGTCCTCTTTTATTTAATTTCCAAACAGATCGTTAAGGTATAGTGGTTTCTTGAATGAACTTCCATTTTTAATTTTCTGCAACTTCTATTTTTATTTTTATTTAACTTCCTCTTTTGTTCAGGTTTCTTTTCTACTCAACTTCCTTTTTTATTTAATTTCCAAATAGATTGTTATGGTACAGTGGTTTCTGGATTGAACTTCCATTTTTATTTTCATTCAACTTCCATTTTTGTTCAATTTACATTTCTATTAAACTTACTTTTTTCTTTAATTTCCAAATAGATCGTTAAGGTATAGTGGTTTCTCGAATGAACTTCCATTTTTAATTTTCTGCAACTTCCATTTTTATTTATATTTAATTGCCTTTTTTATTCAAGTTTCTTTTCTACACAACTTCCTTTTTTATTTAATTTCCAAATAGATCGTTAAGGTGTAGTGGTTTCTGGATTGAACTTCCATTTTTAATTTTCTGCGACTTCCATTTTTATTTTTATTCAACTTCTATTTTTATTCAATTTACTTTTCTATTAAACTTCCTTTTTTATTTAATTTACAAACAAATCGTTAAGGTATAGTGGTTTCTTGAACGAACTTCCTTTTTTAATTTTCTGCAACTTCCATTTTTATTTTTATTCGACTTCCGTCTTTATTCAAGTCATTTTTCCATTTAACTTCTTTTTTTATTTAATTTCCAAATAGATCGTTAAGGTATAGTGGTTTCTTGAATGAACTTCCATTTTTAATTTTCTGCAACTCCCGTTTTTATTTTTATTCGACTTCCGTCTTTGTTCAAGTCATTTTTCTATTTAACTTCTTTTCTTATTTAATTTCCAAATAGATCGTTAAGGTATAGTGGTTTCTTTGATGAACTTCTATTTTTAATTTTCTGCAACTTACATTTTTATTTTTATTTGACTTTCATTTTTATTCAAGTCATTTTTCTATTCAACCTCCTTTTTTATTTAATTTCCAAATAGATCGTTAAGGTATTGTAGTTTCCGGATTGAACTTCCATTTTTAATTTTATGCAACTTTCATTTTTATTTTTATTCAGCTTCCATTTTTATTCAATTTACTTTTCTATTAAACTTCCTCTTTTATTTAATTTCCAAATAGATCGTTAAGGTATAGTGGTTTTTGAATGAACTTCCATTTTTTAATTTTCTGCAACTTCCTTTTTTATTTAATTTCCAAATAGATCGTTAAGGTATAGTGGTTTCTGGATTGAACTTCCTTTTTAAATTTTATCCAACTTTAATTTTTATTTTTATTCTACTTCCATTTTTATTAAATTTACTTTTCCATTAAACTTCCTTTTTTATTTAATTTCCAAATAGATCGTTAAGGTATAGTGGTTTCTTCAATGAACTTCCATTTTTAATTTTCTGTAACTTCCATTTTTTGTTTATTCGACTTCCATTTTTATTCAAGTCATTTTTCTATTCAACTTCCTTTTTTATTTAATTTCCAAATAGATCGTTAAGGTATAGTGGTTTCTTGAATGAACTTCCAATTTTAATTTTCTGCAACTTCAATTTTTATTTCTATTCATCTTCTTCTTTTATTCAAGTTTCTTTTCTATTCAACTTCTTTTTTTATTTAATTTCTAAATAGATAGTTAAGGTATAGTGGTTTCTGGATTGAACTTCCATTATTAATTTTATGCAACTTTCACTTTTATTTTCATTCAACTTCCATTTCTATTTAATTTCCAAATAGATCGTTAAGGTATTGTGGTTTATTGAATGAACTTCCATTTATAATATTCTGCAACTTCCATTTTTATTTTTATTCAACTTCCATTTTTATTCAAGTCATTTTTCTATTCAACTTCCTCTTTTATTTAATTTCCAAATAGATCGTTAAGGTATAGTGGTTTCCTGAATGAACTTCCATTTTTAATTTTCTGGAACTTCTATTTTTATTTTTATTTAACTTCCTCTTTTGTTCAGGTTTCTTTTCTACTCAACTTCCTTTTTTATTTAATTTCCAAATAGATCGTTATGGTATAGTGGTTTCGGGATTGAACTTCCATTATTAATTTCATGCAACTTTCACTTTTATTTTCATTCAACTTCCATTTTTGTTCAATTTACTTTTCTGTTAAACTTCCATTTCTATTTAATTTCCAAATAGGTCGTTAAGGTATAGTGGTTTCTTGAATGAACTTCCATTTTTATTTTTATTCAACTTCCATTTTTAGTCAGGTTATTTTTCTATTCAACTTCCTCTTTTATTTAATTTCCAAATAGATCATTAAGGTGTAGTGGTTTCTTGAATAAACTTCCATTTTTAATTTTCTGCAACTTCTATTTATATTTTTATTTAACATCCTTTTTTGTTCAGGTTTCTTTTCTACTCAACTTCCTTTTTTATTTAATTTCCAAATAGATAGTTATGGTATAGTGGTTTCTGGATTGAACTTCCATTTTTATTTTCATTCAACTTCCATTTTTGTTCCATTTACATTTCTATTAAACTTACTTTTTTATTTTATTTCCAAATAGATCGTTAAGGTATAGTGGTTTCTCGAATGAACTTCCATTTTTAATTTTCTGCAACTTCCATTTTTATTTACATTTAACTTCCTTTTTTATTCAAGTTTCTTATCTACTCAACTTCCTTTTTTATTTAATTTCCAAATATATCGTTAAGGTATAGTGGTTTCTGGATTGAACTTCCATTTTTAATTTTCTGCAACTTCCATTTTTATTTTTATTCGACTTCCATCTGTATTCAAGTCATTTTTCTATTTAACTTCTTTTTTTATTTAATTTCCAAATAGATCGTTAAGGTATAGTGGTTTCTTGAATGAACTTTCATTTTTAATTTTCTGCAACTTACATTTTCATTTTTATTCAACTTGTATTTTTATTCAATTTACTTTTCTATTAAACTTCCTTTTTTATTTAATTTACAAACAGATCGTTAAGGTATAGTGGTTTCCTGAATGAACTTCCATTTTTAATTTTCTGCAACTTCCATTTTTATTTTTATTCGACTTCCGTCTTTATTCAAGTCATTTTTCTATTTAACTTCTTTTTTATTTAATTTCCAAATAGATCGTTAAGGTGTAGTGGTTTCTTGAATGAACTTCCATTTTTAATTTTCTGCAACTTACATTTTTATTTTTATTTGACTTTCATTTTTATTCAAGTCATTTTTCTATTCAACATCCTTTTTTATTTATTTTCCAAATAGATCGTTAAGGTATTGTAGTTTCTGGATTGAACTTCCATTTCTAATTTTATGCAACTTTCATTTTTCTTTTTATTCAGCTTCCATTTTTATTCAATTTACTTTTCTATTAAACTTCCTCTTTTATTTAATTTCCAAATAGGTCTTTAAGGTATAGTGATTTTTTGAATGAACTTCCATTTTTAATTTTCTACAACTTCCTTTTTTTATTTAATTTCCAAATAGATCGTTAAGGTATAGTGGTTTCTGGATTGAACTTCCATTTTTAATTTTCTGCAACTTTAATTTTTATTTTTATTCAACATCCATTTTTATTCAATTTACTTTTCTATTAAACTTCCTTTTTTATTTAATTTCCAAACAGATCGTTAAGGTATTGTGGTTTCTTGAATGAACTTCCATTTTTAATTTTCTGCAACTTCCATTTTTATTCAAGTCATTTTTCTATTCAACTTCCTTTTTTATTTAATTTCCAAATAGATCGTTAAGGTGTAGTGGTTTCTTGAATGAACTTCCAATTTTAATTTTCTGCAACTTCAATTTTTATTTCTATTCATCTTCTTTTTTATTCAAGTTTCTTTTCTATTCAACTTCCTTTTTCATTTAATTTCTAAATAGATAGTTAATGTAGAGTGGTTTCGGGATTGAACTTCCATTATTAATTTTATGCAACTTTCACTTTTATTTTCATTCAGCTTCCATTTCTATTTAATTTCCAAATAGATCGTTAAGGTATTGTGGTTTCTTGAATGAACTTCCATTTATAATATTCTGCAACTTCCATTTTTATTTTCATTCAACTTCCATTTCTATTTAATTTCCAAATAGATCGTTAAGGTATTGTGGTTTCTTGAATTAACTTCCATTTATAATATTCTGCAACTTCCATTTTTATTTTTATTCAACTACCATTTTTATTCAAGTCATTTTTCTATTTAACTTCCTCTTTTATTTAATTTCCACATAGATCGTTAAGGTATAGTGGTTTCTTTAATGAACTTCCATTTATAATTTTCTGCAACTTCCATTTTTATTTTTATTCAACTTCCATTTTTATTCAAGTTATTTTTCTATTCAACTTCCTCTTTTATTTAATTTCCAAATAGATCGTTAAGGTATCGTGGTTTCTTGAATGAACTTCCATTTTTAATTTTCTGCAACTTCTATTTTTATTTTTATTTAACTTCCTTTTTTGTTCAGGTTTCTTTTCTACTCAACTTCCTTTTTTATTTAATTTCCAAATAGATCGTTATGGTATAGTGGTTTCTGGATTGAACTTCCATTTTTATTTTTATTCAACTTTCATTTTTATTCAATTTACTTTTGTATTAAACTTACTTTTTTATTTAATTTCCAAATACATCGTTAAGGTGTAGTGGTTTCTTGAATGAACTTCCATTTTTAATTTTCTGCAACTTCCATTTTTATTTTTATTTAACTTCCTTTTTTATTCAAGTTTCTTTTCTACTCAACTTCCTTTTTTATTTAATTTCCAAATAGATCGTTGAGGTATAGTGGTTTCTGGATTGAACTTCCATTTTTAATTTTCTGCAACTTCCATTTTTATTTTTAATCAATTTACTTTTCTATTAAACTTTCTTTTTTATTTAATTTACATACAGATCGTTAAGGTATAGTGGTTTCTTGAATGAACTTCGATTTTTAATTTTCTGCGACTTCCATTTTTATTTTTATTCGACTTCGATCTTTATTCATGTCATTTTTCTATTGAACTTCCTTTTTTATTTAATTTTCGAATAGATCGTTAAGGTATAGTGGTTTCTTGAATGAACTTCCATTTTTAATTTTATGCAACTTTCATTTTTATTTTTATTCAGCTTCCATTTTTATTCAATTTACTTTTCAATTAAACTTCCTTTTTTATTTAATTTCCAAATAGATCGTTAAGGTATAGTGGTTTCTTGAATGAACTTCCATTTTAAATTTTCTGCAACTTCTATTTTTCTTTTTATTCGACTTTCATTTTTATTCAATTTACTTTTCTATTCAACTTCTTTTTTTATTTAATTTCAAAATAGATCGTTAAGGTATAGTCTTTTCTTTATTGAACTTCCATTTTTAATTTTATGCAACTTTCATTTTTATTTTTATTCAACCTCCATTTTTATTCAATTTACTTTTCTATTAAACTTCCTTTTTTACTTAATTTTCAAATAGATCGTTAAGGTATAGTGGTTTCTTGAATAAACTTCCATTTATAATATTCTGCAACTTCCATTTTTGTTTTTATTCAACTTCCATTTTTATTCAAGTCATTTTTCTATTTAACTTCCTATTTTATTTAATTTCCAAATAGATCGTTAAGGTATAGTGGTTTCTTTAATGAACTTCCATTTATAATTTTCTGCAACTTCCATTTTTATTTTTATTCAACTTCCATTTTTATTCAAGTTATTTTTCTATTCAACTTCCTCTTTTATTTTATTTCCAAATAGATCGTTAAGGTATAGTGGTTTCTTGAATGAACTTCCATTTTTAATTTTCTGCAACTTCTATTTTTATTTTTATTTAACTTCCTTTTTTGTTCTGGTTTCTTTTCTACTCAACTTCCTTTTTTATTTAATTTCCAAATAGATCGTTATGGTATAGTGGTTTCTGGATTGAACTTCCATTTTTATTTTTATTCAGCTTCCATTTTTATTCAATTTACTTTTCTATTAAACTTTCTTTTTTATTTAATTTCCAAATAGATCGTTAAGGTATAGTTGTTTCTTGAATGAACTTCCAATTTTAATTTTCTGCAGCTTCCATTTTTATTTCTATTCAACTTCTTTTTTTATTCAAGTTTATTTTTTATTCGACTTCCTTTTTTATTTAATTTCTAAATAGATCATTAAGGTATAGTGGTTTCTGGATTGAACTTCCATTTTTAATTTTATGCAACTTTCACTTTTACTTTTATTCAACTTCCATTTTTGTTCAATTTACTTTTCTATTATACTTCAATTTCTATTTAATTTCCAAATAGATCGTTAAGGTATAGTGGTTTCTTTAATGAACTTCCATTTATAATTTTCTGCAACTTCCATTTTTATTTTTATTCAACTTCCATTTTTATTCAAATGATTTTTCTATTCAACTTCCTCTTTTATTTAATTTCCAAATAGATCGTTAAGGTATAGTGGTTTCTTGAATGAACTTCCATTTTTAATTTTCTGCAACTTCTAGTTTTATTTTTATTTAACTTCCTTTTTTGTTCAGGTTTCTTTTCTACCCAACTTCCTTTTTTATTTAGTTTCCAAATAGATCGTTATGGTATAGTGGTTTCTGGATTGAACTTCCATTTTTATTTTTATTCAGCTTGTCACGACCCCAAATCGCCCCTAGTAGTTTGGTGCCGTGATGGCCAGTAATCCGAGATTACCGAAGGCCAACTTACAAAATTCACACACAATCAGAGTACAATTATATGGGGCTGACAAGTACGGAAGCGATTTATACAAACAGATTAGCCCATAAGAGTTGTGCATAAGTCAAATGAGATAGGAATCATCTAGAGATGGGTTACAACTCAATTACAAACGAAACAATGTACAAATTACATCTTTCATATTAACAAAAGGGCTTCACAGGCCGATATGAACAAAATACATGAAATACAGCTAGAAGCAAAATCTTCAGAATTGCCGACATCTTCACTGCCGACATAACATGTATACAAAACATGCATCTTGATCAAAAGGCTTCTCAAGCCGACGTATGCAACATGCAAGTATTACAAATCGAGAAGCATAATTTTCAAGACTGCCGACGTAATTACAGGTTAGGCCGACATAATCAAAATCCAAAATAAGCTCCAGAATCACATCTAGGCGTCACCGCCTTCTTGCTCATCACCTACATATATATAGAGAGGGTGAGCTTGGATACTCAGTGAATGGTATAAATAATAAAGGGGTTTGCATGAATAATAGCCGAAGTCCTTTCAAAACAATACAAGACAAAACTTTATATAAAACAAGGAATGGACCTCGTCCATCTAATAGATTTTCAAAGCTTCAAGGGACACTTACTAGCGTCACATATTACAAATAATAACATTCCGGTAAACGTATCCACGCGGTAAACTGTCCGTGGCAAAACAAGATGAGGCAAGAGAGGCATCTCAAACAAGGGTGCTACAAAAGTTTAGAGTCCTCTAGCACAAGGGACTTTCAAGGCAAGATGTGCTGCGAAAGTTTAGAGTCCTCCAGCACGAGGGACCTATGTTACAAAGGCCCGTAGCCCTTTAACACTAGAGTACAAATCAAGGGTGCTGCGAAAGTTTAGAGTTCTCCAGCACAAGGGACTTTCAAGACAAGATGTGCTGCGAAAGTTTAGAGTCCTCCAGCACGAGGGACTTTCAAACAAGAGGTGCTACGAAAGTTTAGAGTCCTCCAGCACAAGGGACTTTCAAACGAGAAGATCATTCAAGCAAGTATGATACGAGATACAAAACTAAGGACAATCATTCAAGCAAAACAAGACAAGATTTGCAAATACACGTATTAACACAAGATCATCCACAAATGTATGCAAGTATGACTAAGTCAAAATGAGGGTTGTTACATCCTACCCCCCTTAAAGAAGTTTGGTCCCCAAACTTGAGTTACCTTGTTCCAAAAACAATTCTGGATGTCGGATTTTCATTTCCTCTTCCATTTCCCATGTAGCATCCTCCCCGTAATGCTCCTTCCATTCAACTTTCACCATTGGTATCGACTTGTTTCTCAACTGCCTCACCTGCCTACCGACAATCCGTATTGGCTTCTCTTCGTAGCCTAAATCTTCATTAATTACAATTCTGAAATAGTCGATCACATGTAGCGGATCTCGAATATATTTCCTCAACATCGAAACATGAAATACATTATGGACTTGGCTCAATCCTGGCGGCAAAGTAAGTCTGTAGGCAGCGAGGTTAATCTTCTCAAGGATTTCAAAAGGCTCGATGTAACAGGGTGCTAACTTACCCTTCTTCCCAAATCTTGTAACTCCTTTCGTCGGCGAAATTCTTCGGAACACGTGGTCCCCGACTTCAAATTCTAACTCTCTTCTTCTCTGGTCGGCATTACTCTTCTGTCAACTCTGTGCGGTTTTGATTCTTTGCTGAATAAGCTTAATCTTCTCGGTTGTTACTTGAATTAACTCGAGACCAAGCAGAGCTTTGTCTCCCACCTCGGTCCAACATATCGGTGACCTGCACTTTCTGCCATACAGTGCCTCATACGGCGCCATGCCAATGCTAGCTTGGTAGCTGTTGTTGTAGGTAAATTCCACTAAAGGCAAATGTACTCCCCAACTTCCTTGGAGGTCCAATACACATAGTCTAAGCATATCTTTAAGTGTCTGAATCGTCCTCTCTGTTTGCCCATCAGTCTGGGGATGAAAAGCTATGCTAAACCTCAACTCGGCTCCGAAAGCTCTTTGTAGGCTTTGCCAAAATCTGGAAACCAACTTCGGATCTCGGTCTGACACAATTGACATCGGCACTCCATGAAGTCTAACAATCTCATTCACATACAACGAAGCAAGTTTATCGGCGTTGAAGGTGGTCTTAATAGGCAAGAAGTGCGCTGACTTAGTTAGTCTATCCACAATAACCCAAATCGAATCCATACCCTTTTGTGTCTTCGGCAAACCAACCACGAAGTCCATGGAGATGTGCTCCCACTTCCACTCAGGAATTGGCAAAGGTTGAAGAAGTCCTGCTGGCCTTTGATGTTCCGCTTTTACTTGCTGACAATACAGACACTGGGACACGAACTCGGCTATCTCTCCTTTCATATTTGGCCACCAAAACATCTGCTTCACATCCTGATACATCTTGGTGTTCCCGGGGTGAACAGCAAACTTGGAACCATGAGCCTCCTGCAAAATTTTCCTTTTCAACTCTGGGACGTCGGCCACACACAACCTTCCTTCAAACTTGAGTATTTGATTTTCTAAGGTGTACCCGGATCTCGGCTTTGTGACAATCTCATTGGCTACCTTCTTGAAGAATTCATCCTCCATTTGCCTTGTCTTTACCTCCTCAATAATAGTCGGCTCCACTGAGATCGTGGTTAGGCATGCCAAATTTCCAACCACCTTCCTGCTCAGAGCGTCGGCTACGGTGTTAGCTTTTCCTAGGTGATATTGAATCCGCATGTCGTAATCTTTCAACAACTCAAGCCATCTTCTCTGCCTCATATTCAATTCCTTCTGAGTGAACAAGTACTTTAAACTTTTATGATCTGTAAAAATTTGACAAGAAGCTCCATACAAGTAGTGGCGCCAAATCTTCAAAGCAAATACCACGGCTGCTAACTCTAGATCATGGGTGGGGTAGTTCTTTTCATGTGGTTTTAACTGGCGGGAGGCATATGCTATAACCCTACCTTTTTGCATTAATACACAACCCAGACCCTTATGCGAAGCATCACTGTAGCCATGGAACTCTTCATTACCTGATGGTAGTACAAGAATTGGTGCTGCGACTAACCTCGTCTTCAACTCCTGAAAGGCTGCTTCTCTATCCTTAGTCCATTCGTATGCCACTCCCTTCTTAGTCAGTTGTGTCAACGGAATTGCAATCCTTGAGAAATCCTTTACGAATTTTCTGTAATAACCAGCCAATGCCAGAAAACTACGAACCTCGGATACATTAGTCGGCCTCAGCCAATTCACCACTGCTTCAATTTTACTAGGATTGACTGAAATACCCTCTTCATCAATTACATGACCCAAAAATGAAACAGTGGAAAGTCAAAACTCACACTTGTTAAATTTAGCATATAATTTCCGATCCCTCAAAGTCTGTAAGGTAAGTCTCAAATGCTCCTCGTGTTCGGCTTCACTCTTAGAGTAGATCAATATGTCATCGATGAAGACAACCACAAACTCATCTAGATATGGCTTAAAGACTCTGTTCATCAAATCCATAAAGGCTGCAGGGGCATTGGTCACTCCAAAAGGCATCACTAAAAACTCGTAGTGGCCATACCTCGTCCGAAAAGCGGTCTTCTCGACATCCTCGGCTTTAACCTTAAGCTGATGATAACCCGACCTAAGGTCAATTTTGGAAAAGACTCGTGCTCCTTGCAACTGGTCAAACAAATCGTCTATCCTCGGCAACGGGTACTTATTCTTAATGGTTACCTTGTTCAGTTCCCGGTAATCAATACAAAGATGAAGTGTGCCATCCTTCTTCTTAACAAACAAGACGGGTGCTCCCCAGGGTGAAGTGCTCAGCCTAATAAAACCCTTACCTAGCAACTCTTGTAGTTGAAGTTTCAATTCCTTAAGCTCGGCGGGGGCCATCCTATAGGGTGTTTTAGAGATGGGCTGGGTTTCCGGCATGATGTCAACCGTAAACTCTACCTCTCTATCAACTAAGTGACCAGGAAAATCATTTGGAAAGACGTCGGGGAATTCACTAACCACTGGGACGTCGGCTAGCTCAACGCTTCCATTCAAATTACTTAATATGCTACACAGATAACCTTGACACCCCTTTTGGATCAATCTATAGGCTTTCATGGACGAAATTAAGTAAGGTGGGGATACTACCCCTTTTCCCTAAAACGTGACCTCGGCTAGGTTTGGGGGTTTTAACGTAACACTCTTAGAAACACAATTTATGGATGCGTGATTTGCCACTAACCAATCCATCCCCAATATAACATCAAAATAAGTCATGTCCAATGGCATTAAGTCAGCTAACAGTTCAACATTCCCAATCATAACAACACATGCTTGATAGATGGATGTAACATTCATAGATCTCCCAGATGGAGTAGACACAGATAATACAAAACCAAAGGGTTCTACTTTCTTATTAATCTTCTCGGCAAACTTAGCAGAAATGAATGAATGCGTAGAACCCGAATCAATCAATACATATGCATTTTGAGAACAAATTGAAAGTGTACCTGACACCACTGCTTCAGCATTTTGAGTGTCCCCTGGTACTAGTGCAAAAACTCTGCCTTGTCTCACCGGTCCTTTCCCAGCGTTACCTTTCTGCACAGAGCCCAAAGTATTCTCATCTTTCTTATTTTCCCCAGCCTTCGTTTTTGGACAGTCCCTCACAAAGTGACCTACTTCACCACATTCGTAACAACCCCCAGACGCCCGACGACAGACCCCGAAATGTGGCTTCCCACAACTGGAACATATCGGCTTAGTACCACTCTCTTGCCTTGGGTTGCTTGAACTGCCGACGTTCGCTTTCTTCTTGGTACCAAACTGTGCTTGGTGGTTGTCATAACTCTGCCTCTTCCTCTGGCTCTCTCCCGAACCCTGGTATCTGTTCAAGTTAGCTTCAACCAGAATAGCTTTGTCCAACACTCCGGCATAAGTCGGCATGTTGAGCATGTTAACTCGGTCTTGTATCGGTCCACGGAGCCCACTTTCGAACTTCCTAGCCTTCATATATTCATCATTGACCATGTGAGGTGCATACCTTGCCAATTCGGTAAAGGCACGGTCATATTCAGCTATGGTTCTACTGCCTTGCGTCAAGGTCTGAAACTCGGTAGCCTTGCGATTCCGAACACTTAAGGGAAAATGCTTGGTGTAGAACAATTCTAAAAATCGGGTCCAGGTCAAGTCTGGATTGCTTTCTCGAACCATCATCCACCATCTGCGAGCGTCGTCATCTAGTGTAAAAGCTGCTAATGTCACCTTCTGGGCATCGGTGCTGGGAAAGATCTCGAATAGCTTTTCCATTTCCAAGACCCAGGCTTCGGCTTTCATCGGCTCTATGCCTCCTTGAAATCTCGGCGGTTTCATTTTCTTAAACTCTCTAATCAAAGCTATCGTGCCGTCCCCATATAAAGCTGGCTGTAGGGGCACTTGCTGTACTGGAGGGGGTGGGAGTGGAACTGCATTCCGGCCGTTTGTCTGCTCGGCCTGAGTCGATGTAGCACTAGCGTACTGTTGTCTTGTCTGCCTTAACTCGCGGGCCAAACCTTCAACTAGCCTCTCCAGTCTGTCTATTCTGTCCTTCAACTGATCTCGGCCAACTGGAGGTCTACCTCTCCTCATGATGCTATGAGTATGCAAAAATGTGGCTTTAAAACAAAATGAGCAAATAATCACGTAGGCAAGTAACAGTTAAGCATGCCGAGACAATGTACAACTCGTTCACATAGCAAGCAATATGATGCAATTCTAACTTCCTTCTAAGGGGAAATCCTATGCTCTTTAGGACTCAAAGTGTGTGAATAA
This sequence comes from Camellia sinensis, assembly GCF_055761805.1. Taxonomy (NCBI): domain Eukaryota; kingdom Viridiplantae; phylum Streptophyta; class Magnoliopsida; order Ericales; family Theaceae; genus Camellia; species Camellia sinensis. Next base: position 599,837 of record NC_138962.1, on the reverse strand, counting down.
CGTATACTAAGGAACTTGTGCTCTGATACCATTCTGTCACGACCCCAAACCGCCCCTAGTAGTTTGGTGCCGTGATGGCCAGTAATCCAAGATTACCGAAGGCCAACTTACAAAATTCACACACAATCAGAGTACAATTATATGGGGCTAACAAGTACGGAAGCGATTTATACAAACAGATTAGTCCATAAGAGCTGTGCATAAGTCAAATGAGATAGTAATCATCTGGAGATGGGTTACAACTCAATTACAAACGAAACAAAGTACAAATTACATCTTTCATATTAACAAAAGGGCTTCACAAGCCGATATGAACAAAATACATGAAATACAGCTAGAAGCAAAATCCTCAGAATTGCCGACATCCTCACTGCCGACATAACATGTATACAAAACACGCATCTTGATCAAAAGGCTTCTCAAGCCGACGTATGCAACATGCAAGTATTACAAATCGAGAAGCATAATTTTCAAGACTGCCGACGTAATTACAGGTTAGGGCGACATAATCAAAATCCAAAATAAGCTCCAGAATCACATCTAGGCGTCACCGCCTTCTTGCTCATCACCTACATATATATAGAGAGGGTGAGCTTGGATACTCAGTGAATGGTATAAATAATAAAGGGGTTTGCATGAATAATAGCCGAAGTCCTTTCAAAACAATACAAGAAAAAACTTTATATAAAACAAGGAATGGACCTCGTCCATCTAACAGATTTTCAAAGCTTCAAGGGACACTTACTTGCATCACATATTGCAAATAATAACATTCCGGTAAACGTATCCACGCGGTAAACCGTCCGTGGCAAAACAAGACGAGGCAAGAGAGGCATCTCAAACAAGGGTGCTACAAAAGTTAAGAGTCCTCTAGCACAAGGGACTTTCAAGGCAAGATGTGCTGCGAAAGTTTAGAGTCCTCCAGCACGAGAGACCTATGTTACAAAGGCCCGTAGCCCTTTAACACTAGAGTACAAATCAAGGGTGCTGCGAAAGTTTAGAGTCCTCCAGCATAAGGGACTTTCAAGACAAGATGTGCTGCGAAAGTTTAGAGTCCTCCAGCACCAGGGACTTTCAAGACAAGATGTGCTGCGAAAGTTTAGAGTCCTCCAGCACGAGGGACTTTCAAACGAGAGGTGCTGCGAAAGTTTAGAGTCCTCCAGCACAAGGGACTTTCAAACGAGAAGATCATTCAAGCAAGTATGATACGAGATACAAAACTAAGGACAATCATTCATGCTTAACAAATACTTTCAAAACAAAGCAGAGCAAAGTCCTTATCAAAACGTATAACATAGCTTTATCAAAAATACCACTCACCTAGTTCTTCAAACGTCGGGGTCAAGGCAAGTCCAAATCCTATAACACATGGCAAAGTCTATTGAATGCACTACTCAAAACAAGTCTAGCTTACATGCAAATGACCTCGGCATTCTTCAAAAACTAAGTCAATCAAATTGAAACACAGTTTCTTATCCTTGGAAAAACACGCTGGGCAACTACCAGGTCTTGGCCGAGGTCCCACACCTCCTTGCTGAGGTGTAGCCTCGATGGCCACATTCAAAAGCGAAGTCGGGAAAAATCTGGGTTTCCCTCTTGATAAACATGAAGAACATGAGCATGAAGAACTTGAAGAACATGAACATGAGGAAGATGAATGTAAAGATCGAAACTTGCTATTACAACAGCTGAGACTTCATACTATGAATTCAAAAACATGGACCTGGGTACCCACACTCAAGGATCTTATCAAAACAAACACAAAAACATGAGCTTTAATGCAAACTTTCGGATCAAACGAGGCTTTTCTTCAAAAACACATGAAAACCGTTTTCTCTTTCTAAAACCAACTTTAAATCGATGAATGGCGTGCGGAATAGGTTTGATCGTGCAATGCAGCTAGATGATCAATAAGAACAACAAGAATAGGTTACGATTCTAACCTCAAAACTCGAATCTAACGGTTCAAGCTCCAACGGTTCAAGCTCCAACGATCAAGCTTGGAAGTTCACTCTCTCTAGCTTAAACTTCTCCTTCTTCTTCCTTGAGTTTCTCTCTCTAAAAGGTAAGACTTGATACAAAATGATATGTTTCTCACGACAATCACTGACTTAATCCCTATGTCGGGACACGTGGCATCGGCTGATTCGCTCAACTAAAAAAGGTGACTGACTTGACAAGACAAGACCAAGACAAAGTGTACTCAACAAGCTAGGCGGTAAGAACACACCGGCAAGTAACGACATCGGCTAACAACAAGACTCCGGCAATCAAGGGGCAAGGACATCAGCTTGGAAGGACAACACTTGACTAAACTGTGCCACACCTTGGCCTAGATGTGCCACACCTCGGTCTAGGTCATACCATTCCAGGAACAAAATCACTCATGCAAGGATGAAGGATCTAGAACGCCTAGATATTAACATCTCGGCCCAGATGATGCACTTCTCGGCCTAGACGACGCGCACCTCGGCCTAGATAGTGACATCTTGGCCAATATGCCAGGGTGAAGATGGATGTCAACCAACGGGGTTCCAAGATAGTTCTAAGTGACAAAGGTTTCGAAGGTGTCTAGGCTTAAGATGACCTCAGCAACACACCAGACAAGAACAAAGCGTGCAAGCAATCATTCAAGCAAAACAAGACAAGATTTGCAAATGCACATATTAACACAAGATCATCCACAAATGTATGCAAGTATGACTAAGTCAAAATGAGGGTTGTTACACAACTTCCATTTTTATTCAATTTACTTTTCTATTAAACTTACTTTTTTATTTAATTTCTAAATAGATCGTTAAGGTATAGTGGTTTCTTGAATGAACTTCCATTTTTAATTTTCTGCAACTTCCATTTTTATTTTTATTTAACTTCCTTTTTTATTCAAGTTTCTTTTCTACTCAACTTCCTTTTTTATTTAATTTCCAAATAGATCGTTAAGGTATAGTGGTTTCTGGATTGAACTTCCATTTTTAATTTTCTACAACTTCCATTTTTATTTTTATTCAACTTCTATTTTTATTCAATTTACTTTTCTATTAAACTTCATTTTTTATTTAATTTACAAACAGATCGTTAAGGTATTGTGGTTTCTTGAATGAACTTCCATTTTTATTTTTATTCGATTTCCATCTTTATTCAAGTCATTTTTCTATTCAACTTCCTTTTTTATTTAATTTCCAAATAGATCGTTAAGTTATAGTGGTTTCTTGAATGAACTTCCATTTTTAATTTTCAGCAACTTCCATTTTTATTTTTATTTTTATTTGACTTCCATTTTTATTCAAATCATTTTTCTATTCAACTTCCTTTTTATTTAATTTTCAAATAGATCGTTAAGGCATAGTGGTTTCTGGATTGAACTTCTATTTTTAATTTTATGCAACTTTCATTTTTTTTTTATTCAACTTCCATTTTTATTCAATTTACTTTTCTATTAAACGTCCTTTTTTATTTAATTTCCAAATAGATCGTTAAGGTATAGTGGTTTCTTGAATGAACTTCCATTTTTAATTTTCTGCAACTTCTATTTTTATTTTTATTCGACTTCCATTTTTATTTAAGTCATTTTTCTATTCAACTTCCTTTTTTATTTAATTTCCAAATAGATCGTTAAGGTATAATGGTTTCTTGAATGAACTTCCAATTTTAATTTTCTGCAACTTCCATTTTTATTTCTATTCAACTTCTTTTTTTATTCAAGTTTCTTTTCTATTCAACTTCCTTTTTTATTTAATTTCCAAATAGTTTGTTAAGGTATGATGGTTTCTGGATTGAACTTCCATTTTTAATTTTATGCAACTTTCAATTTACTTTTCTATTAAACTTTCTTTTTATTTAATTTCTAAATAGATCGTTAAGGTATAGTGGTTTCTTGAATGAACTTCCATTTATAATTTTCTGCAACTTCCATTTTTATTTTTATTCGACTTCCATTTTTATTCAAGTCATTTTTCTATTCAACTTCCTTTTTTATTTAATTTCCAAATAGATCGTTAATATAGCGATCCCAGTTGTCCCTTTACTGTTCTGTTGTATTCCGGACTCGGTTCCGTGGTGTTGGTGGTGGTATACCTTGTTGTCATCCTTTAATTCCACTTGATTGAGTTTTAGGATGTATTGGGCGGAGTTGTTACAGGTTGGTTAGGCTTTGGTTTCAATTCTTTGTTGCCCAGTTTTTAGGATATAGCGATCCCGGGTTTACCCTTGTTATACCGTGATCCGGACATGTGTCCGTGGATGTTGGTAGTTGTTTATTATTGTGTTTACATCCTTTTACTTCGTATTTGAGTTATAGGATGTGTTAGGTGGTTTTGTTTCAGGTTGGTTGAGTTTAGAAACCAAAACTAGTTGCCCAGATTTTTGGCCTGTCCGCTCGAGCGGAGGTGTTGGCGCTCGAGCGGGGAATACATCCATCCAGTATCTTGTTGTGCAGTGTTGTGAGCTCGAGCGTAGGGTTGGGAGCTCGAGCGTAGGCCTGGTTCTGCAAAAGTGCTGGGCGAGTGCATTCTGCGCTCGAGCGGGAGGTTGGCCGCTCGAGCGGAAGTCTGTGAGTGGACGCTCGAGCGGAGTGTTTTACGCTCGAGCGGAAGACTGGGTTTAAGTTTCGAAGTTGTGACTTTTCAAATCACTTTTTCACTTTCTCTTCTCTCTCTTACTTTTCCAAAAACACCATTGTTGAGTCTTTCTCTCTAGATACTACCTTCTCTCTAGGTTTTGATCTAGTAGGAGTGATTTACTCACCTTTGGCCTTTGCAAAAAAGTTGTTGATCGTCGAGGGCTTCATTTTAATCTGAAAATCTCGGGTTTTGGAGCACGTTGGGTTTTGTCTTCTTCTCCCTTGGAGCTCCGAATTTGAGGTAGGGATAACCTACTCCTCTCTATGGGTTTTGTCTTTAAATTTTGGTATTTTGAGATGTTGGGCTTAGTTTGGTAATTTGGGGAAGTTTGGGGCTTTTGTGTAAATTTTACAAAAGTTGGGATTTTATTCATAATAAACCTAGATGCATGTTTGGCATGAAAAAATGGAATGATTGTTGAATCATTGATGTAAATGGAACCTAAGGGTTGAAATGGTAATTATGGAAAATGGCCTAATTACATTGTTTAATTAATTGGGATAATTAATTGGTGAGAAATGAGGAAATGAAATGTTGATTGAATATCCATTTGTGCATTTATTTTCTGTTTTAGAAATAACTGCTTTGGGCTATCGGTGGAGGATAGTCGAGATTGTTGTAGACAATGCATGATGATTAGGTAAACGGAAACTAATCAATGGAATGTGTCATGGAACTTAACGGTTGATAGAATACATTAATTGTGTGTATTGTGTGATTGTATATAGAACCAATGTGTTTATATACGTTATGTGTAGAGGAGGAGATAGGGGATGTACTCCGCGGTTTAGGGGAAGATAGGGGATGTACCTCTAAACCGGATAGGTATTGGGAGGAGATAGGGGATGAACTCCGTAGACAGAGCTCATATGCTTGTCTAGAGAAGTGAAGATAGAGCTCATATGCTTATCTTTGTGAAGTGAAGTGTGGATACAGCTTGTATGCTTATCTGTGGATATTGTTGATATACATATCTGTTGTAGAGTGTGGATACAGCTTGTATGCTTATCTGTGGATATTGTTGATATACATATCTGTTGAGAATGTGGATATAGCTTTTATGCTTATCTGTATGTGAGATATAGTTTTTATACATATCTGTGGAAATGATGGTAGAGCTAGCAAGCTTATCTGTTGAAAAAGGGAAAATGAAAAGTAATTGAGACTTGTAAGTCGTTGACATAAATATGTAATTTATGTGATTGTATCAGTGTTGACCAACTATCAATTGCTAATGTTTTAGTCATTATCCATGGTTGGTTTAGTGTATTTCTACTGGGCTGTGGCTCACCCTATATGGGAATATCATTTTCAGGTACAGGAAGCATGCCACCTCCAAGGACATAGCTGGGAGGCTAGTGGCGGGCATAGTTTTGTCGTTTTACTTTGACGTATTACATGTAATTTCAAGCCAAGGGCTTAATGTGTAAACGAGTTAGAACTCTTTGTTGTAACCAAGTGTTAACTTGGAAAGCTGTAAGCCCGTAGGGCATTTTGTTATGAGGTTAACATGTAATACTTATGTCTTGGAATTCTAATGAATGAAAGGAATGCAGTTAGTTTAAATGTAAATGCATGTCTTATCTGATGGGTTTATTGTTATTATTTTGAGGGCGTTACAACTTGGTATCAGAGCGTACCGGGTTCGAATACTTTGGGTACGTGGGAAGTGATTAGTATCACAATGGGTTTGTCTCGCTTGATAGAGACTTAGATGTAGTATCATATTCTATGTGCTTAAATGCTAACATGCTTATGTGACTATGTGGGTATGGGACTTAAATTCTGGGATATTGATTGGATCCTTGAGTTTCTGGGAGTCTTGTTGGAAAAGCACTTGATCAACGCTGTTTCTAACCGGAACTCTAGTAACGCCTCGGGACTATCATTATCCGGAAATGAAGTTCGTAAGTGCTTATGTGTTTATGTGCTTATGTGGAGTGAATTACAGTTGTCCATGCATTAGGACGTGAGTGTTTAGTTTCGGCACACTTAGGAATGTGCTAACGTTCTGTGTTGCCTTTATTAGGATGTCAGGACGAGGAAGAGGTGCTAGGCGTGGTAGACCTGCGAGGCAGGAAATACCATTACAGGGTGAGATTCCGGCAGTGCAGGAGGGAGTTGGGCGGGCCAATGTGGCCGAGCCAGTAGGTCAGCAGGCTATGGGTGCCTTGGCCAGAGAGTTAGCAGGAGCTTTGGGTATTCTTAGGGCTGAGAATCAGGCAGCTGAGGCAGGGCCTTCCTTCTTGAAGAGGGAGTTCTTTCGGTGTAATCCGGACGAGTTTATCGGGGATCCTAAAGAGCCGCTTAAGGCAGATGAATGGCTCGAACAGACAACGAAGACGTTTGAGATGCTTGGCATCGAGGACGGAGCACTGAAAGTGACCTTGGCATCCTTCCAATTGAAGGGAGATGCGGGTCAATGGTGGAAGTACGAGAAAGCTCGTGTTGGTGGTACTTGGGAGGCGTTTGTGAATGCTTTTCAGGAGAGGTTTTTATCAGCAGCAGCTAGGGAGAAGCTGAGGGATCAGTTTAGCCGGCTTAATCAGCAGGGCTTGTCAGTGGCCGAGTTTGAGGCTACTTTTACCAGTCTGTCTAGGTTTGCACCTGAACTGGTGGCGTCTGAGGAACGCCGTTGCTATGAGTTTGAGCGGAAGTTGAGGCGGGGCCTCAAGTTGAGAATTGGTGGGTCTTATATTCGAGAGTATAGACATCTAGTGGACGCTGCAGCTCATATGGAGCTCATGATGCAGGAGGAGGATGAGGGCCAGAGAGGCTCCAAGAGGAGCCAGGATAGTCAGGGTGATGGTAGGAGGCAGAGGGGTTATAACCCTCAGCAGTCTCAGGGTGCAGTCTCTAGATCGACCTTTCCAGTGCCTAGTGTAGGCTCGGGGAGAGGCAGTCAGGGAGAATTCACTTGTTACAAGTGTGGCCAGCTGGGTCACAAGGTATCTGTTTGCCCGCAGAAGGGTGGGGGTCAGAAAGCTGCTTCTTCTTCAGCTAGACCACAGAGTCAGAGTTTGGGCAGGGGGCAGCTCCTGACTTGTTATCAGTGTGGACAACCTGGGCACATGAAGAGGTTTTGCCCATAGTTGAGTGCCACTTCGGGAGCGTCTGGTTCTAGGCAGACGCAGGGTTTTCAGCCAGCTCAGTCTGTGCAGGCCTCGAGGGCCAATCCGGGAGCTTCGTCATCCCAGTCTGTGCAGCAGTCTTTTGCTCCGAGAGGTGAGCAGGTAGACCAGGGGCCTACGGGGCGCGTGTATGCTGTTACCGCGCAGGATTTAGTACCGGCTCCATCAGTAGTGAGAGGTACTTTTCTGTTTTGCAACTCAGTTGCTAATGTGTTGATAGACACGGGTGCATCTCATTCTTTTGTATCTGCTGCATTTGCATCTGTTTTGGAATTGGAGTTAGCACAGTTAGCATCTCCTATTTGTGTGGTATCGCCTTTGGGTGGTGAGTTAATTCTGAAACAGGGTGTTAGAGGTTGTGATATAGAGGTCGCCGACTATAGGCTTCCTTTTCCGTTTGTTGTCATGCCCATGAAGGGTTTTGATGTTATTTTGGGTATGGACTGGTTATCGTCATACCGGGCTGTTATTGATTGCTACCGCCAGAGGGTTACATTGTGTACCTTGAGCGGGGAGTGGTTCCATTTCTTGGGAGACCGGGTTGGTAGTGTTTTGCCACCGGGGTATGATTCGCGAGGGCGAAGTGAGCTTAGTAGTTTACTTGCTAGCTTTGAGAGTGGTGAGAGTGGTGAGACCCAGCATGTATTGCCGAGGGTGGTTTGTGAGTATTCGGATGTTTTTCCCGAAGATCTTGTTAGTTTGCCACCTCACCGAGAGATAGAGTTCTCTATTGATTTAGTGCCTGGTACGGCGCCGATTTCTATGGCACCTTACCGTTTTGCTCCGGCAGAGTTGGTTGAGTTGAAAGTTCAGCTCCAGGAATTGCTCGATAAGGGCTTTGTTCGCCCTAGTGTTTCACCGTGGGGAGCACCGGCACTCTTTGTTAAAAAGAAAGATGGTGCCTTGAGATTGTGTATAGACTACCGGAAGTTGAATCGGGCTACGGTTAAAAATAAGTACCCTATGCCCCGTATAGATGATTTGTTTGACCAGTTGAAGGGTTCCCGTTGTTTCTCTAAGATAGACTTGAGATCGGGTTACCATCAGTTGAGGGTCAGGGAGGAAGATATTCCTAAGACGGCATTCCGTACGCGGTATGGCCATTACGAGTTTTTGGTGATGCCATTCGGACTTACCAATGCACCGGCAGTCTTTATGGACTTGATGAACCGGATTTTCCGGGAGTTCTTAGACCGATTTGTGGTTGTTTTCGTGGACGATATCCTTATCTATTCGTCTTCTGAGGAGGAGCATGAGGCACACTTGAGAGTGGTGCTTGAGTTACTTAGAGCCCATAGGCTGTATGCCAAGTTTGGGAAGTGTGAGTTCTGGCTGAGGGAAGTCAAATTCTTAGGCCACGTGGTATCCGGAGAAGGGGTGTCTGTTGATACATCCAAGGTTGAGGCAGTGCAAGATTGGGCACAGCCTAAGAGTGTGTTTGAGATCCGCAGTTTTCTGGGATTAGCTGGGTATTACCGTCGGTTTGTGAAAGATTTCTCCAGGTTAGCGTCACCGTTGACTAGACTGACTCGGAAGGGAGTCAAGTTTGTGTGGAGTGAGACTTGTGAAAAGTCGTTCCAAGAGTTGAAAGTTAGATTGACCACCGCTCCGGTATTGATTATTCCGGAGAGAGGGTTGGGTTATGCGGTTTATTGTGATGCCTCACGAGAGGGTTTGGGTTGTGTGTTGATGCAGGAGGGGAAAGTGGTAGCTTATGGCTCACGTCAGTTGAAAATACACGAGAAGAATTACCCCACACACGACCTAGAGTTAGCAGCTGTGATCTTTGCCTTGAAAATCTGGAGGCACTACCTTTATGGTGAGAGGTTCGAGGTATTCTCGGATCACAAGAGTTTGAAGTATCTGTTTACACAGAGAGACTTGAATCTGAGGCAGAGGAGATGGATGGAGTTCATCGAGGACTATGATTTTGAGTTACATTATCATCCGGGAAAGGCCAATGTTGTGGCCGATGCCCTAGTAGGAAGACCATTAGTGATGTTGCTAGTATAGCCATCCGGGAATGGGTGATGTTGGGAGCACTTGGTGAGTTTGATTTGCTACTGGGCGAATCTGTTAAGGCTGCGGCCTTGTTTTCCGTTGTTGCGCAACCTACACTTGTGATTAGAGTGTTAGAGGCACAGAGAGGTGACCTTGAGGTAGAATCCATTCGAGAGAAGATCTCCAGTGGGAAAGTTGAGAAGGGTTTGACGGTGTATCCCGACCTGAGTGTGAGATACCGAGACCGTTTGTTTGTACCAGAGGCTTGCCGAGAGGAAGTACTCCGAGAGTTTCACCATTCGCGCCTTGCGGTGCATCCGGGAGGTACTAAGATGTATCAGGATTTGGGTCGCCAGTTTTGGTGGCGGGGTATGAAAAGAGATGTGGCTGTTTTCGTATCGAAGTGCCTTACTTGCCAGCAAGTGAAGGCTGAGCATCAGAGGCCAGCGGGTTTGTTGCAACCCTTGCCTATTGCCGAGTGGAAGTGGGAGCATGTCACTATGGACTTCGTTGTAGGTCTTCCGAGGACTCAGCGAGGTAGTGATGCCATTTGGGTGGTTGTAGACCGGTTGACTAAGTCGGCGCACTTTATTCCTATGCGCGTGAGAGATTCGGTAGATCACCTAGCCGATTTGTATATTCGGGACGTAGTGAGATTGCACGGGGTCCCAGTGACGATCGTCTCAGATAGAGATCCTCGTTTTACTGCTAGGTTGTGGCAGAGTTTGCAGAGTGCCTTGGGCACTAAGTTGACCTTTAGTACGGCTTATCATCCTCAGACTGACGGGCAGTCCGAGCGTACTATTCAGATCCTCGAGGATATGCTTCGGGGTTGTGTCCTGGATTTCAGTGGGACGTGGGAGAGGCACTTGCCATTGGTAGAGTTTGCCTACAATAACAGTTTTCAGTCTAGCATCGGTATGGCACCGTTTGAGGCCTTGTATGGCCGACCGTGTAGGTCTCCAGTTTGTTGGGCCGAGGTGGGTGATGCACCTTTGTTGGGTCCGGAGTTGGTTAGGGAGACGACGGAGAAAGTTGAGCTTATCCGTAGGAGGCTTGTTACAGCCCAGAGTCGACAAAAGAGTTATGCCGACCGTAGGAGGAGGCCTTTGGCGTTTGAGGTAGGTGATCATGTCTTTCTGAAGATATCACCTAGGCGAGGTCTGATGAGGTTTGGGAAGAGTGGGAAGTTATCCCCTCGGTTTATAGGTCCTTTTGAGATCCTTGAGAGGATAGGTGAGGTTGCTTATCGGTTAGCCTTACCGCCGCAGTTGTCCGGAGTGCATGACGTGTTTCATGTGAGTATGCTTCGGAAGTATGAGCCAGATCCATCACATGTGTTGGATTGGACTGATTTAGAGGTAGATGAGGATGCCTCGTATGAGGAGAGACCGGTTCGGGTCTTGGATAGGCGGGATCAGGTCCTGCGTGGCAAGACCATTCCTTTGGTGAAAGTCTTGTGGAAACATCACGGAGTGGAGGAAGCCACTTGGGAACGTGAGTTGGAAGTCCGTGAGAAATATCCGGACTTGTTTGTTGATATGTGATCTTGTATTTAAATTTTACGTTTTGTTGAACTTAAGAGCTTTTATATATGTCTTAAGTTGTGAAACATTGAAAATGTTTGGTTTATTGAAAGTATGTTTTGGAACTTGCCTCATATGGAAGTTGAATGTAACATTATATCTGTTGAATATATTGTTGGAATTGGAAGGATAGTGCATAATGTTGATGCATGTTGAAAGTACATATGTTGTTTACATATTGTGATATGTCTTTTGTTTAAGGGATGGGATGACCGGTAATGGGTCGAATTGTTGACTGTTCAAGTGTAACACTGTTTAAAATGGAGGAAAGCTTGTTTTGCAACTTGTGCTTAATTTCGGGGGCGAAATTCTTTAAGGGGGGGAGGTTATAGCGATCCCGGGTTTACCCTTGTTATACCGTGATCCGGACATGTGTCCGTGGATGTTGGTAGTTGTTTATTATTGTGTTTACATCCTTTTACTTCGTATTTGAGTTATAGGATGTGTTAGGTGGTTTTGTTTCAGGTTGGTTGAGTTTAGAAACCAAAACTAGTTGCCCAGATTTTTGGCCTGTCCGCTCGAGCGGAGGTGTTGGCGCTCGAGCGGGGAATACATCCATCCAGTATCTTGTTGTGCAGTGTTGTGAGCTCGAGCGTAGGGTTGGGAGCTCGAGCGTAGGCCTGGTTCTGCAAAAGTGCTGGGCGAGTGCATTCTGCGCTCGAGCGGGAGGTTGGCCGCTCGAGCGGAAGTCTGTGAGTGGACGCTCGAGCGGAGTGTTTTACGCTCGAGCGGAAGACTGGGTTTAAGTTTCGAAGTTGTGACTTTTCAAATCACTTTTTCACTTTCTCTTCTCTCTCTTACTTTTCCAAAAACACCATTGTTGAGTCTTTCTCTCTAGATACTACCTTCTCTCTAGGTTTTGATCTAGTAGGAGTGATTTACTCACCTTTGGCCTTTGCAAAAAAGTTGTTGATCGTCGAGGGCTTCATTTTAATCTGAAAATCTCGGGTTTTGGAGCACGTTGGGTTTTGTCTTCTTCTCCCTTGGAGCTCCGAATTTGAGGTAGGGATAACCTACTCCTCTCTATGGGTTTTGTCTTTAAATTTTGGTATTTTGAGATGTTGGGCTTAGTTTGGTAATTTGGGGAAGTTTGGGGCTTTTGTGTAAATTTTACAAAAGTTGGGATTTTATTCATAATAAACCTAGATGCATGTTTGGCATGAAAAAATGGAATGATTGTTGAATCATTGATGTAAATGGAACCTAAGGGTTGAAATGGTAATTATGGAAAATGGCCTAATTACATTGTTTAATTAATTGGGATAATTAATTGGTGAGAAATGAGGAAATGAAATGTTGATTGAATATCCATTTGTGCATTTATTTTCTGTTTTAGAAATAACTGCTTTGGGCTATCGGTGGAGGATAGTCGAGATTGTTGTAGACAATGCATGATGATTAGGTAAACGGAAACTAATCAATGGAATGTGTCATGGAACTTAACGGTTGATAGAATACATTAATTGTGTGTATTGTGTGATTGTATATAGAACCAATGTGTTTATATACGTTATGTGTAGAGGAGGAGATAGGGGATGTACTCCGCGGTTTAGGGGAAGATAGGGGATGTACCTCTAAACCGGATAGGTATTGGGAGGAGATAGGGGATGAACTCCGTAGACAGAGCTCATATGCTTGTCTAGAGAAGTGAAGATAGAGCTCATATGCTTATCTTTGTGAAGTGAAGTGTGGATACAGCTTGTATGCTTATCTGTGGATATTGTTGATATACATATCTGTTGTAGAGTGTGGATACAGCTTGTATGCTTATCTGTGGATATTGTTGATATACATATCTGTTGAGAATGTGGATATAGCTTTTATGCTTATCTGTATGTGAGATATAGTTTTTATACATATCTGTGGAAATGATGGTAGAGCTAGCAAGCTTATCTGTTGAAAAAGGGAAAATGAAAAGTAATTGAGACTTGTAAGTCGTTGACATAAATATGTAATTTATGTGATTGTATCAGTGTTGACCAACTATCAATTGCTAATGTTTTAGTCATTATCCATGGTTGGTTTAGTGTATTTCTACTGGGCTGTGGCTCACCCTATATGGGAATATCATTTTCAGGTACAGGAAGCATGCCACCTCCAAGGACATAGCTGGGAGGCTAGTGGCGGGCATAGTTTTGTCGTTTTACTTTGACGTATTACATGTAATTTCAAGCCAAGGGCTTAATGTGTAAACGAGTTAGAACTCTTTGTTGTAACCAAGTGTTAACTTGGAAAGCTGTAAGCCCGTAGGGCATTTTGTTATGAGGTTAACATGTAATACTTATGTCTTGGAATTCTAATGAATGAAAGGAATGCAGTTAGTTTAAATGTAAATGCATGTCTTATCTGATGGGTTTATTGTTATTATTTTGAGGGCGTTACATAGGAGGTCCGCTCGAGCGGGTCTTCTTGCGCTCGAGCGGAGATTGCATGCTCCCAGTTTTTCGTGTCCCTGCAAAACTTCTGCAGGTGTGATTTTTACGCTCGAGCGGGTTTATTTACGCTCGAGCGGGTACTTTGGCGCTTGAGCGGGTAGTACCTTTGGGTGTAAGTTCTGGGAGGGGGAAATCTATGCTGGAGCGAACTGGTTTTCACGCTCGAGCGGATGTACTTTATTCTTGTGTCTTGGCGCTCGAGCGGGCCTTACTACACTCGAGCGGACCTAGTTTTTTGTTCTTGACGCTCGAGCGTTGTGTTCTCCGCTCGAGCGGGAATGTCGTATATCAGTTGGCAGCTGGGCATTTTAAAATCACTTTTTACATTCTCTCTCTCTCTTACTTTCTAAAAAGACTTTTGGAGAGTTCCTCTCTCTAGAAACTCCCTTCTCTCTAGGGTTTGATCTAGTTAGAGTGTTTCCCTTCCCTTCGGCCTTTGTAAGAGTTGGGTTGATCGTCGAGGGCTACGTTTTGATCCGAGTATATTGAGTTTTGGAGCACGTTGAGTTTCTTCACCTTCTTTCCTTGAGCTCCAAATTTGAGGTAGGGATTCCTACTCACTCTTATGGGTTTTAACCTAGATTTTGAGCTTATTGTTTAAATGGTTGATTTTGGGACTTAGGGTTTCAAAATGTGTTAAAGAGGGTTTTGTGATTTTGGGCTCATAAATTGTATTTTGGGTTTCAAAAGGGTGTTATTGATGTTGGTTGTTGATATTTAGACCATTGGGTCAATATTGGGAAATGGGGTAGAAAACCCTAATTGGTTGTATAAATTAATTAGTATGATTAATTTGGGAAAATTGTGGTTATATGGAATTGAGTTGAAATAATGAAATTGGTTCATTATATGGTTGAATAGTGAAGTTAGATTTATTAATCGCTCACCTTTGAAAACATTGATATTTTATCTGTTGGAGCTTTTATTATCTGTTTAGAAATAATTGCTTGGGCTACCGGTGGAGGGTAGTTTTGATTGTTGTAGACAATGCATGATGATTAGGCAAACTAAAACTAATCAATTGGATATGTCATAGAGTATGACGGTTGATAGAATACATTAACGTTATGTATTGATTGATTGTGTATATTACCTTTGTGTATATACGTTGTGTGTGTGGGAGGAGATAGGGGATGTACTCCACGGTTTAGGGGAAGATAGGGGATGGACCTCTAAACCAGATGTTGTTTGGGAGGAGATAGGGGATGGACTCCACTGATACAGCTCATATGCTTGTCAAATAATGTGTTTATATAGCTCATATGCTTATCTTGGAAGTGTTGATATAGCTCATATGCTTATCATTGGGAGTGTTGATATAGCTAATATGCATATCTGTTGAAATGTGGATACAGCTTGTATGCTCATCTGTTGAGATGTTGATACAACTAGTATGTTTATCTATTGTAAAATGGGAAGTGTTTAATATGAGTCATTGTCTCATATAAGTGGTTGGCCAGGTTCTGAGCCGTTGATGTAAATTGTGAAATTGATAAGAAATGGAAACTGAAATGAAACATGAACATATTGGTCATGAAATGGAAATGGGTTATGAACTGGTTTATGGAAATTGAACATTTATCAATTGCTAATGTCTTAGTCATTGCTCATACTGTGTTTAGCATATCTCTACTGGGCGTTGGCTCACCCTTTATGGGACATTATTTCAGGTACAGGTAGTATGCCACCTCCAAGGACATAGCTTGGATGATGATGAGAGTTGAAGACTCCTTTTGTTTATTTTGTTTGTATTACATGTATATCAAGCCAAGGGCTTATTTTGTATAGAGTTAGTACTCTTCTTTTGTGTAACCAAGTGTTGACTTGGAAAGCTGTAAGCCCATAGGGCATTTGCTTTTGTTGTTAACATGTAATGCATTGTAAAAATTACTCTGATGAATAGAAATGGTTGGTTTCCTTTATATCAATGCATGTCTAAAGTGTTGGGTTTTGTAACAACCCTCATTTTGACTTGGCCATACTGGCATACATTTATGGACGATCTTGTGTTAACATTTACATTTGCAAATCTTGTCTTGTTTTGATTGAATGATTGCTTGCATACTTTGTTCTTTCCTGTTGTGTTGCCGAGGTCGTCTTAAGCCTAGGCACCTTCGAGACCTTTGTCACTTAGAACTATCTTAGAACCCCGTTGGTTGACCTCCATCTTCACCCTGGCATGTTGGCCAAGATGTCACCATCTAGGCCGAGGTGTGCGTTGCCTAGGCCGAGATGTGCACCATCTGGGCCGAGATGTTAATATCTAGGCGTTCTAGATCCTTGATCCTTGCATGAGTGATTTTGTTCCTAGAATGGTATGACCTAGACCGAGGTGTGGCACACCTAGGCCAGGGTGTGGCACAGTTTAGTCAAGTGTTGTCCTTCCAAGCCGATGTCCTTGCCCCTTGATTTCCGGAGTCTTGTTTTAGCCGATGTCGTTTCTTGCCGGTGTGTTCGTGCCGCCTAGCTTGCTGAGTACGCTTTGTCTTGGTCTTGTCTCGTCAAGTCAGTCACCTTTTTGAGTTGAGCAAATCAGCCAATGCCACGTGTCCCGACAGAGGGACTAAGTCAGTGTTTGTCGTGTGTAGCATACCATTGTTGTATCAATCTTGCCTTTTAGAGAGAGAAACTCTAGTGAGAAGGAGGAGAAGGTTGAGCTAGAGAGGGTGACTTCCAAGCTTGATCGTTAGAGCTTGAGCCGTTAGATTCGAGTTTTGAGGTTAGAATCTTAACCTATTCTTGTTGTTCTTATCCATTATCTAGCTGCATTGCACGATCAAACCTGTTTTACACACCATTCATCGATTTAAAGTTGGTTTTAGAAAGAGAAAACGGTTTTCATGTGTTTTTGAAGAAAAGCCTCTTTTGATCTGAAAGTTTGCATCGAAGCTCATGCATTTTTGTTTGTTTTGATAAGATCCTTGAGTATGGGTACCCAGGTCCACGTTTTCGTAGTTGTGGCATGAAATCTCAGCTTTTGTATAGCAAGTTTGACCTTTGCATTCATCTTCCTCATGCTCATGTTCTTCAAGTTCTTCATGCTCATGTTCTTCATGTTTATCAAGAGGGAAACCCAGATTTTTTCCGACTTCACTTTTGAATGTGGCCATCGAGGCTACACCTCGGCAAGGAGGTATGGGACCTCGGCCTAGACCTGGTAGCTAGCCAGCGTGTTTTTCCAAGGATAAGAAACTGTGTTTCAACTTGATTGACTTAGTTTTTGAAGAATGCCGAGGTCATTTGCATGTAAGCTAGACTTGTTTTGAGTAGTGCATTCAATAGACTTTGCCATGTGTTGTAGGACTTGGACTTGCCTTGACCCCGACGTTTGAAGAACTAGGTGAGTGGTATTTTTAATAAAGCTATGTTATACGTTTTGATGAAGACTTTGCTTTGCCTTGCTTTGAAAGTGTTTGTAAAGCATGAATAATTGTCCCTGTTTTGTATATCAAGTATGAGTTTGTCTTGATGACCTTCTTGGAAAGTCCCTTATGCTGGAGGACTCTAAACTTTCGCAGCATATCTCGTTTGAAAGTCCCTTGTGCTGGAGGACTCTAAACTTTCGCAGCACATCTTGTTTCGAAAGTCCCTCGTGCTGGAGGACTCTAAACTTTCGCAGCACCCTTGATTTGTACTCTAGTGTTAAAGGGCTACGGGCCTTTGTAACATAGGTCCCTCGTGCTGGAGGACTCTAAACTTTCGCAGCACATCTTGTCTTGAAAGTCCCTTGTGCTAGAGGATTCTAAACTTTTGTAGCACCCTCGTTTGAGATGCCTATCTTGCTTTGTCTTGCTTTGCCACGGACGGTTTACCGCGTGGATATGTTTGCCGGAATGTTATTGTTTGTAATATGTGATGCTAGTAAGTATCCCTTGAAACTTTGAAGATTTGTTAGAAGGACGAGGTCCATTCCTTGTTATATAGAGTTTGTCTTGTATCACTTTGAAAGGATTTCGGCTATTGTTCATGCAAACCCCTTTATTATTTATACCATTCACTGAGTATCCAAGCTCACCCTCTATATATATATGTAGGTGATGAGCAAGAAGGCGATGACGCCTAGATGTGAATCTGGAGCTTATTTTAGATTTTGATTATGTCGGCCTAACCTGTAATTACGTCGGTAGTCTTGAAAATCATGCTTCTCGATTTGTAATACTTGTATGTTGCATACGTCGGCTTGAGAAGCCTTTTGATCAAGATGCGTGTTTTGTATACTTGTTATGTCGGCAGTGAGGACGTCGGCAATTCTGAAGATTTTGCTTCTAGCCGTATTTCTTGTATTTTGTTCATGTCGGCTTGTGAAGCCCTTTTGTTAATATGGAAGATGTAATTTGCACTTTGTTTCGTTTGTAATCGAGTTGTAACCCATCTAACCTATGATTGCTATCTCATTTGACTTATGCACAACTCTTATGGACTAATCTGTTTGTATAAATCGCTTTCGTACTTGTTAGCCCCATATAATTGTACTCTGATTGTGTGTGAATTTTGTGAGTTGGCCTTCGGTAATCTCGGATTACTGGCCATCACGGCACCAAACTACTAGGGGCGGTTAGGGGTCGTGACAGGTTTTATGTATTATTTTGAGGGCGTTATAGTTAAGGTATAGTGGTTTCTTGAATGAACTTCCAATTTTCATTTTCTGCAGCTTCCATTTTTATTTCTATTCACCTTCTTTTTTTATTCAAGTTTCTTTTCTATTCAACTTCCTTTTTTATTTAATTTCCAAATAGATTGTTAAGGTATGGTGGTTTCTGGATTGAACTTCCATTTTTAATTTTCTGCAACTTTCACTTTTATTTTTATTCAACTTCCATTTTTATTCAATTTACTTTTCTATTAAACTTCCTTTTTTATTTAATTTCCAAATTGATCGTTAAGGTATAGTGGTTTCTTGAATGAACTTCCATTTATAATTTTCTGCAACTTCCATTTTTATTTTTATTCGACTTCCATTTTTATTCAAGTCATTTTTCTATTCAACTTCCTTTTTTATTTAATTTCCAAATAGATCGTTAAGGTATAGAGGTTTCTTCAATGAACTTCCATTTTTAATTTTCTGCAACTTCCATTTTTATTTTGATTTGACTTCCATTTTTATTCAAATCATTTTTCTATTCAACTTCCTTTTTTACTTAATTTCCAAATAGATCATTAAGGTATAGTGGTTTCTGGATTGAACTTCCATTTTTCATTTTATGCAACTTTCATTTTTATTTTTATTCAACTTCCATTTTTATTCAATTTACTTTTCTATTAGACTTCCTTTTGTATTTAATTTCCAAATAGATCGTTAATGTATAATGGTTTCTGGAATGAACTTCCGTTTTTAATTTTCTGGAACTTCCATTTTTATTCAATTTACTTTTCTATTAAACTTCCTTTTTTATTTAATTTCCAAATAAATCGTTAAGGTATAGTGGTTTCTTGAATGAACTTCCAATTTTAATTTTCTGCAACTTCCATTTTTATTTCTATTCAACTTCTTTTTTTATTCAATTTACTTTTCTATTAAACTTCCTTTTTTTATTTAATTTCCAAATAGATCGTTAAGGTATGGTGGTTTCTGGATTGAACTTCCATTTTTAATTTTATGCAACTTTCACTTTTATTTTTATTCAACTTCCATTTTTATTCAATTTACTTTTCTATTAAACTTCCTTTTTTATTTAATTTCCAAATAGATCGTTAAGGTATAGTGGTTTCTTGAATGAATTTCCAATTTTAATTTTCTGCAACTTCCAGTTTTATTTCTATTCAACTTCTTTTTTTTATTCAAATTTCTTTTCTATTCAACTTCCTTTTTTATTTAATTTCCAAATAGATCGTTAAGGTATAGTGGTTTCTGGATTGAACTTCCATTTTTAATTTTATGCAACTTTCACTTTTATTTTTATTCAATTTACATTTCTATTCAACTTCCTTTTTTATTTAATTTCCAAATAGATCGTTAAGGTATGGTGGTTTCTTGAATGAATTTTCATTTTTAATTTTCTGCAACTTCCATTTTTATTTTTAATTAATTTCCATTTTTCTTCAAGTTACTTTTCTGTCCAACTTCCTTTTTTATTTAATTTCCAAATAGAACGTTAACGTACAGTGGTTTCTGGAATGAACTTCCATTTTTAATTTTATGCAACTTCCATTTTTAATTTTCTGCAACTTCCTTTTTTATTCAAGTTTCTTTTCTACTCAACTTACTTTTTTATTTAATTTCCAAATAAATCGTTAAGGTATAGTGGTTTCTGGATTGAACTTCCATTTTTAATTTTATGCAAGTTTCATTTTTATTTTTATTCAACTTCCATTTTTATTCAATTTACTTTTCGAGTAAACTTCCTTTTTTATTTAATTTCCAAATAGATCGTTAAGGTATGGTGGTTTCTTGAATGAATTTTCATTTTTAATTTTCTGCAACTTCCATTTTTATTTTTAATTAACTTCCATTTTTCTTCAAGTTACTTTTCCATTCAACTTCCTTTTTTATTAAATTTTCAAATAGATCGTTAACGTATAGTGGTTTCTGGAATGAACTTCCATTTTTAATTTCATGCAACGTTTATTTTTATTTTTATTCAACTTCCATTTTTATTCAATTTACTTTTTTATTGAACTTCCTTTTTTATTTAATTTCCAAATAGATCATTAAAGTATAGTGGTTTCTTGAATGAACTTTCATTTTTAATTTTCTGCAACTTCCATTTCTATTTTTATTCAACTTCCATTTTTATTCAATTTACTTTTCTATTAAACTTCCTTTTTTATTTAATTTCCAAATGGATCGTTAAGGTATGGTGGTTTCTTGAATGAATTTCCATTTTTAATTTTCTGCAACTTCCATTTTTATTTTTAATTAACTTCCAATTTTCTTCATGTTACTTTTCTACTCAACTTCATTTTTTATTTAATTTCCAAATAGATCGTTAACGTATAGTGTTTTCTGGAATGAACTTCCATTTTTAATTTTATGCAACTTCCATTTTTATTTTTATTCAACTTCCATTTTTATTCAATTTACTTTTCTATTAAACTTCATTTTTTTATTTAATTTCCAAATAGATCGTTATGGTATAGTGGTTTCTTGATTGAACTTCTATTTTTTATTTTCTGCCACTTCCATTTTTGTTTCTATTCAACTTCTTATTTTATTCAAGTTTTTTTTTTCTATTCAGCTTCCTTTTTTATTTAATTTCCAAATAGATCATTAAGGTATAGTTGTTCCTGGATTAAATTTCCATTTGTATTTCTATTCCAGTTCCATTTTTATTCAAGTTATTTTTCTATTCAACTTCCTTTTTTATTTAATTTTCAAATAGATCGTTAAGGTATGCTGGTTTTTTAAATGAACTTCCTGTTTTAATTTTCTGCAACTTCCATTTTTATTTCTATTCAACTTCCTTTTTTATTCAACTCATTTTTGTATTCAACTTCCTTTTTTATTTATTTTCCAAATAGGTCGTTAAGGTGTAGTGGTTTCTTGAATGCTCTTCCAATTTTAATTTTATGCAACTTCCATTTTTATTTCAGTTCAACTTCTTATTTATTCAAGTTTCTTTTCTATTCAACTTCCTTTTTTATTTAATTTCTAAATAGATCGTTAAGGTATAGTGGTTTCTGGATTGAACTTCCATTATTAATTTTATGCAACTTTCACTTTTATTTTTATTCAACTTCCATTTTTATTCAATTTACTTTTCTATTAAACACATTTTTTATTTAATTTCCAAATAGATCGTTAAGGTATAGCGGTTTCTTGAATGAACTTCCATTTTTAATTTTCTGTAACTTCTATTTTTTCTTATTTAACTTCCATTTTTATTCAAGTTATTTTTCTATTCAACTTTTTTTTTTATTTAATTTCGAAATAGATAGTTAAGGTATAGTGGTTTCTCGAATGAACATCCATTTTTAAATTTCTGCAACTTCCATTTTTAATTTTATTTAACTTTGTTTTTTATTCAAGTTTCTTTTCTACTCAACTTCCTTTTTTATTTCATTTCCCAATAGATCGTTAAGGTATAGTGGTTTCTGGATTGAACTTCCATTTTTAATTTTATGCAACTTTCATTTTTATTTTCATTCAACTTCCATTTTTATTCAATTTACTTTTCTATTAAACTTCCTTTTTTATTTAATTTCCAAATAGATCGTTCAGGTATGGTGCATTCTTGAATGAACTTCCATTTTTAATTTTATGCAATTTCCATTTTTATTTTTATTCAACTTCAATTTTTCTTCAAGTTATTTTTCTATTCAACTTCTTTTTTTATTTAATTTCAAAATAGGTCGTTAAGGTATTGTGGTTTCTTGAATGAACTTCCATTTTTAATTTTCTGCAGCTTCCATTTTTAATTTTATTTAACTTCCTCTTTTATTCAAGTTTCTTTTCTACTCAACTTCCGTTTATATTTAATTTCCAAATAGATCGTTAAGGTATAGTGGTTTCTGGATTGAACTTTTATTTTTAATTTTATGCAACTTTCATTTTTATTTTCATTCAACTTCCATTTTTACTCAATTTACTTTTCTATTAAACTTCGTTTTTTATTTAATTACCAAATAGATAGTTAAGGTATGATGGTTTCTTCAATGAATTTTCATTTTTAATTTTCTGCAACTTCCATTTTTATTTTTAATTAACTTCCATTTTTCTACAAGTTACTTTTCTATTCAACTTCATTTTTTATTTAATTTCCAAATAGATCGTTAACGTATAGTGGTTTCTGGAATAAAGTTACATTTTTAATTTTATGCAACTTTCATTTTTAGTTTTATTCAACTTCCATTTTTATTCAATTTACTTTTTTATTAAACTTCCTTTTTTATTTAATTTCCAAATAGATCGTTAAGGTATAGTGGTTTTTTGAATGAACTTCCATTTTTAATTTTCTGCAACTTTCATTTCAATTTTTATTCAACTTCCATTTTTATTCAATTTACTTTTCTATTAAACTTCCTTTTTTATTTAATTTCCAAATAGATCGTTAAGGTATAGTAGTTTCTTGAATGAACTTCCATTTTTAATTTTCTGCAACTTTCATTTCCATTTTTATTCAACTTCCATTTTTATTCAATTTACATTTCTATTAAACTTCCTTTTTTATTTAATTTCCAAATAGATCATTAAGGTATGGTGGTTTGTTGAATGAAATTCCATTTTTAATTTTCAGCAACTTCCATTTTTATTTTTAATTAAATTCCAATTTTCCTCAAGTTACTTTTCTACTCAACTTCCTTTTTTATTTAATTTCCAAATAGAGCGTTAATGTATAGTGGTTTCTGTAATGAACTTCCATTTTAATTTTATGCAACTTCCATTTTTATTTTTATTCTACTTCCATTTTTATTCAATTTACTTTTCCATTAAACTTCGTTTTTTTACTTAATTTCCAAATAGGTCGTTATGGTATAGTGGTTTCTTGAATGAACTTTTATTTTTAATTTTCTGCAAGTTCCATTTTTATTTCTGTTCAACTTCTTTTTTTATTCAAGTTTCTTTTCTATTCTGCTTCCTTTTTTATTTAATTTCCAAATAGATCGTTAAGGTGTAGTGGTTTCTGGATTGAATTTCTATTTTTATTTTTATTCCACTTCCATTTTTATTCAAGTTATTTTTCAATTCAACTTCCTTTTTTATTTAATTTCCAAATAAATCGTTAAGGTATACTGGTTTCTTGAATGAACTTCCAATTTTAATTTTCTACAACTTCCATTTTTATTTCTATTCAACTTCCTTTTTTATTTAATTTCTAAAAAGATCGTTAAGGCATAGTGGTTTCTGGATTGAACTTCCATTTTTAATTTTATGCCACTTTCACTTTTATTTTTATTCAACTTCCATTTTTATTCAATTTACTTTTCTATTAAACTTCCTTTTTTATTTAATTTCCAAATAGATCGTTATGGTATAGTGGTTTCTTGAATGAACTTCCATTTTTAATTTTTTGCAACTTTCATTTTTTTTTGTTCAACTTCCAGTTTTATTCAAGTTATTTTTCTATTCAACATCTTTTTTTTATTTAATTTCCAAATAGATCGTTACGGTATAGTGGTTTCTGGATTGAACTTCCATTTTTAATTTTATGCAACTTTCACTTTTATTTTTATTCAACTTCCATTTTATTCAATTTACTTTTCTATTAAACTTCCTTTTTTATTTAATTTCCAAATAGATCGTTAAGGTGTAGTGGTTTCTGGATTAAACTTCCATTTTTATTTTTATTCCACTTCCATTTTTATTCAAGTTATTTTTCAATTCAACTTCCTTTTTTATTTAATTTCCAAATAAATCGTTAAGGTATACTGGTTTATTGAATGAACTTCCAATTTTAATTTTCTACGACTTCCATTTTTATTTCTATTCAACTTCCATTTTTATTCAACTCATTTTTCTGTTCAACTTCCTTTTTTATTTAATTTCCAAATAGATCGTTAAGGTATAGTTGTTTCTTTAATGCTCTTCCAATTTTAATTTTACGCAACTTCCATTTTTATTTCAATTCAACTACTTTTTTTTATTCAAGTTTTTTTTTCTATTCAACTTCCTTTTTTATTTAATTTCTAAAAAGATCGTTAAGGTATAGTGGTTTCTGGATTGAACTTCCATTTTTAATTTTATGCAACTTTCACTTTAATTTTTATTCAACTTCCATTTTTATTCAATTTACTTTTCTATTAAACTTCCTTTTTTATTTAATTTCCAAATAGATCGTTAAGGTATAGTGGTTTCTTGAATGAACTTCCATTTTTAATTTTATGCAACTTTCATTTTTTTTTGTTCAACTTCCAGTTTTATTCAAGTTATTTTTCTATTCAACATCTTTTTTTTATTTAATTTCCAAATAGATCGTTACGGTATAGTGGTTTCTGGATTGAACTTCCATTTTTAATTTTATGCAACTTTCATTTTTATTTTTATTCAACTTCCATTTTATTCAATTTACTTTTCTATTAAACTTCCTTTTTTATTTAATTTCCAAATAGATCGTTAAGATATAGTGGTTTCTTGGATTAACTTCCATTTTTAATTTTATGCAACTTTCATTTTTTTTTATTCAACTACCATTTTTATTCAAGTTATTTTTCTATTCAACTTCTTTTTTTATTTAATTTCCAAATAGATCGTTAAGGTATAGTGGTTTCTGGAATGAACTTCCATTTTTAATTTTATTTAACTTCCTTTTTTATTCAAGTTTCTTTTCTACTCAACTTCCTTTTTTATTTAATTTCCAAATAGATCGTTAAGGTATAGTGGTTTCTGGATTGAACTTTCATTTTTAATTTTATTCAACTTTCATTTTTATTTTCATTCAACTTCCATTTTTATTCATTTTACTTTTCTATTAAACTTCCTTTTATATTTAATTTCCAAATAGATCGTTATGGTATGGTGGTTTCTTGAATGAATTTTCATTTTTAATTTTCTGGAACTTCCATTTTTATTTTTAATTAACTTCCATTTTTCTTCAAGTCATTTTTCTGTTCAACTTCTTTTTTTATTTAATTTCCAAATAGATCGTTAAGGTATAGTGGTTTCTTGAATGAACTTCCATTTTTAATTTTCTGCAACTTTCATTTTTAATTTTATTTAACTTCCTTTTTTATTCAAGTTTCTTTTCTACTCAACTTCCTTTTATATTTAATTTCCACATAGATCGTTAAGGTATAGCGGTTTCTGGATTGAACTTCTATTTTTAATTTTATGCAACTTTCATTTTTATTTTCATTCAACTTCCATTTTTATTCAATTTACTTTTCTATTAAACTTCATTTTTTATTTAATTTCCAAATAGATCGTTAAGGTATGGTGGTTTCTTGAATGAATTTTCATTTTTAATTTTCTGGAACTTCCATTTTTATTTTTAATTAACTTCCATTTTTCTTCAAGTTACTTTTCTATCCAACTTTCTTTTTTATTTCATTTCCAAATAGATCGTTAACGTATAGTGGTTTCTGGAATGAACAGCCATTTTTAATTTCATACAACTTTCATTTTTATTTTTATTCAACTTTCATTTTTATTCAATTTACTTTTTTATTAAACTTCCTTTTTTATTTAATTTCCAAATAGGTCGTTAAGGTATAGTGGTTTCCGCAATGAACTTCCATTTTTAATTTTCTGCAACTTTCATTTCAATTTTTATTCTACTTCCATTTTCATTCAATTTACTTTTCTATTAAACTTCCTTTTTTATTTAATTTCCAAATAGATCGTTAAGGTATAGTGTTTCTTGAAATAAATTCCATTTTTAATTTTCTGCAGATTTCATTTCAATTTTTATTCAACTTCCATTTTTATCAATTTACTTTTCTATTAAACTTCCTTTTTTATTTAATTTCCAAATAGATCGTTAAAGTATAATGGTTTCTTGAATGAACTTCCATTTTTAATTTTCAGCAACTTTCATTTCAATTTTTATTCAACTTCCATTTTTATCAATTTACTTTTCTATTAAACTTCCTTTTTTATTTAATTTCCAAATAGATCGTTAAGGTATGGTGGTTTCTTGAATGAATTTCCATTTTTAATTTTCAGCAACTTCCATTTTTATTTTTAATTAAATTCCAATTTTCATCAAGTTACTTTTCTATTTAACTTCCTTTTTTATTTAATATCCAAATAGATCGTTAACGTATAGTGGTTTCTGTAATGAACTTCCATTTTTAATTTTATGGAACTTCCATTTTTATTTTTATTCAACTTCCATTTTTATTCAATTTACTTTTCTATTAAACTTCGTTTTTTATTTAATTTCCAAATAGGTCATTACGATATAGTGGTTTCTTGAATGAACTTCTATTTTTAATTTTCTGCAAGTTCCATTTTTATTTCTATTCAACTTCTTTTTTTTATTCAAGTTTCTTTTCTATTCAGCTTCCTTTTTTATTTAATTTCCAAATAGATCATTAAGGTGTAGTGGTTTCTGGATTGAACTTCCATTTTTATTTTTATTCCACTTCCACTTTTATTCAAGTTATTTTTCTATTCAACTTCCTTTTTTATTTAATTTCCAAATAGATCGTTAAGGTAAACTGGTTTCTTGAATGAACTTCCAATTTTAGTTTTCTGCAACTTCCATTTTTATTTCTATTCAACTTCCTTTTTTATTCAACTCATTTTTCTATTCAACTTCATTTTTTATTTAATTTCCAAATAGGTCGTTAAGGTATATTGGTTTCTTGAATGCTCTTCCAATTTTAATTTTACGCAACTTCCATTTTTATTTCAATTCAACTTCTTTTTTTATTCAAGTTTTTTTTCTATTCAACTTCCTTTTTTATTTAATTTCTAAATTGATCGTTAAGGTATTGTGGTTTCTGGATTGAACTTCCATTTTTAATTTTATGCAACTTTCACTTTTATTTTTATTCAACTTCCATTTTTATTCAATTTACTTTTCTATTGAACTTCCTTTTTTATTTAATTTCCAAATAGATCGTTAAGGTATAGTGGTTTCTTGAATGCTCTTCCATTTTTAATTTTATTCAACTTTCATTTTTTTTTATTCAACTTCCATTTTTATTCAAGTTATTTTTCTATTCAACTTTTTTTTTTTATTTAATTTCCAAATAGATCGTTAAGGTATAGTGGTTTATTGAATGAACTTCCAATTTTAATTTTCTGCAACTTCCATTTTTAATTTTATTTAACTTTCGTTTTTATTCAAGTTTCTTTTCTACTCAACTTCCTATTTTATTTAATTTCCAAGTAGATCGTTGAGGTATAGTGGTTTCTGTATTGAACTTCCATTTTTAATTTTATGCAAGTTTCATTTTTATTTTCATTCAACTTCCATTTTAATTCAATTTACTTTTCTATTAAACTTCGTTTTTTTATTTAATTTCCAAATAGATCGTTATGGTACAGTGGTTTCTATTTTTAATTTTCAGCAACTTCCATTTTTATTTCCATTCAACTTCTTTTTTTATTCAAGTTTTTTTTCTATTCAGCTTCCTCTTTTATTTAATTTCCAAATAGATCGTTAAGGTATAGTGGTTTCTGGATTGAACTTCCATTTTTAATTTTATGCAACTTTCACTTTTATTTTTATTCAACTTCCATTTTTATTCAATTTACTTTTCTATTAAACTTCCTTTTTTATTTAATTTCCAAATAGATCGATAAGGTATAGCGGTTTCTTAAATGAACTTCCATTTTTAATTTTATGCAACTTTCATTTTTTTTTAATTTAACTTCCATTTTTATTCAAGTTATTTTTCTATTCAACTTCTTTTTTTATTTAATTTCCAAATAGTTCGTTAAGGTATAGTGGTTTCTCGAATGAACTTCCATTTGTAATTTTCTGCAACTTCCATTTTTAATTTTATTAAACTTCCTTTTTTATTTAAGTTTCTTTTCTACTCAACTTCCTTTTTTATTTAATTTCCAAATAGATCGTTAAGGTATAGTGTTTTCTGGATTGAACTTCCATTTTTAATTTTATGCAACTTTCATTTTTATTTTCATTCAACTTCTTTTTTTATTCAATTTACTTTTCTATTAAACATCCTTTTTTATTTAATTTCCAAATAGATCGTTAAGGTATGGTGGTTTCTTGAATGAATTTTCATTTTTAATTTTCTGGAACTTCCATTTTTATTTTTAATTAACTTCCATTTTTCTTCAAGTTACTTTTCTATCCAACTTTCTTTTTTATTTCATTTCCAAATAGATCGTTAACGTATAGTGGTTTCTGGAATGAACAGCCATTTTTAATTTCATACAACTTTCGTTTTTATTTTTATTCAACTTTCATTTTTATTCAATTTACTTTTTTATTAAACTTCCTTTTTTATTTAATTTCCAAATAGGTCGTTAAGGTATAGTGGTTTCCGCAATGAACTTCCATTTTTAATTTTCTGCAACTTTCATTTCAATTTTTATTCTACTTCCATTTTCATTCAATTTACTTTTCTATTAAACTTCCTTTTTTATTTAATTTCCAAATAGATCGTTAAGGTATAGTGTTTCTTGAAATAAATTCCATTTTTAATTTTCTGCAGATTTCATTTCAATTTTTATTCAACTTCCATTTTTATCAATTTACTTTTCTATTAAACTTCCTTTTTTATTTAATTTCCAAATAGATCGTTAAAGTATAGTGGTTTCTTGAATGAACTTCCATTTTTAATTTTCAGCAACTTTCATTTCAATTTTTATTCAACTTCCATTTTTATCAATTTACTTTTCTATTAAACTTCCTTTTTTATTTAATTTCCAAATAGATCGTTAAGGTATGGTGGTTTCTTGAATGAATTTCCATTTTTAATTTTCAGCAACTTCCATTTTTATTTTTAATTAAATTCCAATTTTCATCAAGTTACTTTTCTACTTAACTTCCTTTTTTATTTAATATCCAAATAGATCGTTAACGTATAGTGGTTTCTGTAATGAACTTCCATTTTTAATTTTATGGAACTTCCATTTTTATTTTTATTCAACTTCCATTTTTATTCAATTTACTTTTCTATTAAACTTCGTTTTTTATTTAATTTCCAAATAGGTCATTACGATATAGTGGTTTCTTGAATGAACTTCTATTTTTAATTTTCTGCAAGTTCCATTTTTATTTCTATTCAACTTCTTTTTTTTATTCAAGTTTCTTTTCCATTCAGCTTCCTTTTTTATTTAATTTCCAAATAGATCATTAAGGTGTAGTGGTTTCTGGATTGAACTTCCATTTTTATTTTTATTCCACTTCCACTTTTATTCAAGTTATTTTTCTATTCAACTTCCTTTTTTATTTAATTTCCAAATAGATCGTTAAGGTAAACTGGTTTCTTGAATGAACTTCCAATTTTAGTTTTCTGCAACTTCCATTTTTATTTCTATTCAACTTCCTTTTTTATTCAACTCATTTTTCTATTCAACTTTATTTTTTATTTAATTTCCAAATAGGTCGTTAAGGTATATTGGTTTCTTGAATGCTCTTCCAATTTTAATTTTACGCAACTTCCATTTTTATTTCAATTCAACTTCTTTTTTTATTCAAGTTTTTTTTCTATTCAACTTCCTTTTTTATTTAATTTCTAAATTGATCGTTAAGGTATTGTGGTTTCTGGATTGAACTTCCATTTTTAATTTTATGCAACTTTCACTTTTATTTTTATTCAACTTCCATTTTTATTCAATTTACTTTTCTATTGAACTTCCTTTTTTATTTAATTTCCAAATAGATCGTTAAGGTATAGTGGTTTCTTGAATGCTCTTCCATTTTTAATTTTATTCAACTTTCATTTTTTTTTATTCAACTTCCATTTTTATTCAAGTTATTTTTCTATTCAACTTTTTTTTTTATTTAATTTCCAAATAGATCGTTAAGGTATAGTGGTTTATTGAATGAACTTCCAATTTTAATTTTCTGCAACTTCCATTTTTAATTTTATTTAACTTTCGTTTTTATTCAAGTTTCTTTTCTACTCAACTTCCTATTTTATTTAATTTCCAAGTAGATCGTTGAGGTATAGTGGTTTCTGTATTGAACTTCCATTTTTAATTTTATGCAAGTTTCATTTTTATTTTCATTCAACTTCCATTTTAATTCAATTTACTTTTCTATTAAACTTCGTTTTTTTATTTAATTTCCAAATAGATCGTTATGGTACAGTGGTTTCTTGAATGCACTTCTATTTTTAATTTTCAGCAACTTCCATTTTTATTTCCATTCAACTTCTTTTTTTATTCAAGTTTTTTTTCTATTCAGCTTCCTCTTTTATTTAATTTCCAAATAGATCGTTAAGGTATAGTGGTTTCTGGATTGAACTTCCATTTTTAATTTTATGCAACTTTCACTTTTATTTTTATTCAACTTCCATTTTTATTCAATTTACTTTTCTATTAAACTTCCTTTTTTATTTAATTTCCAAATAGATCGATAAGGTATAGCGGTTTCTTAAATGAACTTCCATTTTTAATTTTATGCAACTTTCATTTTTTTTAATTTAACTTCCATTTTTATTCAAGTTATTTTTCTATTCAACTTCTTTTTTTATTTAATTTCCAAATAGTTCGTTAAGGTATAGTGGTTTCTCGAATGAACTTCCATTTGTAATTTTCTGCAACTTCCATTTTTAATTTTATTAAACTTCCTTTTTTATTTAAGTTTCTTTTCTACTCAACTTCCTTTTTTATTTAATTTCCAAATAGATCGTTAAGGTATAGTGTTTTCTGGATTGAACTTCCATTTTTAATTTTATGCAACTTTCATTTTTATTTTCATTCAACTTCTTTTTTTATTCAATTTACTTTTCTATTAAACTTCCTTTTTTATTTAATTTCCAAATAGATCGTTAAGGTATGGTGATTTCTTGAATGAACTTCCATTTTTAATTTTATGCAACTTCCATTTTTATTTTTATTCAATTTCTATTTTTCTTCAAGTTATTTTTCCATTCAACTTCTTTTTTTATTTAATTTCAAAATAGATCGTTAAGGTATAGTGGTTTCTTGAATGAACTTCCATTTTTAATTTTCTGCAACTTCCATTTTTAATTTTATTTAACTTCCTTTTTTATTCAAGTTTCTTTTCTACTCAACTTCCTTTTATATTTAATTTCCAAATAGATCGTTAATGTATAGTGGTTTCTGGATTGAACTTCTATTTTTAATTTTATGCAACTTTCATTTTTATTTTCACTCAACTTCCATTTTTATTAAATTTACTTTTCTAACAAACTTCATTTTTTATTTAATTTCCAAATAGATCGTTAAGGAATGGTGGTTTCTTGAATGAATTTTCATTTTTAATTTTCTGCAACTTGCATTTTTATTTTTAATTAACTTCCATTTTTCTACAAGTTACTTTTCTATTCAACTTCCTTTTTTATTTAGTTTCCAAATAGATCGTTAACGTATAGTGGTTTCTGGAATGAACTTCCATTTTTAATTTTATGCAACTTTCATTTTTATTTTTATTCAACTTCCATTTTTATTCAATTTACTTTTCTATTAAACTTCCTTTTTCCTTTAATTTCCAAATAGATCGTTAAGGTATAGTGGTTTCTTGAATGAACTTCCATTTTTAATTTTCTGCAACTTTCATTTCAATTTTTATTCAACTTCCATTTTTATCAATTTACTTTTCTATTAAACTTCCTTTTTTTTTTTAATTTCCAAATAGATCGTTAAGCTATAGTGGTTTCTTGAATAAACTTCTATTTTTAATTTTCTGCAACTTTCATTTCAATTTTTATTCAACTTCCATTTTTATCAATTTACTTTTCTATTAAACTTCCTTTTTTATTTAATTTCCAAATAGATCGTTAAGGTATGGTGGTTTCTTGAATGAATTTCCATTTTTAATTGTCAGCAACTCCCATTTTTATTTTTAATTAAATTCCAATTTTCTTCAAGTTACTTTTCTACTTAACTTCTTTTTTATTTAATTTCCAAATAGATCGTTAACGTATAGTGGTTTCTGTAATGAACTTCCATTTTTAATTTTATGCAACTTCCATTTTTATTTTTATTCAACTTCCATTTTTATTCAATTTACTTTTCTATTAAACTTTATTTTTTTTTATTTAATTTCCAAATAGGTCGTTATGATATAATGGTTTCTTGAATGAACTTCTATTTTTAATTTTCTGCAAGTTCCATTTTTATTTCTATTCAACTTCTTTTTTTATTCAAGTTTCTTTTCTATTCGGCTTCCTTTTTTATTTAATTTCCAAATAGATCGTTAAGGTGTAGTGGTTTCTGGATTGAACTTGCATTTTTATTTTTATTCCACTTCCATTTTTTTTCAAGTTATTTTTCTATTCAACTTTCTTTTTTATTTAATTTCCCAATAGGTCGTTAAGGTATAGTGTTTTCTTGAATGAACTTCCAATTTTAATTTTCTGCAACTTCCATTTTTATTTCTATTCAACTTCCTTTTTTATTCAACTCATTTTTCTATTCAACTTCCTTTTTTATTTAATTTCCAAATCGGTCGTTAAGGTATAGTGGTTTCTTGAATGCTCTTCCAATTTTCATTTTACGCAACTTCCATTTTTATTTCAATTCAACTACTTATTTTATTCAAGTTTTTTTTCTATTCAACTTTCTTTTTTATTTAATTTCTAAATAGATCGTTAAGGTATAGTGGTTTCTGGATTGAACTTCCATTTTTAATTTTATGCAACTTTCATTTTTATTTTTATTCAACTTCCATTTTTATTCAATTTACTTTTCTATGAAACTTCCTTTTTTATTTAATTTCCAAATAGATCGTTAAGGTATGGTGGTTTCTTGAAAGAATTTTCATTTTTAATTTTCTGCAACTTCCATTTTTATTTTTAATGAACTTCCATTTTTCGTCAAGTTACTTTTCTATTCAACTTCTTTTTTTATTTAATTTCCAAATAGATCGTTAAGGTATAGTGGTTTCTTGAATGAACTTCCTTTTTTAATTTTCTATAACTTCCATTTTTAATTTTATTTAAATTCCTTTTTTATTCAAGTTTCTTTTCTACTCAACTTCCTTTTTTATTTAATTTCGAAATAGATCGTTAAGGTATAGTGGTTTCTGTATTGAACTTCCATTTTTAATTTTGCGCAACTTTCATTTTTATTTTCATTCAACTTCCATTTTTATTCAATTTACTTTTCTATTAAACTTCGTTTTTTTATTTAATTTCCAAATAGATCGTTATGGTACAGTGGTTTCTTGAATGCACTTCTATTTTTAATTTTCTGCAACTTCCATTTTTATTTCCATTCAACTTCTTTTTTTATTCAAGTTTTTTTTTCTATTCAGCTTCCTTTTTTATTTAATTTCCAAATAGATCGTTAAGGTATAGTGGTTTCTGGATTGAAATTCCATTTTTAATTTTATGCAACTTTCACTTTTATTTTTATTCTACTTCCATTTTTATTCAATTTACTTTTCTATTAAACTTCCTTTTTTATTTAATTTCCAAATAGATCGATAAGGTATAGCGGTTTCTTGAATGAACTTCCATTTTTTATTTTATGCAACTTTCATTTTTTTTTTAATTCAACTTCCATTTTTATTCAAGTTATTTTTCTATTCAACTTCTTTTTTTATTTAATTTCCAAATAGTTCGTTAAGGTATAGTGGTTTCTCGAATGAACTTCCATTTGTAATTTTCTGCCACTTCCATTTTTAATTTTATTTAACTTCCTTTTTTATTTAAGTTTCTTTTCTACTCAACTTCCTTTTTTATTTAATTTCCAAATAGATCGTTAAGGTATAGTGTTTTCTGGATTGAACTTCCATTTTTAAATTTATGCAACTTTCATTTTTATTTTCATTCAACTTCCTTTTTTGTTCAATTTACTTTCCTATTAAACTTCCTTTTTTATTTAATTTCCAAATAGATCGTTAAGGTATGGTGGTTTCTTGAATGAACTTCCATTTTTAATTTTATGCAACTTCCATTTTTATTTTTATTC
Source organism: Camellia sinensis (assembly GCF_055761805.1). NCBI lineage: Eukaryota > Viridiplantae > Streptophyta > Magnoliopsida > Ericales > Theaceae > Camellia > Camellia sinensis. Next base: position 565,664 of record NC_138962.1, on the reverse strand, counting down.
AACTTCTATTTTTCTTCAAGTTATTTTTCCGTTCAACTTCTTTTTTTATTTAATTTCAAAATAGATCGTTAAGGTATAGTGGTTTCTTGAATGAACTTCCATTTTTAATTTTCTGCGACTTCCATTTTTAATTTTATTTAACTTCTTTTTTTATTCAAGTTTCTTTTCTACTCAACTTCCTTTTATATTTAATTTCCAAATAGATCGTTAATGTATAGTGGTTTCTGGATTGAACTTCTATTTTTAATTTTATGCAACTTTCATTTTTATTTTCATTCAACTTCCATTTTTATTTAATTTACTTTTCTATCAAACTTCATTTTTTATTTAATTTCCAAATAGATCGTTAAAGAATGGTGGTTTCTTGAATGGATTTTCATTTTTCATTTTCTGCAACTTCCATTTTTATTTTTAATTAACTTCCATTTTTCTAGAAGTTACTTGTCTATTCAACTTCCTTTTTTATTTAATTTCCAAATAGATTGTTAACGTAGAGTGGTTTCTGGAATGAACTTCCATTTTTAATTTTATGCAACTTTTATTTTTATTTTTATTCAACTTCCATTTTTATTCAATTTACTTTTTTATTAAACTCCCTTTTTGATTTAATTTCCAAATAGATCGTTATGGTATAGTGTTTTCTTGAATGAACTTCCATTTTTAATTTTCTTCAACTTTCATTTCAATTTTTATTCAACTTCCATTTTTATTCAATTTACTTTTTTATTAAACTTCCTTTTTTATTTAATTTCCAAATAGATCGTTAAGGTATAGTGGTTTTTTGAATGAACTTCCACTTTTAATTTTCTGCAACTTTCTTTTTAATTTTTATTCAACTTCCATTTTTAATTTAATTTCCAAATAGATCGTTAAGGTATGGTGGTTTCTTGAATGAATTTCCATTTTTGATTTTCTGCAACTTCCATTTTTATTTTTAATTAAATTCCAATTTTTTGAATGAACTTCCATCTTTATTTTTAATTAAATTCCAATTTTCTGTAATGAACTTTCATTTTTAATTTTATGCAACTTCCATTTTTATTTTTATTCAACTTCCATTTTTATTCAATTTACTTTTCCATTAAACTTCGTTTTTTTATTTAATTTCCAAATAGGTCGTTATGGTATAGTGGTTTCTTGAATGAACTTCTATTTTTAATTTTCTGCAACTTCCATTTTTATTTCTATTCAACTTCTTTTTTTTTTCAAGTTTCTTTTCTATTCAGCTTCCTTTTTTATTTAATTTCAAAATAGATGGTTAAGGTGTTGGGGTTTCTGGATTGAGCTTCCATTTTTTTTTTTCCACTTCCATTTTTATTCAAGTTATTTTTCTATTCAACTTCCTTTTTTATTTAATTTCCAAATAGGTTGTTAAGGTATAGTGGTTTCTTGAGTGCTCTTCCAATTTTAATTTTATGCAACTTCCATTTTTATTTCAATTCAACTTATTTTTTTATTCAAGTTTTTTTTCTATGCAACTTCCTTTTTTATTTAATTTCTAAATAGATCGTTAAGGTATAGTGGTTTCTGGATTGAACTTCCATTTTTAATTTTATGCAACTTTCACTTTTATTATTATTCAACTTTCATTTTTATTCAATTTACATTTCTATTAAACTTCCTTTTTTATTTAATTTCCAAATAGATTGTTAAGGTATAGCGGTTTTTTGAATGAACTTCCATTTTTAATTTTAAGCAACTTTCATTTTTTTTTTATTCAACTTCCATTTTTATTCAAGTTATTTTTCTATTCAACTTCTTTTTTTATTTAATTTCCAAATAGATCGTTAAGGTATAGTGGTTTCTTGAATGAACTTCCATTATTCATTTTCTGCAACTTCCATTTTTAATTTTATTTAACTTCCTTTTTTATTCAAGTTTCTTTTCCACTCAACTTCCTTTTTTATTTAATTTCCAAATAGGTCGTTAAGGTATAGTTGTTTTTGTATTGAACTTCCATTTTTAATTTTATGCAACTTTCATTTTTATTTTCATTCAACTTCCATTTTTATTCAATTTACTTTTCTATCAAACTTCGTTTTTTTATTTAATTTCAAAATAGATCGTTATGGTATATTGGTTTCTTGAATGAACTTCTATTTTTAATTTTCTACAACTTCCATTTTTATTTCTATTCAACTTCTTTTTTTATTCAAGTTTTTTTTTCTATTCAGCTTCCTTTTTTATTTAATTTCCAAATAGATCGTTAAGTTATAGTGGTTTCTGGATTGAACTTCCATTTTTAATTTTATGCAACTTTCACTTTTATTTTTATTCAACTTCCATTTTTATTCAATTTACTTTTCTATTAAACTTCCTTTTTTATTTAATTTCCAAATAGATCGTTAAGGTATAGTGGTTTCTTGAATGAACTTCCATTTTTAATTTTATGCAACTTTCATTTTTTTTTATTCAACTTCCATTTTTATTCAAGTTATTTTTCTATTCAACTTCTTTTTTTATTTAATTTCCAAATAGATCGTTAAGGTATAGTGGTTTCTTGAATGAACTTCCATTATTAATTTTCTGCAACTTCCATTTTTAATTTTATTTAACTTCCTTTTTTATTCAAGTTTCTTTTCTACTCAACTTCCTTTTTTATTTAATTTCCAAATAGATCGTTAAGGTATAGTTGTTTTTGTATTGAACTTCCATTTTTAATTTTATGCAACTTTCATTTTTATTTTCATTCAACTTCCATTTTTATTCAATTTACTTTTCTATCAAACTTCATTTTTTTATTTAATTTCAAAATAGATCGTTATGGTATATTGGTTTCTTGAATGAACTTCTATTTTTAATTTTCTACAACTTCCATTTTTATTTCTATTCAACTTCTTTTTTTATTCAAGTTTTTTTTTTCTATTCAGCTTCCTTTTTTATTTAATTTCCAAATAGATCGTTAAGGTATAGTGGTTTCTGGATTGAACTTCCATTTTTAATTTTATGCAACTTTCACTTTTATTTTTATTCAACTTCCATTTTTATTCAATTTAATTTTCTATTAAACTTCCGTTTTTATTTAATTTCCAAATAGATCGTTAAGGTATAGTGGTTTCTTGAATGAACTTGCATTTTTAATTTTATGCAACTTTCATTTTTTTTATTCAACTTCCGTTTTTATTCAAGTTATTTTTCTATTCAACTTCTTTTTTTATTTAATTTCCAAATAGATCGTTAAGGTATAGTGGTTTCTCGAATGAACTTCCATTTTAAATTTTCTGCAACTTCCATTTTTAATTTTATTTAACTTCCTTTTTTATTCAATTTCTTTTCTACTCAACTTCTTTTTTATTGAATTTCCAAATAGATCGTTAAGGTATAGTGGTTTCTGGATTGAACTTCCATTTTTAATTTTATGCAGCGTTGATTTTTATTTTCATTCAACTTCCATTTTTATTCAATTTACTTTTCTATTAAACTTCCTTTTTTATTTAATTTCCAAATAGATCGTTAAGGTATGGTGGTTTCTTGAATGAACTTCCATATTTAATTTTATGCAAATTCCATTTTTATTTTTATTCAACTTCCATTTTTCTTCAAGTTATTTTTCTATTCAACTTCTTTTTTTATTTAATTTCAAAATAGATCGTTATGGTATAGTGGTTTCTTGAATGAACTTCCATTTTTAATTTTCTGCAATTTCCATTTTTAATTTTACTTAACTTCCTTTTTTATTCAAGTTTCTTTTCTACTCAACTTCCTTTTATATTTAATTTCCAAATTGATCGTTAAGGTATTGTGGTTTCTGGATTGAACTTCTATTTTTAATTCTATGCAACTTTCATTTTTATTTTCATTCGACTTCTATTTTTATTCAATTTACTTTTCTTTTAAACTTCATTTTTTATTTAATTTCCAAATAGATCGTTAAGGTATGGTGGTTTCTTGAATGAATTTTCATTTTTAATTTTCTGCAACTTCCATTTTTATTTTTAATTAACTTCCATTTTTCGTCAAGTTACTTTTCTATTCAACTTCCTTTTTAATTTAATTTCCAAATAGATCGTTAACGTATAGTGGTTTCTGGAATGAACCTCCATTTTTAATTTTATGCAACTTTCATTTTTATTTTTATTCAACTTCCATTTTTATTCAATTTACTTTTTTTTTTTATGAAACTTCCTTTTTTATTTAATTTCCAAATAGATCGTTAAGGTATAGTGGTTTCTTGAATGAACTTCCATTTTTAATTTTCTGCAACTTTCTTTTCAATTTTTATTCTACTTCCATTTTTATTCAATTTACTTTTCTATTAAACTTCCTTTTTTATTTAATTTCCAAATAGATCGTTAAGGTATAGTGGTTTCTTGAATGAACTTCCATTTTTAATTTTCTGCAACTTTCATTTCAATTTTTATTCAACTTCCATTTTTATCAATTTACTTTTCTATTAAACTTCATTTTTTATTTAATTTCCAAATAGATCGTTAAGGTATGGTGGTTTCTTGAATGAATTTCCATTTTTAATGTCACGACCCCATTCCACCCCTAGTAGAATGGTGCCATGATGGCTAGTAATTCGTGATTACCGAAGGCCAACTGTCAAGAAACGCACACAATCAGAGTATAAAATATGGGGCTTACAAGTGCGGAAGCAATATATATTGAATCTAAGTAGTCCATGAGAGCCGTGCATAAGTCCAATGAAATGACATACATCTTTACAAGGTCTTACAACTTAGATACAATAAGGAAATGAGATACAAAATACATCTTGACCAAAAGGCTTCTCAAGCCGACATATACAAATACACATGAAATATAAGCTAAGAAGCATGATCTTCAAGATGTTACAAAATGCGAATCCAAAACACGTCGGCAATGCACCCAAAAACATATCGGCAACACATCTAGGCCTCATTGCCCTCTTGCTCGTCACCTACATATATATAGAGAGGGTGAGCTTGGATACTCAGTGAATGATATTAGAAATAAAGGTTTTGCATGATTGATTTTCAAGATCTCTTCCAAAGCAATACATAGCATAACTTTACAATCAAGGGGGGGAAATCAAGTTCGTTTGCCAATCTTTCAAGTTCCTTGGATGTTAATAACATCTGCATAATACATGGGGCGATGACATTCCAAGACAAGGGTGCAGTTGCATTATAGTCCCCTGGCACTAAGGACTTTCAAGACAAGAGTGCAGTTGCATTGTAACGCCCTCGAAAATAAACCCATTAAATATATATAACATCAACACGCAATGTTTAAAAAGGAAACAGTTCATTATAATATTCATCAGAGTCTTACTAAACAAAAGCATTACATGTAACATCAAATTAAATTCCCTACAGGCTTACATCTTTCCAAGCCAACACTTGGACACAAAAGTATGAGTTCTAACTCAAATACAAATAAAGCCCTAGGCTTGTATGTTTACATGTACTAACTAATGAAAGCAAATAACTAAAAATAATCTTCAAAATCCAAGTCCTTCCAAGCTATGTCCTTGGAGGTAGCTTATCACCTGAACCTGAAAATGATGTTCCCATATAGGGTGAGCCACAGCCCAGTAGAAATATACTAAACCAAATATAAGCATTGAATAAAGCAATAGCATTCAATAGATGGTTAACCAAGATAATCAATTACATCATTATCGAATCTCATGACACTATTGTCAACGACACGTTTCACTTTCCAACATTATCAATATGGCTCAGAACCTGGCCAAACTTACAATAGTGAATTATATATATATATATATATATATATATATATATATATATATATATCATATTCACATTCTTCCAATGTCAACAAACAAATGAGACTCAAGCTCAACTCAAAACACTTCATACTTCCAGATTGATACACATTGTAGTGCTGTATCAAATAAAACACTTCTATATAAATAAGCACACATAAAAGTGATGCTAATGGAGTCCATCCCCTATCTCCTCCCAAACAAAATCCGGTTTAGAGGTCCATCCCCTATCTTCCCCTAAACCGTGGAGTACATCCCCTATCTCCTCCCACACAAAACAATGTATGTAAACACATAACATATAACACACAATTAATACACATAATGTCTGTATTAATTCAGCAGTCAAAATGAACGACTCAACCAATGTGATTAGTTTCAGTTATCCCTAATCCACATGCAATGTCTACAATAATCACGACTATCCTCCACCGATAGCCCAAAACAGTTATTTCTAGATTTGGAAATAAATATAACAACAATTCAATAGGCGAGTGATTTAAATTATCCAACTACACCGTTTAATCAATAAATTTCCCAATTTCATGAATTTAACCATCTTTTCCCAATTCCACGAATTAATTATACAAATTAATTTAATAATACAACTAGGGTTTTTCCCAAAACTTACCAAAGTATCCCCAACATATCAAAATACCAAAACTTAGAACAAAACCTATAAAATGGAGTAGGAAATCCCTACCTTGAAGCGAAGAACTCGAATAGAGAAGATGACGAAAACCAAAGTGCTCCAAACCCAAGATTGTTCAGATTAAACGGAAGCCCTCGACCCACTCTATCTTTTTAACAAAGGACTTAGGGTAGAAATACACTCCAAGTAGATCAAACCTAAGAGAGAAGGTGTGTAGGGAGAGGGAGAAGACGGTTCTAGGGTTTTAAAATCAAAAAGGAGATGAAAAATGACCCAGAAAGTCGGGTCTAGGATTTTTATACCAGTCGCCCCGCTCGAGCGTGGAAACCCCCGCTCGAGCGCCACTCACAGACTCCCGCTCGAGCGGCCAAACTCCCGCTCGAGCGGCGAATGCACACTCCCAGAAGTTTTTGCAGACAGGTCCCCGCTCGAGCGCCCAACTCCCCGCTCGAGCGTAACTCACGACTTCCCGCTCGAGCGTCCAATCCCCCGCTCGAGCGGCCAACACTACACAGGACATACTGGATGGGTGTATTCCCCGCTCGAGCGTCCAAACCCCCGCTCGAGCGGACAGGCCAAAATCTGGGCAACTAGACTTGATTCCTAAGCTCAACCAACCTGCTCCAAATCTTCCCAACACAACCCAAGACTCAAAATAAGGATTAAAGGGTGCAAACAACATACTCTCAACAACCAACTCCACGGAACCTAAGTCTGTATATAACAAGTAAAGAAAAGGGAAACCGGGATCGCTATAACCTCCCCCATTAAAGAATTTTGTCCCCGAAATTAAGCATAAGTTTTCAAACAAAACAGGTTTTCCTTAATTTCCAACAATATGACATTACGATATTTAAACAATCTGACCCAACACCGGTCATTCCATCTCTTATCAAAAGGCATCACGCAATATATAAAACTACATATATTTCAATTTGTATTATCAATATGCATTCCCTTTCAATTCAACACATTTTCTATATACACAATATTCCATTAAACTTCCATTATAAGGCAAGTTTCAAAATGCTTCCATCAATCAAAAACATAAACCATGTTTCACAATCTAAGTTATATTCAATACACTTAAGGTCTAATATTACAAATAAACAACATATGCTCAAGCATCTATAAACAGATCCGGATATTTCTCGTGGACTTCCAGCTCACATTCCCAAGTGGCTTCCTCCACTCCGTGATGCTTCCAAAGAACTTTTACCAAAGGGATGGTTTTGCCTCGCAAAACTTGGTCCCGCTTATCCAAGACCCTAATCGGTCTCTCTTCATACGAGACATCCTCGTCAACTACTAAATCGGTCCAATCCAACACATGTGATGGATCCGGCTCATACTTTCGAAGCATACTCACATGAAACACATCATGTACCCCGGACAACTACGGTGGTAAAGCTAAACGATAAGCAGCCTCGCCGATCCTCGCAAGGATCTCAAAAGGACCAATGAACCGAGGGGACAACTTCCCGCTCTTCCCAAACCTCATCAATCCCCGCCTAGGTGATATCTTCAGAAAGACATGATCACCCACCTCAAACACCAACGGTCTGCATAAGATTTCTGACGACTTTGTGCTGTAACAAGCCTCTTACGGATAAGCTCAACTTTCTCCGTCGTTTCCCTCACCAACTCCGGACCTAACAGAGGTGCATCACCCACCTCGGCCCAACAAACAGGAGATCTACACGGTCAGCCATACAAGGCCTCAAATGGTGCCATACCGATACTAGACTGGAAACTGTTGTTGTAGGCAAACTCCACCAACGGCAAGTGCCTCTCCCACGACCCACTAAAGTCTAGAACACAACCCCGCAGCATATCCTCAAGGATCTGAATAGTACGCTCGGACTGAGGATGGTAAGCCGTGCTAAAGGTCAACTTTGTGCCTAAGGCATTCTGCAAACTCTGCCACAACCTGGCAGTAAAACGAGGGTCTCTATCTGAGACGATCGTCACTGGGACCCCGTGTAACCTCACTATGTCCCGAATGTACAAGTCGGCAAGATGATCGACTGAATCTCTCACGCGCATAGGAATGAAGTGCGCCGACTTAGTCAACCGGTCTACAACCACCCAAATAGCATCACTACCCCGCTGAGTCCTCGGAAGACCCACGACGAAGTCCATAGTGACGTGTTCCCACTTCCACTCGGCAATAGGCAAGGGTTGCAACAAACCCGCTGGCCTCTGATGTTCGGCCTTCACTTGCTGACAAGTAAGGCACTTAGATACAAAAGCTGCCACATTTCTCTTCATACCCCGCCACCAGAGCTGGCGACCCAAATCCCGATACATCTTAGTGCCTCCCGAATGCACCGCAAGGCGTGAATGATGAGAAACTCGAAGTACCTCCTCTCGACAAGACTCTGGCACAAACAGACGGTCTCGGTATCTCACACTGAGGTCGGGATACACCGTCAAACCTTTCTCAACCTTCCCGCCGGAAATCTTCTCACGGAGGGATTCTACCTCAAGATCACCCCTCTGAGCCTCTAACACTCGAGTCACGAGTGTAGGCTGTACAACAACAGAAAACAAGGCCGCAGCCTCAACGGATCCGCCCAGAAGTAAATTAAACTCCCCGAGTGCACCCAACATCTCCCATTCTCGGATGGCTATACTAGCTATGTCACCAACAGGTTTCCTGCTAAGGGCATCGGCCACCACATTGGCCTTTCCCGGATGATAATGCAACTCAAAGTCATAATCCTCTATGAACTCCATCCACCTCCTCTGCCTCAAGTTCAAGTCTTTCTGTGTAAACAAGTATTTCAGACTCTTATGATCCGAGAATACCTCGAATCTCTCACCATAAAGATAATGCCTCCAAATCTTCAAGGCAAATATCACAGCTGCTAACTCTAGATCATGCGTAGGGTAATTCTGCTCATGAATTTTCAACTGACGTGAGCCATAGGCAACTACTTTCCCTTCTTGCATTAACACACAACCCAGACCCTCTCGTGAGGCGTCACAATAGACTGTATAACCTAACCCTCTCTCTGGAATAATCAATACTGGAGCGGTGGTCAGTCTAACTTTCAACTCCTGGAACGACTTTTCACAAGTCTCACTCCATACAAATTTGACTCCCTTCCGAGTCAATCTAGTCAAAGGTGAAGCTAATCTGGAGAAATCTTTCACAAACCGATGATAATACCCAGCTAACCCCAGAAAACTTCGAATCTCAAACACACTCTTAGGCTGTGCCCAATCTTGCACCGCCTCAGTCTTGGATGTATCAACAGACACTCCTTCCCCAGAAACTACATGGCCTAAGAACTTAACCTCTTCTAGCCAGAACTCACACTTCCCAAACTTAGCATAAAGCTTATGGGCTCTAAGTAACTCAAGCACCACTCTCAAGTGTTCCTTGTGCTTCTCCTCAGAAGGTGAATAGATAAGGATGTCGTCCACGAATACGACAACAAAACGATCTAAAAATTCCTGGAATATCCGGTTCATCAAATCCATAAAAACTGCCGGTGCATTGGTGAGCCCAAATGGCATCACCAGAAACTCATAGTGGCCATACCGCGTACGGAATGCCGTCTTCAGAATATCCTCCTCCCTGACTCTCAACTGATGGTAACCCGATCTCAAGTCTATCTTCGAGAAACAACGGGAACCCTTCAACTGATCGAACAGATCATCTATACGAGGCATAGGGTACTTATTCTTAACCATAGCCCGATTCAATTTCCGGTAATCTATACAAAGTCACAAAGCACCACCTTTCTTTTTAACAAAGAGGGCCGGTGCTCCCCACGGCGAAACACTAGGACGTATAAAACCCTTATCTAGCAACTCCTGGAGTTGGATCTTCAACTCAACTAACTCGGCTGGGGCAAAACGATAAGGTGCCATAGAAATCGGCGCCGTGCCGAGCACTAGGTCAATAGAGAACTCAATCTCCCGATGTGGTGGTAAACCAACAAGATCCCCGGGAAAAACGTCCGAGTACTCACAAACCACCCCTGGCAACACAATCTGAGTCTCATCATCCTCACTAATCGAAAGGTTAGCAAGTAGATCACTAAGCTCACTCTGTCCTCGCGGAACATATCCCGGTGGCAACACATTACCAACCCGGTCCCCCAGAAAATGAAAATACTCTCCGCTCACGGTACAACAAGTGACCCTCTGGCGGTAGCAATCAATAACTGCCCGGTATGATGATAACCAGTCCATACCCAAAACAACATCGAAACCCCTCATAGGCATAACTACAAAGGAAAATGGGATTCTATGATAATCAACCTCTATATCACAATCCCTAACACCTTGTTTCGAAATCAATTCACCCCCAAGAGGTGACACTACACAAATAGGAGATGCTAACTGTGCTAACTCCAACTCCAAAACAGATGCAAATGCAGCAGACACAAAGGAATGGGATGCACCCGTATCAATCAAAACATTAGCAACCGAGTTGCAAAACAAGAAGGTACCTCTCACAACTGATGGTGCCGGCACAAGATCCTGCGCGGTAACAGCATACACGCACCCAGACGACCTTTGATCAACCTGCTCACCCCTAGGAACATAAGATTGCTGTACCGACTGGGACGATGAAGCCCCCTGATTGGCTCTCGAGGCCTGACCCGACTGAGCTGGCTGCTGACCCTGAATCGGCCTCAAACCAGATGCACCGGGTGTGCCACCCAACTGCGGGCAATACCTCTTCATATGCCCCGGCTGACCACACTGATAACACGAGAGTGGCTGGCCTCTACCCTGACTCTGGCTCTGAGATCGAGCCGAAGATGATGCTGCTCTCTGCACTCCTCCCCTCTGAGGACAAACTGGAGACTTGTGGCCTAGCTGGCCACACTTGAAACAGGTATTGTCTCCCTGACTGCCTTTCCCCGAACTAGCACTCGGCACAGGAAAAGTCGATCTAGAAAAGCTATTCTGAGACTGTTGAGGATTAAAACCCTTCTGTCTCCTACCATCACCCTGACCATCCTGACTCCTCTTGGAGCCCTTCTATCCTTCCTCCTCCTCCTGCATCATGATTTCCATGTGAGCTGCAGCATCAACCATACGCCCATAATCCCGAATCATAGTTCCCCCAACTCTCAGCTTGAGACCACGCCTCAACTTCTTCTTAAACTCAATACAACGGCGTTCCTCAGACTCCACCAACTCAGGTGCAAACCTGGACAAGCTAGTAAATGCAGCCTCAAACTCGGCCACTGAAGAACTCGACTACTTAAGCTGGCAGAACTGGTCTCTCAGCTTCTCCCTAACTGCTGGAGATAAGAACCTTTCCTGGAAAGCATTTACAAAAGCCTCCCATGTACCTCCTATACGACCCTTAGTGAACTTCCACCACTGACCCGCATCCCCCTTCAGCTGGAAAGATGCCAAGGTCACTTTCAACCCCTCGTCTTCGATGCCAAGCATCTCAAACGTCTTCGTTGTCTGTTCGAGCCATTCATCTGCCTTAAGCGGCTCTTTAGGATCGCCCACAAATTCATCCGGGTTAGACCGGAAGAACTCCCTCTTCAGAAAGGCAGGTCCTGTATCCGCAACAACAACCCGAGCTTGATTCTCAGCTCTGAGAATGCCTACTGACTCCCAGAATGCCCCTGCTATCTCTCGAGCTAAAGTGCCCATAGCCTGCTGGCCTACTGGCTCGGCCACATTGGCCTGGCCAATACCCTCCTGAACTGCCGGAATCTCCTCTGGCACAGGCACCTCCTGCCTACCCGGCCTACCACGCCTACCGCGTCCTCGTCCTCGTCCTGACATCCTAATAAAGGAAACAAAGACGTTAGTACATTAATAAATGTGCCGAAACTAAACACTCGCGTCCTAAAGCATTGGACAACAATAATTCATTCCACGTAAGCACATAATCACATAAGCACCTACGAATTTCATTCCTGGATAATGATAGTCCCAATGCGTTGCTATAGTTCCGGTTGGAAGCAGCAGTGATCAAGTGCCTTTCCAACAAGACTACTAGAAACTCAAGGGTCCAATCAACATCCTAGAAACTACATTCCATACCCACATAATCACATAAACATGTTATCACATAAGCATATAACATTACACTAAGTCTCTATCAAACGAGACGAACCCAATGTGATACTAATCACTTCCCACGTACCCAAAGTATTCAAACCCGGTACGCTCTGATACCAAGTTGTAACGCCCTCGAAAATAAACCCATTAAATATATATAACATCAACATGCAATGTTTAAAAAGGAAACAGTTCATTATAATAGTCATCAGAGTCTTACTAAACAAAAGCATTGCATGTAACATCAAATTAAATGCCCTACAGGCTTACATCTTTCCAAGCCAACACTTGGACACAAAAGTATGAGTTCTAACTCAAATACAAATAAAGCCCTAGGCTTGTATGTTTACATGTACTAACTAATGAAAGCAAATAACTAAAAATAATCTTCAAAATCCAAGTCCTTCCAAGCTATGTCCTTGGAGGTAGCTTATCACCTGAACCTGAAAATGATGTTCCCATATAGGGTGAGCCACAGCCCAGTAGAAATATACTAAACCAAATATAAGCATTGAATAAAGCAATAGCATTCAATAGATGGTTAACCAAGATAATCAATTACATCATTATCGAATCTCATGACACTACTGTCAACGACACGTTTCACTTTCCAACATTATCAATATGGCTCAGAACCTGGCCAAACTTACAATAGTGAATTATATATATATATATATATATATATCATATTCACATTCTTCCAATGTCAACAAACAAATGAGACTCAAGCTCAACTCAAAACACTTCATACTTCCAGATTGATACACATTGTAGTGTTGTATCAAATAAAACACTTCTATATAAATAAGCACACATAAAAGTGATGCTAATGGAGTCCATCCCCTATCTCCTCCCAAACAAAATCCGGTTTAGAGGTCCATCCCCTATCTTCCCCTAAACCGTGGAGTACATCCCCTATCTCCTCCCACACAAAACAATGTATGTAAACACATAACATATAACACACAATTAATACACATAATGTCTGTATTAATTCAGCAGTCAAAATGAACGACTCAACCAATGTGATTAGTTTCAGTTATCCCTAATCCACATGCAATGTCTACAATAATCACGACTATCCTCCACCGATAGCCCAAAACAGTTATTTCTAGATTTGGAAATAAATATAACAACAATTCAATAGGCGAGTGATTTAAATTATCCAACTACACCGTTTAATCAATAAATTTCCCAATTTCATGAATTTAACCATCTTTTCCCAATTCCACGAATTAATTATACAAATTAATTTAATAATACAACTAGGGTTTTTCCCAAAACTTACCAAAGTATCCCCAACATATCAAAATACCAAAAATTAGAACAAAACCTATAAAATGGAGTAGGAAATCCCTACCTTGAAGCGAAGAACTCGAATAGAGAAGATGACGAAAACCAAAGTGCTCCAAACCCAAGATTGTTCAGATTAAACGGAAGCCCTCGACCCACTCTATCTTTTTAACAAAGGACTTAGGGTAGAAATACACTCCAAGTAGATCAAACCTAAGAGAGAAGGTGTGTAGGGAGAGGGAGAAGACGGTTCTAGGGTTTTAAAATCAAAAAGGAGATGAAAAATGACCCAGAAAGTCGGGTCTAGGATTTTTATACCAGTCGCCCCGCTCGAGCGTGGAAACCCCCGCTCGAGCGCCACTCACAGACTCCCGCTCGAGCGGCCAAACTCCCGCTCGAGCGGCGAATGCACACTCCCAGAAGTTTTTGCAGACAGGTCCCCGCTCGAGCGCCCAACTCCCCGCTCGAGCGTCCAGTCCCCCGCTCGAGCAGCCAACACTACACAGGACATACTGGATGGGTGTATTCCCCGCTCGGGCGTCCAAACCCCCGCTCGAGCGGACAGGTCAAAATCTGGGCAACTAGACTTGATTCCTAAGCTCAACCAACCTGCTCCAAATCTTCCCAACACAACCCAAGACTCAAAATAAGGATTAAAGGGTGCAAACAACATACTCTCAACAACCAGCTCCACGGAACCTAAGTCTGTATATAACAAGTAAAGAAAAGGGAAACCGGGATCGCTATATGCATTATAGGCCCCTGGCACTAAGGACTTTCAAGAAATGTCATCAAAACAAGATAGTGCTTGATATACAAATAAGGATAATCATTCATGCTAAATCAAATACTTTTCGAAAACAAAGCAAGCAAAGCTTATCAAAACGTATAACATAACTTTACTAAAAATACCACTCACATAGTTCTTCAAACGTCGGGGTCGAGACACGCCCAAGTCCTACAAACACATGGCAAAGCCTATTGAATGCACTTTCAAACAAGCTTCATATGTATACAAATGATCTCGGAAAACATGCTGGGCACCAACCAGGTCTAGGCCGAGGTTCCACACCTCCTCGCCGAGGTGTGTTCCCGAGGGCCACATTCAAGGAAAAGAAGTCGGGGAAAATCTGGGTTTCCCTCCGTTGATGAACATGAAGAACATGAAAAATATGAATGCTCAATCACAACCTGTTATCACAAAATCTGGGATTTTCATGCTACGAGTTCGAAAACATGGACCTGGGTACCCATACTTGAAGTTCTTGCGGAAACGAACACAAAAACATGATTCTCAATGCAAGCTTTCGGATCAAAACAAGACTTTTTCTTCAAGAACACATGAATACTCTTTTCTCTTTCTAAAAACCAGCTTCAAATCAATGCATGTCGTGCAGAACAGGTTCGATCGTGCAATGTAGCTAGATAGACACAAAGAATAACAAGAGTAAGCCAAGGATCTAACCTCAATACACGAATCTAACGGTTCGATCTCTTGGAATCAAGCTCGAAGATTAACCTTCTCACTCTAAAACTTCTTCTTCCTCCTAGAGCTTCTCTCTCTAAAAGGCAAGGATATGATACCAAATGATAGGTTCTCTCACTTGGTTCTGGGCTTAACCCTCTGCTGGGACACGTGGTGGCGACTGGTTGGGTTTTCCCTCAAAACGTGGCTGACAGACCAGACAAAAGCATGGCGAAAGGGTGTTCAACAAGTAAAGCGGTATGGGCTCTCTGGCGAGGCAATGACATCGGCTACGAACAAGGCGTCGGCAAGTAGGGTGACAGTGATCTCGGCTAGGAAGGACAACACTTGACCTAGCTGTGCCACACCTTGGCCTAGATGTGCCACACCTCGGTCTAGGTCGTACCAATCTAGGAGTAAGATCACTTGGCTTCAAGGATAACATCTCGGCCTTGGTGATGCACACCTCGGCCTAGATAATGACATCTCGGCCAATATGCCAGGACGAAGGTAGAGGTCAACCAAATTGGTTCCAAGGTGGTTCTAGGCTTAGGATGACCTCGGCTCAAAATAACCTAGGCTTGATCATGACTTAGGCTTGAGACGGCAAGGAAGGAACAAAGCATACACATAACACTTAGGCAAAACAAGATAAGATTCATGAATGTAAACTTAATAAGACAAGGTTATGCAAGTGCACATGAACATGACTACGACATCAATGTGGGTTATTACAGTCTACCCTCCTTAAAGAAGTTTGGTCCCCAAACTCAAGTTACCTTGCTCTACGAATAACTCCGGATAACGGATTTTCATTTCCTCTTCCTTTTCCCACGTGGCCTCCTTGCCATAATGCTCCTCACATTCGATTTTTCATTTGTCTGTCAATAATCCTCATTGGCTTCTCCTCGTAGTCTAGGCCTTCATTAACTACAACCCCGGAATAATCTATCACATGCAGTGGGTCTCGGATATATTTCCTCAACATCGAAACATGGAACACGCTGTGGACTTGGCTCAAATCTGGCGGCAGAGCAAGTCTGTAAGCAACGGTGTTAACTCTCTCAAGAATTTCAAATGGCCCAATATATCGGGGTGCTAGTTTACCCTTCTTCCCAAATCTCGAAACTCCTGTCATCGGCGAGACCTTCAAAAATACATGATCCCCAATTTCAAATTCTAGCTCCCTCCTTCTCTGGTCGGCATAACTCTTCTGCCGACTCTGTGCGGTTTTAATCCTCTGCTGAATGAGTTTAATCTTTTCAGTTGTCATTTGAACCAACTCGGGGCCAATTAGAGCTTTGTCTCCTACCTCGGTCCAACATATCGGCAATCTACACTCCCTTCCATACAAAGCTTCATACAGTGCCATGCCAATGCTGGCTTGGTAACTGTTGTTGTATGCGAACTCCACTAATGGCAAATCCGATTCCCAACTTCCTTGGAAATCCAATACACACAGCCTGAGCATATCTTCGAGTGTCTGAATCGTTCTTTCCGTTTGCCCGTCGGTCTGGGGGTGAAAGGCTGTGCTAAATCTCAACTCGGTTCCCAAGGCTCCTTGTAGGCTCTGCCAAAATCTAGAAACGAACTTCGGATCTCGGTCTGACACAATGGACATCGGCAAGCCATGAAGCCTAACGATCTCATTTATATACAATTCAGCAAGTCGGTCGGCGTTGAATGTAGTCTTGACAGGCAAAAAGTGTGCTGACTTAGTAAATCTATCAACTACAACCCAAATTGAGTTCATACCTTTTTGCGTCCTCGGCAAACCTACCACGAAATCCATGGAGATGTGTTCCCATTTCCACTCAGGAATTGACAAGGGTTGAAGAAGTCCTGCCGGTTACTTGAATGAACTTCTATTTTCAATTTTCTGCAACTTCCATTTTTATTTTTATTTAACTTCTTTTTTTATTCAAGTTTTTTTTCTATTCAGCTTCCTTTTTTATTTAATTTCCAAATAGATCGTTATGGTATAGTGGTTTCTGGATTGAACTTCCATTTTTATTTTTCTTGCAGTTCCATTTTTATTCAAGTTATTTTTCTATTCAACATCCTTTTTTCTTTAATTTCCAAATAGATCGTTAAGATATAGTGGTTTCTTGAATGAACTTCCAATTTTAATTTTCTGCAACTTCCATTTTTATTTCTATTCAACTTCCTTTTTTATTCAACTAATTTTTCAATTCAACTTCCTTTTTTATTTAATTTCCAAATAGGTCGTTAAGGTGTAGTGGTTTCTTGAATGCTCTTCCAATTTTAATTTTATGCAACATCCATTTTTATTTCAATTCAACTTCTTTTTTATTCAAGTTTCTTTTCTATTCAACTTCCTTTTTTATTTAATTTCTAAATAGATCGTTAAGGTATAGTGGTTTCTAGATTGAACTTCCATTTTTAATTTTATGCAACTTCCATTTTTAAATTTCTGCAACTTCCTTTTTTATTCATGTTTCTTTTCTACTCAACTTTCTTTTTTATTTAATTTCCAAATAGATCGTTAAGGTATAGTGGTTTCTGGAATGAACTTCCATTTTTAATTTTATGCAACTTTCATTTTTATTTTTATTCAACTTCCATTTTTATTCAATTTACTTTTTTATTGAACTTCCTTTTTTATTTAATTTCTAAATAGATCGTTAAAGTATTGTGGTTCTTGAATGAACTTCAATTTTTAATTTTATGCAACTTCCATTTTTATTTTTATTTAACTTTCACTTTTCTTCAAGTTATTTTTCTATTCAACTTCTTTTTTTATTTAATTTCCAAATAAATCGTTAAGGTATAGTGGTTTCTTGAATGAACTTCCATTTTTAATTTTCTGCAACTACCATTTTTAATTTTATTAACTTCCTTTTTTATTCAAGTTTCTTTTCAACTCAACTTCATTTTTTATTTAATTTCCAAATAGATCATTAAGGTATAGTGGTTTCTGGATTGAACTTCTATTTTTAATTTCATGCCACTTTCATTTTTATTTTCATTCAACTTCCATTTTTATTCAATTTACTTTTCTATTAAACTTCATTTTTTATTTAATTTCCAAATAGATCGTTAAAGTATGGTGGTTTCTTCAATGAATTTCCATTTTTAATTTTCTGCAACTTTCATTTTTATTTTTAATTAACTTCCATTTTTATTCAATTTACTTTTTTATTAAACTTCATTTTTTATTTAATTTCCAAATAGATCGTCAAGGTATAGTGGTTTCTTGAAGGAACTTCCATTTTTAATTTTCTGCAACTTTTAGTTCAATTTTTATTCAACTTCCATTTTTATTCAATTTACTTTTCTATTAAACTTCCTTTTTTATTTAATTTCCAAATGGATCGTTAAGGTATATTGGTTTCTTGAATGAACTTCCATTTTTAATTTTCTGCAACTTTCATTTCAATTTTTATTCAACTTCCATTTTTATTCAATTTACTTTTCTATTAAACTTCATTTTTTATTTAATTTCCAAATAGATCGTTAAGGTATGGTGGTTTCTTGAATGAACTTCCATTTTAAATTTTATGCATCTACCATTTTTATTTTTATTCAACTTCCATTTTTATTCAATTTACTTTTCTATTAAACTTCGTTTTTTAATTTAATTTCCAAATAGATCGTTATGGTACAGTGGTTTCTTGAATGAACTTCTATTTTTAATTTTCTGCAACTTCCATTTTTATTTCTGTTCAACTTCTTTTTTTATTCAAGTTTTTTTTCTATTCAGCTTCCGTTTTTATTTAATTTCCAAATAGATCGTTAAGGTATAGTGGTTTCTGGATTAAACTTCCATTTTTATTTTTATTGCAGTTCCAATTTTATTCAAGTTATTTTTCTATTCAACTTCCTTTTTATTTAATTTCCAAATAGATCGTTAAGGTATAGTGGTTTCTTGAATGAACTTCCATTTTTAATTTTCTGCAACTTCCATTTTTATTTTTTATTAACTTCCATTTTTCTTCAAGTTACTTTTCTATTCAACTTCCTTTTTTATTTAATTTCCAAATAGATCGTTAACGTATAGTGGTTTCTGGAATGAACTTCTATTTTTAATTTTATGCAACTTTCATTTTTATTTTTATTCAACTTCCATTTTTATTCAATTTACTTTTTTATTGAGCTTCCTTTTTTATTTAATTTCCAAATAGATCGTTAAAGTATTGTGGTTTCTTGAATGAACTTCAATTTTTAATTTTATGCAATTTTCATTTTTATTTTTATTTAACTTTCACTTTTCTTCAAGTTATTTTTCTATTCAACTTCTTTTTTTATTTAATTTCCAAATAAATCGTTAAGGTATAGTGGTTTCTTGAATGAACTTCCATTTTTAATTTTCTGCAACTACCATTTTTAATTTTATTTAACTTCCTTTTTTATTCAAGTTTCTTTCCAAGTCAACTTCATTTTTTATTTATTTTCCAAATAGATCGTTAAGGTATAGTGGTTTCTGGATTAAACTTCTATTTTTAATTTCATGCAACTTTCATTTTTATTTTCATTCAACTTCCATTTTTATTCAATTTACTTTTCTATTAAACTTCATTTTTTATTTAATTTCCAAATAGATCGTTAAGGTATGGTGGTTTCTTCAATGAATTTCCATTTTTAATTTTCTGCAACTTTCATTTTTATTTTTAATTAACTTCCATTTTTCTTCAAGTTACTTTTATATTCAACTTCCATTTTTATTTAATTTCCAAATAGATCGTTAACGTATAGTGGTTTCTGGAATGAACTTCCATTTTTAATTTTATGCAACTTTCAATTTTATTTTTCTTCAACTTCTATTTTTATTCAATTTACTTTTTTATTAAACTTCATTTTTTATTTAATTTCCAAATAGATCGTTAAGATATAGTGGTTTCTTGAAGGAACTTCCATTTTTAATTTTCTGCAACTTTTATTTCAATTTTTATTCAACTTCCATTTTTATTCAATTTACTTTTCTATTAAACTTCTTTTTTTATTTAATTTCCAAATGGATCGTTAAGGTATATTGGTTTCTTGAATGAACTTCTATTTTTAATTTTCTGCAACTTTCATTTCAATTTTTATTCAACTTCCATTTTTATTCAATTTACTTTTCTATTAAACTTCATTTTTTATTTAATTTCCAAATAGATCGTTAAGGTATGGTGGTTTCTTGAATGAACTTCCATTTTAAATTTTATGCAACTTCCAATTTTATTTTTATTCAACTTCCATTTTTATTCAATTTACTTTTCTATTAAACTTTGTTTTTTAATTTAATTTCCAAATAGATCGTTATGGTATAGTGGTTTCTTGAATGAACTTCTATTTTTAATTTTCTGCAACTTCCATTTTTATTTTTATTCGACTTCCATTTTTCTTCAAGTTATTTTTCTATTCAACTTCTTTTTTTATTTAATTTCCAAATAGATCGTTATGGTATAGTGGTTTCTTGAATGAACTTCCATTTTTAATTTTCTGCAATTTCCATTTTTAATTTTACTTAACTTCCTTTTTTATTCAAGTTTCTTTTCTACTCAACTTCATTTTTTATTTAATTTCCAAATAGATCATTAAGGTATAGTGGTTTCTGGATTGAACTTCTATTTTTAATTTCATGCCACTTTCATTTTTATTTTCATTCAACTTCCATTTTTATTCAATTTACTTTTCTATTAAACTTCATTTTTTATTTAATTTCCAAATAGATCGTTAAAGTATGGTGGTTTCTTCAATGAATTTCCATTTTTAATTTTCTGCAACTTTCATTTTTATTTTTAATTAACTTCCATTTTTATTCAATTTACTTTTTTATTAAACTTCATTTTTTATTTAATTTCCAAATAGATCGTCAAGGTATAGTGGTTTCTTGAAGGAACTTCCATTTTTAATTTTCTGCAACTTCTATTTCAATTTTTATTCAACTTCCATTTTTATTCAATTTACTTTTCTATTAAACTTCCTTTTTTATTTAATTTCCAAATGGATCGTTAAGGTATATTGGTTTCTTGAATGAACTTCCATTTTTAATTTTCTGCAACTTTCATTTCAATTTTTATTCAACTTCCATTTTTATTCAATTTACTTTTCTATTAAACTTCATTTTTTATTTAATTTCCAAATAGATCGTTAAGGTATGGTGGTTTCTTGAATGAACTTCCATTTTAAATTTTATGCATCTACCATTTTTATTTTTATTCAACTTCCATTTTTATTCAATTTACTTTTCTATTAAACTTCGTTTTTTAATTTAATTTCCAAATAGATCGTTATGGTACAGTGGTTTCTTGAATGAACTTCTATTTTTAATTTTCTGCAACTTCCATTTTTATTTCTGTTCAACTTCTTTTTTTATTCAAGTTTTTTTTCTATTCAGCTTCCGTTTTTATTTAATTTCCAAATAGATCGTTAAGGTATAGTGGTTTCTGGATTAAACTTCCATTTTTATTTTTATTGCAGTTCCAATTTTATTCAAGTTATTTTTCTATTCAACTTCCTTTTTATTTAATTTCCAAATAGATCGTTAAGGTATAGTGGTTTCTTGAATGAACTTCCATTTTTAATTTTCTGCAACTTCCATTTTTATTTTTTATTAACTTCCATTTTTCTTCAAGTTACTTTTCTATTCAACTTCCTTTTTTATTTAATTTCCAAATAGATCGTTAACGTATAGTGGTTTCTGGAATGAACTTCTATTTTTAATTTTATGCAACTTTCATTTTTATTTTTATTCAACTTCCATTTTTATTCAATTTACTTTTTTATTGAACTTCCTTTTTTATTTAATTTCCAAATAGATCGTTAAAGTATTGTGGTTTCTTGAATGAACTTCAATTTTTAATTTTATGCAATTTCCATTTTTATTTTTATTTAACTTTCACTTTTCTTCAAGTTATTTTTCTATTCAACTTCTTTTTTTATTTAATTTCCAAATAAATCGTTAAGGTATAGTGGTTTCTTGAATGAACTTCCATTTTTAATTTTCTGCAACTACCATTTTTAATTTTATTTAACTTCCTTTTTTATTCAAGTTTCTTTCCAACTCAACTTCATTTTTTATTTATTTTCCAAATAGATCGTTAAGGTATAGTGGTTTCTGGATTAAACTTCTATTTTTAATTTCATGCAACTTTCATTTTTATTTTCATTCAACTTCCATTTTTATTCAATTTACTTTTCTATTAAACTTCATTTTTTATTTAATTTCCAAATAGATCGTTAAGGTATGGTGGTTTCTTCAATGAATTTCCATTTTTAATTTTCTGCAACTTTCATTTTTATTTTTAATTAACTTCCATTTTTCTTCAAGTTACTTTTATATTCAACTTCCATTTTTATTTAATTTCCAAATAGATCGTTAACGTATAGTGGTTTCTGGAATGAACTTCCATTTTTAATTTTATGCAACTTTCAATTTTATTTTTCTTCAACTTCTATTTTTATTCAATTTACTTTTTTATTAAACTTCATTTTTTATTTAATTTCCAAATAGATCGTTAAGATATAGTGGTTTCTTGAAGGAACTTCCATTTTTAATTTTCTGCAACTTTTATTTCAATTTTTATTCAACTTCCATTTTTATTCAATTTACTTTTCTATTAAACTTCCTTTTTTATTTAATTTCCAAATGGATCGTTAAGGTATATTGGTTTCTTGAATGAACTTCTATTTTTAATTTTCTGCAACTTTCATTTCAATTTTTATTCAACTTCCATTTTTATTCAATTTACTTTTCTATTAAACTTCATTTTTTATTTAATTTCCAAATAGATCGTTAAGGTATGGTGGTTTCTTGAATGAACTTCCATTTTAAATTTTATGCAACTTCCAATTTTATTTTTATTCAACTTCCATTTTTATTCAATTTACTTTTCTATTAAACTTTGTTTTTTAATTTAATTTCCAAATAGATCGTTATGGTATAGTGGTTTCTTGAATGAACTTCTATTTTTAATTTTCTGCAACTTCCATTTTTATTTTTATTCGACTTCCATTTTTCTTCAAGTTATTTTTCTATTCAACTTCTTTTTTTATTTAATTTCCAAATAGATCGTTATGGTATAGTGGTTTCTTGAATGAACTTCCATTTTTAATTTTCTGCAATTTCCATTTTTAATTTTACTTAACTTCCTTTTTTATTCAAGTTTCTTTTCTACTCAACTTCATTTTTTATTTAATTTCCAAATAGATCATTAAGGTATAGTGGTTTCTGGATTGAACTTCTATTTTTAATTTCATGCCACTTTCATTTTTATTTTCATTCAACTTCCATTTTTATTCAATTTACTTTTCTATTAAACTTCATTTTTTATTTAATTTCCAAATAGATCGTTAAAGTATGGTGGTTTCTTCAATGAATTTCCATTTTTAATTTTCTGCAACTTTCATTTTTATTTTTAATTAACTTCCATTTTTATTCAATTTACTTTTTTATTAAACTTCATTTTTTATTTAATTTCCAAATAGATCGTCAAGGTATAGTGGTTTCTTGAAGGAACTTCCATTTTTAATTTTCTGCAACTTCTATTTCAATTTTTATTCAACTTCCATTTTTATTCAATTTACTTTTCTATTAAACTTCCTTTTTTATTTAATTTCCAAATGGATCGTTAAGGTATATTGGTTTCTTGAATGAACTTCCATTTTTAATTTTCTGCAACTTTCATTTCAATTTTTATTCAACTTCCATTTTTATTCAATTTACTTTTCTATTAAACTTCATTTTTTATTTAATTTCCAAATAGATCGTTAAGGTATGGTGGTTTCTTGAATGAACTTCCATTTTAAATTTTATGCATCTACCATTTTTATTTTTATTCAACTTCCATTTTTATTCAATTTACTTTTCTATTAAACTTCGTTTTTTAATTTAATTTCCAAATAGATCGTTATGGTACAGTGGTTTCTTGAATGAACTTCTATTTTTAATTTTCTGCAACTTCCATTTTTATTTCTGTTCAACTTCTTTTTTTATTCAAGTTTTTTTTCTATTCAGCTTCCGTTTTTATTTAATTTCCAAATAGATCGTTAAGGTATAGTGGTTTCTGGATTAAACTTCCATTTTTATTTTTATTGCAGTTCCAATTTTATTCAAGTTATTTTTCTATTCAACTTCCTTTTTATTTAATTTCCAAATAGATCGTTAAGGTATAGTGGTTTCTTGAATGAACTTCCATTTTTAATTTTCTGCAACTTCCATTTTTATTTTTTATTAACTTCCATTTTTCTTCAAGTTACTTTTCTATTCAACTTCCTTTTTTATTTAATTTCCAAATAGATCGTTAACGTATAGTGGTTTCTGGAATGAACTTCTATTTTTAATTTTATGCAACTTTCATTTTTATTTTTATTCAACTTCCATTTTTATTCAATTTACTTTTTTATTGAACTTCCTTTTTTATTTAATTTCCAAATAGATCGTTAAAGTATTGTGGTTTCTTGAATGAACTTCAATTTTTAATTTTATGCAATTTCCATTTTTATTTTTATTTAACTTTCACTTTTCTTCAAGTTATTTTTCTATTCAACTTCTTTTTTTATTTAATTTCCAAATAAATCGTTAAGGTATAGTGGTTTCTTGAATGAACTTCCATTTTTAATTTTCTGCAACTACCATTTTTAATTTTATTTAACTTCCTTTTTTATTCAAGTTTCTTTCCAACTCAACTTCATTTTTTATTTATTTTCCAAATAGATCGTTAAGGTATAGTGGTTTCTGGATTAAACTTCTATTTTTAATTTCATGCAACTTTCATTTTTATTTTCATTCAACTTCCATTTTTATTCAATTTACTTTTCTATTAAACTTCATTTTTTATTTAATTTCCAAATAGATCGTTAAGGTATGGTGGTTTCTTCAATGAATTTCCATTTTTAATTTTCTGCAACTTTCATTTTTATTTTTAATTAACTTCCATTTTTCTTCAAGTTACTTTTATATTCAACTTCCATTTTTATTTAATTTCCAAATAGATCGTTAACGTATAGTGGTTTCTGGAATGAACTTCCATTTTTAATTTTATGCAACTTTCAATTTTATTTTTCTTCAACTTCTATTTTTATTCAATTTACTTTTTTATTAAACTTCATTTTTTATTTAATTTCCAAATAGATCGTTAAGATATAGTGGTTTCTTGAAGGAACTTCCATTTTTAATTTTCTGCAACTTTTATTTCAATTTTTATTCAACTTCCATTTTTATTCAATTTACTTTTCTATTAAACTTCCTTTTTTATTTAATTTCCAAATGGATCGTTAAGGTATATTGGTTTCTTGAATGAACTTCTATTTTTAATTTTCTGCAACTTTCATTTCAATTTTTATTCAACTTCCATTTTTATTCAATTTACTTTTCTATTAAACTTCATTTTTTATTTAATTTCCAAATAGATCGTTAAGGTATGGTGGTTTCTTGAATGAACTTCCATTTTAAATTTTATGCAACTTCCAATTTTATTTTTATTCAACTTCCATTTTTATTCAATTTACTTTTCTATTAAACTTTGTTTTTTAATTTAATTTCCAAATAGATCGTTATGGTATAGTGGTTTCTTGAATGAACTTCTATTTTTAATTTTCTGCAACTTCCATTTTTATTTTTATTCGACTTCCATTTTTCTTCAAGTTATTTTTCTATTCAACTTCTTTTTTTATTTAATTTCCAAATAGATCGTTATGGTATAGTGGTTTCTTGAATGAACTTCCATTTTTAATTTTCTGCAATTTCCATTTTTAATTTTACTTAACTTCCTTTTTTATTCAAGTTTCTTTTCTACTCAACTTCATTTTTTATTTAATTTCCAAATAGATCATTAAGGTATAGTGGTTTCTGGATTGAACTTCTATTTTTAATTTCATGCCACTTTCATTTTTATTTTCATTCAACTTCCATTTTTATTCAATTTACTTTTCTATTAAACTTCATTTTTTTTTTAATTTCCAAATAGATCGTTAAAGTATGGTGGTTTCTTCAATGAATTTCCATTTTTAATTTTCTGCAACTTTCATTTTTATTTTTAATTAACTTCCATTTTTATTCAATTTACTTTTTTATTAAACTTCATTTTTTATTTAATTTCCAAATAGATCGTCAAGGTATAGTGGTTTTTGAAGGAACTTCCATTTTTAATTTTCTGCAACTTCTATTTCAATTTTTATTCAACTTCCATTTTTATTCAATTTACTTTTCTATTAAACTTCCTTTTTTATTTAATTTCCAAATGGATCGTTAAGGTATATTGGTTTCTTGAATGAACCTCCATTTTTAATTTTCTGCAACTTTCATTTCAATTTTTATTCAACTTCCATTTTTATTCAATTTACTTTTCTATTAAACTTCATTTTTTATTTAATTTCCAAATAGATCGTTAAGGTATGGTGGTTTCTTGAATGAACTTCCATTTTAAATTTTATGCATCTACCATTTTTATTTTTATTCAACTTCCATTTTTATTCAATTTACTTTTCTATTAAACTTCGTTTTTTAATTTAATTTCCAAATAGATCGTTATGGTACAGTGGTTTCTTGAATGAACTTCTATTTTTAATTTTCTGCAACTTCCATTTTTATTTCTGTTCAACTTATTTTTTTATTCAAGTTTTTTTTCTATTCAGCTTCCGTTTTTATTTAATTTCCAAATAGATCGTTAAGGTATAGTGGTTTCTGGATTAAACTTCCATTTTTATTTTTATTGCAGTTCCAATTTTATTCAAGTTATTTTTCTATTCAACTTCCTTTTTATTTAATTTCCAAATAGATCGTTAAGGTATAGTGGTTTCTTGAATGAACTTCCATTTTTAATTTTCTGCAACTTCCATTTTTATTTTTTATTAACTTCCATTTTTCTTCAAGTTACTTTTCTATTCAACTTCCTTTTTTATTTAATTTCCAAATAGATCGTTAACGTATAGTGGTTTCTGGAATGAACTTCTATTTTTAATTTTATGCAACTTTCATTTTTATTTTTATTCAACTTCCATTTTTATTCAATTTACTTTTTTATTGAACTTCCTTTTTTATTTAATTTCCAAATAGATCGTTAAAGTATTGTGGTTTCTTGAATGAACTTCAATTTTTAATTTTATGCAATTTCCATTTTTATTTTTATTTAACTTTCACTTTTCTTCAAGTTATTTTTCTATTCAACTTCTTTTTTTATTTAATTTCCAAATAAATCGTTAAGGTATAGTGGTTTCTTGAATGAACTTCCATTTTTAATTTTCTGCAACTACCATTTTTAATTTTATTTAACTTCCTTTTTTATTCAAGTTTCTTTTCAACTCAACTTCATTTTTTATTTATTTTCCAAATAGATCGTTAAGGTATAGTGGTTTCTGGATTAAACTTCTATTTTTAATTTCATGCAACTTTCATTTTTATTTTCATTCAACTTCCATTTTTATTCAATTTACTTTTCTATTAAACTTCATTTTTTATTTAATTTCCAAATAGATCGTTAAGGTATGGTGGTTTCTTCAATGAATTTCCATTTTTAATTTTCTGCAACTTTCATTTTTATTTTTAATTAACTTCCATTTTTCTTCAAGTTACTTTTATATTCAACTTCCATTTTTATTTAATTTCCAAATAGATCGTTAACGTATAGTGGTTTCTGGAATGAACTTCCATTTTTAATTTTATGCAACTTTCAATTTTATTTTTCTTCAACTTCTATTTTTATTCAATTTACTTTTTTATTAAACTTCATTTTTTATTTAATTTCCAAATAGATCGTTAAGATATAGTGGTTTCTTGAAGGAACTTCCATTTTTAATTTTCTGCAACTTTTATTTCAATTTTTATTCAACTTCCATTTTTATTCAATTTACTTTTCTATTAAACTTCCTTTTTTATTTAATTTCCAAATGGATCGTTAAGGTATATTGGTTTCTTGAATGAACTTCTATTTTTAATTTTCTGCAACTTTCATTTCAATTTTTATTCAACTTCCATTTTTATTCAATTTACTTTTCTATTAAACTTCATTTTTTATTTAATTTCCAAATAGATCGTTAAGGTATGGTGGTTTCTTGAATGAACTTCCATTTTAAAATTTATGCAACTTCCAATTTTATTTTTATTCAACTTCCATTTTTATTCAATTTACTTTTCTATTAAACTTTGTTTTTTAATTTAATTTCCAAATAGATCGTTATGGTATAGTGGTTTCTTGAATGAACTTCTATTTTTAATTTTCTGCAACTTCCATTTTTATTTTTGTTCAACTTCTTTTTTTATTCAAGTTTTTTTCCAATTCAGCTTCCTTTTTTATTTAATTTCCAAATAGATCGTTAAGGTATAGTGGTTTCTTGAATAAAGTTCCATTTTTAATTTTCTGCAACTTCCATTTTTATTTCTATTCAACATCCTTTTTTATTCAACTCATTTTCCTATTCAACTTCCTTTTTTATTTAATTTTCAAATTGGTCGTTAAGGTGTAGTGGTTTCTTGAATGCTCTTCCAATTTTAATTTTATGCAACTTCCATTTTTATTTCAATTCAACTTCTTTTTTATTCAAGTTTCTTTTCTACTCAACTTTCTTTTTTATTTAATTTCCAAATAGATCGTTTAGGTATAGTGGTTTCTGGATTGAACTTCTATTTTTAATTTTATGCGAGTTTCATTTTTAATTTCATTCAACTTCCTTTTTCATTCAATTTACTTTTCTATTAAACTTCCTTTTTTATTTATTTTCCAAATAGATCGTTATGGTATAGTGGTTTCTTGAATGAACTTTCATTTTTAATTTTCTGTAACTTCCATTTTTTTTGTATTTAACTTCCATTTTTGTTCAAATTATTTTTCTATTCAACTTCTTTTTTTTATTGAATTTCCAAATAGATTTTTAAGGTATAGTGGTTTCTCGAATGAACTTCCATTTTTAATTTTTTGCAACTTCCTTTTTTAATTTTATTTAACTTCCTTTTTTATTCAAGTTTCTTTTCTACTCAACTTCCTTTTTTATTTAATTTCCAAATAGATCGTTAAGGTAAAGTGGTTTCTGGATTGACCTTCCATTTTTAATTTTATGCAATTTTCATTTTTATTTTCATTCAACTTCCATTTCTATTCAATTTACTTTTCTATTAAACTTCATTTTTTATTTAATTTCCAATAGATCGTTAAGGTATGGTGGTTTCTTGAATGAACTTCTATTTTTAATTTTATGCAACTTCCATTTTTATTTTTATTCAACTTCCATTTTTCTTCAAGTTATTTTTCTATTCAACTTCTTTTTTTATTTAATTTCCAAATAGATCGTTAAGGTATAGTGGTTTCTTGTATGAACTTCCATTTTTAATTTTCTGCAACTTCCATTTTTAATTTTATTTAACTTCCTTTTTCATTCAAGTTTCTTTTCTACTCAACTTCCTTTTTTATTTAATTTCCAAATAGATCGTTAAGGTATGGTGGTTTCTGGATTGAACTTCTATTTTTAATTTTATGCAACTTTCATTTTTATTTTCATTCAACTTCCATTTTTATTCAATTTACTTTTCTATTAAACTTCATTTTTTATTTAATTTCCAAATAGATCGATAAGGTGTGGTGGTTTCTTGAATGAATTTTCATTTCAAATTTTCTGTAACTTTCATTTTTATTTTTAATTAACTTCCATTTTTCTTCAAGTAACCTTTCTATTCAACTTCCATTTTTATTTAATTCCCAAATAGATCGTTAACGTATAGTGGTTTATGGAATGAACTTTCATTTTTAATTTTTTGCAACTTTCAATTTTATTTTTATTCAACTTTCATTTTTATTCAATTTACTTTTTTATTAAACTTCCTTTTTTATTTAATTTCCAAATAGATCGTTAAGGTATAGTGGTCTCTTGAATGAACTTCCATTTTTAATTTTCAGCAACTTTCATTTCAATTTTTATTCAACTTCCATTTTCATTCAATTTACTTTTCTATTGAACTTCATTTTTTATTTAATTTCCAAATAGATCGTTAAGGTATAGTGGTTTCTTGAATGAACTTCCATTTTTAATTTTCTAGAACTTTCATTTCAATTTTTATTCAACTTCCATTTTTATTCAATTTACTTTTCTATTGAACTTCCTTTTTTATTTAATTTCCAAATAGATCGTTAAGGTATGGTGGTTTCTTGAATGAATTTCCATTTTTAATTTTCAGCAACTTCCATTTTTATTTTTTATTAAATTCCAATTTTCTTCAAGTTACTTTTTTACTCAACTTCCTTTGTTATTTAATTTCGAAATAGATAGTTAACGTATAGTGGTTTCTGTAATGAACTTCCATTTTTAATATTATGCACCTTCCATTTTTGTTTTTATTCAACTTCCATTTTTATTTTTATTCAACTTCCATTTTTATTCAATTTACATTTCTATTAAACTTCGTTTTTTTGTTTAATTTCCAAATAGGTCGTTATGGTATAGTAGTTTCTTGAATGAACTTCTATTGTTAATTTTCTGCACGTTCCATTTTTATTTCTATTCAACTTCTTTTTTTATTCAAGTTTCTTTTCTATTCATCTTCTTTTTTTATTTAATTTCCAAAATAGATCGTTAAGGTGTAGTGGTTTCTGGATTGAACTTCCATTTTTATTTTTATTCCACTTCCATTTTTATTCAAGTTATTTTTCTATTCAACTTCCTTTTTTATTTAATTTCCAAATAGATCGTTAAGGTATAGTGGTTTCTTGAATGAACTTCCATTTTTAATTTTCTGCAACTTCCATTTTTATTTCTATTCAACATCCTCTTTAATTCAACTCATTTTTCTATTCAACTTCCTTTTTTATTTAATTTCCAAATTGGTCGTTAAGGTGTAGTGGTTTCTTGAATGCTCTTCCAATTTTAATTTTATGCAACTTCCATTTTTATTTCAATTCAACTTCTTTTTTATTCAAGTTTCTTTTCTATTCAACTTCCTTTTTTATTTTATTTCTAAATAGATCGTTAAGGTATAGTGGTTTCTGGATTGAACTTCCATTTTTAATTTTATGCAACTTTAACTTTTATTTTTATTCAACTTCCATTTTTATTCAATTTACTTTTCTATTAAACTTCCTTTTTTATTTAATTTCCAAATAGATCGTTAAGGTATAGTGGTTTCTTGAAAGAACTTCCATTTTTAATTTTATGCAACTTTCATTTTTTTTTATTCGATTTCCATTTTTATTCTAGTTACTTTTCTATTCAACTTCTTTTTTTATTTAATTTCCAAATAGATCATTAAGGTACAGTGGTTTCTTGAATGAACTTCCATTTTTAATTTTATTTAGCTTCCTTTCTTATTCAAGTTTCTTTTCTACTCAACTTCCTTTTTTATTTAATTTCCAAATAGATCGTTAAGGTATAGTGGTTTCTTGAATGAACTTCCATTTTTCATTTTATTTAACTTCCTTTCTTATTCAAGTTTCTTTTCTACTCAACTTCCTTTTTTATTTAATTTCCAAATAGATCGTTAAGGTATAGTGGTTTCTGTATTGAACTTCCATTTTTAATTTTATGCAACTTTCATTTTTATTTTCATTCAACTTCCATTATTATTCAATTTACTTTTCTATTAAACTTCATTTTTTTATTTATTTTCCAAATAGATCGTTATGGTATGGTGGTTTCTTGAATAAATTTCCATTTTTAATTTTCTGCAACTACCATTTTTATTTTTAATTAACTTCAATTTTTCTTCAAATTACTTTTCTACTCAACTTCCTTTTTTATTTAATTTCCAAATAGATCGTTAAGGTATAGTGGTTTCTGTATTGAACTTCTATTTTTAATTTTATGCAACTTTCATTTTTTTTTTCATTCAACTTCTATTTTTTTTCAATTTACTTTTCTATTAAACTTCATTTTTTATTTAATTTCCAAATAGATCGTTAAGGTATGGTGGTTTTTTGAATGAATTTCCATTTTTAATTTTCTGCAACTTCCGTTTTTATTTTTAATTAACTTCAATTTTTCTTCAAGTTACTTTTCTATTCAACTTCCTTTTTCATTTAATTTCCAAATAGTTCGTTAACGTATAGTGGTTTCTGTATTGAACTTCTATTTTTAATTTTATGCAACTTTCATTTTTTTTTCATTCAACTTCTATTTTTTTTCAATTTACTTTTCTATTAAACTTCATTTTTTATTTAATTTCCAAATAGATCGTTAAGGTATGGTGGTTTCTTGAATGAATTTCCATTTTTAATTTTCTGCAACTTCCGTTTTTATTTTTAATTAACTTCAATTTTTCTTCAAGTTACTTTTCTATTCAACTTCCTTTTTCATTTAATTTCCAAATAGTTCGTTAACGTATAGTGGTTTCTGTATTGAACTTCTATTTTTAATTTTATGCAACTTTCATTTTTTTTTTCATTCAACTTCTATTTTTTTTCAATTTACTTTTCTATTAAACTTCATTTTTTATTTAATTTCCAAATAGATCGTTAAGGTATGGTGGTTTCTTGAATGAATTTCCATTTTTAATTTTCTGCAACTTCCGTTTTTATTTTTAATTAACTTCAATTTTTCTTTAAGTTACTTTTCTGTTCAACTTCCTTTTTCATTTAATTTCCAAATAGTTCGTTAACGTATAGTGGTTTCTTGAATGAACTTCCAATTTTAATTTTATGCAACTTTTATTTTTATTTTTATTCAACTTCCATTTTTATTCAATTTACTTTTTTTTATTAAACTGTCTTTTTTATTTAATTTCCAAAGATCGTTAAGGTAAAGTGGTTTCTTGAATGAACTTCCATTTTTAATTTTCTGCAACTTCTATTTTTATTTTTATTTAACTTCCTTTTGCATTCAAGTTTGTTTTCTACTCAACTTCCTTTTCTATTAAATTTCCAAATAGATCGTTAAAGTATAGTGCTTTCTGGATTGAACTTTCATTTTTAATTTTATGCAACTTTAATTTTGATTTTTATTGAACTTCCATTTTTATTCAATTTACTTTTCTATTAAAGTTCCTCTTTTATTTAATTTCTAAGTAGATCGTTAAGGTATAGTGGTTTCTTGAATGAACTTCCATTTTTAATTTTCTGCAACTTCCATTTTTATTTCTATTCAACTTCTTTTTTTATTCAAGTTACTTTTCTATTCAACTTCTTTTTTATTTTATTTCCAAATAGAACGTTAAGGTATAGTGGTTTCCGGATTGAACTTCCATTTTTAATTTTACGCAACTTTCAATTTTATTTTTATTCAATTTACATTTCTATTAAACTTCCTTTTTTATTTAATTTCCAAATAAATCGTTAAGGTATAGTGGTTTCTTGAATGAACTTCCATTTTTAATTTTCTACAACTTCCATTTTTATTTTTATTCAAGTTATTTGTCTAATCAACTTCCTTTTTTTATTTAATTTCCAAATAGATCGTTAAGGTATAGTGGTTTCATGAAGAATTTCCATTTTTAATTTTCTGCATCTTCCATTTCTATTCAAGTTACTTTTCAATCCAACTTCCTTTTTTATTTTATTTCCAAATAAATCGTTAAGGTATAGTGGTTTCTTGAATGAACTTCCAATTTTAATTTTCTGCAACTTTCATTTTTATTTCTATTCAACTTCTTTTTTATTCAAGTTTCTTTTCTATTCGACTTCCTTTTTTATTTAATTTCTAAATAGATCCATTTTTAATTTTATGCAACTTTCACTTTTAACTATATTCAACTTCCATTTTTATTGAATTTACTTTTCTATTAAACTTCCTTTTTTATTTAATTTCCTAATAGAACGTTAAGGTATAGTGCTTTCTTGAATGAACTTTCATTTTTAATTTTCTGCAAATTTCATTTCTATTTTTATTCAACTTTCATTTTTATTCAAGTTATTTTTCTATTCAACTTCCTTTTTTATTTAATTTCCAAATAGATCATTAAGGTATAGTGGTTTTTCTTGAATGAATTTCCATTTTGAATTTTCTGCAACTTCCATTTTTATTCAATTTACTTTTCAAATCAACTTCCTTTTTCATTTAATTCCCAAATAGATCATTAAGGTACAGTGGTTTCTTGAATGAACTTCCAATTTTAATTTTCTGCAACTTTCATTTTTATTTCTATTCAACTTCTTTTTTTATTCAAGTTTCTTTTATATTCAACTTGCTTTTTTATTTAATTTCTAAATAGATCGTTAAGGTATAGTGGTTTCTGCATTGAACTTCCATTTTTAATTTTATGCAAGTTTCACTTTTATTTTTATTCAACTTCCATTTTTATTCAACTTCCATTTTTATTCAATTTACTTTTCTATTACACTTCCTTTTTTATTTAATTTCCAAATAGATCGTTAAGGTATAGTGGTTTCTTGAATGAACTTCTATTTTTAATTTTCTGCAACTTCCATTTTTATTTTTATTTAACTTCCTTTTTTATTCAAGTTTCTTTTCTACTCAACTTTTTTTTTTAATTTAATTTCCAAATAGATCATTAAGGTATAGTGGTTTCTTGAATGAACTTCCAATTTTAATTTTCTGCAACTTTCATTTTTATTTCTATTCAACTTCTTTTTTTATTCAAGTTTCTTTGATATTCAACTTCCTTTTTTATTTAATTTCTAAATAGATCGTTAAGGTATAGTGGTTTCTGCATTGAACTTCCATTTTTAATTTGATGCAAGTTTCACTTTTATTTTTATTCAACTTCCATTTTTATTCAACTTCCATTTTTATTCAATTTACTTTTCTATTACACTTCCTTTTTTATTTAATTTCCAAATAGATCGTTAAGGTATAGTGGTTTCTTGAATGAACTTCCGTTTTTAATTTTCTGCAACTTCTAGTTTTTTTTATTCAACTTCGATTTTAATTCAATTTATTTTTCTATTCAACTTCTTTTTTTATTTAATTTCCAAATAGATCGTTAAGGTATAATGGTTTCTTGAATGAACTTCTATTTTCAATTTTCTGCAACTTCCATTTTTTTTTATTCAACTTCCTTTTTTATTCAAGTTATTTTTCTATTCAACTTCTTTTTTTATTTAATTTCCAAATAGATCGTTAAGTTATAGTGATTTCTGGATTGAACTTCCATTTTTAATTTTACGCACCTTTAACTTTTATTTTTATTCAACTTCCATTTTCATTCAATTTACTTTTCTATTATACTACCTTTTTTATTTAATTTCCAAAAAGATCGTTAAGGTGTAGTGGTTTCTTGAATGAACTTCCAATTTTAATTTTCTGCAACTTCCATTTTTATTTCTATTCAACATCTTTTTTTATTCAAGTTTCTTTTCTATTCAACTTGTTCTTTATTTAATTTCCAATAGATCGTTAAGGTATTGTGGTTTCTGGATTGAACTTCCATTTTTAATTTTAAGCAACTTTCACATTTATTTTTATTCAATTTACTTTTCTATTAAACTTCCTTTTTTATTTAATTTCCAAATAGATCGTTAAGGTATAGTGGTTCTTGAATTGAACTTCCATTTTTAATTTCTACAACTTCCATTTTTATTTTTATTCCATTTCCATTTTTATTCAAGTTATTTTTCAAATCAACTTCCTTTTTTATTTAATTTTCAAATAGATCGTTAAGGTATAGTGGTTTTTCGAAGAATTTCCATTTTTAATTTTCTGCATCTTCCATTTTTATTCAAGTTACTTTTCAATCCAACTTCCTTTTTTATTTTATTTCCAAATAAATCGTTAAGGTATAGTGCTTTCTTGAATGAACTTCCAATTTTAATTTTCTGCAACTTTCATTTTTATTTCTATTCAACTTCTTTTTTATTCAAGTTTCTTTTCTATTCAATTTCCTTTTTTATTTAATTTCTAAATAGATCGTTAAGGTATAGTGGTTTCTGGATTGAACTTCCATTTTTAATTTTGTGCAACTTTCACTTTTAATTTTATTCATCTTCCATTTTTATTGAATTTACTTTTCTATTAAACTTCCTTTTTTATTTAATTTCCTAATAGAACGTTAAGGTATAGTGGTTTCTTGAATAAACTTTCATTTTTAATTTTCTGCAAATTTCATTTCTATTTTTATTCAACTTTCATTTTTATTCAAGTTATTTTTCTATTCAACTTCCTTTTTTATTTAATTTCCAAATAGATCGTTAAGGTATAATGGTTTCTTGAATGAATTTCCATTTTGAATTTTCTGCAAATTCCATTTTTATTCAATTTACTTTTCAAATCAACTTCCTTTTTCATTTAATTTCCAAATAGATCATTAAAGTATAGTGGTTTCTTTAATGAACTTCCAATTTTAATTTTCTGCAACTTTCATTTTTATTTCTGTTCAACTTCTTTTTTTATTCAAGTTTCTTTTATATTCAACTTCCTTTTTTATTTAATTTCTAAATAGATCGTTAAGGTATAGTGGTTTCTGCATTGAACTTCCATTTTTAATTTTATGCAAGTTTTACTTTTATTTTTATTCAACTTCCATTTTTATTCAATTTACTTTTCTATTCAACTTCCTTTTTCATTTAATTTCCAAATAGTTCGTTAACGTATAGTGGTTTCTGTATTGAACTTCTATTTTTAATTTTATGCAACTTTCATTTTTTTTTTCATTCAACTTCTATTTTTTTTCAATTTACTTTTCTATTAAACTTCATTTTTTATTTAATTTCCAAATAGATCGTTAAGGTATGGTGGTTTTTTGAATGAATTTCCATTTTTAATTTTCTGCAACTTCCGTTTTTATTTTTAATTAACTTCAATTTTTCTTTAAGTTACTTTTCTGTTCAACTTCCTTTTTCATTTAATTTCCAAATAGTTCGTTAACGTATAGTGGTTTCTTGAATGAACTTCCAATTTTAATTTTATGCAACTTTTATTTTTATTTTTATTCAACTTCCATTTTTATTCAATTTATTTTTTTATTAAACTGCCTTTTTTATTTAATTTCCAAATAGATCGTTAAGGTAAAGTGGTTTCTTGAATGAACTTCCATTTTTAATTTTCTGCAACTTCTACTTTTATTTTTATTTAACTTCCTTTTGCATTCAAGTTTGTTTTCTACTCAACTTCCTTTTCTATTAAATTTCCAAATAGATCGTTAAAGTATAGTGGTTTCTGGATTGAACTTTCATTTTTAATTTTATGCAACTTTAATTTTTATTTTTATTGAACTTCCATTTTTATTCAATTTACTTTTCTATTAAAGTTCCTCTTTTATTTAATTTCTAAATAGATCGTTAAGGTATAGTGGTTTCTTTAATGAACTTCCTTTTTTAATTTTCTGCAACTTTCATTTTTATTTTTATTCGACTGCCATTTTTATTCTATTTATTTTTCTATTCAACTTCCTTTTTTATTTAATTTTCAAATAGATCGTTAAGGTATAGTGGTTTCTTGAATGAACTTCCATTTTTAATTTTCTGCAACTTCCATTTTTATTTCTATTCAACTTCGTTTTTTATTCAAGTTACATTTCTATTCAACTTCTTTTTTATTTAATTTCCAAATAGAACGTTGAGGTATAGTGGTTTCCGGATTGTACTTCCATTTTTAATTTTACGCAACTTTCAATTTTATTTTTATTCAATTTACATTTCTATTAAACTTCCTTTTTTATTTAATTTCCAAATAAATCGTTAAGGTATAGTGGTTTCTTGAATGAACTTCCATTTTTAATTTTCTACAACTTCCATTTTTATTTTTATTCAAGTTATTTTTCTAATCAATTTCCTTTTTTTATTTAATTTCCAAATAGATCGTTAAGGTATAGTGGTTTCATGAAGAATTTCCATTTTTAATTTTCTGCATCTTCCATTTTTATTCAAGTTACGTTTCAATCCAACTTCCTTTTTTATTTTATTTCCAAATAAATCGTTAAGGTATAGTGGTTTCTTGAATGAACTTCCAATTTTAATTTTCTGCAACTTTCATTTTTATTTCTATTCAACTTCTTTTTTATTCAAGTTTCTTTTCTATTCGACTTCCTTTTTTATTTAATTTCTAAATAGATCGTTAAGGTATAGTGGTTTCTGCATTGAACTTCCATTTTTAATTTTATGCAACTTTTACTTTTAATTTTATTCAACTTCCATTTTTATTGAATTTACTTTTCTATTAAACTTCCTTTTTTATTTAATTTCCTAATAGAACGTTAAGGTATAGTGCTTTCTTGAATGAACTTTCATTTTTAATTTTCTGCAAATTTCATTTCTATTTTTATTCAACTTTCATTTTTATTCAAGTTATTTTTCTATTCAACTTCCTTTTTTATTTAATTTCCAAATAGATCGTTAAGGTATAGTGGTTTTTCTTGAATGAATTTCCATTTTGAATTTTCTGCAACTTCCATTTTTATTCAATTTACTTTTCAAATCAACTTCCTTTTTCATTTAATTCCCAAATAGATCATTAAGGTATAGTGGTTTCTTGAATGAACTTCCAATTTTAATTTTCTGCAACTTTCATTTTTATTTCTATTCAACTTCTTTTTTTATTCAAGTTTCTTTTATATTCAACTTGCTTTTTTATTTAATTTCTAAATAGATCGTTAAGGTATAATGGTTTCTGCATTGAACTTCCATTTTTAATTTTATGCAAGTTTCACTTTTATTTTTATTCAACTTCCATTTTTATTCAACTTCCATTTTTATTCAATTTACTTTTCTATTACACTTCCTTTTTTATTTAATTTCCAAATAGATCGTTAAGGTATAGTGGTTTCTTGAATGAACTTCTATTTTTAATTTTCTGCAACTTCCATTTTTATTTTTATTTAACTTCCTTTTTTATTCAAGTTTCTTTTCTACTCAACTTTTTTTTTTTATTTAATTTCCAAATAGATCATTAAGGTATAGTGGTTTCTTGAATGAACTTCCAATTTTAATTTTCTGCAACTTTCATTTTTATTTCTATTCAACTTCTTTTTTTATTCAAGTTTCTTTTATATTCAACTTCCTTTTTTATTTAATTTTTAAATAGATCGTTAAGGTATAGTGGTTTCTGCATTGAACTTCCATTTTTAATTTTATGCAAGTTTCACTTTTATTTTTATTCAACTTCCATTTTTATTCAACTTCCATTTTAATTCAATTTACTTTTCTATTACACTTCCTTTTTTATTTAATTTCCAAATAGATCGTTAAGGTATAGTGGTTTCTTGAATGAACTTCCGTTTTTAATTTTCTGCAACTTCTAGTTTTTTTTATTCAACTTCGATTTTTATTCAATTTATTTTTCTATTCAACTTCTTTTTTTATTTAATTTCCAAATAGATCGTTAAGGTATAATGGTTTCTTGAATGAACTTCTATTTTCAATTTTCTGCAACTTCCATTTTTTTTTTATTCAACTTCCATTTTTATTCAAGTTATTTTTCTATTCAACTTCTTTTTTTATTTAATTTCCAAATAGATCGTTAAGGTATAGTGGTTTCTTGAATGAACTTCCATTTTTAATTTTCTGCAACTTCCATTCTTATTTTTATTTAACTTCCTTTTTTATTCAAGTTTCTTTTCTACTCAACTTCTTTTTTTATTTAATTTCCAAATAGATCGTTAAGGTATAGTGATTTCTGGATTGAACTTCCATTTTTAATTTTAGGCACCTTTAACTTTTATTTTTATTCAACTTCCATTTTCATTCAATTTACTTTTCTATTATACTACCTTTTTTATTTAATTTCCAAAAGGATCGTTAAGGTGTAGTGGTTTCTTGAATGAACTTCCAATTTTAATTTTCTGCAACTTCCATTTTTATTTCTATTCAACATCTTTTTTTATTCAAGTTTCTTTTCTATTCAACTTGTTCTTTATTTAATTTCCAATAGCTCGTTAAGGTATTGTGGTTTCTGGATTGAACTTCCATTTTTAATTTTAAGCAACTTTCACATTTATTTTTATTCAATTTACTTTTCTATTAAACTTCCTTTTTTATTTAATTTCCAAATAGATTGTTAAGGTATAGTGGTTCTTGAATTGAACTTCCATTTTTAATTTCTACAACTTCCATTTTTATTTTTATTCCATTTCCATTTTTATTCAAGTTATTTTTCTAATCAACTTCCTTTTTTATTTAATTTCCAAATAGATCGTTAAGGTATAGTGGTTTTTCGAAGAATTTCCATTTTTAATTTTCTGCATCTTCTATTTTTATTCAAGTTACTTTTCAATCCAACTTCCTTTTTTATTTTATTTCCAAATAAATCGTTAAGGTATAGTGGTTTCTTGAATGAACTTCCAATTTTAATTTTCTGCAACTTTCATTTTTATTTCTATTCAACTTCTTTTTTATTCAAGTTTCTTTTCTATTCAACTTCCTTTTTTATTTAATTTCTAAATAGATCGTTAAGGTATAGTGGTTTCTGGATTGAACTTCCATTTTTAATTTTATGCAACGTTCACTTTTAATTTTATTCAACTTCCATTTTTATTGAATTTACTTTTCTATTAAACTTCCTTTTTTATTTAATTTCCTAATAGAACGTTAAGGTATAGTGGTTTCTTGAATAAACTTTCATTTTTAATTTTCTGCAAATTTCATTTCTATTTTTATTCAACTTTCATTTTTATTCAAGTTATTTTTCTATTCAACTTCCTTTTTTATTTAATTTCCAAATAGATCGTTAAGGTATAGTGGTTTCTTGAATGAATTTCCATTTTGAATTTTCTGCAACTTCCATTTTTATTCAATTTACTTTTCAAATCAACTTCTTTTTTCATTTAATTTCCAAATAGATCATTAAAGTATAGTGGTTTCTTGAATGAACTTCCAATTTTAATTTTCTGCAACTTTCATTTTTATTTCTATTCAACTTCTTTTTTTATTCAAGTTTCTTTTATATTCAACTTCCTTTTTTATTTAATTTCTAAATAGATCGTTAAGGTATTATAGCGATCCCGGGTTTACCCTTGTTGTACAGTGACCCGGACATGTGTCCGTGGATGTTGGTAGTTGTTTATCATCTTGTTTGCATCCTCTTTACTTTGTATTTGAGTTATAGGATGTGTTGGGCAGATTTGTTACAGGTTGGTTGAGTTTAGAAACCAAAACTAGTTGCCCAGATTTTGACCTGTCCGCTCGAGCGGGGGTGTTGGCGCTCGAGCGGAGATTGCACCCATCCAGTATTTTTCGTGCAGTGTTGGACGCTCGAGCGTGGTATTGGCCGCTCGAGCGGGGTTACGTGAGTGCCGCTCGAGCGGGGATTTGGGAGCTCGAGCGGAGACCTGGTTCTGTAGAAGTTCTGGGAGTGTGTATTCGCCGCTCGAGCGAGATTGTTGGCGCTCGAGCGGGAGTCTGTGAGTTACGCTCGAGCGGGACGACTGGGTTTTGGTTCCGTGTTTTGACTTTTCAAGTCACTTTTTCACTTTCTCTTCTCTCTCCTACTTTTCCAAAAACACCATTGTTGAGCCTCTCACTCTAGAACTCTACCTTCTCTCTAGGTTTTGATCTAGTAGGAGTGATTTCTCATCTTTGGCCTTTACAAAAAAGTTGTTGATCATCGAGGGCTACTTTTTAATCTGAAAATTTCAGGTTTTGGAGCACGTTGGGTTTTGTCATCTTCTTCTTTGGGGCTCCGGATTTGAGGTAGGGATATCTTACTCCTCTCTATGGATTTTGTCTTTAAATTTTAGTATTTTGAGATGTTGGGGTTGGTTTGGTAATTTTGTGAAAGTTTGGGACTTTTGTGTAATTTTACAAACGTTGGGGTTTTATTCATAATAAACCTAGATGCATGTTTGGCATAGAGAAATGGAATGAATGTTAAATCATTGATGAAAATGGGACCTAAGGGTTGAAATGGTAATTATGGAAAATGACCTAATTACATTGTTTGATTAATTGGGATAAATAATGGTGAGAAATGAGGTAATGAAATGGAATTGTTGAGAGTGGGAATGTATGGGGTTAAAAGGTGTAGTTGAATTATTTGTCACTCACCGGATTGAAATGTTAATTGAATATCCATTGTGCATTTATTTTCTGTTTAGAAATAATTGCTTTGGGCTATCGGTGGAGGATAGTCGTGATTGTTGTAGACAATGCATGATGATTAGGCAAACGGAAACTAATCAATGGAATGTGTCGTGGAACTTGACGGTTGATAGAATACATTAACTGTATGTATTGAGTGAGTGTATATAGAACCAATGTGTTTGTATACGTTATGTGTAGAGGAGGAGATGGGGGATGTACTCCGCAGTTTAGGGAAAGATGGGGGATGTACCTCTAAACCGGATAGTGTTGGGAGAAGATAGGGGATGAACTCCGTAGATACAGCTCATATGCTTGTCTAGAGAAGTGAATATAGAGCTCATATGCTTATCTTTGTGAAGTGTGGATATAGCTTATATGCTTATCTGTGAATGTGGATATTGTTGTTATACATATCTGTTGAGAATGTGGGTAGAGCTTATATGCCTATCTGTTGAAAAAGGAAAAAAATGAAAGGTAACTTGGACTCATAAGTCGTATGACATAAATATGTGATTTATGTGAATGTATCAGTGTTGGCCATCTATCAATTGCTAATCTTTTAGTCATTGTTCATGGTTGGTTTAGTGTATTTCTACTGGGCTGTGGCTCACCCTATATGGGAATATCATTTTCAGGTACAGGTAGCATGCCACCTCCAAGGACATAGCTTGGGAGGCTAGAGGCGGACATACTTTTGTCGTTTTACTTTTTGATGTATTACATGTAAATTCAAGCCAAGGGCTTAATGTGTAACGAGTTAGTACTCTTCTGTTGTAACCAGGTGTTAACTTGGAAAGCTGTAAGCTCATAGGGCATTTGCTTTTTTTGTTAACATGTAATACTTATGTAATGGAATTCTGATAAATGGATGAATGTGGAACTTTTACATATCAATGCATGTCTTATTTGATGGGTTTAATGTTATTATTTCGAGGGCGTTACAACTTGGTATCAGAGCGTACCGGGTTCGAATACTTTGGGTACGTGGGAAGTGATTAGGATCACAATGGGTTTGTCTCGCTTGATAGAGACTTAGATGTAGTATCATATGCTATATGCTTAATTGATAACATGCTTATGTGACTATGTGGGTATGGGATTTAGTTTCTAGGATGTTGATTGGATCCTTGGGTTTCTGGGAGTCTTGTTGGAAAAGCACTTGATCAATGTTGTTTCTAACCGAAACTCTAGTAACGCCTCGGGACTATCATTATCCGGAAATGAAATTCGTAAGTGCTTATGTGTTTATGTGCTTACGTGGAGTGAATTACAGTTGTCCATGCATTAGGACGTGAGTGTTTAGTTTTGGCACATTTGTGAATGTGCTAACGTTCTGTTTTACCTTTATTAGGATGTCAGGGCGAGGAAGAGGTGCTAGGCGTGGTAGACCTACGAGGCAGGAAGTACCGTTACCGGAGGAGGTTCCGACAGTGCAGGAGGGAGTTGGCCAGGCCAATGTGGCCGAGCCAGTGGGTCAACAGGCCATGGGTGCCTTGGCCAGAGAGATAGCAGGAGCTTTGGGTATTCTTAGAGCTGGGAATCAGGCAGCTGAGGCAGGGCCTTCTTTCTTGAAGAGGGAGTTTTTCCGGTCTAATCCGGATGAGTTTATCGGGGATCCGAAGGAGCCACTAAAGGCTGATGAGTGGCTAGAGCAAATGAGTAAGACGTTCGAGATGCTTGGCATCGAGGACGGAGCACTGAAAGTGACCTTGGCATCCTTCCAACTGAAGGGAGATGCGGGTCAATGGTGGAAGTATGAGAAGGCTCGTGTTGGTGGTACTTGGGAGGCGTTTGTGAATGCTTTTCAGGAGAGGTTTTTGTCTGCAGCAGCTAGGGAGAAGCTGAGGGATCAGTTCAGCCGGCTTAAACAGCAGGGCTTGTCAGTGGCCGAGTTTGAGGCTACTTTTACCAGTCTGTCCAGGTTTGCACCTGAACTGGTGGCGTCTGAGGAACGCCGTTGCTATGAGTTTGAGCGGAAGTTGAGGCGGGGCCTCAAGTTGAGAGTTGGTGGGTCTTATATCCGAGAGTATAGACACCTGGTAGATGCTGCTGCTCATATGGAAATTATGATGCAGGAAGAGGAGGAAGAATAGAGGGGCTCCAAGAGGAGCCAAGATGGTCAGGGTGATGGCAGGAGGCAGAGGTGTTACAACCCTCAGCAGTCTTAGGGAGCAGTTTCTAGATCGACCTTTCCAGTGCCGAGTGCAGGCTCGGGGAGAGGCAATCAGGGGGAGTTTGCTTGTTACAAGTGTGGCCAGCTGGGTCACAAGGTTTCTGTTTGCCCGCAGAAGGGTGGGGGTCAGAGAGCTGTTTCTTCTTTAGCTAGACCGCAGAGTCAGAGTTTGGGCAGGGGGCAGCCCTTGTCTTGTTATCAGTGTGGACAGCCTGGGCACCTGAAGAGGTTTTGCCCGTAGTTGAGTGCCACGTCGGGAGCATCTGGTTCCAAGCAGACGCAGAGTTTTCAGCCAGCTCAGTCTGTGCAGGCCTCGAGGGCCAATCCGGGAGCTTCGTCATCCCAGACTGTGCAGCAGTCTTTTGCTCCGAGAGGTGAGCAAGTAGACCAAGGGCCTACGGGGCGCGTGTATGCTGTTACTGCGCAGGATTTAGTACCGGCTCCATCGGTAGTGAGA
This sequence comes from Camellia sinensis, assembly GCF_055761805.1. Taxonomy (NCBI): domain Eukaryota; kingdom Viridiplantae; phylum Streptophyta; class Magnoliopsida; order Ericales; family Theaceae; genus Camellia; species Camellia sinensis. Next base: position 521,032 of record NC_138962.1, on the reverse strand, counting down.
GGTACTTTTCTGTTTTGCAACTCGGTTGCTAATGTGTTGATAGACACGGGTGCATCTCATTCTTTTGTATCTGCTGCATTTGCATCTGTTTTGGAATTGGAGTTAGCACAGTTAGCATCTCCTATTTGTGTGGTATCGCCTTTGGGCGGTGAGTTGATCCTGAAACAGGGTGTTAGAGGATGTGATATAGAGGTCGCCGACTATAGGCTTCCTTTTCCATTTGTTGTCATGCCCATGAAGGGTTTTGATGTTATTTTGGGTATGGACTGGCTATCGTCATACCGGGCTGTTATCGATTGCTACCGCCAGAGGGTCACGTTATGTACCTTGAGCGGGGAGTGGTTCCATTTCTTGGGAGACTGGGTTGGTTGTGTTTTGCCACCGGGGTATGATTCGCGAGGGCGAAGTGAGCTTAGTAGTCTACTTGCCGGCTTTGAGAGTGGTGAGAGTGGTGAGACCCAGATTGTGTTGCCGAGGGTGGTTTGTGAGTATTCGGATGTCTTTCCCGAAGATCTTATTAGTTTGCCACCTCACCGAGAGATAGAATTCTCTATTGATTTAGTGCCCGGCACGACGCCGATTTCTATGGCACCTTACCGTTTTGCTCCAGCGGAGTTGGTTGAGTTGAAAGTTCAGCTCCAGGAATTGCTAGATAAGGGCTTTGTTCGCCCTAGTGTTTCGCCGTGGGGAGCACCGGCCCTCTTTGTTAAAAAGAAAGATGGTGCCTTGAGATTGTGTATTGACTACCGGAAGTTGAATCGGGCTACGGTTAAGAATAAGTATCCTATGCCCCGTATAGATGACCTGTTTGACCAGTTGAAGAGTTCCCGTTGTTTCTCTAAGATAGACTTGAGATCGGGTTACCACCAGTTGAGGGTCAGGGAGGAGGATGTTCCTAAGACGGCATTCCGTACGCGGTATGGCCATTACGAGTTTCTGGTGATGCCATTCGGGCTTACCAATGCACCGGCAGTCTTTATGGACTTGATGAACCGGATCTTCCGGGAATTCTTGGATCGGTTTGTAGTCGTTTTTGTGGACGACATCCTTATCTATTCGCCTTCAGAGGAGGAGCACGAGGAACACTTGAGAGTGGTGCTTGAGTTGCTTAGAGCCCATAGGCTGTATGCCAAGTTTGGGAAGTGTGAGTTCTGGCTGAGGGAAGTCAAATTCTTAGGCCACGTGGTATCCGGGGAAGGGGTGTCTGTTGATACATCCAAGGTTGAGGCAGTGCAAGATTGGGCACAGCCTAAGAGTGTGTTTGAGATCCGCAGTTTTCTGGGATTAGCTGGGTATTACCGTCGGTTTGTGAAAGATTTCTCCAGGTTAGCGTCACCATTGACTAGACTGACTCGGAAGGGAGTCAAGTTTGTGTGGAGTGAGACTTGTGAAAAGTCGTTTCAAGAGCTGAAAGTTAGATTGACCAACGCTCCGGTGTTGATTATTCCGGAGAGAGGGTTGGGTTATGCGGTTTATTGTGATGCCTCACGAGAGGGTTTGGGTTGTGTGTTGATGCAAGAGGGGAAAGTAGTGGCTTATGGCTCACGTCAGTTGAAAATACACGAGAAGAATTACCCCACACACGACCTAGAGTTAGTGGTTGTGATCTTTGCCTTGAAAATTTGGAGGCACTACCTTTATGGTGAGAGGTTCGAGGTATTCTCGGATCACAAGAGTTTGAAGTATCTGTTTACACAGAGAGACTTGAATTTGAGGCAGAGGAGGTGGATGGAGTTCATCGAGGATTATGACTTTGAGTTGCATTATCATCCGGGAAAGGCCAATGTTGTGGCCGATGCCCTTAGTAGGAAGTCGATTAGTGATGTAGCTTGTATAGCCACCCGAGAATGGGAGATGTTGGGAGCACTTGGTGAGTTTGATTTGCTACTGGGCGAATCTGTTGAGGTTGCGGCCTTGTTTTCTGTTGTTGCGCAGCCTACACTTGTGACTAGAGTGTTAGAGGCACAGAGAGGTGACCTTGAGGTAGAATCCCTCCGAGAGAAGATCTCCAGTGGGAAAGTTGAAAAGGGTTTGACGGTGTATCCCGACCTGAGTGTGAGATACTGAGACCGTTTGTTTGTACCGAAGTCTTGCCGTGAGGAAGTACTCCGAGAATTTCATCATTCGCGCCTTGCGGTGCATCCGGGAGGTACTAAGATGTATCAGGATTTGGGTCGCCAGTTTTGGTGGCGGGGTATGAAGAGAGATGTGGCTGTTTTCGTATCGAAGTGCCTTACTTGCCAGCAAGTGAAGGCCGAGCATCAGAGGCCAGCGGGTTTGTTGCAACCCTTGCCTATTGCCGAGTGGAAGTGGGAGCATGTCACTATGGACTTCGTTGTGGGTCTTCCGAGGACTCAGCGGGGTAGTGATACTATTTGGGTGGTTGTAGACCGGTTGACTAAGTCGGTGCACTTTATTCCTATACGCGTGAGAGATTCGGTGGATCATCTAGCCGACTTGTATATTCGGGACATAGTGAGATTGCACGGGGTCCCAGTGACGATCGTCTCAGATAGAGACCCTCGTTTTACTGCTAGGTTGTGGCAGTGCTTGCAGAGTGCCTTGAGCACTAAGTTGACCTTTAGTACGGCCTATCATCCTCAGACTGACGGGCAGTCCGAGCGTACTATTCAGATCCTCGAGGATATGCTTCGGGGTTGTGTCCTAGATTTCAGTGGGACGTGGGAGAGGCACTTGCCATTGGTAGAGTTTGCCTACAACAACAGTTTTCAGTCTAGCATCGGTATGGCACCGTTTGAGGCCTTGTATGGCCGACCGTGTAGGTCTCCAGTTTGTTGGGCCGAGGTGGGTGATGCACCTTTGTTGGGTCCGGAGTTGGTTAGGGAGACGACGGAGAAAATTGAGCTTATCCGTAGGAGGCTTGTTACAGCCCAGAGTCGACAAAAGAGTTATGCCGACCGTAGGAGGAGGCCTTTGGCGTTTGAGGTAGGTGATCATGTCTTTCTGAAGATATCACCTAAGCGAGGCTTGATGAGGTTTGGGAAGAGTGGGAAGTTATCCCCTCGGTTTATTGGTCCTTTTGAGATCCTTGAGAGGATTGGCGAGGTTGCTTATCGGTTAGCTTTACCGCCGCAATTGTCCGGAGTGTATGACGTGTTTCATGTGAGTATGCTTCGGAAGTATGAGCCAGATCCATCACATGTGTTGGATTGGACCGATTTAGAGGTAGATGAGGATGCCTCGTATGAGGAGAGACCGGTTCGGGTCTTGGATAGGCGGGATCAGGTCCTGCGTGGCAAGACCATTCCTTTGGTGAAAGTCTTGTGGAAACATCACGGAGTGGAGGAAGCCACTTGGGAACGTGAGTTGGAAGTCCGTGAGAAATATCCGAACTTGTTTGTTGATATGTAATCTTGTATTTAACTTTTGAACTATTGTTGAACTTAAGAGCTTTTATATATGTCTTAAGTTGTGAAACATTGAAAATGTTTTGGTTTATTGGAAGTATGTTTTGGAACTTGCCTCATATGGAAGTTGAATGCGACACTATATGTGTTGAATGTATTGTTGAAATTGGAAGGATAATGCGTAATGTTAATGCATGTTGAAAGTACATATGTTGTTTACATATTGTGAATTGCCTCTTGTTAAAGGGAGGGGGTGACCGGTAATGGGTCGGATTGTTGAATGTTAAAGTGTAACATTGTTTAAAATGGAGGAAAACTTGTTTTTTTTTTTGAAAACTTGTGCTTAATTTCGGGGACGAAATTCTTTAAGGGGGGGAGGTTATAGCGATCCCGGGTTTACCCTTGTTGTACAGTGACCCGGACATGTGTCCGTGGATGTTGGTAGTTGTTTATCATCTTGTTTGCATCCTCTTTACTTTGCATTTGAGTTATAAGATGTGTTGGGCAGATTTGTTACAGGTTGGTTGAGTTTAGAAACCAAAACTAGTTGCCCAGATTTTGACCTGTCCGCTCGAGCGGGGGTGTTGGCGCTCGAGCGGGGATTGCACCCATCCAATATTTTCCGTGCAGTGTTGGACGCTCGAGCGTGGTATTGGCCGCTCGAGCGGGGTTACGTGAGTGCCGCTCGAGCGGGGATTTGGGAGCTCGAGCGGAGACCTGGTTCTGCAGAAGTTCTGGGAGTGTGTATTCGCCGCTCGAGCGGGATTGTTGGTGCTCGAGCGGGAGTCTGTGAGTTACGCTCGAGCGGAGTGTTTTACGCTCGAGCGGGACGACTGGGTTTTAGTTCCGTGTTTTGACTTTTCAAGTCACTTTTTCACTTTCTCTTCTCTTTCCTACTTTTCCAAAAACACCATTGTTGAGCCTCTCACTCTAGAACTCTACCTTCTCTCTAGGTTTTGATCTAGTAGGAGTGATTTGCTCATCTTTGGCCTTTACAAAAAATTTGTTGATCATCGAGGGCTACTTTTTAATCTGAAAATTTCGGGTTTTGGAGCACGTTGGGTTTTGTCATCTTCTTCTTTGGGGCTCCGGATTTGAGGTAGGGATATCTTACTCCTCTCTATGGATTTTGTCTTTAAATTTTAGTATTTTGAGATGTTGGGGTTGGTTTGGTAATTTTGTGAAAGTTTGGGACTTTTGTGTAATTTTACAAACGTTGGGGTTTTATTCATAATAAACCTAGATGCATGTTTGGCATAGAGAAATGGAATGAATGTTAAATCATTGATGAAAATGGGACCTAAGGGTTGAAATGGTAATTATGGAAAATGACCTAATTACATTGTTTGATTAATTGGGATAAATAATGGTGAGAAATGAGGTAATGAAATGGAATTGTTGAGAGTGGGAATGTATGGGGTTAAAAGGTGTAGTTGAATTATTTGTCACTCACCGGATTGAAATGTTAATTGAATATCCATTGTGCATTTATTTTCTGTTTAGAAATAATTGCTTTGGGCTATCGGTGGAGGATAGTCGTGATTGTTGTAGACAATGCATGATGATTAGGCAAACGGAAACTAATCAATGGAATGTGTCGTGGAACTTGACGGTTGATAGAATACATTAACTGTATGTATTGAGTGAGTGTATATAGAACCAATGTGTTTGTATACGTTATGTGTAGAGGAGGAGATGGGGGATGTACTCCGCGGTTTAGGGGAAGATGAGGGATGTACCTCTAAACCGGATAGTGTTGGGAGAAGATAGGGGATGAACTCCGTAGATACAGCTCATATGCTTGTCTAGAGAAGTGAAGATAGAGCTCATATGCTTATCTTTGTGAAGTGTGGATATAGCTTATATGCTTATCTGTGAATGTGGATATTGTTGTTATACATATCTGTTGAGAATGTGGGTAGAGCTTATATGCCTATCTGTTGAAAAAGGGAAAAAATGAAAGGTAACTTGGACTCATAAGTCGTATGACATAAATATGTGATTTATGTGAATGTATCAGTGTTGGCCATCTATCAATTGCTAATCTTTTAGTCATTGTTCATGGTTGGTTTAGTGTATTTCTACTGGGCTGTGGCTCACCCTATATGGGAATATCATTTTCAGGTACAGGTAGCATGCCACCTCCAAGGACATAGCTTGGGAGGCTAGAGGCGGACATACTTTTGTCGTTTTACTTTTTGATGTATGACATGTAAATTCAAGCCAAGGGCTTAATGTGTAACGAGTTAGTACTCTTTTGTTGTAACCAGGTGTTAACTTGGAAAGCTGTAAGCTCATAGGGCATTTGCTTTTGTTGTTAACATGTAACACTTATGTAATGGAATTCTGATAAATGGATGAATGTGGAACTTTTACATATCAATGCATGTCTTATTTGATGGGTTTAATGTTATTATTTCGAGGGCGTTACAGGTATAGTGGTTTCTGCATTGAACTTCCATTTTTAATTTTATGCAACTTTCACTTTTTTTTTTATTCAACTTCCATTTTTATTCAATTTACTTTTCTATTACACTTCCTTTTTTATTTAATTTCCAAATAGATCGTTAAGGTATAGTGGTTTCTTGAATGAACTTCCGTTTTTAATTTTCTGCAACTTCCAGTTTTTTTTATTCAACTTCCATTTTTATTCAATTTATTTTTCTATCAACTTCTTTTTTTATTTAATTTCCAAATAGATCGTTAAGGTATAGTGGTTTCTTGAATGAACTTCTATTTTCAATTTTCTGCAACTTCCATTTTTTTTTTATTCAACTTCCATTTTTATTCAAGTTATTTTTCTATTCAACTTCTTTTTTTATTTAATTTCCAAATAGAGCGTTAAGGTATAGTGGTTTCTTGAATGAACTTCCATTTTTAATTTTCTGCAACTTCCATTTTTGTTTTTATTTAACTTCCTTTTTTATTCAAGTTTCTTTTCTACTCAACTTCTTTTTTTATTTAATTTCCAAATAGATCGTTAAGGTATAGTGGTTTCTGGATTGAACTTCCATTTTTAATTTTAGGCACCTTTAACTTTTATTTTTATTCAACTTCCATTTTCATTCAATATACTTTTCTATTAAACTACCTTTTTTATTTAATTTCCAAATAGATCGTTAAGGTGTAGTGGTTTCTTGAATGAACTTCCAATTTTAATTTTCTGCAACTTCCATTTTTATTTCTATTCAACATCTTTTTTTATTCAAGTTTCTTTTCTATTCAACTTCTTTTTTATTTAATTTCCAAATAGATCGTTAAGGTATTGTGGTTTCTGGATTGAACTTCCATTTTTAATTTTAAACAACTTTCACATTTATTTTTATTCAATTTACTGTTCTATTAAACTTCCTTTTTTATTTAATTTCCAAATAGATCGTTAAGGTATAGTGGTTCCTGAATTGAACTTCCATTTTTAATTTCTACAACTTCCATTTTTATTTTTATTCCATTTCCATTTTTATTCAAGTTATTTTTCTAATCAACTTCCTTTTTTATTTAATTTCTAAATAGATTGTTAAGGTATAGTCGTTTCTTGAATGAACTTTCATTTTTAATTTTCTGCAAATTTCATTTCTATTTTTATTCAACTTTCATTATTATTAAAGTTATTTTTCTATTCAACTTCCTTTTCTTTTTTTAATTTCCGAATAGATCGTTAAGGTATAGTGGTTTCTTGAATGAATTTCCATGTTGAATTTTCTGCAACTTCCATTTTTATTCAAGTTACTTTTCAATTCAACTTCCTTTTTTATTTAATTTCCAAATAGATCGTTAAGGTATAGTGGTTTCTTGAATGAACTTCCAACTTAAATTTTCTGCAAGTTCCATTTTTATTTCTATTCCACTTCTTTTTTTATTCAAGTTTCTTTTCTATTCAACTTCCTTTTTTATTTAATTTCTAAATAGATCGTTAAGGTATAGTGGTTTCTGCATTGAACTTCCATTTTTAATTTTATGCAACTTTCACTTTTATTTTTATTCAACTTCCATTTTTATTCAATTTGCTTTTCTATTAAACTTCCCTTTTTATTTAATTTCCAAATAGATCGTTAAGTTATAGTGGTGTCTTGAATGAACTTCCATTTTTAATTTTCTGCAACTTCCACTTTTTTTTATTCAACTTCCATTTTTATTCAAGTTATTTTTCTATTCAACTTCTTTTTTTATTTAATTTCCAAATAGATCGTTAAGGTATAGTGGTTTCTTGAATGAATTTCCATTTTTAATTTTCAGCAACTTCCATTTTTAATTTTATTTAACTTCCTTTTTTATTCAAGTTACTTTTCTACTCAAATTCCTTTTTTATTTAATTTCCAAATAGATCGTTAAGGTATAGCGGTTTCTGTATAGAACTTCCATTTTTAATTTTACGCAACTATCATTTTTATTTTCATTCAACTTCCATTTTTATTCAATTTACTTTTCTATTAAACTTTGTTTTTTTATTTAATTTCCAAATAGATCGTTATGGTATAGTGGTTTCTTGAATGAACTTCTATTTTTAATTTTCTGCAACTTCCATTTTTATTTCTATTCAACTTCTTTTTTTATTCAAGTTTTTTTTTTTTTTTCTATTCAGCTTCCTTTTTTATTTAATTTCCAAATAGATTGTTAAGGTATAGTGGTTTCTTGAATGAACTTTCATTTTTAATTTTCTGCAACTTCCATTTTTATTTTTATTCAACTTTCATTTTTATTCAAGTTATTTTTCTATTCGACTTTCATTTTTAATTTAATTCGACTTCCATTTTTATTCAATTTACTTTTCTATTAAACTTCCTTTTTTATTTAATTTCCAAATAGATCGTTAAGGTATTGTGGTTTCTTGAATGAACTTCCATTTTTAATTTTCTGCAACTTCCGTTTTTATTTTTATTCCCCTTCCATTTTTATTCAAGTTGTTTTTCTATTAAATTTCGTTTTTTATTTAATTTCCAAATGGATCGTTAAGGTATCGTAGTTTCTTGAATGAACTTCCATTTTTAATTATCTGCAACTTCCCTTTTTTTTTTATTCAACTTCCATTTTTGTTCAAGTTATTTTTGTATTCAACATTTTTTTTTATTTAATTTCCAAATAGATCGTTAAGGTATAGTGGCTTGTGTATTGAACTTCTATTTTTAATTTTATGCAACTTTCATTTTTATTTTTATTCAACTTCCATTTTTATTCAATTTACTTTTCTGTTAAACTTCCTTTTTAATTTAATTTTCAAATAGATCGTTAAGGTATAGTGGTTTCTTGAATGAACTTCCATTTATAATTTTCTGCAACTTCCATTTTTATTTTTATTCGACTTCCATTTTTATTCAAGTCATTTTTCTATTCAACTTTCTTTTTTATTTAATTTCTAAATAGATCGTTAAGGTATAGTTGTTTCTTGAATGAACTTCCAATTTTCATTTTTTGCAACTTCCATTTTTATTTCTATTCAACTTCCTTTTTTATTCAATTTGCTTTTCTATTAAACATCCCTTTTTATTTAATTTCCAAAAAGATCGTTAAGGTATAGTGGTTTCTGGATTGAACTTTCATTTTCAATTTTATGCAACTTTCACTTTTATTTTTATTCAACTTCTATTTTTATTCAATTTACTTTTCTATTAAACTTCCATTTTTATTTAATTTCCAAATAGATCGTTAAGGTATAGTGGTTTCTTGAATGACCTTCGAATTTTAATTTTCTGCAACTTCCATTTTTATTTCTATTCAACTTCTTTTTTTATTCAAGTTTCTTTTCTATTCAACTTCCTTTTTTATTTAATTTCCAAATAGATCTTTAAGGTATAGTGGTTTCTAGGTTGAACTTCCATTTTTAATTTTATGCAACTTTAACTTTTATTTTTATTCAACTTCCATTTTTATTCAATTTACATTTCTATTCAACTTCCTTTTTTATTTAATTTCCAAATAGATCGTTAAGGTATAGTGGTTTCTTGAATGAATTTCCATTTTTAGTTTTATGCAACTTCCGTTTTTATTTTTAATTAACTTCCATTTTTCTTCAAGTTACTTTTCTATACAACTTCCTTTTTTATTTAATTTCCAAATAGATCGTTAACGTACAGTGGTTTCTGGAATGAACTTCAATTTTTAATTTTATGCAACTTCCATTTTTAAATTTCTGCAACTTCCTTTTTTATTCATGTTTCTTTTCTACTCAACTTTCTTTTTTATTTAATTTCCAAATAGATCGTTTAGGTATAGTGGTTTCTGGATTGAACTTCTATTTTTAATTTTATGCGAGTTTCATTTTTAATTTCATTCAACTTCCTTTTTCATTCAATTTACTTTTCTATTAAACTTCCTTTTTTATTTAATTTCCAAATTGATCGGTAAGGTATGGTGGTTTCTTGAATGAATTTTCATTTTTAATTTTCGGCAACTTCCATTTTTATTTTTAATTAACTTCCATTTTTCTTCAAGTTACTTTTCTATTCAACTTCATTTTTTTATTTAATTTCCAAATAGATAGTTAACGTATAGTGGTTTCTGGAATGAACTTCCATTTTTAATTTTATGCAACTTTCATTTTTATTTTTATTCAACTTCCATTTTTATTCAATTTACTTTTTTATTGAACTTCCTTTTTTATTTAATTTCCAAATAGATCGTTAAAGTTTTGTGGTTTCTTGAATGAACTTCCATTTTTAATTTTCTGCAACTTCCATTTCTATTTTTATTCAACTTCCATTTTTATTCAATTTACTTTTCTATTAAACTTCCTTTTTTATTTAATTTCGAAATGGATCGTTAAGGTATGGTGGTTTCTTGAATGAATTTTCATTTTTAATTTTCTGTAACTTTCATTTTTGTTTTTAATTAACTTCCAATTTTCTTCATGTTTGTAACGCCCTCAAAATAATAACATAAAACCCATCAATACAGACATGCATTAATTTACAAAGTTCCACATTCTTTCATTCATCAGAGTTTCTTTACAAAAAGTATTACATGTTAACGACAAAAGCAAATGCCCTAAAGGCTTACAGCTTTCCAAGTTAACACTTTGTTACAACAAAAGAGTGCTAACTCATTTACACATTAAGCCCTTGGCTTGAATTTACATGTAATACATCAAAAAAAAGACAACAAAAGTGTGTCCGCCTCTAGCCTCCCAAGCTACGTCCTTGGAGGTGGCATGCTACCTGTACCTCAAAATGATATTCCCATATAGGGTGAGCCACAGCCCAGTAGAAATATGCTAAACCAAATATGAACAATGACTAAAAGATTAGCAGTTGATAGATGGCCAACACAGATACTTTCCCTTGTCACACTTTACGCTTTCATGACATACAAGTCCATATTACAGTCCATTTTCCAAGTCCTTTCAATTCTCAATTTACAACCATGGCTCAGAACCTGGCCAAACAACTCATATGAGACAGTAACTCATATCAAACACTTCCCATTTCATTATAGATAAGCATACTAGCTATATCACACAACAACAGATAAGCATACAAGCTATATCATCACTTCCACAAATATGCATATGAGCACTATCACACTTCCAATGACAAGCATATGAGCTCTATCAACACATTACTAGATAAGCATATGAGCTCTATCTACGGAGTCCATCCCCTATCTCCTCCTAACAACATCCGGTTTAGAGGTCCATCCCCTATCTTCCCCTAAACCGCAGAGTACATCCCCTATCTCCTCCAACACAACACAATGCATATAAACAACAATTATACACATCATCACACAATACATAAATTTAATGTATTCTTTCAATCGTCAATCTCAATGACACATTCCAGTGAGTAGTTTCAGTTTGCCTAATCATCATGCATTGTCTACAACAATCAAGACTATCCTCCACTGATAGCCCAAAGCAGTTATTTCTATACAGAAAATAAATGCAACAATGGATATATAATCAACATTCCAACTAGGTGAGTGATAAGTAATCCAACTACACCCTTTTATCCCATAACTTCCCAAGTCAATTCCTCATTTCTCATAATTAATTATACAAATTAATTAACCAATGTAATTAGGGCATTTTCCATAATTTACATTACAACCCTTTGGTTCCATTTTCATTAATGTTTCAACATTAATTCCACTTTCCCATGCCAAACATGCATTTAGGTCTTATATAAATAAAAACCCCACCTTTTGTAAAATTTACACAAAGGCCCCAAACTTTCACAAAATTACCAAACTTTCCCCAACATCTCAAAATACTTAAATTTAAAGACAAAGCTCATAGTATGGAGTAGGTTATCCCTACCTCGAAGTTAGAGCTCGGATGGAGAAGAGACCCAAAACCAACGTGCTCCAAAGACCGAGATTTTCAGATCAAAACGACGCCCTCGACGATCAACACAACTTTTACAAAGGCCGAAGAGAAGGAGGACACTCTAACTAGTTCAAACCCTAGAGAGAAGGGAGTATCTAGAGAGAGAGGCTCTCAAAAATGGTTTTTAGAAAAAGTAGGAGAGAGAAAGAAAAGCAAAAAGTGATTTGAAATCACCCAGCGGATAACTCATATACGTATGACCCGCTCGAGCGGAGAACACGACGCTCGAGCGCCAAGAACAAAAGTCTGGACACGCTCAAGCGCAATAAGGCCCGCTCGAGCGCCAAGACTCAAGAATAAAGCACTTCTGCTCGAGCGCGAAAACCAGTCCGCTCGAGCGTGGATTTCCCCCTCCCAGAACTTATACTCTGGAAGTACTACCCGCTCGAGTGCCAACCGACCCGCTCGAGCGCCACCGCTCGAGCGTAAACAAACCCGCTCGAGCGTAAAAATCACATTTGCAGAAGTTTTGCAGAGACACGAAATACTGGGAGTGTGCAATCTACGCTCGAGCGCCAGAACACCCGCTCGAGCGCTAGACTAGAAACCAAACTCCGCTCGAGCGCAGGACGACCCGCTCGAGCGTGACACCAAAAACCTGGGCAACAAGGATATAGACCAAGGCTTAACCAACCTGTTCAACTGTAACGCCCTCAAAATAAACCGATTATATATACATCATTGACATGCAATATTAAAAGAAAACAATTCATTATCCCATTCATCAGAGTATTATTAAATAAAAACATTACATGTAATACCAAATTAAATGCCCTACGGGCTTACATTTTTCCAAGCCAACACTTGGACACAAATTATGAGTTCTAACTCAAATACAAATAAAGCCCTAGGCTTGATTATAAATCAAATAAAAACAAATAACTAAAGATGGTCTTCAGAATCCAAAAGCTAAATCCTTCCAAGCTAAGTCCTTGGAGGTAGCTTATCACCTGAACCTGAAAATGATGTTCCCATAAAGGGCGAGCCACAGCCCAGTAGAAAAATACTAAACCAAATATAAGCATTGAATAAAGCATTAGCATTCAATAGATGGTTAACCAAGATAATCAATTACATCATTTTACAGTCTCATGACAATATTGTCTAAGACACTTTTTACTTTCCAACTTTATCAATATGGCTCAGAACCTGGCCAAACTTACAACAGTGAACTATATATATATATTATATTCACATTCTTCCAATGTCAACAAACAGATGAGACTCAGGCTCAAATCAAACACTTCATACTTCCAGTTTGATACACATTTTAGTGCTGTATCAAATAAAACACTTCAATATAAATAAGCACACATAAAAGTGATGCTAATGGAGTCCATCCCCTATCTCCTCCCAAACAAAATCCGGTTTAGAGGTCCATCCCCTATCTTCCCCTAAACCGTGGAGTACATCCCCTATCTCCTCCCACACAAAACAATATATGCAAATGCAATGCTCAATCAATACACGTATTTTCTGTATTAATGCAATAGTCAACATTAATGACTTAACCAATGTGATTAGTTTCAGTTATTCCTAATCCACATGCAATGTTTACAACAAACACGACTATCCTCTACCGATAGCCCAAAACAGTTATTTCTAGACTGGAAATAAATATATCAACAATTCAATAGGCTAGTGATTTTAATTATCCAACTACACCATTTAATCAATGAATTCCTCAATTTCATGCAATTAACCAATTTCCCAAATTTCCTTAAATTAATTATACAAATTAATTTATTAATACAACTAGGGTTTTTCCCAAAATTATCAAAGTACTCCCAACATATCAAAATACCAAAACTTAGGACAAAACTTATAGGATGGAGTAGGAAATCCCTACCTTGAAGTGAAGAATTCGAATGGAGAAGATGACGAAAACCAAAGTGCTCCAAACCCAAGATTGTTCAGATTAAATGGAAGCCCTCGACCCACTCTATCTTTTTAACAAAGGACTTAGGGTAGAAATACACTCTAAGAAGATCAAACCTAAGAGAGAAGGTGTGTAGGGAGAGGGAGAAGACGGTTCTAGGGTTTTAAAAACAAAAAGGAGATGAAAAATGATCCAGAAAGTCGGATCTCAGATTTTTATACCAGTCGCCCCGCTCGAGCGTGGAAACCCCCGCTCGAGCGCCACTCACAGACTCCCGCTCGAGCGGCCAAACATCCGCTCGAGCAGCGAATGCACACTCCCAGAAGTTTTTGCAGACAGGTCCCCGCTCGAGCGCCCAACTCCCCGCTCGAGCGTCACTCACGACTTCCCGCTCGAGCGTCCAATACCCCGCTCGAGCGGCCAACACTACACAGGACATACTGGATGGGTGTATTCCCCGCTCGAGCGTCCAAACCCCCGCTCGAGCGGACAAGCCAAAATCTGGGCAACTAGACTTGGTTCCTAAGCTCAACCAACCTGCTCCAAATCTTCCCAACACAACCCAAGACTCAAAATAAGAAAATAATGAATGACAACAACAATTATACAATGACGGAATCTACGGAACCTAAGTCCAGATACAATAATCAAATGGGAAAAGACCGGGGTCGCTATATCAACACAAGCCCATAAACATCCTAAAACTCAATCATGTGGAATTAAAGGACACAACAAGATAGATACCACTACCAACTTCATGGAACCGAGTCCGGAATACAACAGAACAGTAAAGGGATAACCGGGATCGCTATAATGTTACTTTTCTACTTAACTTCCTTTTTTATTTAATTTCCAAGTATATCGTTAACGTACAGTGGTTTCTGGAATGAGCTTCCATTTTTAATTTTATGCAACTCCCATTTTTATTTTTATTCAACTTCCATTTTTATTCAATTTACTTTTCTATTAAACTTCTTTTTTTTTATTTAATTTCCAAATAGATCATTATGGTATAGTGGTTTCTTGAATGAACTTCTATTTTTAATTTTCTGCAACTTCCATTTTTATTTCTATTCAATTTCTTTTTTTATTCAAGTTTTTTTTTTCTATTCAGCTTCCTTTTTTATTTAATTTCCAAATAGATCGTTAAGGTATAGTGGTTCCTGGATTGAACTTCCATTTTTATTTTTATTCCAGTTCCATTTTCATTCAAGTTATTTTTCTATTCAACTTCCTTTTTTATTTAATTTCCAAATAGTTCGTTAAGGCATACTGGTTTCTTCAATGAACTTCCAATTTTAATTTTCTGCAACTTCCATTTTTATTTCTATTCAACTTCCTTATTTATTCAACTCATTTTTCTATTCAACTTCTTTTTTTATTTAATTTCCAAATAGGTCGTTAAGGTGTAGTGGTTTCTTGAATGCTCATCCAATTTTAATTTTATGCAACTTCCATTTTTATTTCAATTCAACTTCTTTTTTATTCAAGTTTCTTTTCTATTCAACATCATTTTTTATTTAATTTCTAAATAGATCGTTAAGGTATAGTGGTTTCTGGATTGAACTTCCATTATTAATTTTATGCAACTTTCACTTTTATTTTTATTCAACTTCCATTTTTATTCAATTCACTTTTCTATTAAACATTCTTTTTTATTTAATTTCCAAATAGATCGTTAAGGTATAACGGTTTCTTTAATGATCTTCCATTTTTAATTTTCTGCAACTTCCATTTTTTTTTATTTAACTTCCATTTTTATTCAAGTTATTTTTCTATTCAAATTCTTTTTTTATTTAATTTCCAAATAGATCGTTAAGGTATAGTGGTTTCTCGAATGAACTTCCATTTTTAATTTTCTGCGACTTCCATTTTTAATTTTATTTAACTTCCTCTTTTATTCAAGTTTCATTTCTACTCAACTTCCTTTTTTATTTAATTTTCAAATAGATCGTTAAGGTATAGTGGTTTCTAGATTGAACTTCCATTTTTAATTTTATGCAACTTTCATTTTTATTTTTGTTCAACTTCTATTTTTATTCAATTTACTTTTTTATTAAACTTCCTTTTTTATTTAATTTCCAAATAGATCGTTAAGGTATAGTGGTTTCTTGAATGAACTTCCATTTTTAATTTTCTGCAACTTTCATTTCAATTTTTATTCAACTTCCATTTTTATTCAATTTACTATTCTATTAAACTTCGTTCTTTATTTAATTTGCAAATAGATCGTTAAGGTATAGTGTTTTCTTGATTGAACTTCCATTTTTAATTTTATGCAACTTTCATTTTTATTTTCATTCAACTTCCGTTTTTATTCAATTTACTTTTCTATTAAACTTCCTTTTTTATTTAATTTCCAAATAGATTGTTAAGGTATGGTGGTTTCTTGAATGAACTTCCATTTTTAATTTTATGCAACTTCCATTTTTATTTTTATTCAATTTCTATTTTTATTCAATTTATTTTTCTATTAAACTTCCTTTTTTATTTAATTTCCAAATAGATCGTTAAGGTATAGCGATTTCTTGAATGAACTTCCATTTTTAATTTTCTACAACTTCCTTTTTTTTTTATTTAACTTCCACTTTTACTCAAGTTATTTTTCTATTCAACTTCTTTTTTTATTTAATTTCCAAATAGATCGTTATGGTATAGTGGTTTCTTGAATGAACTTCTATTTTTAATTTTCTGCAACTTCCATTTTTATTTCTATTCAACTTCTTTTCTTATTCAAGTTTTTTTTTGTATTCAGCTTCCTTTTTTATTTAATTTCCAAATAGAACGTTAAGGTATAGTGGTTTCCGGATTGAACTTCCATTTTTATTTTTCTTCCAGTTCCATTTTTATTCAAGTTTTTTTTCTATTCAACTTCCTTTTTTATTTAATTTCCAAATGGATCGTTAAGGTATGGTGGTTTCTTGAATGAATTTCCATTTTTAATCTTCTGCAACTTTAATTTTTATTTTTAATTAACTTCCAATTTTCTTCATGTTACTTTTCTACTCAACTTCCTTTTTTGTTTAACTCCCAAATAGATCGTTAACGTATAGTGGTTTCTGGAATGAAATTCCATTTTTAATTTTATGCAACTTCTATTTTTATTTTTATTCAACTTCCATTTTTATTCAATTTATTTTTCTGTTAAACTTCGTTTTTTATATAATTTCCAAATAGATCGTTATGGTATAGTGGTTTCTTGAATGAACTTCTATTTTTAATTTTCTGCAACTTCCATTTTTATTTCTATTCAACTTCTTTTTTTATTCAAGTTTTTTTTTCTATTCAGCTTCCTTTTTTATTTAATTTCCAAATAGATCGTTAAGGTATAGTGGTTACTGGATTGAACTTCCATTTTTATTTTTATTCCAGTTCCATTTTTATTCAAGTTATTTTTCTATTCAACTTCCTTTTTTATTTAATTTCCAAATAGATCGTTAAGGTATAGTGGTTTCTTGAATGAATTTCCATTTTTAATTTCCTGGAACTTCCATTTTTATTTTTATTCGACTTCCGTTTTTATTCAAGTCATTTTTCTATTCAACTTCCTTTTTTATTTAATTTCCAAATAGATCGTTCAGGTATAGTGGTTTCTTGAATGAACTTCCAATTTTAATTTTCTGCAACTTCCATTTTTATTTCTACTCAACTTCCTTTTTTATTCAACTCATTTTTCTATTCAACTTCTTTTTTATTTAATTTCCAAATAGGCCGTTAAGGTGTAGTGGTTTCTTTAATGCTCTTCGAATTATAATTTTATGCAACTTCCATTTTTATTTCAATTCAACTTCCATTGATCTTCCATTTTTAATTTTATGCAACTTTCACTTTTATTTTTATTCAACTTCCATTTTTATTCAATTTATTTTTCTGTTAAACATCCTTTTTTATTTAATTTCCAAATAGATCGTTAAGGTATAGCGGTTTCTTGAATGAACTTCCATTTTTAATTTTCTGCAACTTCCATTTTTTTTATTTAACTTCCATTTTTATTCAAGTTATTTTTCTATTCAACTTCTTTTTTTATTTAATTTCCAAATAGATCGTTAAGGTATAGTGGTTTCTCGAATGAACTTCCATTTTTAATTTTCTGCAACTTCCATTTCTAATTTTATTTAACTTCCTTTTTTATTCAAGTTCCTTTTCTACTCAACTTCTTTTTTTATTCAAGTTTCTTTTCTACTCAACTTCCTTTTTTATTTAATTTCCAAATAGATCGTTAAGGTATAGTGGTTTTTGAATTGAACGTCCATTTTTAATTTTATGCAACTTTCATTTTTATTTTCATTCAACTTCCATTTTTATTCCATTTACTTTTCTATTAAACTTCCTTTTTTATTTAATTTCCAAATAGATCGTTAAGGTATGGTTGTTTCTTGAATGAACTTCCATTTTTAATTTTATACAACTTCCATTTTTATTTTTATTCAACTTCTATTTTTATTCAATTTATTTTTCTATTAAACTTCCTTTTTTATTTAATTTCCAAATAGATCGTTAAGGTATAGCGGTTTCTTGAATGAACTTCGTTTTTTATTTTCTGCAACTTCTTATTTTTTTATTTAACTTCCACTTTTACTTAAGTTATTTTTCTATTCAACTTCTTTTTTTATTTAATTTCCAAATAGATCGTTAAGGTATAGTGGTTTCTCGAATGAACTTCCATTTTTAATTTTATTTAACTTCCTTTTTTATTTAAGTTTCATTTCTACTCAACTTCTTTTTTTATGTAATTTCCAAATAGATCGTTAAGGTATAGTGGTTTCGGGATTGAACTTCCTTTTTTAATTTTATGCAACTTTCATTTTTATTTTCATTCAACTTCCATTTTTATTCAATTTACTTTTCTATTAAACTTCCTTTTTTATTTAATTTACAAATAGATCGTTAAGGTATGGTGGTTTCTTGAATGAACTTCCATTTTTAATTTTATACAACTTCCATTTTATTTTTATTCAACTTCCATTTTTGTTCAAGTTATTTTTCTATTCAACTTCTTTTTTTATTTAATTTCCAAATAGATCGTTAAGGTATAGTGGTTTCTTGAATGAACTTCCATATTTAGTTTTCTGCAACTTCCATTTTTAATTTTATTTAACTTCCTTTTTTTATTCAAGTTTCTTTTCTACTCAACTTCCTTTTTTATTTAATTTCCAAATAGATCGTTAAGGTATAGTGGTTTCTGGATTGAACTTCTATTTTTAATTTTATGCAACTTTCATTTTTATTTTCATTCAACTTCCATTTTTATTTTTAATTAAATTCCAGTTTTCTTCAAGTTACTTTTCTACTCAACTTGTTTTTTTATTTAATTTCCAGATAGATCGTTAACGTATAGTGGTTTCTGTAATGAACTTGCATTTTTAATTTTCTGCAACTTCCATTTTTATTTTTATTTAACTTCCATTTTTCTTCAAGTTACTTTTCTATTCAACTCCCATTTTTATTTAATTTCCAAATAAATCGTTAACGTATATTGGTTTCTGGAATGAACTTCTATTTTTAATTTTATGCCACTTTCATTTTTATTTTTATTCAACTTCCATTTTTATTCAATTTACTTTTCTATTAAACTACCTTTTTTTAGTTAATTTCCAAATAGATCGTTAAGGTATAGTGGTTTCTTGAATGAACTTCCATTTTTCATTTTCTACAACTTTCATTTCAATTTTTATTCAACTTCCATTTTTATTCAATTTACTTTTCTATTAAACTTCTTTTTTTATTTAATTTCCAAATAGATCGTTAAGGTATAGTTGTTTCTGGAATGAATTTCCATTTTTAATTTTCAGCAACTTCCATTTTTATTTTTAATTAAATTCCAGTTTTCTTCAAGTTACTTTTCTACTCAACTTGTTTTTTTATTTAATTTCCAAATAGATCGTAAACGTATAGTGGTTTCTGTAATGAACTTGCATTTTTAATTTTATGCACCTTCCATTATTATTTTTATTCAACTTCCATTTTTATTCAGTTTACTTTTCTATTAAACTTCATTTTTTTATTTAATTTCCAAATATGTCGTTCCGGTATAGTGGTTTCTTGAATGAATTTCTACTTTTAATTTTCTGCAAGTTCCATTTTTATTTTTATTCAACTACTTTTTTTATTCGAGTTTCTTTTCTATTAAGCTGCCTTTTTTATTTAATTTCCTATTAGATCGTTAAGGTGTAGTGGTTTCTGGATTGAACTTCCATTTTTTTTTTATTCCACTTCCATTTTTATTCAAGTTATTTTTCTATTCAGCTTCCATTTTTATTTAATTTCGAAATAGATTGTTAAGGTATAGTGGTTTCTGGATTGAACTTCCATTTTTAATTTTATGCAACTTTCACTTTTATTTTTATTCAACTTCAATTTTTATTCAATTTACTTTTCTATTAAACTTACTTTTTTCTTTAATTTCCAAATAGATCGTTAAGGTATAGCGGTTTCTTGAATGAACTTCCATTTTTAATTTTCTGCAACTTTCATTTTTTTTTATTTAACTTCCATTTTTATTCTACTTATTTTCTATTCAACTTCTTTTTTTTATTTAATTTCCAAATAGATCGTTAAAGTATAACGGTTTCTTGAATGAACTTCCATTTTTAATTTTCTGTACTTCCATTTTTAATTTTATTTAACTTCCTTTTTTATTCAAGTTTCTTTTCTAATCAACTTCCTTTTTTATTTAATTTCCAAATAGATCGTTAAGGTATAGTGGTTTCTGTATTGAACTTCCATTTTTAATTTTATGCAACTTTCAATTTTATTTTCATTCAACTTCCATTTTTATTCAATTTACTTTTCTATTAAATTATGTTTTTTATTTAATTTCCAAATACATCGTTAAGGTATGGTGGTTTTTTGAATGAATTTCCATTTTTAATTTTCTGCAACTTCCATTTTTATATTTAATTAAATTCAATTTTTCTTCAAGTTACTTTTCTACTCAACTTCCTTTTTTATTTAATTTCCAAATAGATCGTTAAGGTATAGTGGTTTCTGTATTGAACTTCCATTTTTAATTTTATGCAGCTTTCATTTTTTTTTTCATTCAACTTCCATTTTTATTCAATTTAAATTTCTATTAAACTTCCTTTTTTATTTAATTTCCAAATAGATCGTTAAGGTATGGTCGTTTCTTGAATGAATTTCCATTTTTAATTTTCTTCAACTTCCATTTTTATTTTTAATTAACTTTAATTTTTCTTCAAGTTACTTTTCTATTCAACTTTCTTTTTTATTTAATTTCCCAATAGATCGTTAACGTATAGTGGTTTCTTGAATGAACTTCCATTTTTAATTTTATGCAACTTTCATTTTTATTTTTATTCATCTTCCATTTTTATTCAATTTACTTTTTTATTGAACTGCCTTTTTTATTTAATTTCCAAATAGATCGTTAAGGTACTGTGGTTTCTTGAATGAACTTCTGTTTTTAATTTTCTGCAACTTCTATTTTTATTTTTATTTAACTTCGTTTTTCATTCAAGTTTCTTTTGTACTCAACTTCCTTTTTTATTTAATTTCCAAATAGATCGTTAAGGTATAGTGGTTTCTGGAGTGAACTTCCATTTTTAATTTTATGCAAGTTTCATTTTTATTTTTATTCAACTTCCATTTTTATTCAATTTACTTTTTTATTAAACTTCCTTTTTTATTTAATTTCCAAATAGATCATTAAGGTATAGTGGTTTCTTGAATGAACTTCCATTTTTAATTTTCTGGAACTTCCAGTTTTATTTTTATTCGACTTCCATTTTTATTCAATTTATTTTTCTATTCAACTTCCTTTTTTATTTAATTTTCAAATAGATTGTTAAGGTATAGTGGTTTCTTGAATGAACTTCCAATTTTAATTTTCCGCAACTTCCATTTTTATTTCTATTGAACTTCTTTGTTATTTAATTTCAAATAGATCGTTAAGGTATAGTGGTTTCTGGATTGAACTTTCATTTTTAATTTTATGCAACTTTCAATTTTATTTTTATTCAATTTACTTTTCTATTAAACTTCTTTTTTTATTTAATTTCCAAATAGATCGTTAAGGTATAATGGTTTCTTGAATGAACTTCCATTTTTAATTTTCTACAACTTCCATTTTTATTTTTATTCCACTTTCATTTTTATTCAAGTTATTTTTCTATTCAACTTCCTTTTTTATTTAATTTCCAAATAGATCGTTAAGGTATACTGGTTTCTTGAAGAATTTCCATTTTTAATTTTCTGCAACTTCCATTTTTATTCAAGTTCCTTTTCAATTCAACTTCCTTTTTTATTTAATTTCCAAATAGATCGTTAAGGTATAGTGGTTTCTTGAATGAACTTCCAATTTTAATTTTCTGCAACTTCCATTTTTATTTCTATTCAACTTCTTTTTTTATTCAAGTTTCTTTTCTATTCAACTTCCTTTTTTATTTAATTTCTAAATAGATCGTTAAGGTATAGTGGTGTAACGCCCTCAAAATAACAACAATAAACCCATCAGATAAGACATGCATTTACATATAAACTAACCACACTCTTTTATTCATTAGAGTTCCGTTACATAAGTATTACATGTTAACATCAAAAACAAAATGCCCTACGGGCTTACAGCTTTCCAAGTTAACACTTGGTTACAACAAGAGTACTAACTCGTTTACACATTAAGCCCTTGGCTTGAAGTTACATGTAATACATCAAAAGTTAAGCGACAAAAGTATGTCCGCCACTAGCCTCCCAGCTATGTCCTTGGAGGTGGCATGCTTCCTGCACCTGAAAATGATATTCCCATATAGGGTGAGCCACAGCCCAGTAGAAATACACTAAACCAACCATGAACAATGCCTAAAATATTAGCAATTGATAGATGGTCAACACTGATACATCCACATAAATCACATATTTATGTCATACAACTTATGAGTCTAAGTTACCTTTCATTTTCCCTTTTTCAACAGATAAGCATGCTAGCTCTATCATCATTTCCACAGATATGTATAAAAACTATATCTCACATTCAGATAAGCATAAAAGCTATATCCACATTCTCAACAGATATGTATAACAACAATATCCCACATTCACAGATAAGCATATAAGCTGTATCCACACTTCACAAAGATAAGCATATGAGCTCTATCTTCACTTCTCTAGACAAGCATATGAGCTGTGTCTACGGAGTTCATCCCCTATCTTCTCCCAATACTTATCCGGTTTAGAGGTACATCCCCTATCTTCCCCTAAACCGCGGAGTACATCCCCTATCTCCTCCTCTACACATAACGTATATAAACACATTGGTTCTCTATACAATCACCCAATACATACAGTTAATGTATTCTATCAACCGTCAAGTTCCATGACACATTTCATTGATTAGTTTCAGTTTACTTAATCATCATGCATTGTCTACAACAATCACGACTATCCTCCACCGATTGCCCAAAGCAGTTATTTCTAAACAGAAAATAAATGCACAAATGGATATTCAATCAACATTTCATTTCCTCATTTCTCACAATTAATTATCCCAATTAATTAAACAATGTAATTAGGCCATTTTCCATAATTACCATTTCAACCCTTAGGTCCCATTTCCATCAATGAATTAACATCTATTCCATTTTTTTCATGCCAAACATGCATCTAGGTTTATTATGAATAAAACCCCAACTTTTGTAAAATTACACAAAAGCCCCAAACTTTCACAAAATTACCAAACCAAGCCCAACATCTCAAAATACCAAAATTTAAAGACAAAACCTATAGAGAGGAGTAGGATATCCCTACCTCAAATTCGGAGTCCCAAAGGAGAAGACGACAAAACCCAACGTGCTCCAAAACCCGAGATTTTCAGATTAAAATGAAGCCCTCGACGATCAACAACTTTTTTGTAAAGGCCAAAGATGAGCAAACCACTCTTACTAGATCAAAACCTAGAGAGAAGGTAGAGTTCTAGAGTGAGAGGCTCAACAATGGTGTTTTTGGAAAAGTAAGAGAGAGAAGAGAAAGTAAAAAAGTGATTTGAAAAGTCACAATTTCGGGACTTTAACCCAGGTCTCCGCTCGAGCGTAAAACACCCCGCTCGAGCGGCCACTCACAGACTTCCGCTCGAGCGGCCAACCTCCCGCTTGAGCGCAGAATGCACTCGCCCAGCACTTTTGCAGAACCAGGCCTCCGCTCGAGCTCCCAACCCTACGCTCGAGCGTACAACATTGCACAACAAATACTGGATGGGTGTATTCCCCGCTCGAGCGCCAACACCTCCGCTCGAGCGGACAGGCCAAAAATCTGGGCAACTAGTTTTGGTTTCTAAACTCAACCAACCTGAAACAAACTTGCCCAACACATCCTATAACTCAATTACGAAGAAAAAAGGATGTAAACAAAATAATAAACAACCACCAACATCCACGGACACATGTCCGGATCACTGTACAACAAGGGTAAACCCGGGATCGCTATAATTTTATGGATTGAACTTCCATTTTTAATTTTATGCAACTTTAACTTTTTTTTTTCTTCAACTTCTATTTTTATTCAATTTACTTTTCTATTAAACTTCCTTTTTTATTTAATTTCCAAATAGATCGTTAAGGTATAGTGGTTTCTTGAATGAACTTTCATTTTTAATTTTTTGCAAATTTCATTTCTATTTTTATTCAACTTTCATTTTTATTCAAGTTATTTTTCTATTCTACTTCCGTTTTTATTTAATTTCCAAATAGATCGTTAAGGTATAGTGGTTTCTTGAATGAATTTCCATTTCGAATTTTCTGCAACTTCCGTTTTTATTCAATTTACATTTCAATTCAACTTCCTTTTTTATTTAATTTCCAAATAGATCGTTAAGGTATAGTGGTTTATTGAATGAACTTCCAATTTTAATTTTCTGCAACTTCCATTTTTATTTCTATTCAACTTCTTTTTTTATTCAAGTTTCTTTTCCATTCAACTTCCTTTTTTCTTTAATTTCTAAATAGATCGTTAAGGTATAGTGGTTTCTACATTGAACTTCCATTTTTAATTTTATGCAACTTTCACTTTTATTTTTATTCAACTTCCATTTTTATTCAATTTACTTTTCTATTAAACTTCCTTTTTTATTTAATTTCCAAATAGATCGTTAAGGTATAGTGGTTTATTATATGAACTTCCATTTTTAATTTTTTACAACTTCCATTTTTTTTATTCAACTTCCATTTTTGTTGAAGTTATTTTTCTATTCAACTTCTTTTTTTGTTTAATTTCCAAATGGATCGTGAAGGTATGGTGGTTTCTTGAATGAACTTCTATTTTTAATTTTCTGCAACTTTCATTTTTTTTTATTCAACTTCCATTTTTATTGAAGTTATTTTTCTATTCAACTTCTTTTTTTATTTAATTTCCAAATAGATCGTTAAGGTATAGTGGTTTCTTGAATGAACTTCCATTTTTAATTTTCTGCAACTTCCATTTTTATTTTTATTTAACATCCTTTTTTATTCAAGTTTCTTTTCTGCTGCACTTCTTTTTTTATTTAATTTCCAAGTAGATCGTTAAGGTATAAGGGTTTCTGGATTGAACTTCCATTTTCAATTTTATGCACCTTTAACTTTTATTTTTATTCAACTTCCATTTTTATTCAATTTACTTTTCTATTAGACCACCTTTTTTTATTTAATTTCCAAATAAATCGTTAAGGTATAGTGGTGTCTTGAATGAACTTTCAATTTTAATTTTCTGCAACTTCCATTTTTATTTCTATTCAACTTCATTTTTTATTCAAGTTTCTTTTGTATTCAACTTCTTTTTTATTTAATTTCCAAATAGATCGTGAAGCTATAGTGGTTTCTGGATTGAACTTCCATTTTTAATTTTATGCAACTTTCACTTTTATTTTTATTCAATTTACTTTTCTATTAAACTTCCTTCTTTATTTAATTTCCAAATAGATCGTTAAGGTATAGTTGTTTCTCGATTGAACTTCCATTTTTAATTTTCTACAACTTCCATTTTTTATTTTTATTTAACATCCTTTTTCATTCAAGTTTCTTTTCTACTCAACTTCCTTTTTTATTTAATTTCCAAATAGATCGTTAAGTTATAATGGTTTCTGGATTGAACTTCTATTTTTAATTTTATGCAACTTTCATTTTTAATTTAATTCAACTGCCATATTTATTCAATTTACTTTTCTATTAAACTTCCTTTTTTATTTAATTTTCAAATAGATCGTTAAGGTATAGTTGTTTCTTGAATGAACTTCCATTTTTAATTTTCTGCAACTTCTATTTTTATTTTTATTTAACATCCTTTTTCATTCAAATTTGTTTTCTACTCAACTTCCTTTTTTATTTAATTTCCAAATAGATCGTTAAGTTTTAATGGTTTCTGGATTGAACTTCCATTTTTAATTTTATGCAATTTTCATTTTTAATTTTATTCAACTTCCATTTTTATTCAATTTACTTTTCTATTAAACTTCCTTATTTATTTAATTTCCAAATAGATCGTTAAGGTATAGTGGTTTCTTAAATGAACTTCCATTTTTATTTTTCTGAAACTTCTATTTTTATTTTTATTTAACATCCTTTTTCATTCAAGTTTCTTCTCTACGCAACTTCCTTTTTTATTTAATTTCCAAATAGATCGTTAAGTTATAATGGTTTCTGGATTCAACTTCTATTTTTAATTTTATGCAACTTTCATTTTTAATTTTATTCAACTTCCATTTTTATTCAATTTACTTTTCTTTTAAACTTCCTTTTTTATTTAATTTGCAAAAAGATCGGTAAGGTATAGTGGTTTCTTGAATGAACTTCCATTTTTAATTTTCTGCAACCTCAGTTTTTATTTTTATTTAACATCCTTTTTTATTCAAGTTTCTTTTCTACTCAACTTCCTTTTTTATTTAATTTCCAAATAGATCGTTAAGTTATAATGGTTTCTGGATTGAACTTCCATTTTTAATTTTATGCAACTTCCATTTTTATTTTTATTCAACTTCCATTTTTATTCAATTTACTTTTCTATTAAACTTCTTTTTTTTATTTAATTTCCAAATAGAGCGTTATGGTATAGTGGTTTCTTGAATGAACCTCTATTTTTAATTTTCTGCAACTTCCATTTTTATTTCTATTCAACTTCTTTTTTTATTCAAGTTTTTTTTCTATTCAGCTTCCTTTTTTATTTAATTTCCAAATAGATCGTTAAGGTATAGTGGTTCCTGGATTGAATTTCCATTTTTATTTTTATTCTAGTTCCATTTTTATTCAAGTTATTTTTTTATTCAACTTCCTTTTTTATTTAATTTCCAAATAGATCGTTAAGGTATACTGGTTTCTTGAATGAACTTCCAATTTTAATTTTCTACAACTTCCATTTTTATTTCTATTCAACTTCCTTTTTTATTCAACTCATTTTTCTATTCAACTTCTTTTTTTATTTAATTTCCAAATAGGTCGTTAAGGTGTAGTGGTTTCTTGAATGCTCATCCAATTTTAATTTTTTTCAACTTCCATTTTTATTTCTATTCAACTTCTTTTTTATTCAAGTTTCTTTTTTATTCAACTTCCTTTTTTATTTAATTTCTAAATAGATCGTTAAGGTATAGTTGTTTCTTGAATGAACTTCCATTTTTAATTTTCTGCAACTTCTATTTTTATTTTTATTTAACATCCTTTTTCATTCAAATTTGTTTTCTACTCAACTTCCTTTTTTATTTAATTTCCAAATAGATCGTTAAGTTTTAATGGTTTCTGGATTGAACTTCCATTTTTAATTTTATGCAATTTTCATTTTTAATTTTATTCAACTTCCATTTTTATTCAATTTACTTTTCTATTAAACTTCCTTATTTATTTAATTTCCAAATAGATCGTTAAGGTATAGTGGTTTCTTAAATGAACTTCCATTTTTATTTTTCTGAAACTTCTATTTTTATTTTTATTTAACATCCTTTTTCATTCAAGTTTCTTCTCTACGCAACTTCCTTTTTTATTTAATTTCCAAATAGATCGTTAAGTTATAATGGTTTCTGGATTCAACTTCTATTTTTAATTTTATGCAACTTTCATTTTTAATTTTATTCAACTTCCATTTTTATTCAATTTACTTTGCTTTTAAACTTCCTTTTTTATTTAATTTCCAAAAAGATCGGTAAGGTATAGTGGTTTCTTGAATGAACTTCCATTTTTAATTTTCTGCAACCTCTGTTTTTATTTTTATTTAACATCCTTTTTTATTCAAGTTTCTTTTCTACTCAACTTCCTTTTTTATTTAATTTCCAAATAGATCGTTAAGTTATAATGGTTTCTGGATTGAACTTCCATTTTTAATTTTATGCAACTTCCATTTTTATTTTTATTCAACTTCCATTTTTATTCAATTTACTTTTCTATTAAACTTCTTTTTTTTATTTAATTTCCAAATAGAGCGTTATGGTATAGTGGTTTCTTGAATGAACCTCTATTTTTAATTTTCTGCAACTTCCATTTTTATTTCTATTCAACTTCTTTTTTTATTCAAGTTTTTTTTCTATTCAGCTTCCTTTTTTATTTAATTTCCAAATAGATCGTTAAGGTATAGTGGTTCCTGGATTGAATTTCCATTTTTATTTTTATTCTAGTTCCATTTTTATTCAAGTTATTTTTTTATTCAACTTCCTTTTTTATTTAATTTCCAAATAGATCGTTAAGGTATACTGGTTTCTTGAATGAACTTCCAATTTTAATTTTCTACAACTTCCATTTTTATTTCTATTCAACTTCCTTTTTTATTCAACTCATTTTTCTATTCAACTTCTTTTTTTATTTAATTTCCAAATAGGTCGTTAAGGTGTAGTGGTTTCTTGAATGCTCATCCAATTTTAATTTTTTTCAACTTCCATTTTTATTTCTATTCAACTTCTTTTTTATTCAAGTTTCTTTTTTATTCAACTTCCTTTTTTATTTAATTTCTAAATAGATCGTTAAGGTATAGTGGTTTCTGGATTGAGCTTCCATTATTAATTTTAGGCAACTTTCACATTTATTTTTATTCAACTTCCATTTTTATTCAATTTACTTTTCTATTAAACTTCCTTTTTTCATTTAATTTCCAAATAGATCGTTAAGGTATAGCGGTTTTTTCAATGAAATTCCATTTTTAATTTTCTGTAACCTCCATTTTTTTTATTTAACTTCCATTTTTATTCAAGTTATTTTTCTATTCAACTTCTTTTTTTATTTAATTTCCAAATAGATCGTTAAGGTATAATGGTTTCTCGAATGAACTTCCATTGTTAATTTTCTGCAACTTCCATTTTTAATTTTTTTTAATTTCCTTTTTTATTCAAGTTTCTTTTCTACTCAACTTCCTTTTTTATTTAATTTCCAAATAGATCGTTAAGGTATAGTGGTTTCTGGATTGAACTTCCATTTTTAATTTTATGCAACTTTCATTTTTATTTTCATTCAACTTCCATTTTTATTCAATTTACTTTTCTATTAAACATCCTTTTTTATTTAATTTCCAAATAGATCGTTAAGGTATGGTGGTTTCTTGAAGGAACTTCCATTTTTAATTTTATGCAACTTCCATTTTTATTTTTATTCAACTTCCATTTTTCTTCAAGTTATTTTTCTATTCAACTTCTTTTTTTATTTAATTTCAAAATAGATCATTAAGGTATAGTGGTTTCTTGAATGAACTTCCATTTTTAATTTTCTGCAACTTCCGTTTTTAATTTTATTTAACTTCCTTCTTTATTCAAGTTTCTTTCTACTCAACTTCGTTTTATATTTAATTTCCAAATAGATCGTTAAGGTATAGTGATTTCTGGATTGAACTTCTATTTTTAATTTTATGCAACTTTCATTTTTATTTTCATTCAACTTCCATTTTTATTCAATTTACTTTTCTATTAAACTTGATTTTTTATTTAATTTCCAAATAGATCGTTATGGTATGGTGGTTTCTTGAATGAATTTTCATTTTTAATTTTCTGAAACTTCCATTTTTATTTTTATTTAACTTCCATTTTTCTTCAAGTTACTTTTCTATTCAACTCCCATTTTTATTTAATTTCCAAATAAATCGTTAACGTATATTGGTTTCTGGAATGAACTTCTATTTTTAATTTTATGCCACTTTCATTTTTATTTTTATTCAACTTCCATTTTTATTCAATTTACTTTTTTATTAAACTTCCTTTTTTATTTAATTTCCAAATAGATCGTTAAGGTATAGTGGTTTCTTGAATGAACTTCCATTTTTAATTTTCTGCAACTTTCATTTCAATTTTTATTCAACTTCCATTTTTATTCAATTTACTTTTCTATTAAACTTCCTTTTTTATTTAATTTCCAAATAGATCGTTAAGGTATAGTGGTTTCTTGAATGAACTTCCATTTTTAATTTTCTGCAACTTTCATTTTTTTTATTCAACTTCCATTTTTATTCAAGTTATTTTTCTATTCAACTTCTTTTTTTATTTAATTTCCAAATAGATCGTTAAGGTATAGTGGTTTCTTGAATGAACTTCCATTTTTAATTTTCTGCAACTTCCATTTTTAATTTTATTTAAGTTCCGTTTTTATTCAAGTTTCTTTTCTGCTCAACTTCCTTTTTTATTTAATTTCCAAATATATCGTTAAGGTATAGTGGTTTCTGTATTGAACTTCCATTTTTAATTTTATGCAACTTTCATTTTTATTTTCATTCAACTTCCATTTTTATTCAATTTACTTTTCTATTAAAATTCGTTTTTTTATTTAATTTCCAAACAGGTCGTTATGGTATAGTGGTTTCTTGAATGAACTTCTATGTTTAATTTTCTGCAACGTCCATTTTTATTTCTATTCAACTTCTTTTTTTATTCAAGTTTTTTTTCTATCCAGCTTCCTCTTTTATTTAATTTCCAAATAGATCGTTATGGTATAGTGGTTTCTGGATTGAACTTCCATTTTTATTTTTATTCCAGTTCCATTTTTATTCAAGTTATTTTTCTATTCAACTTCCTTTTTTATTTAATTTCCAAATGGATCGTTAAGGTATGGTGGATTCTTGAATGAATTTCCATTTTTAATCTTCTGCAACTTCCATTTTTATTTTGAATTAACCTCCAATTTTCTTCATGTTACTTTTCTACTCAACTTCGTTTTTTATTTAATTCCCAAATAGATCGTTAACGTATAGTGGTTTCTGGAATGAACTTCCATTTTTAATTTTATGCAACTTCCATTTTTATTTTTATTCGACTTCCATTTTTATTCAATTTACTTTTCTATTAAACTTCGTTTTTTTATTTAATTTCCAAATAGATCGTTATGGTATAGTGGTTTTTTGAATGAACTTCTATTTTTAATTTTCTGCAACTTCCATTTTTATTTCAATTCAACTTCTTTTTTTATTCAAGTTTTTTTTCTATTCAGCTTCCTTTTTTTATTTAATTTCCAAATAGATCGTTATGGTATAGTGGTTTCTAGATTGATCTTCCATTTTTATTCAAGTTATTTTTCTATTCAACTTCCTTTTTTATTTAATTTCCAAATAGATCGTTAAGGTATAGTGGTTTCTTGAATGAATTTCCATTTTTAATTTTCTGCAACTTCCATTTTTATTTTTATTCGACTTCCATTTTTATTCAAGTCATTTTTCTATTCAACTTCCTTTTTTATTTAATTTCAAAATAGATCGTTAAGGTATAGTGGTTTCTTGAATGAACTTCCAATTTTAATTTTCTACAACTTCCATTTTTATTTCTATTCAACTTCCTTTTTTATTCTACTCATTTTCCTATTCAACTTCCTATTCAACTTCCTTTTTTATTCAACTCATTTTCCTATTCAACTTCCATTTTTATTCAATTTATTTTTCTAAACTTCCCTTGTGCTGGAGGACTCTAAACTTTTGCAGCACTAAGTATAAAAGGATACGGTCCTTTCTTGGAAAGACTATCGTGTTAAAGCGGGCTATGGGCCTAAGTAACACAAGACCATCGTGTTAAAAAGAGCTACGGGCTTAAGTAACACAAGTCCCTTGTGCTGGAGGACTATAAACTTTCGCAGTACCTTCGACTAATCGATTACGGATCGTGCAGTCCTTGTTTTGCCACTGACGGTTTACCGCGTGGATTTGTTTGTTCGGAAAGCTTAATTTGTGTTTTGCCGATGCCAGTAAGCATCCCTTGAGACTTGTAAGACTTGATAGATGAATACGGTTCATCTCTTGTTTTGATAAAGTTTTGATGTGTTTTGCTCTGAAAAGATCTCGGCTAATACTCGTATGATCTTGGCATGTTTTGTTTGGAAAAGGCTTCGGCTATATTCATGCAAAACCTTTATTACTAGTACCATTCACTGAGTATCCAAGCTCACCCTCTCTATATATATGTAGGTGATGAACAGGACGGCGGCGACGCCTAGATGTGTTTTGCAAAGCTTGTTTTGGATTCTTGTCATGTCAGCTTGACTTGTTCTATGTCGGAAAATTTGTATTTACGTCGGCGAATCTTGAAAATTATACTTCTTTGGCTTGTAATCATTGTATTTGTACATGTCGGCTCTAGAAGCCTTTTGATCAAGATTCTGATATGTATTTCGTTTATTATCAACCAAATGAGAAACTATGTCATGTATGTCATGTGTTTACTCTGATTGTGTTAAACTTTTGAAGGTTGGCCTTCGGTAATCTCGGATTACTGGCCATCACGGCACCAAACTACTAGGGGCGGTTTGGGGTCGTGACAGAATGGTATCAGAGCTCAAGTTCCTCAGTATACGTTATTCACACACTTTGAGTCCTAAAGAGCATAGGATTTCCCTTAGAAAGATGTTAGGATTGCATCATGATGCTTGCTATTTGAACGAGGTGTGCATTGTCGTGACATACTTATTTGTTACTTGCCTACGTGGTTATTTGCTTATTTGTTTTAAAGTCACACTTTGCATGCTCATAGCATCATGAGGAGAGGTAGACCTCCAATTGGCCGGGATCAACCCGAAGACAGATTGGACAGACTGGAAAGATTAGTTGAAGGTTTGGCCTGCGAGTTGAGGCAAACAAGACAGTAGTACGCTAGTGCTACGTCGACTCAGGCCGAGCAGACCAATGGCCGAAATGTAGTTTCGCCTCCACCTCCTCCAGTGCCGCAAGTTCCTCCGCAGCCAACCTTATATGGGGATGGCATGATAGCTTTGATTAGGGAGTTCAAGAAAATGAAACCACCAAGATTCTCTGGGGGTATAGAGCCAATGAAGGCTGAGGCATGGGTTTTGGAAATGGAAAAGTTGTTCAAGATCTTTCCTAGCACCGACGCTCAGAAGGTGACGTTGGCAGCATTCACGTTAGATGATGACGCTCGCAGATGGTGGATGATGGTTCGAGAAAGCAATCTAGATTTGACCTGGACCCGATTCTTAGAGTTGTTCTACAACAAACACTTTTCCCTAAGTGTTCGAAACCGCAAGGCTACCGAATTTCAAACTTTGACGCAAGGCAACCGAACAATGGTGGAATACGACCGCGCTTTTACTGAATTGGCGAGGTTTGCACCTCATATGGCCAACGATGAATACATGAAGGCCAGGAAGTTTGAGAGTGGGCTTCGCGGACCGATTCAAGACCGGGTTAACTTGCACAACATGCCGACTTACGCCGAAGTGTTGGACAAAGCCATTATGGCCGAAGCTAACCTGAATCGATACCAGAGCTCGGGGGAGAACTAGCGAAAGAGACAGAACTATGACAATCACTGAGCACAGCTGGGCACCAAGAAGAAGACGAACATGGGCAGTGCTGGTAACCTAAGGCAGGAAGGTAATGCTAAACCGACGTGTTCGGAATGTGGGAAGCAACATTTTGGGGTCTGTCGTCGGACGTCTGGAGCTTGTTATGAATGTGGCGAAATGGGTCATTATGTAAAAGATTGCCCTAAGACAAAGGCTGATAACAACAAGAAAGGTGAGAATATCTCGGGTTCCGTCCAGAAGGGTAATGTTGGAAAAGGACAGATGAGACAGGGCAGAGTATTTGCGCTAGTACTAGGGGACACTCAGAATGCTGAGACAGTGGTGTCAGGTATACTCCTAATTTGCTCCCAAGATGCCTATGTGTTGATTGATTCGGGTTCTACGCATTCGTTTGTATCTGCTAAGTTTGCCAAAAAAATTAATAGAGAACTAGAGCCCCTTGATTATGTATTATCTGTGTCTACTCCATCTGGGAGATCTATGATTGTTGTATCCGTTTATAGAGCATGTGTTGTTGTGATTGAGAATGTTGAATTGTTAGTAGATTTAATGCCTCTAGACATAACTCATTTTGATGTTATACTGGGAATGGATTGGTTAGTTTCAAATCATGCATCTATTAATTGTGTTTCGAAAAGTGTCACACCGAGACCCCCAAACCTAGCCGAGGTTATTTTCCAGGGTAAAGGGATAGTGCCCCCACCTTCCTTGATTTCGTCCATTAAGGCTTATAAGCTAATTCAGAAAGGGTGTCGAGGCTACTTGTGTAGTATACTGGGTGATCAGAATGGAAATGTTAATTTAGCCGACATCCCCGTTGTTAATGAATTCCCCGACGTCTTCCCGAACGAATTGCCTGGCCACTTAGCCGATAGAGAGATAGAGTTTACCGTTGATATCATGCCGGGAAACCAGCCGATCTCCAAAACACCCTACAGGATGGCCCCAGCTGAACTTAGGGAATTGAAACTGCAATTACAAGAATTGTTGGATAAGGGATTTATTAGGCCGAGCACTTCACCATGGGGAGCACCTATTTTATTTGTTAAGAAAAAGGATGGCACACTCCGCCTTTGTATCGATTACAGAGAACTTAATAAGGTCACCATTAAGAACAAGTACCCATTACCTAGGATTGATGATTTACTTGACCAATTACAAGGAGCACGAGTCTTTTCTAAGATTGACCTTAGGTCTGGTTACCACCAGCTTAAAGTTAAAGTCGAAGATGTTGAGAAGACTGCTTTTCGGACAAGATATGGCCACTACGAGTTTTTAGTAATGCCTTTTGGGGTGACCAATGCCCCTGCTGCATTTATGGATTTAATGAACAGAGTCTTCAAGCCATATTTAGATATAGCGATCCCGGTTTTCCCTGTTGTTGTTTAACTATAATCCGGACTTGGTTCCGTAGATTTGTTGTTGTCCTATTCTCATTGCAGGCCTTACTCTTTGTATTTGAGTCTTGGGTTGTGTTGGGTAGGTTTGAAACAGGTTGGCTGAACTTAGAAACCTAGAGTTGATACCCAGAATTTGGCCTTGACGCTCGAGCGGGGATTTTGACGCTCGAGCGGGCCCTTCGTCGTTGCTTCTTCGCTCGAGCTGGCGTTTTGACGCTCGAGCGTAGATTCCCATCTCCCAGTATCTTCCTCTACAGGTCTTCGTGTGCTCGAGCGGGAGTTTTGACGCTCGAGCGTGAAATTTGATTTTGTTCGTCTGCTCGAGCGGGGAGTTTGACACTCGAGCAGGGACCTAGTTTGCAAAACTTCTGGAAATGTGCAATCTACGCCTGAGCGGCTCTTTCCGCGCTCGAGCGTGAGTCTGTGTCTGACGCTCGAGCGGGGGTTTCCACGCTCGAGCGGGGAGTCGATTATATCAGTCCGTGAAATCACTTTTTGAATTACTTTTTCACACTCGTTTCTCTCTCTTACTTTTCCAAAAAGCCATTTGAGAGCTCCTCTCTCTAAAACCATAACTTCTCTCTAAGTATTGATCTAGCTAGGGTGTTTTCCTCACCTTTGGTCTTTACAAAAGTTGGGTTGATCGTCGAGGGCTTTCCTTTGATCCGAAAATTTCAAGTTTTGGAGCACGTTGAGTTCCGTCATCTTCTTCCCTTGAGCCCCGAATTTGAGGTAGGGATTCCTACTCACTATTATGGTCTTCGACATAGATTATTGGTATTTTTGATAAAGTGTTGAAGTTGGTTGATTTTGGGACTTAGGGTTTCACAATGGTATAAACAAGGGTTTGTTATTTTGATTCTTAAACATGTATTCTGGGTCTCAAAATGATGATTTGAGTGTTGGTTGTTGATATTTAAATCTATGGTTAATATTGAGAGTTGGGGGAGAAAGCCCTAATTTGTGTATTGATTAATTGATATAATTAAATTTGAGAAAGTTATGGATTTGTGAAATTGAAGTGAATATAATGAAATTGGCTCATTATTAGATGGACTAGTGGAGTTAGATTTATTCATCGCTCATTTGTGAAAATGTTGATAATTTTATCTGCTGGAGCTTTTATTATCTGTTTAGAAATAATTGCTTGGGCTACCGGTGGAGGGTAGTTTCGATTGTTGTAGACAATGCATGAGGATTAGGCAAACTAAAACTAATCGAATGGACGTGTCATAGAGTGTGACTGTTGAATGAATACATTAACTTTATGTATTGATTGATTATGTATACTACCAATGTGTGTATATATATATGTTGTTTTGTGTGAACGGTTTATTGGAAGAAAGGGGTTGGACCTCTAAACCAAACGGTTTATTGGAAGAAAGGGGTTGGACCTCTAAACCAAACGGTTTATTGGAAGAAAGGGGCTGGACCTCTAAACCGGAATTTAATACAGCTCATATGCTTATCTATTGAAGTGTTAATATAGCTCATATGCTTATCTATTGAAGTGTTGATGTAGCTCATATGCTTATCTGTTGAATTGTTGATATAGCTCATATGCTTATCTGTTGATTTGTTGGTATTGCTCATATGCATATCTAATGGGAAATGGGAAATATTTGACATGAGTTACTGTCTCATCTAGGCTGTTGGCTAGGTTCTGAGCCGTAGTTGAATTGTGAATTGGATAAGAAATGGAAAATGAAATGAGACATGAATGCAGTGGTCTTGTAACGAAAGTGGAGTGTGAATTGATTGGTGTGAGTTAAACGTTTATCAATTGCTAAAGTCTTAGTTATTGCTCATACTGTGTTTAGCATATCTCTATTGGGCGTTGGCTCACCCTATATGGGACATCATTTTCAGGTACAGGTAGCATGCCACCTCCAAGGCCATAGCTTGGATAGAGATGAGAGTTGAAGACTCTTTTTGATTCTTTTGTTTGTATTAAACACGTGTACCAAGCCTTGGGCTTTCCTTGTATAGAGTTAGTACTTTTTTGTAATCAAGTGTTGACTTGGAAAGATATAAGCCCTTAGGGCATTTACTTTTGTTGTTAACATGTAATATTGTTGTAAGAACTACTCTGATGAATGGAAATGTGTTGATTTCTCTTATCTCATTGCATGTCTAGAGTGTTGGGTTTTGTGTACTATTTTGAGGGTGTTACATTAGATGAGTTTGTAGTTGTCTTCATTGATGATATATTGATCTATTCCAAGAGTAAAGCTGAACATGAAAAACATTTGAGACTTGCCTTACAGATTTTGAGAGACCGAAAATTGTATGCTAAGTTTAACAAGTGTGAGTTTTGGCTTCCTACTATCTCATTCTTGGGTCATGTGATTAATGAAGAGGGTATCTCGGTTGATCCTAGCAAAATTGAAGCCGTAGTAAATTGGCCGAGGCCGACTAATGTGTCCGAGATTCGTAGTTTTTTGGGTTTGGCAGGTTATTACAAAAAGTTTGTGAAGGATTTCTCAAGGATTGCAATTCCATTGACGCAATTGACTAAGAAGGGAACACTGTATGAATGGACTAAAGATCGGGAGTCAGCTTTCCAGGAACTGAAGACAAGGTTAGTTACAGCACCAGTACTCGCACTTCCATCAGGTAATGAAGAGTTTCATATCTATAGTGATGCATCTCATAAGGGTTTGGGTTGTGTATTGATGCAAAAGGGTAAAGTCATAGCATATGCATCTCGTCAATTAAAGCCACATGAAAGGAACTATCCCACCCATGATTTGGAGCTAGCAGCCGTCGTATTTGCTTTAAAGATTTGGCGTCACTATTTGTATGGAGCTTCTTGTCAGGTTTTTATAGATCATAAGAGTTTAAAGTACCTGTTCACTCAAAAGGAATTGAATTTGAGACAGAGAAGGTGGCTTGAGTTGTTGAAAGACTATGATATGCAAATTCAATATCACCCAGGTAAAGCTAACAGCGTGGCCGACGCTTTGAGCAGGAAGACAAATGGAAATTTGGCGTGTTTGACCATGATAGCAGTGGAGCTGACTATTGTTGATGAGGTAAAGACAAGACAGATGGAGGATAAATTCTTCAAGAAAATAGCTGAGGAGATTGTCACAAAGCCGAGATCAGGATACACCCTCGAAAATCAAGTGCTCAAGTTTGAAGGAAGGTTATGCGTGGCCGACATCCCAGAGTTGAAAAGGAAGATTTTGCAAGAAGCTCACAACTCCAAATTTGTCGTTCATCCAGGAAGCACCAAGATGTATCAAGATGTGAAGCGGACCTTCTAGTGGCCAAATACGAAAAGAGAGATAGTTGAGTTCGTATTCCAGTGTCTGTGTTGTCAGCAAGTGAAGGCAGAACACCAGAGACCAGCAGGACTTCTACAACCCTTGCCAATTCCTGAATGGAAATGGGAACACATCTCCATGGATTTTGTGGTGGGTTTGCCAAGGACGCAAAGAGGTATGGATTCAATTTGGGTTATCATTGACAGATTAACTAAGTCAGCACACTTCTGGCCAGTTAAAACTACGTTCAATGCCGACCGACTTGCCGAACTGTATATGAATGAGATTATTAGACTTCACGGTGTGCCGGTGTCCATTGTATCAGACCGAGATTCAAAATTCGTTTCTAGATTTTGGCAGAGCCTGCAAGGAGCCTTGGGGACTGAGTTGAGATTTAGCACAGCTTTTCACCCCCAGACTGATGGGCAAACGGAAAGAACCATTCAGACGCTTGAGGATACGCTCGGAATGTGTGTATTGGATTTCAAGGGAAGTTGGGAATTGCATCTGCCATTAGTAGAATTCGCATACAACAACAGTTATCAAGCCAGCATTAAAATGGCGCCATACGAAGCTTTGTATGGAAGGGAGTGCAGGTCACCGATATGTTGGACTGAGGTGGGAGATACAGCTATAATTGGCCCCGAGTTAGTTCAAGGAACGACCGAAAAGATTAAGCTCATTCAGCAGAGGATTAGAACCGCGCAGAGTCGACAGAAGAGTTATGTCGACCAGAGGAGAAGGGAGCTAGAATTCGAGGTTGGGGATCATGTATTTTTGAGGATCTCGCCGATGACAGGAGTTTCAAGATTCGGAAAGAAAGGTAAATTAGCACCCCGGTATATTGGACCGTTTGAAATTCTTGAGAGAATTAACCCCGTTGCCTACAGACTTGCTTTGCCGCTAGATTTAAGCCAAGTCCACAATGTGTTTCATGTTTCGATGTTGAGGAAGTACATCCGAGATCCACTACATATAATTGATCATTCTGGGATTACGGTTAATGAGGATTTGGGCTACGAGGAGAAACCAATGAGGATTATTGACAGGCAAGTGAGGCAGTTGAGAAACAAATCGATACCAATGGTAAAGGTCGAATGGAAGAAGCATTATGGCACAGAAGCCACGTGGGAAAAGGAAGAGGATGTGAGAATCCGTTATCCGGAGTTGTTTATAGAGCAAGGTAATTTAAGTTTGGGGACCAAACTTCTTTAAGGGGGGTAGACTATAGCAACCCTCACCTTACTCTTGTCATACTTGCATACATTCATGCATGATCTTGTCTTGTTATGTTGTTTTGCAAGTTTTGCCTTGCCTTGTTTTGATTAAGTGCTGCTTGCACGATTTTGTTCCTTGCTTGGTGTGTAGCCGAGGTCATCTTGAGCTTAGTTCACCTCTGAACCTTTGTACTTAGAACTGTTTTGGAACCCCTTGGTCGACCCTCATCTTCACCCTGGGCTTGTTCGCCGAGATGTTTTGCACTTAGTGATCCTTGTCCTTGGGCAGGTATGACCTAGACCGAGGTGTGGCACATCTAGGCCGAGGTGTGGCACAGCTTAGTCAAGTGTCGTCCTCCCTAGCCGATGTCTTTGTTACCCTGTTGCCGAAGCTTTGACTTTAGCCGATGTCTTTGTTACCCTGTTGCCGAAGCTTTGACTTTAGCCGATGTCATTACTTGCCGATGTGACTTGCCGATGCGTCTTGCCTTAGCTTGCTGCATACGCTTTGTCATAGACTTGTCTTATCAATCAGTCACCTTTTGAGTTGAACCAACCCGGGAGTGCCACGTGTCCGAGCTGAAGGTTAAGTCAGCCGGCAGGCCTGTGAACATATCATTTCTTTTGTATCATTTTGTTGCAAGTTTTGTTCTTGAAGAGAGAGAAGCTCTAGAAGTGGGAGAAGGAGTTTTAGAGTGAGAGAGTAGATTTTCGAGTTGACCTTTGGAGTTGAGCCGTTAGATTCGAGCTTTGGGGTAAGAATCTTAACCTACTCTGGTTATTGTTATTGATCATCTAGCTGCATTGCATTATCAAATTTGTTTTGCATGTCATGCATCAATTTGAAGTTGGTTTCGGAAGAGAAAGATAGTATTCATGTGTTCTTGAAGAAAAGTCTCGTTTTGATCCGAAAGGTTGGAACAAGAACCATGTTTTGTGTTTATTCTTGCATGACCTTCTTGTATGGGTACCCAGGTCCATGTTTTGAACTCATGGCATGAAATCTCAGATTTTTGTAATAAGTTATGATCTTGCATTCATCTTCCTCATGATCATGTTCATCATGTTCTTCATGTTCTTCAAAGGGAAACCCAGGTTTTCCCGACTTTGCTTTTGAATGATGCCATCGGGACCACACCTCGGCAAAGAGGTGTAGGACCTCGGCAAAGACCTGGTTGGTACCCAGTGTGTTTTCATGGGACGGAAGCAGTGTTTAAACTCCCAGCATGTTTTGCTTTGTTATTGACTTGGATCTGGTGAGAATACCAGGATCATTTGCATGCATATAAAACTTGTTTTGAGAATGTGACTGCCATGTGATTGTAGGTCCCTGATCTTTGCTTTGAGCCTACACCCGAGGAGATCTATGTGAGTGGTATTTTTAATAAAGCTATGTTATACTGTTTTGATAAATCTTGCTTTGCTTTGTTTTGACGAAAGTATTT
Organism: Camellia sinensis; assembly: GCF_055761805.1. Taxonomy (NCBI): domain Eukaryota; kingdom Viridiplantae; phylum Streptophyta; class Magnoliopsida; order Ericales; family Theaceae; genus Camellia; species Camellia sinensis. The sequence continues at coordinate 480,452 of NC_138962.1, read as the reverse complement.
GTTAAGCATGAATGAATAGCTCTGTTTTGATGTATCAAGTATAAACCTTGTTTCGATGTCATTCTTGAAAAGTCCCTTGTGCTGGAGGACTCTAAACTTTCGCAGCACTAAGTATAAAAGGATACGGTCCTTTCTTGGAAAGACTATCGTGTTAAAGCGGGCTACGGGCCTAAGTAACACAAGACCATCGTGTTAAAAAGAGCTATGGGCTTAAGTAACACAAGTCCCTTGTTCTGGAGGACTATAAACTTTCGCAGTACCTTCGACTAATCGATTACGGATCGTGCAATCCTCGTTTTGCCACTAACGGTTTACCGCGTGGATTTGTTTGTTCGGAAAGCTTAATTTTTGTTTTGCCGATGCCAGTAAACATCCCTTGAGACTTGTAAGACTTGATAGATGAATACGGTTCATCTCTTGTTTTGATAAAGTTTTGATGTGTTTTGCTCTGAAAGGATCTCGGCTAATACTCATATGATCTTGGCATGTTTTGTTTGGAAAAGACTTTGGCTATATTCATGCAAAACCTTTATTACTAGTACCATTCACTGAGTATCCAAGCTCACCCTCTCTACATATATGTAGGTGATGAGCAGGACGGCGGCGACGCCTAGATGTGTTTTGCAAAGCTTGTTTTGGATTCTTGTCATGTCGGCTTGACTTGTTCTATGTCGGAAAATTTGTATTTACGTCGGCGAATCTTGAAGATTATGCTTCTTTGGCTTGTAATCATTGTATTTGTACATGTCGGCTCTAGAAGCCTTTTGATCAAGATTCTGATATGTATTTCGTTTATTATCAACCAAATGAGAAACTATGTCATGTATGTCATTACATTTGATCTATGCACAGCTCTTATGGACCACTTGTATTTTGATTTATCGCTTCCGCATCTGTGAGCCCCATATACTATATTCTGATTGTGTTAAACTTTTGAAGGTTGGCCTTCGGTAATCTCAGATTACTGGCCATCACGGCACCAAACTACTAGGGGCGGTTTGGGGTCGTGACATCTTCGGATGCCACCAACTCAGGTGCAAAACTGGACAAACTAGTAAAAGTGGTCTCAAACTCTGCCACAGACATACCCTGCTGATTAAGCCGGCTAAACTGATCCTTCAGCTTCTCTCTAGCCACTGCAGATAAGAACCTCTCCTGGAAAGCATTTACAAACGCCTCCCATGTACCACCAACACGAGCCTTCTCGTACTTCCACCATTGACCCGCATCTCCCTTCAGTTGGAAGGATGCCAAGGTCACTTTCAGTGCCCCGTCCTCGATGCCAAGCATGTCGAACGTCTTACTCATTTGTTCCAACCACTCGTCAGCCTTCAGTGGCTCCTTTGGATCCCCAACAAACTCATCCGGGTTAGACCGGAAGAACTCCCTCTTCAAGAAAGAAGGCCCTGCCTCAGCTGCCTGATTCCCAGCTCTGAGAATATCCAAAGCTCCTGCTATCTCTCGTGCCAAGGCACTCATAGCCTGCTGACCCGCTGGCTCGGCCACATTGGCCTGACCAACTCCCTCCTGCACTGCCGGAACCTCCTCCGGTAAAGGCATCTCCTGCCTACCACGCCTGCCACGCCTACCGCGTCCCCGTCCTGACATCCTAATAAAGGTAACTCAGAACATTAGCACATTCATAAATGTGCCGAAACTAAACTCTCACGTCCTAATGCATGGACAACCGTATTTCATTCCACGTAAGCACACAAACACATAAACACTTACGAATTTCATTTCCGGATAATGATAGTCCCGAGGCATTACTAGAGTTCCGGTTAGAAACAGCATTGATCAAGTGCTTTTCCAACAAGACTCTCAGAAACCCAAGGATCCAATCAACATCCTAGAAACTACATTCCATACCCACATAGTCACATAAGCATGTTATCAATTAAGCACATAGCATATGACACTACATCTAAGTCTCTATCAAGCGAGACAAACCCATTGTGATCCTAATCACTTCCCACGTACCCAAAGTATTCGAACCCGGTGCGCTCTGATACCAAGTTGTAACGCCCTCAAAATAATAACAATAAACCCATCAATAGAGACATGCATCGATATATAAAAGTCCCTCATTCTGTTATTCATCAGAGTTTCATTACAGAAAGTATTACATGTTAACAACAAAAGCGAATGCCCTAGGGGCTTATAGTTTTTCAAGTTAACACTTGGATACAAAAAAAAGGAGCACTAGCTCAATTACACCTTAAGCCCTTGGCTTGAATTTACATGTAATACAACAAAAGGGAAAGGACAACAAAAGAAAAGACCATTAGCCTCAAGCCTCCCAAGATATGTCCTTGGAGGTGGCATGCTACCTGTATCTAAAAATGATGTTCCCATATAGGATGAGCCACAGCCCAGTAGAAATACACTAAACAAAATATGAAGAATGACTAAAAGATTAGCAGTTGGTAGATGGCCAACACTGCAACGCCCTCAAAATAATAACATTAAGCCAATCAATATAAACATACATTTATATACAAAAGATCCATATTTTTCAATTCATCAGAGTACTTCATTACAAAAGTATTACATGTTAACAACAAAAGTAAATGCCCTACGGGCTTACAGCTTTCCAAGTTAACACTTGGTTACAAAAGAGAGTACTAACTCGATTACACATTAAGCCCTTGGCTTGAATTTACATGTAATACAACAAAAGGAAATAAGACAACAAAAGTCTGTCCGCCTCTAGCCTCCCAAGCTATGTCCTTGGAGGTGGCATACTACATGTACCTGAAAATGATGTTCCCATATAGGGTGAGCCACAGCCCAGCAGAAATATACTAAACCAACTATGAACAATGACTAAAAGATTAGCAATTGATAGATGACCAACACTGATACATCCACATATATCACATCACAATTTCATAACATACAAGTCTATGTCACTTTTCATTCTCCACCTTTATTTAATAGATAAGCATATTAGCTATATCAACACATCAACAGATAAGCATATTACACATCAACAGATAAGCATATTAGCTGTATCCACACTTCACTAGACAAGCATATGAGTTGTATCTACACTTCTCAAAGATAAGCCTATGAGCTGTATCTTCACTTCTCTAGACAAGCATATGAGTTGTATCTACGGAGTTCATCCCCTATCTCCTCCCAACACTATCCGGTTTAGAGGTTCATTCCCCATCTTCCCCTAAACCGCAGAGTACATCCCACATCTCCTCCTCTATACACAATGCATATAAACACAAAGGTTCTATACACAATCAATCAATACATAAAATTAATGTATTCTATCCATCGTCATACTCTATGACTCATTCAATCGATTAGTTTTAGTTTGCCTAATCATCATGCATTGTCTACAACAATCAAGACTATCCTCCACCGATAGCCCAAAGCAGTTATTTCTAAACAGAAAGTAAATGCACAAAATGGATATTAAATCAACATTTCAATTTGGTGAGCGATAGATGATCCAACTACACCCTCTAATCCCTTCCCTTTCCAATTTCCACAATCTCTATTCAATCCCTCATTTCCAACAATTAATTATACAAATTAATCAATCAATGTAATTAGGGTATTTTCCATAACTTACATCTCAACCCCCACGGTTTCATTTTGATTAATGTTTTAACATTAATTTCACTTTTCCATGCCAAACGTGCAACTAGGTTTTTATACAGTTAAAACCCCAACTTTTGTAAAATTACACAAAGGCCCAAACTCTCTCAAAATTACCCAACAACCCCCAACATATCAAAATGCTAGAATTTAAAGACAAAGCTCATAAAGAGGAGTAGGATATTCCTACCTCGAAGTTAGAGCTCGGATAGGGAAGAGACCAAAACCAAAGTGCTCCAAAAACCAAGATTGTCGGATCAAAACGACGCCATCGACGATCAACACAACTTTTACAAAGGCCGAAGGGAAGAAAGACACTCTAACTAGATCAAACCCTAGAGAGAAGGGAGTTTCTAGAGAGAGGGGCTCTCAAAAATGGGTTTTAGAAAAAGTATGAGAGAGAAAGAAAAGTAAAAAGTGATTTAAAATCACCCCGCGGATAACTCATATACGCAAGACCCGCTCGAGCGTAGAATAGAGCGCTCGAGCGTAAAGCACAAACATCTGGTCCCGCTCGAGCCCATAGATAACCGCTCGAGCGCCAAGAAACAAAAGCAAAACACATGCACTCGAGCGTGAAAACCAGTCCGCTCGAGCGCAGATTTTCATCTCCCAAAACTTTACAGGAAAAGGACTACCCGCTCGAGCGCCAACAATACCGCTCGAGCGCGACCCGCTCGAGCGCAAGAAACCCGCTCGAGCGTAGAAAACATACCTGCAGAAGTTTTGTAGGGCCACGAAATACTGGAAGTGTGTAAACCCCGCTCGAGCGCAATAAGACCCGCTCGAGCGGACCGCCTAAAAACTGGGCAACAAGGAATTGAAACCAAGGCCTAACCAACCTGTAACAACCCTGCCCAGAACATCCTAAAACTCAATGAAGCGGAATTAAAGGATGACAACAAGACAGATACAACTACCAACTTCACGGAACCGAGTCTGGAATACAACAGAACAGTAAAGGGACAACTGGGATTGCTATAACCTCCCCCCTTAAAGAATTTAGTCCCCAAAATTAAATACAAGCTCTTCAAAAACAAGATTTTCTCAATTCCCAACAATATTACAACCTAATATTAAACAACCTGACCCATTACCGGTCAATCCCATCTCTTTTCAAGAGGCATTACACATTATTCATAACAACCTGCATTATCAACATGCATTCTTTTGAAATTTGGCAATTTCAACTCATTTTTCACAATTCCATAACACATGCAACATTATCATTATGCTTGCATTTCTACAATATACTTAACATACACAATGTTAAAACAAACTTCCATTAACCAAAACATTCACAATGTTTTACAATGTAAGACACATACAATGCTCTTAACGTTCAACAATATTACAAAATTTTCATTACATGGTTATACATCAACAAACAAGTCCGGATATTTCTCGCGGACTTCCAACTCACGTTCCCAAGTGGCTTCCTCCACTCCGTGATGTTTCCACAAAACCTTCATCAAAGGAATGGTCTTGCCACGCAGAACTTGATCCCGCCTATCCAAGACCCGAACCGGTCTCTCCTCGTACGAGGCATCCTCATCTACCTCTAAGTCGGTCCAATCTAACACGTGGGACGGATCCGGCTCATACTTCCAAAGCATGCTCACATGAAACATGTCATGCACTCCGGACAACTACGGCGGCAAGGCTAAACGATAGGCAACCTCGCCAATCCTCTCAAGGATCTCAAAATGACCAATAAACCGAGGGGATAACTTCCCACTCTTCCCAAACCTCATCAACCCCCGCCTAGGTGATATCTTTAGAAAGACATGATCACCTACCTCAAACACTAAAGGTCTCCTCCTACGGTCGGCATAACTCTTTTGGCGACTCTGGGCTGTAACAAGTCTCCTACGGATAAGCTCAACTTTCTCCGTCGTCTCCCTAACCAACTCCGGACCCAACAAAGGTGCGTCACCCACCTTGGCCCAACACACTGGAGACCTACAAGGTCGGCCATACAAGGCCTCAAACGGTGCCATACCGATGCTAGACTGAAAACTGTTGTTGTAGGCAAACTCCACCAAGGGCAAATGCCTCTCCCACGTCCCACTGAAGTCTAGGACACAACCTCGAAGCATATCCTCAAGGGTCTGAATAGTACGCTCGGACTGCCCGTCAGTCTGAGGATGATAGGCTGTACTAAAAGTCAACTTAGTGCCCAAGGCACTCTACAAACTCTGCCACCAAAGGCAACCTCGCCAATCCTCTCAAGGATCTCAAAATGACCAGTAAAACGAGGATCTCTATCGGAGACGATCGTTACTAGGACCCCGTGCAATCTCACTATGTCCCGAATATACAAGTCGGCGAGATGATCTACCGAATCTCTCACGCGCATAGGAATGAAGTGCGCCGACTTAGTCAACCGGTCTACAACTACCCAAATGGCATCACTACCCCACTAAGTCTTCGGAAGACCTACATCGAAGTCCATAGTGACATGCTCCCACTTTCACTCGGCAATAGGCAAGGGTTGCAACAAACCCACTGGCTTCTGATGCTCGGCCTTCACTTGCTGGCAAGTAAGGCACTTAGACACGAAAACAGCCACATCTCTCTTCATACCCCGCCACCAAAACTGGCGACCCAAATCCTGATACATCTTAGTGCCTCCCGGATGCACCGCAAGGCGTGAATGATGGAACTCTCGGAGTACTTCCTCTCGGCATGACTCCGGTACAAATAAACGGCCTCGGTATCTTACACTCAGGTCGGGATACACCGTCAAACCCGTCTCAACTTTCCCACTGGGGATCTTCTCTCGGAAGGACCCCACCTCAAGGTCACCTCTCTGTGCCTCTAACACTCGAGTCACAAGTATAGGCTGCGCAACAACAGAAAACAAGGCCGCAGCCTCAACAGATTCGCCCAGATGCAAATCAAACTCGCCAAATGCCCCCACCATCTCCCATTCCCAGATGGAAATACAGGCTACATCACTAATGGATTTCCTACTAAGGGCATCGGCCACAACATTGGCCTTTCCCGGGTGATAGTGCAACTCAAAATCATAGTCCTCAATGAACTCCATCCATCTCCTCTGCCTCAAATTCAAGTCTCTCTGTGTAAACAGATACTTCAAACTCTTGTGGTCCGAGAATACCTCGAACCTCTCACCATATAGGTAGTGCCTCCAAATTTTCAAGGCAAAGATCACTGCTGCTAACTCTAGGTCATGTGTAGGGTAATTCTTCTCGTGAATTTTCAACTGACGTGAGCCATAAGCTACCACTTTCCTCTCTTGCATCAACACACAACCCAAACCCTCTCGTGAGGCATCACAATAAACCGCATAACCCAACCCTCTCTCCGGAATAATCAAAACCGGAGTGGTGGTCAATCTAACCTTCAACTCTTGGAACGACTTTTCACAAGTCTCACTCCATACAAACTCGACCCCTTTCCGGGTCAATCTAGTCAACGGCGAAGCTAGCTTGGAGAAATCTTTCACAAATCGACGGTAATACCCAGCTACCCCTAGAAAACTGCGGATCTCAAACACACTCTTAGGCTGTGCCCAATCTTGCACTGCCTCTACCTTGGATGTGTCAACAGACACCCCTTCCCTGGAAACCACGTGGCCTAAGAACTTGACTTCCCCTAGCCAGAACTCACACTTCCCAAACGTGGCATACAGCCTATGGGCTCTAAGCAACTCAAGCACCACTCTCAAGTGTTCCTCGTGCTCATCCTCAGAAGGCGAATAGATAAGAATGTCATCCACGAAAACGACTACAAATCGATCCAAGAATTCTCGGAAGATTCAGTTCATCAAGTCCATAAAGACTGCCGGTGCATTGGTAAGCCCAAATGGCATCACCAGAGACTCATAATGGCCATACCGCATACGAAATGTCGTCTTAGGAATATCCTCCTCCCTGACCCTCAACTGTTGGTAACCCAATCTCAAGTCTATCTTGGAGAAACAATGGGAACCCTTAAACTGGTCGAACAAATCATCTATATGGGGCATAGGGTACTTATTCTTGACCGTAGCCCGATTCAACTTCCGGTAGTCTATACACAATCTCAAGGCACCATCTTTCTTTTTAGTAAAGAGGGCCGGTGCTCCCCACGGCGAAACACTAGGGCGAACAAAACCTTTATCAAGCAATTCCTGGAGCTGAATCTTCAACTCACTCAACTCGGCTGGGGCAAAACGATAAGGTGCCATAGAAATCGGCGCTGTGTCGGGCACTAAATCAATAGAGAACTCTATCTCTCGATGAGGTGGTAAACTAACGAGATCCTCAGGAAAAACATCCGAATACTCACAAACCACCCTCGGCAATAGAATCTGGGTCTCATCACACTCACTATTGATAAAGCTAGCAAGTAGACCACTAAGCTCTCCCCGCCCTCGCGGATCATACACCGGTGGCAACACACTACCAACCCGGTCCCCCAAGAAATGGAAACACTCCCCGCTCAAGGTACATACGGTGACCCTCTGGCGGTAGCAATCAATAACAGCTCGGTATGACGATAGCCAATCTATACCCAAAATAACATCAAAACCCTTCATAGGCATAACAACAAAAGGAAAAGGAAGCCTATGGTCGACGACCTCTATATCACAACCCCTAACACCTTGTTTCAAGATCAACTCACCACCAACAGGCGATACTACACATATAGGAGATGCCAATAGTGCTAACTCCAACTCCAACACAGATGCAAATGCAGCAGATACAAAAGAATGAGACGCACCCGTATCAATCAACACACTAGCAACCGAGTTGCAAAACAGAAAAGTACCTCTCACTACTGATGGAGCCGGTACTAGATCCTACGCGGTAATAGCATGCACGCGCCCTGTAGGCCCCTGATCCAGCTGCTCACCTCTAGGAACAAAAGACTGCTGCACAAACTGCGATGACGAAGCTCTCGGGTTGGCCCTCGAGGCCTGCACAGATTGAGCTGGCTGAAAACTCTGCGTCTGCCTAGAACCAGACGCTCCCGAAGTGGCACTCAACTGCGGGAAAAACCTCTTCAGGTGCCCGGGCTGACCACACTGATAGCAAGACAAGGACTGGCCCCTGCCCTGACTCTGGCCCTGAGGTCTAGCTGATGAAGAAGCAGCTCGCTGACCCCCTCCCTTCTGCGCACAAATCGAAACCTTGTGACCCAGCTGGCCACACTTGTAACAGGCGAAATCCCCCTGATTACCTCTCCCGGAGCCTGCAATCGGCACTGGAAAGGTCGACCTAGCCAAACCACCCTGAGACTGCTGAGGGTTATGACCCCCCTGTCTCCTGCCGTCACTTTGACCATCTTGGCTCCTCTTGGAGCCTCTCTGTCCCTCATCCTCCTCCTGCATCATGAGCTCCATATGAGCTGCAGCATCCACTAGATGTCTATACTCTCGGATGAAAGACCCATCAACCCTCAACTTGAGGCCCCGCCTCAACTTCCGCTCAAACTCATAGCAACGGCGTTCTTCGGACGCCACCAACTCAGGTGCAAACCTGGACAAACTAGTAAAAGTGGCCTCAAACTCTGCCACAGACATACCCTGCTGATTAAGCCGGCTAAACTGATCCCTCAGCTTCTCCCTAGCCACTGCGGATAAGAACCTCTCCTGGAAAGCATTTACAAACGCCTCCCAGGTACCACCAACACGAGCCTTCTCGTATTTCCACCATTGACCCGCATCTCCCTTCAGTTGGAAGGATACCAAGGTCACTTTCAGCGCCCCGTCCTCGATGCCAAGCATCTTGAACGTCTTACTCATTTGTTCCAACCACTCGTCAGCCTTCAGTGGCTCCTTTGGATCCCCAACAAACTCATCCGGGTTAGACCGGAAGAACTCCCTCTTCAAGAAAGAAGGCCCTGCCTCAGCTGCCTGATTCCCAGCTCTGAGAATACCCAAAGCTCGAGAACACCCAAAGCTCCTGTTATCTCTCGTGCCAAGGCACTCATAGCCTGCTGACCCGCTGGCTCGGCCACATTGGCCTGACCAACTCCCTCCTGCACTGCCGGAACCTCCTCCGGTAAAGGCATCTCCTGCCTACCACGCCTGCCACGCCTACTGCATCCTCGTCCTGACATCCTAATAAAGGTAACCAAGACTATTAGCACATTCACAAATGTGCCGAAGCTATAACACTCGCGTCCTAATGCATGGACAACTGTAATTCATTCCACGTAAGCACATAAACACATAAACACTTACGAATTTCATCTCCGGATAATGATAGTCCTGAGGCATTACTAGAGTTCCAGTTAGAAACAGCATTGATCAAGTGCCTTTCCAACAAGACTCACAGGAACCCAAGGATCCAATCAACATCCTAGAAACTAAATCCCATACCCACATAGTCACATAAGCATGTTATCAATTAAACACATAGCATATGACACTACATCTAAGTCTCTATTAAACGAGACAAACCCATTGTGATCCTAATCACTTCCCACGTACCCAAAGTATTCGAACCCGGTACGCTCTGATACCAAGTTGTAACGCCCTCAAAATAATAACATTAAGCCCATCAATATAAACATACATTTATATACAAAAGATCCATATTCTTCAATTCATCAGAGTACTTCATTACAAAAGTATTACATGTTAACAACAAAAGCAAATGCCCTACGGGCTTACAGCTTTCCAAGTTAACACTTGGTTACAAAAGAGAGTACTAACTCGATTACACATTAAGCCCTTGGCTTAAATTTACATGTAATACAACAAAAGGAAATAAGACAACAAAAGTCTGTTCGCCTCTAGCCTCCCAAGCTATGTCCTTGGAGGTGGCATGCTACCTGTACCTGAAAATGATGTTCCCATATAAGGTGAGCCATAGCCCAGCAGAAATATACTAAACCAACTATGAACAATGACTAAAAGATTAGCAATTGATAGATGACCAACACTGATACATCCACATATATCACATCACAATTTCATAACATACAAGTCTATGTCACTTTTCATTCTCCACCTTTATTTAATAGATAAGCATATTAGCTATATCAACACATCAACAGATAAGCATATTAGTTGTATCCACACTTCACTAGACAAGCATATGAGCTGTGTCTACGGAGTTCATCCCCCATCTCCTCCCAACACTATCCGGTTTAGAGGTTTATCTCCCATCTTCCCCTAAACCGCAGAGTACATCCCACATCTCCTCCTCTATACACAATGCATATAAACACAAAGGTTCTATACACAATCAATCAATACATAAAATTAATGTATTTTATCCACCGTCATACTCTATGACTCATTTAATCGATTGGTTTTAGTTTGCCTAATCATCATGCATTGTCTACAACAATCAAGACTATCCTCCACCGATAGCCCAAAGCAGTTATTTCTAAACAGAAAGTAAATGCACAAAATGGATATTAAATCAACATTTCAATTTGGTGAGCGATAGATGATCCAACTACACCCTCTAATCCCTTCCCTTTCCAATTTCCACAATCTCAATTCAATCCCTCATTTCCAACAATTAATTATACAAATTAATCAATCAATGTAATTAAGGTATTTTCCATAACTTACATCTCAACCCCCACGGTTTCATTTTCATTAATGTTTTAACATTAATTTCGCTTTTCTATGCCAAACATGCAACTAGGTTTTTATACAGTTAAAATCCCAACTTTTGTAAAATTACACAAAGGCCCAAACTCTCTCAAAATTACCCAACAACCCCTAACATATCAAAATGCTAGAATTTAAAGACAAAGCTCATAAAGAGGAGTAGGATATCCCTACCTCGAAGTTAGAGCTCGGATGGAGAAGAGACCAAAGCCAAAGTGCTCCAAAAACCAAGATTGTCGGATCAAAACGACGCCCTCGACGATCAACACAACTTTTACAAAGGCCGAAGGGAAGGAAGACACTCTAACTAGATCAAACCCTAGAGAGAAGGGAGTTTCTAGAGAGAGGGGCACTCAAAAATGGGTTTTAGAAAAAGTAGGAGAGAGAAAGAAAAGTGAAAAGTGATTTAAAATCACCCAGCGGATAACTCATGTACGCATGACCCGCTCGAGCGTAGAATAGAGCGCTCGAGCGTAAAGCACAAATATCTGGTCCCGCTCGAGCCCATAGATAACTGCTCGAGCGCCAAGAAACAAAAGCAAAACATATCTGCTCGAGCGTAAAAACCTGTCCGCTCGAGCGCAGATTTTCATCTCCCAGAACTTTACAGGAAAAGGACTACCCGCTCGAGCGCCAACAATACCGCTCAAGCGCGACCCGCTCGAGCGCAAGAAACTCGCTCGAGCGTAGAAAACACACATGCAGAAGTTTTGCAGGGCCACGAAATACTGGAAGTGTGTAAACCCCGCTCGAGCGGACCGCCTAAAAATTGGGCAACAAGGAATTGAAACCAAGGCCTAACCAACCTGTAACAACCCTGCCCAGAACATCCTAAAACTCAATCAAGCGGAATTAAAAGGATGACAACAAGATAGATACAACTACCAACTTCACGGAACCAAGTCCGGAATACAACAGAACAGTAAAGGGACAACCGGGATTGCTATAAACACTGATACTTTCACTTATAACACTTTACAGTTTCATGACATACAAGTCCATGTTACAGTCCATTTTTCAATTCTTTTCAATTCTCAGTTTATAACCATGGCTCAGAACCTGGCCAAACAACTTATATGAGACAGTAACTCATATTAAACACTTTCCCATTCCATAATAGATAAGCATACTAGCTATATCACACATCAACAGATAAGCATACAAGCTATATCATTACTTCCATAGATATGCATAGGAGCACTATCACACTTCCAAGGACAAGCATATGAGCTGTGTCAACACATTACTAGATAAGCATATGAGCTCTATCTATGGAGTCCATCCCCTATCTTCTCCCAACAACATCCGGTTTAGAGGTCTATCCTCTATCTTCCCCTAAACCGTGGAGTACATCCTCTATCTCCTCCAACACGACACAATGCATATAAACAATAATTACACACATCATCACACAATACATAAATTTAATGTATTCTTTCAACCGTCATACTCAATGACACATTCCAGTGATTAGTTTCCATTTGCCTAATCATCATGCATTGTCTACAACAATCAAGACTATCCTCCACCGATAGCCCAAAGCAGTTATTTCTATACAGAAAATAAATGCAACAATGGATATATAATCAACATTTCAACTAGGTGAGCGATAAATAATCCAACTACACCCTTCAATCCCATACCTTTCCAAATCACTTCCTCATTTCTCATAATTAATTATGCGAATTAATTAACCAATGTAATTAGGGCATTTTCCATAATTAACATTACAACCCTTAGGTTTCATTTTCATTAATGTTTTAACATCAATTTCACTTTTTCATGCCAAACATGCATCTAGGTTTTACATAGTTAAAACCCCAACTTTTGTAAATTTACACAAAAGCCCCAAACTTTCACAAAATTACCAAACCAACCCTAACATCTCAAAATACTAAAATTTAAAGACAAAACCCATAGTGAGGAGTAGGTTATCCCTACCTCAAAAGATGACTCCCAACCAAGAAGGTGAAGAAAACGAAAATGCTACAAACCACGAATTTCTCGGATCAAAAGATAGCCCCCGACGATCAACAACTTTTTTATAAAGGCCAAAGGTGAGGAAATCACTCCTACTAGATCAATACTTAGAGAGAAGGTAGAGTCCTAGAGTGAGAAGCTCAACAATGGGGTTTTGGGGAAAGTAAGAGAGAGAAGAAAAGTGAAAAAGTGATTTAAAAAGACCCAGCGGATAACTCATATTCGCATGACCCGCTCGAGCGTAAAATAGAGCGCTCGAGCGTATAGCACAAACATCTGGTCCTGCTCGAGCGCATAGATAACCGCTCGAGCGCCAAGAAACAAAAGGAAAACACATCCGCTTGAGCGTGAAAACCAGTCCGCTCGAGCGCAGATTTTCATCTCCCAGAACTTTACAGGAAAAGGACTACCCGCTCGAGCGCCAACAATACCGCTCGAGCACGACCCGCTCGAGCGCAAGAAACTCTCTCGAGCGTAGAAAACACACTTGCAGAAGTTTTGCAGGGCCACGAAATACTGGAAGTGTGTGAACCCCGCTCGAGCGCAATAAGACCCGCTCGAGCAGACCGCCTAAAAACTGGGCATCAAAGAATTGAAACCAAGGCCTAACCAACTTGTAACAACTCTGCCCAAAACATCCTAAAACTCAATCAAGCGGAATTAAAGGACGACAACAAGATAGATACAACTACCAACTTCACGGAACCGAGTCCGGAAAACAACAGAACAGTAAAGGGACAACGGGGATCGCTAAAGTATGGTGGTTTCTTGAATGAATTTCCATTTTTAATTTTCTGCAGCTTCCATTTTTATTTTTAATTAACTTCATTTTTTATTTAATTTCCAAATAGATCGTTAACGTATAGTGGTTTCTGGAATAAACTTCCATTTTTACTTTTATGCAACATTCATTTTTATTTTTATTCAACTTCCATTTTTATTCAATTTACTTTTTTATTAAACTTGCTTTTTTATTTAATTTCCAAATAGATCGTTAAGGTATAGTGGTTTCTTGAATGAATTTTCATTTTTAATTTTCTGCAACTTCCATTTCTATTTTTATTCAAATTCCATTTTTATTCAATTTACTTTTCTATTAAACTTCCTTTTTTATTTAATTTCCAAATATATCGTTAAGGTATGGTGGTTTCTTGAATGAATTTCCATTTTTAATTTTCTGTAACTTTCATTTTTATTTTTAATTAACTTCCATTTTTCTTCAAGTTACTTTTCTATTCAACTTCATTTTTTATTTAATTTCCAAATAGAACGTTAACGTACAGTGGTTTCTGGAATGAACTTCCATTTTTAATTTTATGCAACTTTCATTTTTAATTTTCTGCAACTTGCTTTTTTATTCAAGTTTCTTTTCTACTCAACTTCCTTTTTTATTTAATTTTCAAATAGATCGTTAAGGTATAGTGCTTTCTGGATTGAACTTCTATTTTTAATTTTATGCAACTTTCATTTTTATTTTCATTCAACTTCCATTTTTATTCAATTTACTTTTCTATTAAACTTCCTTTTTTATTTAATTTCCAAATAGATAGTTAAGGTATGGTGGTTTCTTGAATGAATTTTCATTTTTAATTTTCTGCAACTACCATTTTTATTTTTAATTAACTTCCATTTTTCATCAAGTTAATTTTCTATTCAACTTCTTTTTTTATTTAATTTCCAAATATATCGTTAACGTATAGTGGTTTCTAGAATGAACTTCCATTTTTAATTTTATGCAACTTTCATTTTTATTTTTATTCAACTTCCATTTTTATTCAATTTACTTTTTTATTAAACTTCCTTTTTCATTTAATTTCCAAATAGATCGTTAAGGTATAGTGGTTTCTTGAATGAACTTCTATTTTTAATTTTCTGCAACTTTCATTTCTATTTTTATTCAACTTCCATTTTTATTCAATTTACTTTTCTATTAAACTTCCTTTTTTATTTAATTTCCAAATAGATCGTTAAGGTATGGTTGTTTCTTGAATGAATTTTCATTTTTAATTTTCTGCAACCTCCATTTTTATTTTTAATTAACTTCCAATTTTCTTCAAGTTACTTTTCTACTCAACTTCCTTTTTTATTTAATTTCCAAATAGATCGTTAACATATAGTGGTTTCGGCAATGAACGTCCATTTTTAATTTTATGTAACTTCCATTTTTATTTTTATTCAACTTCCATTTTTATTCAATTTACTTTTCTATTAAAGTTCATTTTTTTATTTAATTTCCAAATAGGTCGTTATGGTATAGTGGTTTCTTGAATTCTCTTCCAATTTTAATTTTATGCAACTTCCATTTTTATTTCTATTCAACTTCTTTTTTTATTCAAGTTTCTTTTCTATTCAACTTCCTTTTTTATTTAATTTCCAAATAGATCGTTAACGTATAGTGGTTTCTGGATTGAACTTCCATTTTTATTTTTATTCCACTTCCATTTTTATTCAAATTATTTTTCTATTCAACTTCGTTTTTTATTTAATTTCCAAATAGATCGTTAAGGTATAGTGGTTTCTTGAATGAACTTCCATTTTTATTTCTATTCAACTTCCTTTTTTATTTAATTTCCAAATAGGTCGTTAAGGTATAGTGCTTTCTTGAATGCCCTTCCAATTTTAATTTTATGCAATTTCCATTTTTATTTCAATTCAACTTCTTTTTTAATTCAAGTTTTTTTTCTATTCAACTTCCTTTTTTATTTAATTTCTAAATAGATCGTTAAGGTATAGTGGTTTTTGGATTGAACTTCCATTTTTAATTTTATGCAACTTTCACTTTTATTTTTATTCATCTTCCATTTTTATTCAATTTACTTTTCTATTAAACTTCCGTTTTTATTTAATCTCCAAATAGATCGTTAAGGTATAGTGGTTTCTTGAATGAACTTCCATTTTTAATTTTATGCAACATCCATTTTTTTTTATTCAACTTCCATTTTTATTCAAGTTATTTTTCTATTCAACTTCTTTTTTTATTTAATTTCCAAATAGATCGTTAAGGTATAGTGGTTTCTTGATTGAACTTCCATTTTTAATTTTCTGCAACTTCCATTTTTAATTTTATTTAACTTCCTTTTTTATTCAAGTTTCTTTTCTACTCAACTTCTTTTTTTATTTAATTTCCAAATAGATTGTTAAGGTATAGTGGTTTCTGGATTGAACTTCCATTTTTACTTTTATGCAACTTTCATATTTATTTTCATTCGACATCCATTTTTATTCAATTTACTTTTCTATTAAACTTCCATTTTTATTTAATTTCCAAATAGATCGTTAAGGTATGGTGATTTCTTGAATAAATTTCCATTTTTAATTTTTTACAACTTCCATTTTTATTTTTAATTAACTTAAATTTTTCTTCAAATTACTTTTCTATTCAACTTCCTTTTTTATTTCATTTCCAAATAGATCGTTAACGTATAGTGGTTTCTTGAATGAACTTCTATTTTTAATTTTATGCAACTTTCATTTTTATTTTTATTCAACTTCCGTTTTTATTCAATTTACTTTTTTATTAAACTGTCTTTTTTTATTTAATTTCCAAAGAAATCGTTATGTTAGAGTGGTTTTTTCAATGAACTTCCATTTTTAATTTTCTGCAACTTCTATTTTTATTTTTATTTAACTTCCTTTTTTATTCAAGTTTCTTTTCTACTCAACTTCATTTTTTATTTAATTTCCAAATAGATCGTTAAGGTATAGTGGTTTCTGGATTGAACTTCCATTTTTAATTTTATGCAACTTTTATTTTTATTTTTATTCAACTTCCTTTTTTATTCAATTTACTTTTCTATTAAACTTCCTTTTTTTATTTAATTTCCAAATAGATCGTTACGTTATTATGGTTTCTTGAATAAACTTCCATTTTTAATTTTCTGCAACTTCCATTTTTATTTTTATTCGACTTCCATTTTTATTCAAGTTATTTTTCTATTCAACTTCTTTTTTTATTTAATTTTCAAATAGATCGTTAAGGTATAGTGATTTCTTGAATGAACTTCCAATTTTAATTTTCTACAACTTCCATTTTTATTCAAGTTACTTTTCAATTCAACTTCCTTTTTTATTTAACTTTCAAATAGATCGTTAAGGTATAGTGGTTTCTTGAATGAACTTCCAATTTTAATTTTCTACAACTTCCATTTTTATTTCTATTCAACTTCTTTTTTTATTCAAGTTTCTTTTCTATTCAACTTCCTTTTTTATTTAATTTCCAAATAGATCGTTAAGGTATAGTGGTTTCTGGATTGAACTTCCATTTTTAATTTTATGCAACTTTCACTTTTATTTTTATTCAACTTCCGTTTTTATTCAATTTACTTTTTTCTATTAAACTTCCTTTTTTATTTAATTTGCAAACAGATCGTTAAGGTATAGTGGTTTCTTGAATGAACTTTCATTTTTAATTTTCTACAACTTCCATTTTTATTTTTATTCCACTTCCATTTTTATTCAAGTTATTTTTCTATTCAACTTCCTTTTTTATTTAATTTCCAAATAGATCGTTAAGGTATAGCGGTTTCTTGAATGTATTTCCATTTTTAATTTTCTGCAACTTCCATTTTTATTCAAGTTACTTTTCAATTAAACTTCTTTTTTTATTTAATTTCCAAATAGATCGTTAAGGTATAGTGGTTTATTGAATGAACTTCCAATTTTAATTTTCTGCAACTTCTATTTTTATTTCTATTCAACTTCTTTTTTTATTTAAGTTTCATTTCTATTCAACTTCCTTTTTTATTTAATTTCCAAATAGATCGTTAAGGTATAGTGGTTTCTGGATTGAACTTCCATTTTTAATTTTATGCAACTTTCACTTTTATTTTTATTCAACTTCCGTTTTTATTCAATTTACTTTTTTTTTATTAAACTTCCTTTTTTATTTAATTTGCAAACAGATCGTTAAGGTATAGTGGTTTCTTGAATGAACTTTCATTTTTAATTTTCTACAACTTCCATTTTTATTTTTATTACACTTCCATTTTTATTCAAGTTATTTTTCTATTCAACTTCATTTTTTATTTAATTTCCAAATAGATCGTTAAGGCATAGTAGTTTCTTGAATGAATTTCCATTTTTAATTTTCTGCAAATTCCATTTTTATTCAAATTACTTTTCAATTCAACTTCCTTTTTTTATTTAATTTCCAAATAGATCCTTAAGGTATAGTGGTTTCTTGAATGAACTTCCAATTTTAATTTTCTGCAACTATCATTTTTATTTTTATCCGACTTCTTTTTTTATTCAAGTTTCTTTTCTATTCAACTTTTTTTTTTTATTTAATTTCTAAATAGATCGTTAAGGTATAGTGGTTTCTGGATTGAACTTCCATTTTTAATTTTATGCAACTTTCACTTTTCTTTTTATTCAACTTCCATTTTAATTCAATTTACTTTTCTATTAAACTTCCTTTTTTATTTAATTTCCAAATAGATCGTTAAGGTATTGTGGTTTCTTGAATGAACTTTCATTTTTAATTTTCTGCAACTTTCATTTTTATTTTTATTCAATTCCATTTTTATTGAATTTGCTTTTCTATTAAAGTTCCTTTTTTATTTAACAAACAAATAGATCGTTAAGGTATAGTGGTTTCATGAATCAACTTCCATTTTTAATATTATGCAACTTTCTTTTTTATTTTTATTCAACTAATATTTTTATTGAAGTTACTTTTTTATTAAACATCCTTTTTTATTTAATTTCCAAATAGATCGTTAATGTATAGTGGTTTCTTGAATGAACATCCATTTTTAATTTTCTGCCATTTCCATTTTTATTTCTATTCGACTTTTATTTTTATTCAAGTTATTTTTCTATTCAACTTCTTTTTTTATTTAATTTCCAAACAGATTGTTAAGGTATAGTATTTTCTTGAATGAAATTCCAATTTTAATTTTCTACAACTACCATTTTTATTTCTATTCAACTTCTTTTTTTATACAAGTTTCTTTTCTATTCAACTTCCTTTTTTATTTAATTTCCAAATATATCGTTAAGGTATAGTAGTTTCTTTAATGAACTTCCATTTTTAATATTCTGCAACTTCCATTTTTATTTTTAATCAACTTCCGTTTTTATTCAACTTATTTTTCTATTCAACTTCCTTTTTTATTTAATTTCCAAATTGATCGTTAAGGTATAGTGGTTTCTTGAATGAACTTCCATATTTAATTTTCTGCAACTTCCATTTTTATTTTTATTTAACTTCCTTTTTTATTCAACTTTCTTTTCTACTCAACTTCTTTTTTTATTTAATTTCCGAATAGATCATTAAGGTATTGTGGTTTCTGGATTGAACTTCTATTTTTAATTTTCTGCAACTTCCATTTTTATTTTTATTCAACTTCCATTTTTATTTTTATTCAACTTCCTTTTTTATTTTTATTCAACTTCTTTTTTTATTTTATTTCCAAATAGATCGTTAAGGTATAGTGGTTTCTTGAATGAACTTCCAATTTTTATTTTCTGCAACTTCCGTTTTTATTTTTATTCCATTTCCATTTTTATTCAAGTTATTTTTCTGTTCAACTTCCATTTTTATTTAATTTCCAAATTGATCGTTAAGTTATAGTGGTTTCTTGAATGAACTTCCATTTTTAATTTTCTGCAACTTCCATTTTTATTTTTATTCAACTTCCAATTTTATTCAAGTTATTTTTCTATTCAATTTTCATTTTTATTTTTATTCAACTTCCTTTTTTATTTAATTCCAAATAGATCGTTAAGGGATAGTGGTTTCTTGAATGAACTTCCATTTTTATTTTTATTCAACTTCCTTTTTTATTTAATTTCCAAATAGATCGTTAAGGTATAGTGGTTTCTTGAATGAACTTCCAATTTTGATTTTCTGCAACTTCCATTTTTATTTCTATTCAACTTCTATTTTTATTCAAGTTATTTTTCTATTCAACTTCCTTTTGTATTTAATTTCCAAATAGATCGTTAAGGTATAGTGGTTTTTTGAATGAACTTCCTATTTTAATTTTTTGCGGCTTCCATTTTTATTTCTATTCAACTTCTTTTTTTATTCAAGTTTCTTTTCTATTCAACTTCCTTTTTTATTTAATTTCCAAATAGATCGTTAAGGTATAGTGGTTTCTGGATTGAACTTCCATTTTTAATTTTATGCAACTTTCATTTTTATTTTTATTCAACTTCCATTTTTATTCAATTTACTTTTTTATTAAACTGCCTTTTTTATTTAATTTCCAAATAGATCGTTAAGTTATAGTGGTTTCTTGAATGAACTTCCATTTTCAATTTTCTGCAACTTCTATTTTTATTTTTATTTAACTTCCACTTTCATTCAAGTTTCTTTTCTACTCAACTTCCTTTTTTATTTAATTTCCAAATTGATCGTTAAGGTATAGTGGTTTCTGGATGGAACATCCATTTTTAATTTTATGCAACTTTCATTTCTATTTTTATTCAACTTCCATTTTTATTCAATTTACATTTCTATTAAACTTCCTTTTTTATTTAATTTCTGTAACGCCCTCAAAATTAACCCATTAAATATATCATTGACATGCATTAATTAAAGAAGACAATTAATTAATTCATTCGTCAGAGTATTACTAAATGAAGCATTACATGTAACATCGAATCAAACGCCCTACAGGCTTACATCTTTCCAAGCCAACACTTGGATTCAAAAATATGAGTTCTAATCTCAATACAAGAAAAGCCCTAGGCTTGAATGTTTACATGTACCAATAAATAACAACTAGTAACTAAAGGTAGTCTTCTTCAATCCAGAAGCCAAACCCTCCCAAGCTAAGTCTTTGGAGGTAGTTTATCACCTGAACCTGAAAATGATGTTCCCATAAAGGGTGAGCCACAGCCCAGTAGAAATATACTAAACCACATATAAGCAATGAATAAAGCAATAGCATTCAACAGATGGTCAACCAAAATAATCAATTACTTCATTTTACAGTCTTATGACACTATTGCCAAAGATACGTTTTACTTTCCAATTTTATCAACATGGCTCAGAACCTGGCCAAACTTACAACAGTGAATCACATATATAATATTCACATCCTTCCAATATCAACAGACAAATGAGACTCAAGCTCAAATCAAACACTTCATACTTCCAGATTGATACACATTTTAGTGCTGTATCAATAAAACACTTCTATATAAATAAGCACACATAAAAGTGATGCTAATGGAGTCCATCCCCTATCTCCTCCCAAACAAAATCCGGTTTAGAGGTCCATCCCCTATCTTCCCCTAAACCGTGGAGTACATCCCCTATCTCCTCCCACACACAAAACAATGTATGCAAATGCAATGCTCAATCAATACACGTATTTTCTGTATCAATGCCATAGTCAAAATTAATGACTTAACCAATGTGATTAGTTTCAGTTATTCCTAATCCACATGCAATGTCTACAACATTCACGACTATCCTCCACCGATAGCCCAAAAAAGTTATTTCTAAACTGAAAATAACTATGCCAACAGTTCAACAGACAAATGATACCAATTACCCAATTACGCCATTTAATCAATGAATTCCATGAGTTTAACCCTCTTTTCCCAATTCCATGATTTACTTATACAAATTAATTCAGTAATACAACTAGGGTTTTTCCCAAAATTTACCACAATATTCCCAACATATCAAAATACCAAAACTTAGGACAAAACCTATAAAATGGAGTAGGAAATCCCTACCTCAAAGAAAACAACCCAAATGATGAAGACAGAGATGAGTGCCCAAATTCCAATGTGCTCCAAATCACCAAATGTTCAGATTAGAATGAAGCCCAAGCCGCCCTCTATCTTTCTTACAAAGAACTTAGGATGGATTCACACTAGAAGTAGATGAACACCTAAAGAGAAGATGAGTTTTGAGGGAGAGAAGTCGGACCTAGGGTTTAGAACCAAAAAGAATAAGAAAAGACTGATCAAAACCCGCTGCTGAAAATATATACTGGACAGGCTCGCTCGAGCGAAGACTTGGTCGCTCGAGCGACCAGACACAGAGAAACTACGCTCGAGCCAAGGAAGCCTTGCTCGAGCCAACAACCCAAAAGCTCGCTCGAGCGAAAGAATGCTCGATCGAGCGAAGAACTCAAACCCTCAGGTCTGTAACCAGACACACGCTCGAGCGAAGGAACTATAGCTCGAGCGAAGGATGAACTAACTCGCTCGAGCCAAGAATGCAAGGCTACAGGTCCAAACCAGACGCAAACTCTCGCTCGAGCAACCAAACCCCGGCTCGAGCGAAGAACCAAAAACAACAGCTCGCTCGAGCGACAAACTCCTCGCTCGAGCGAAGAACCAAAATACTGGACAGCAACACTTGATTTCTAAACCCAACCAACCTGAAACGAACCTGCCCAACACATCCTATAATTCCAAATGAGAAAATAAAGGACAACAACAACCATTATAAAATGACAGAATCTACGGAACCTAAGTCCGGATACAATAATCAAATGGAAAAAGACCGGGGTCGCTATAACCTCCCCCCCTTCAAAGAATTTCGTCCCCGAAATTAAGTATAAGTTTTTGAAAACAAATTTTTGTTTGCAATGCATTAGTAAACATCTTGACCCAAAACTGGTCATTTCATCCCTTTATCAAGAGGCATCTCATATTAAATATATAACACAACATAAATCTCAATCTGTGTCATTATTATGCATTATTCCTTTCAATGTTAACAATTCCATATCATATTCAATCACATGATATATACAACCAATTCAACAATGTACTCAACAGATGCAATATTACACTAAACTTCTATAATGAAGCAAGTTTCAAGATACACCCATGTACCAATACAAACTCAATATTTCACAACTTAAGACATATGTAAAGCTCTTAAGTTCTACAATATTACAAAATCTAAATACAAGACTACAAATTAATAAACATGTCCGGGTATTTGTCGCGGACTTCCAATTCACGTTCCCAAGTGGCTTCCTCCACTCTGTGATATTTCCACAAAACTTTTACCAAAGGGATGGTCTTGCCTCGCAAAACTTGATCCCGCCTATCCAAGACCCGAACCGGTCTCTCCTCATACGAGACATCCACATCAACCACTAAATCGGTCCAATCCAACACATGTGATGGATCTGGCTCATACTTCCGAAGCATACTCACATGAAACACGTCATGTACTCCGGACAACTGCGGCGGCAAAGCTAAACGATATGCAGCCTCGCCAATCCTCTCAAGGATCTCAAACGGACCAATGAACCGAGGGGATAACTTCCCACTCTTCCCAAACCTCATCAAACCCCGTCTAGGTGATATTTTCAGAAAGACATGATCACCCACCTCAAACACCAAAGGTCTCCTCCTACGATCGGCATACGATTTCTGACGACTCTGTGCTGTAACAAGCCTCTTACGGATAAGCTCAACTTTCTCTGTCGTTTCCCTCACCAACTCCGGACCCAACAGAGGTGCATCACCCACCTCAGCCCAACAAACAGGAGATCTACACGGTCGGCCATACAAGGCCTCAAAAGGTGCCATACCGATACTAGACTGGAAACTGTTGTTGTAGGCAAACTCTACCAACGGCAAGTGCCTCTCCCACGATCCACTAAAGTCTAGAATGCAACCCCGAAGCATATCCTCAAGTATCTGAATAGTACGCTCGGACTGTCCGTCAGTCTGAGGATGATAAGCCGTGCTAAAAGTCAACTTAGTGCCTAAAGCACTCTGCAAACTCTGCCACAACCTGGCAGTAAAACGAGGATCTCTATCTGAGACGATCGTCACTGGAACCCCGTGTAACCTCACTATGTCCCGAATATACAAATCGGCAAGATGATCGATTGAATCTCTAACACGCATAGGAATAAAATGTGCCGACTTAGTCAACCGGTCCACAACTACCCAAATAGCATCACTACCCCGCTGAGCCCTCGGAAGACCCACAACGAAGTCCATAGTAACATGTTCCCACTTCCACTCGGCAATAGGCAAGGGTTGCAACAAACCCGCTGGCCTCTGATGTTCGGCCTTCACTTGCTGACAAGTAAGGCACTTAGATACGAAAGCTGCCACATCTCTCTTCATACCCCGCCACCAGAACTGGCGACCCAAATCCCGATACATCTTAGTGCCTCCCGGATGCACCACAAGGCGTGAATAGTGGAACTCTCGGAGTACTTCCTCTCGGCAAGACTCCGGCACAAACAGACGGTCTCGGTATCTCACACTGAGGTCGGGATACACCGTCAAACCTTTCTCAGCCTTTCCACCAGAAATCTTCTCACGGAGAGATTCTATCTCAACGTCACCTCTCTGAGCCTCTAACACTTGAGTCACAAGTGTAGGCTGAACAACAACAGAAAACAAGGCCGCAGCCTCAACGGATTCGCCCAAAAGTAAATCGAACTCCCCAAGTGCACCCAACATCTCCCATTCTCGGATGGCTATACTAGCTATGTCACCAACAGGTTTCCTGCTAAGGGCATCGGCCACCACATTGGCCTTTCCCGGATGATAATGCAATTCAAAGTCATAATCCTCTATAAACTCCATCCACCTCCTCTGTCTCAAGTTCAAGTCTTTCTGTGTAAACAAATATTTTAAACTCTTATGATCTGAGAACACCTCGAACCTCTCACCATAAAGATAATGCCTCCAAATCTTCAAGGCAAATATCACAACTGCTAACTCTAGATCATGTGTAGGGTAATTCTGCTCGTGAATTTTCAACTGACGTGAGCCATAGGCAACTACTTTCCCCTCTTGCATTAACACACAACCCAGACCCTCTCGTGAGGCGTCACAATAGACTGCATAACCCAACCCTCTCTCCGGAATAATCAAGACCGGAGCGGTGGTCAGTCTAACTTTCAACTCCTGGAACGACTTTTTACAAGTCTCACTCCATACAAATTTGACTCCCTTCTGAGTCAGTCTAGTCAACGGTGATGCTAACCTAGAGAAATCTTTCACAAACCGACGGTAATACCCAGCTAATCCCAGAAAACTGCGGATCTCAAATACACTCTTAGGCTGTGCCCAATCTTGCACTGCCTCAGTCTTGGATGTATCAACAGACACTCCTTCACCAGACACTACATGGCCTAAGAACTTGATCTCTTCCAGCCAGAACTCACACTTCCCAAACTTAGCATAAAGCTTATGGACTCTAAGTAACTCAAGCACCACTCTCAAGTGTTCCTTGTGCTTCTCCTCAGAAGGTGAATAGATAAGGATGTCGTCCACAAATACGACTACAAAACGATCTAAAAATTCCCGGAATATCCGGTTCATCAAATCCATAAAAACCGCCGGTGCATTGGTGAGCCCGAATGGCATCACCAGAAACTCATAATGGCCATACCGCGTACGGAATGCCGTCTTCGGAATATCCTCTTCCCTGACCCTCAACTGGTGGTAACCCGATCTCAAGTCTATCTTAGAGAAACAACGGGAACCCTTCAACTGGTCAAACAGGTCATCTATACGGGGCATAGGGTACTTATTCTTGACCGTAGCCCGATTTAACTTCCGGTAATCTATACAAAGTCTCAAAGCACCACCTTTCTTTTTAACAAAGAGGGCCGGTGCTCCCCACGGCGAAACACTAGGACGAATAAAACCCTTGTCTAGTAACTCCTGGAGCAGAATCTTCAACTCAACTAACTCGGCTGGGGCAAAACGATAAGGTGCCATGGAAATCGGCGCCGTGCCGGGCACTAGGTCAATAGAGAACTCAATCTCTCGATGCGGTGGCAAACCAACAAGATCCTCGGGAAAGACATCCGAGTACTCACAAACCACCCTTGGCAACACAATCTGAGTCTCATCATCCTCACTAATCGAAAGGTTAGCAAGTAGACCACTAAGCTCACTCCGTCCTCGTGGAACATACCCCGGTGGCAACACATCACCAACCCGGTCCCCCAGAAAATGAAAATACTCCCCGCTCACGGTACAACAAGTGACCCTCTGGCGGTAGCAATCAATAACTGCCCGGTATGACGATAACCAGTCCATACCCAAAATAACATCGAAACCCCTCATAGGCATAACTACAAAGGAAAATGGGATTCTATGATAATCAACCTCTATATCACAACCCCTAACACCTTGTTTCAAGATCAATTCACCCCCAAGAGGTGACACTACACAAATAGGAGATGCTAACTGTGCTAACTCCAACTCCAAAACAGATGCAAATGCAGCAGACACAAAGGAATGAGATGCACCCGTATCAATCAAAACATTAGCAACCGAGTTGCAAAACAAAAAGGTACCTCTCACAACTGATGGTGCTGGCACAAGATCCTGCGCGGTAACAGCATACACGCGCCCAGACGACCTCTGATCAACTTGCTCAACCCTTGGAGCATAAGATTGCTGCACCGACTGAGACGATGAAGCCCCCCCTGATTGGCCCTCGAGGCCTGACCCGACTGAGCTGGCTGCTGACCCTGAATCGGCCTCAAACCAGATGCACCAGATGTGCCACCCAACTGCGGGCAATACCTCTTCATATGCCCTGGCTGACCACACTGAAAACACGAGAGTGGCTGACCTCTACCCTGACTCTGGCTCTGAGATCGAGCCGAAGAAGGTGCTGCTCTCTGAACTCCTCCCCTCTGAGGACAAACTGGAGACTTGTGGCCCAGCTGGCCACACTTGAAACAGGTAATGTCTCCCTAACTGCCTTTCCCCGAACTAGCACTCGGTACAGGAAAAGTCGATCTCGAAAAGCTACCCTGAGACTGCTGGGGATTAAAACCCTTCTGTCTCCTACCATCATTCTGACCATCCTGACTCCTCTTGGAGCCCTTCTGCCCTTCCTCCTCCTCCTGCATCATGATCTCCATATGGGCTGCAGCATCAACCATACGCCCGTAATCCCGAATCATAGTTCCCCCAACTCTCAGCTTGAGGCCACGCCTCAACTTCTTCTCAAACTCAATACAGCGGCGTTCCTCAGACGCCACCAACTCAGGTGCAAACCTGGACAAACTAGTGAATGCAGCCTCAAATTCGGCCACTGAAGAACTCGCCTGCTTAAGCTGACAAAACTGGTCCCGCAGCTTCTCCCTGACTGCTGGAGATAAGAACTTCTCCTGGAAAACATTCACAAAAGCCTCCCACGTACCTCCTATACGCCCCTTAGTAAACTTCCACCACTGACCTGCATCCCCCTTCAACTGGAAAGATGCCAAGGTCACTTTCAACCCCTCGTCTTCGATGCCAAGCATCTCAAACGTCTTCGTTGTCTGTTCGAGCCACTCATCTGCCTTAAGCGGCTCTTTAGGATCACCCACAAATTCATCCGGATTAGACAGAAAGAACTCCCTCTTCAGAAAGGAAGATCCTACATCTGCAATACCAGCCTGAGCTTGATTCTCAGCTCGGAGAATGCCTACTGACTCTCTGAATGCCCCTGCTATCTCTCGGGCTAGAGCGCCCATAGCCTGCTGGCCTACTGGCTCGGCCACATTGGCCTGGCCAATTCCCTCTTGAACTGCCGGAATCTCCTCTGGCACAGGCACCTCCTGCCTACCCAGCCTACCACGCCTACCGCGTCCTCGTCCTCGTCCTGACATCCTAATAAAGGAAACAAAGACATTAGCACATTAATAAATGTGCCGAAGCTAAACACTCGCGTCCTAATGCAATGGACAACAATAATTCATTCCACGTAAGCACATAATCACATAAGCACCTACGAATTTCATTCCCTGATAATGATAGTCCCAATGCGTTACTATAGTTCCGGTTGGAAGCAGCAGTGATCAAGTGCCTTTCCAACAAGACTACTAGAAACTCAAGGGTCCAATCAACATCCTAGAAACTACATTCCATACTCACATAATCACATAAACATGTTATCACATAAGCATATAACATTACACTAAGTCTCTATCAAACGAGACGAACCCAATGTGATACTAATCACTTCCCACGTACCCAAAGTATTCAAACCCGGTACGCTCTGATACCAAGTTGTAACGCCCTCAAAATTAACCCATTAAATATATCATTGACATGCATTAATTAAAGAAGACAATTAATTAATTCATTCATCAGAGTATTACTAAATGAAGCATTACATGTAACATCGAATCAAACGCCCTACAGGCTTACATCTTTCCAAGCCAACACTTGGATTCAAAAATATGAGTTCTAATCTCAATACAAGAAAAGCCCTAGGCTTGAATGTTTACATGTACCAATAAATAACAACTAGTAACTAAAGGTAGTCTTCTTCAATCCAGAAGCCAAACCCTCCCAAGCTAAGTCTTTGGAGGTAGTTTATCACCTGAACCTGAAAATGATGTTCCCATAAAGGGTGAGCCACAGCCCAGTAGAAATATACTAAACCACATATAAGCAATGAATAAAGCAATAGCATTCAACAGATGGTCAACCAAAATAATCAATTACTTCATTTTACAGTCTTATGACACTATTGCCAAAGATACGTTTTACTTTCCAATTTTATCAACATGGCTCAGAACCTGGCCAAACTTACAACAGTGAATCACATATATAATATTCACATCCTTCCAATATCAACAGACAAATGAGACTCAAGCTCAAATCAAACACTTCATACTTCCAGATTGATACACATTTTAGTGCTGTATCAATAAAACACTTCTATATAAATAAGCACACATAAAAGTGATGCTAATGGAGTCCATCCCCTATCTCCTCCCAAACAAAATCCGGTTTAGAGGTCCATCCCCTATCTTCCCCTAAACCGTGGAGTACATCCCCTATCTCCTCCCACACACAAAACAATGTATGCAAATGCAATGCTCAATCAATACACGTATTTTCTGTATCAATGCCATAGTCAAAATTAATGACTTAACCAATGTGATTAGTTTCAGTTATTCCTAATCCACATGCAATGTCTACAACATTCACGACTATCCTCCACCGATAGCCCAAAACAGTTATTTCTAAACTGAAAATAACTATGCCAACAGTTCAATAGACAAATGATACCAATTACCCAATTACGCCATTTAATCAATGAATTCCATGAGTTTAACCCTCTTTTCCCAATTCCATGATTTACTTATACAAATTAATTCAGTAATACAACTAGGGTTTTTCCCAAAATTTACCACAGTATTCCCAACATATCAAAATACCAAAACTTAGGACAAAACCTATAAAATGGAGTAGGAAATCCCTACCTCAAAGAAAACAACCCAAATGATGAAGACAGAGATGAGTGCCCAAATTCCAATGTGCTCCAAATCACCAAATGTTCAGATTAGAATGAAGCCCAAGCCGCCCTCTATCTTTCTTACAAAGAACTTAGGATGGATTCACACTAGAAGTAGATGAACACCTAAAGAGAAGATGAGTTTTGAGGGAGAGAAGTCGGACCTAGGGTTTAGAACCAAAAAGAATAAGAAAAGACTGATCAAAACCCGCTGCTGAAAATATATACTGGACAGGCTCGCTCGAGCGAAGACTTGGTCACTCGAGCGACCAGACACAGAGAAACTACGCTCGAGCCAAGGAAGCCTTGCTCGAGCCAACAACCCAAAAGCTCGCTCGAGCGAAAGAATGCTCGATCGAGCGAAGAACTCAAACCCTCAGGTCTGTAACCAGACACACGCTCGAGCGAAGGAACTATAGCTCGAGCGAAGGATGAACTAACTCGCTCGAGCGAAGAAAAGCTCGCTCGAGCCAAGAATGCAAGGCTACAGGTCCAAACCAGACGCAAACTCTCGCTTGAGCAACCAAACCCCGGCTCGAGCGAAGAACCAAAAACAACAGCTCGCTCGAGCGACAAACTCCTCGCTCGAGCGAAGAACCAAAATACTGGACAGCAACACTTGATTTCTAAACCCAACCAACCTGAAACAAACCTGCCCAACACATCCTATAATTCCAAATGAGAAAATAAAGGACAACAACAACCATTATACAATGACAGAATCTACGGAACCTAAGTCCGGATACAATAATCAAATGGAAAAAGACCGGGGTCGCTATAATTTCCAAATAGATATTTAAGTTATAGTGGTTTCTTGAATGAACTTCCATTTTTGATTTTCTGCAACTTCCATTTTTATTTTTATTCGACTTCCATTTTTATTCAAGTTATTTTTCTATTCAACTTCCTTTTTTATTTAATTTTCAAATAGATCGTTAAGGTATAGTGTTTTCTTGAATGAACTTCCAATTTTAACTTTCTGCAACTTCCATTTTTATTCAAGTTACTTTTCAATTCAACTTCCTTTTTTATTTAACTTTCACATAGATCGTTAAGGTATAATGCTTTCTTGAATGAACTTCCTATTTTAATTTTTTGCAGCTTCCATTTTTATTTCTATTCAACTTCTTTTTTTATTCAAGTTTCTTTTCCATTCAACTTCCTTTTTTATTTAATTTCCAAATAAATCGTTAAGGTATAGTGGTTTCTGGATTGAACTTCCATTTCTAATTTTATGCAACTTACATTTTTATTTTTATTCAACTTCCATTTTTATTCAATTTACTTTTTTATTAAACTTCCTTTTTTATTTAATTTCCAAATAGATCGTTAAGGCATAGTGGTTTCTTGAATGAACTTCCATATTTAATTTTCTGCAACTTCCATTTTTATTTTTATTTAACTTCCTTTTTTATTCAAGTTTCTTTTCTACTCAACTTCTTTTTTTATTTAATTTCCGAATAGATCATTAAGGTATTGTGGTTTCTGGATTGAACTTCCATTTTTAATTTTCTGCAACTTCCATTTTTATTTTTATTCAACTTCCATTTTTATTTTTATTCAACTTCCATTTTTATTTTTATTCAATTTCCTTTTTTATTTTTATTCAACTTTTTTTTTTTATTTTATTTCCAAATAGATCGTTAAGGTATAGTGGTTTCTTGAATGAACTTCCAATTTTTATTTTCTGCAACTTCCGTTTTTATTTTTATTCCATTTCCATTTTTATTCAAGTTATTTTTCTGTTCAACTTCCATTTTTATTTAATTTCCAAATTGATCGTTAAGTTATAGTGGTTTCTTGAATGAACTTCCATTTTTAATTTTCTGCAACTTCCATTTTTATTTTTATTCAACTTCCAATTTTATTCAAGTTATTTTTCTATTCAATTTTCATTTTTATTTTTATTCAACTTCCTTTTTTATTTAATTCCAAATAGATCGTTAAGGGATAGTGGTTTCTTGAATGAACTTCCATTTTTATTTTTATTCAACTTCCTTTTTTGTTTAATTTCCAAATAGATCGTTAAGGTATAGTGGTTTCTTGAATGAACTTCCAATTTTAATTTTCTGCAACTTCCATTTTTATTTCTATTCAACTTCTATTTTTATTCAAGTTATTTTTCTATTCTACTTCCTTTTGTATTTAATTTCCAAATAGATCGTTAAGGTATAGTGTTTTTTTGAATGAACTTCCTATTTTAATTTTTTGCAGCTTCCATTTTTATTTCTATTCAACTTCTTTTCTTATTCAAGTTTCTTTTCTATTCAACTTCCTTTTTTATTTAATTTCCAAATAGATGGTTAAGGTATAGTGGTTTCTAGATTGAACTTCCATTTTTCATTTTATGCAACTTTCATTTTTATTTTTATTCAACTTCCATTTTTATTCAATTTACTTTTTTATTAAACTGCCTTTTTTATTTAATTTCCAAATAGATCGTTAAGTTATAGTGGTTTCTTGAATGAACTTCCATTTTTAATTTTCTGCAACTTCTATTTTTATTTTTATTTAACCTCCACTTTCATTCAAGTTTCTTTTCTACTCAACTTCCTTTTTTATTTAATTTCCAAAAAGATCGTTAAGGTATAGTGGTTTCTGGATGGAACATCCATTTTTAATTTTATGCAACTTTCATTTCTATTTTTATTCAACTTCCATTTTTATTCAATTTACATTTCTATTAAACTTCCTTTTTTATTTAATTTCCAAATAGATACT
Organism: Camellia sinensis; assembly: GCF_055761805.1. NCBI lineage: Eukaryota > Viridiplantae > Streptophyta > Magnoliopsida > Ericales > Theaceae > Camellia > Camellia sinensis. The sequence continues at coordinate 448,350 of NC_138962.1, read as the reverse complement.
TAAGTTATAGTGGTTTCTTGAATGAACTTCTATTTTTGATTTTCTGCAACTTCCATTTTTATTTTTATTCGACTTCCATTTTTATTCAAGTTATTTTTCTATTCAACTTCCTTTTTTATTTAATTTTCAAATAGATCGTTAAGGTATAGTGTTTTCTTGAATGAACTTCCAATTTTAACTTTCTGCAACTTCCATTTTTATTCAAGTTACTTTTCAATTCAACTTCCTTTTTTATTTAACTTTCACATAGATCGTTAAGGTATAATGCTTTCTTCAATGAACTTCCTATTTTAATTTTTTGCAGCTTCCATTTTTATTTCTATTCAACTTCTTTTTTTATTCAAGTTTCTTTTCCATTCAACTTCCTTTTTTATTTAATTTCCAAATAAATCGTTAAGGTATAGTGGTTTCTGGATTGAACTTCCATTTCTAATTTTATGCAACTTACATTTTTATTTTTATTCAACTTCCATTTTTATTCAATTTACTTTTTTATTAAACTTCCTTTTTTATTTAATTTCCAAATAGATCGTTAAGGTATAGTAGTTTCTTGAATGAACTTCCATATTTAATTTTCTGCAACTTCCATTTTTATTTTTATTTAACTTCCTTTTTTATTCAAGTTTTTTTTCTACTCAACTTCTTTTTTTATTTAATTTCCAAATAGATCATTAAGGTATTGTGGTTTCTGGATTGAACTTCCATTTTTAATTTTCTACAACTTCCATTTTTATTTTTAGTCAACTTCCATTTTTATTTTTATTCAACTTCCTTTTTTATTTTTAGTCAACTTCTTTTTTATTTTATTTCCAAATAGATCGTTAAGGTATAGTGGTTTCTTGAATGAACTTCCAATTTTTATTTTCTGCAACTTCCGTTTTTATTTTTATTCCATTTCCATTTTTATTCAAGTTATTTTTCTGTTCAACTTTCATTTTTATTTAATTTCCAAATTGATCGTTAAGTTATAGTGGTTTCTTGAATGAACTTCCATTTTTAATTTTCTGCAACTTCCATTTTTATTTTTATTCAACTTCCAATTTTATTCAAGTTATTTTTCTATTCAATTTTCATTTTTATTTTTATTCAACTTCCTTTTTTATTTAATTCCAAATAGATCGTTAAGGGATAGTGGTTTCTTGAATGAACTTCCATTTTTAATTTTCTGCAACTTCCGTTTTTATTTTTATTCAACTTCCTTTTTTATTTAATTTCCAAATAGATCGTGAAGGTATAGTGGTTTCTTGAATGAACTTCCAATTTTAATTTTCTGCAACTTCCATTTTTATTTCTATTCAACTTCTATTTTTATTCAAGTTATTTTTCTATTCTACTTCCTTTTGTATTTAATTTCCAAATAGATCGTTAAGGTATAGTGTTTTTTTGAATGAACTTCCTATTTTAATTTTTTGCAGCTTCCATTTTTATTTCTATTCAACTTCTTTTCTTATTCAAGTTTCTTTTCTATTCAACTTCCTTTTTTATTTAATTTCCAAATAGATGGTTAAGGTATAGTGGTTTCTGGATTGAACTTCCATTTTTCATTTTATGCAACTTTCATTTTTATTTTTATTCAACTTCCATTTTTATTCAATTTACTTGTTTACTAAACTGCCTTTTTTATTTAATTTCCAAATAGATCGTTAAGTTATAGTGGTTTCTTGAATGAACTTCCATTTTTAATTTTCTGCAACTTCTATTTTTATTTTTATTTAACTTCCTCTTTCATTCAAGTTTCTTTTCTACTCAACTTCCTTTTTTATTTAATTTCCAAATAGATCGTTAAGGTATAGTGGTTTCTGGATGGAACATCCATTTTTAATTTTATGCAACTTTCATTTTTATTTTTATTCAACTTCCATTTTTATTCAATTTACTTTTCTATTAAACTTCCTTTTTTATTTAATTTCCAAATAGATACTTAAGTTATAGTGGTTTCTTGAATGAACTTCCATTTTTGATTTTCTGCAACTTCCATTTTTATTTTTATTCGACTTCCATTTTTATTCAAGTTATTTTTCTATTCAACTTCCTTTTTTATTTAATTTTCAAATAGATCGTTAAGGTATAGTGTTTTCTTGAATGAACTTCCAATTTTAACTTTCTGCAACTTCCATTTTTATTCAAGTTACTTTTCAATTCAACTTCCTTTTTTATTTAACTTTCACATAGATCGTTAAGGTATAATGCTTTCTTGAATGAACTTCCTATTTTAATTTTTTGCAGCTTCCATTTTTATTTCTATTCAACTTCTTTTTTTATTCAAGTTTCTTTTCCATTCAACTTCCTTTTTTATTTAATTTCCAAATAAATCGTTAAGGTATAGTGGTTTCTGGATTGAACTTCCATTTCTAATTTTATGCAACTTACATTTTTATTTTTATTCAACTTCCATTTTTATTCAATTTACTTTTTTATTTAATTTCCAAATAGATCGTTAAGGTATAGTGGTTTCTTGAATGAACTTCCATATTTAATTTTCTGCAACTTCCATTTTTATTTTTATTTAACTTCCTTTTTTATTCAAGTTTCTTTTCTACTCAACTTCTTTTTTTATTTAATTTCCGAATAGATCATTAAGGTAAGACATGCATTTACATATAAACTAACCACACTCTTTTATTCATTAGAGTTTCGTTACATAAGTATTACATGTTAACATCAAAAACAAAATGCCCTACGGGCTTACAGCTTTCCAAGTTAACACTTGGTTACAACAAGAGTACTAACTCGTTTACACATTAAGCCCTTGGCTTGAAGTTACATGTAATACATCAAAAGTTAAGCGACAAAAGTATGTCCGCCACTAGCCTCCCAGCTATGTCCTTGGAGGTGGCATGCTTCCTGCACCTGAAAATGATATTCCCATATAGGGTGAGCCACAGCCCAGTAGAAATACACTAAACCAACCATGAACAATGCCTAAAATATTAGCAATTGATAGATGGTCAACACTGATACATCCACATAAATCACATATTTATGTCATACAACTTATGAGTCTAAGTTACCTTTCATTTTTCCTTTTTCAACAGATAAGCATGCTAGCTCTATCATCATTTCCACAGATATGTATAAAAACTATATCTCACATTCAGATAAGCATAAAAGCTATATCCACATTCTCAACAGATATGTATAACAACAATATCCCACATTCACAGATAAGCATATAAGCTGTATCCACACTTCACAAAGATAAGCATATGAGCTCTATCTTCACTTCTCTAGACAAGCATATGAGCTGTGTCTACGGAGTTCATCCCCTATCTTCTCCCAATACTTATCCGGTTTAGAGGTACATCCCCTATCTTCCCCTAAACCGCGGAGTACATCCCCTATCTCCTCCTCTACACATAACGTATATAAACACATTGGTTCTATATACAATCACCCAATACATATAGTTAATGTATTCTATCAACCGTCAAGTTCCATGACACATTTCATTGATTAGTTTCAGTTTACCTAATCATCATGCATTGTCTACAACAATCACGACTATCCTCCACCGATTGCCCAAAGCAGTTATTTCTAAACAGAAAATAAATGCACAAATGGATATTCAATCAACATTTCATTTCCTCATTTCTCACAATTAATTATCCCAATTAATTAAACAATGTAATTAGGCCATTTTCCATAATTACCATTTCAACCCTTAGGTCCCATTTCCATCAATGAATTAACATCTATTCCATTTTTTTCATGCAAACATGCATCTAGGTTTATTATGAATAAAACCCCAACTTTTGTAAAATTACACAAAAGCCCCAAACTTTCACAAAATTACCAAACCAAGCCCAACATCTCAAAATACCAAAATTTAAAGACAAAACCCATAGAGAGCAGTAGGATATCCCTACCTCAAATTCGGAGTCCCAAAGGAGAAGACGACAAAACCCAACGTGCTCCAAAACCCGAGATTTTCAGATTAAAATGAAGCCCTCGACGATCAACAACTTTTTTGTAAAGGCCAAAGGTGAGTAAATCACTCTTACTAGATCAAAACCTAGAGAGAAGGTAGAGTCTAGAGTGAGAGGCTCAACAATGGTGATTTTGGAAAAGTAAGAGAGAGAAGAGAAAGTAAAAAGTGATTTGAAAAGTCACAATTTCGGGACTTAAACCCAGTCGTCCACTCGAGCGTAAAACACCCCGCTCGAGCGTCACTCACAGACTCCCGCTCGAGCGTCCAAACTTCCGCTCGAGCGCCGGATGCACTCTCCCAGCATTTATACAGAACCAGGCCTCCGCTCGAGCTTCCAACTCTACGCTCGAGCGGCACTCAGACAACCCCGCTCGAGCGGCCAATACCACGCTCGAGCGTACAACGCTGCACAGGAAAATACTGAATGGGTGTAATCTCCGCTCGAGCGCCAAAACCCTCGCTCGAGCGTACTGGCCAAAACCTGGGCAACTAGTTTTGGTTTCTAAACTCAACCAACCTGTAACAAACCTGCCCAACACATCCTATAACTCAATATACAAAGTACAAAGGATGCAAACACGATAATAAACAACAACCAACATCCACGGACACATGTCCGGATCACTATACAACAAGGGTAAACCCGGGATCGCTATAACCTCCCCCCCTTAAAGAATTTCGCCCCCGAAATTAAGCACAAGTTTTCAAAAACAAGTTTTCCTTCATTTTAGACAATGTTACAATTTAACATTCAACAATTCGACCCATTACCGGTCATCCCATCCCTGTAACAAGAGACATATATAAACAACATATGTATTTTCAACATGCATCAACATTATGCACTATCTTTCCAATTTCAACAATATAATCAACATATATAGTGTCACATTCAACTTCCATATGAGGCAAGTCCCAAAACATACTCCCAATAACCAAAACATTTTCAATGTTTCACAACTTAAGACATATAAAAGCTCTTAAGTTCAACAAAATGCAAAATTTAAATACAAGATTACATATCAACAAACAAGTCCGGATATTTCTCTCGGACTTCCAACTCACGTTCCCAAGTGGCTTCCTCCACTCCGTGATGTTTCTACAAGACCTTCACCAAAGGAATGGTCTTGCCACGCAGGACCTGATCCCACCTATCCAAGACCCGAACCGGTCTCTCCTCATACGAGGCATCCTCATCTACCTCTAAATCAGACCAATCCAACACATGTGATGGATCTGGCTCATACTTCCGAAGCATACTCACATGAAACACGTCATGCACTCCGGACAACTGCGGTGGTAAGGCTAATCGATAAGCAACCTCACCAATCCTCTCAAGGATCTCAAAAGGACCAATAAACCGAGGGGATAACTTCCCACTCTTCCCAAACCTCAACAGGCCTCGTCTAGGTGATATCTTCAGAAAGACATGATCACCTACCTCAAACGCCAAAGGCCTCCTCCTACGGTCGGCATAACTCTTTCGTCGACTCTGGGCTGTAACAAGCCTCCTACGAATAAGCTCAACTTTCTCCGTCGTCTCCCTAACCAACTCCGGACCCAACAAAGGTGCATCACCCACCTCGGCCCAACAAACTGGAGACCTACACGGTCGGCCATACAAGGCCTCAAACGGTGCCATACCGATGCTAGACTAAAAACTGTTGTTGTAGGCAAACTCTACCAAGGGCAAGTGCCTCTCCCACGTCCCACTGAAATCCAGGACACAACCCCGAAGCATATCCTCAAGGATCTGAATAGTACGCTCGGACTGCCCGTCAGTCTGAGGATGATAAGCCGTACTAAAGGTCAACTTAGTGCCCAAGGCACTCTGCAAACTCTGCCACAACCTAGCAGTAAAACGAGGATCTCTATCGGAGACGATCGTTACTGGGACCCCGTGCAATCTCACTATGTCCTGAATATACAAGTCGGCAAGATGATCTACCGAATCTCTCACGCGCATAGGAATAAAGTGCGCCGACTTAGTCAACCGGTCTACAACCACCCAAATAGCATCACTACCTCGTTGAGTCCTCGGAAGACCTACAACGAAGTCCATAGTGACATGCTCCCACTTCCACTCGGCAATAGGCAAGGGTTGCAACAAACCCGTTGGCCTCTGATGCTCGGCCTTCACTTGCTGGCAAGTAAGGCACTTCGATACGAAAACAGCCACATCTCTCTTCATACCCTGCCACCAAAACTGGCGACCCAAATCCTGGTACATCTTAGTACCTCCCGGATGCACCGCAAGGCGCGAATGATGAAACTCTCGGAGTACCTCCTCACGGCAAGACTCTGGTACAAACAAACGGTCTCGGTATCTCACACTCAGGTCGGGATACACCGTCAAACCCTTCTCAACTTTCCCACTGGAGATCTTCTCTCGGAGGGATTCTACCTCAAGGTCACCTCTCTGTGCCTCTAACACTCTAATCACAAGTGTAGGCTGCGCAACAACAGAAAACAAGGCCGCAGCCTCAATAGATTCGCTGTAGACGCGCCCGCGTGGGCCTCGTGCTACGGTTCGGACTCTCGATTTGTGTCACGGTTCTTAATCTGAACCAAAGAGTCCAAATCTGGCAAATCGTTTTGAGAAACATATTTTTGAAAAAGTAGTGCCAAACATGGACTGCTTTGCCAGATACAGAGTCGCCACCTAAATATTTTAAAATGGGAGAATTTAGGAAACCCTGACTCGGTGCCGAAGGCCACGTGTCCGTCATCACCGGAGTTGTCTCGGCTCGGGAGCTTGGGTACGATCGGAGAAGGTCAGCTATGAGCACCCCCTTTCGCCCGGTCCGAAGACCGGCCTCTACTAACCGTGATATCTGATTTTGAAAACTTTATGTGTTCTTAACCCGGTTATTAGCCTAGAATTACTATGTTATGCGCACAACAAACAAGTATAGACCAAATCGCCTAATTTGGAAATAAACATTGCATATCCGTTCGGTTTGAAAATGCTTTGGAATTTGCTACTCGCAAGTAGGCTAAAATGCGGATTTCAACGAGTTTTTCCAACTCAAACAATCCAACCTTCACCCACAGGCATTCAAAACAATTTAACACATAAGCATCTAGCCACATGTTAAGCATGCTGTCATGGCAATATTCACACTCATGTGATATGCTGAAGCGGAAATACTTACATAGTACTCCGTGCCAAAACAAAGAACTTGTTAGCAAACATGCATGATCCAAGTCCATGTTAAGTGCCTAATGCATCGCATACAAAGCATTGCTAGAATAGGCTCGGCTATCCTCAACATGTCATGTGAAAATGCACAATTATCACGTATTCAGTTCGGAATTGAAGTACTGATGCAGTTAGCGTGATGTACCGAGCCTAATGCATGTAATACGAATGCATGGATGCACGCATGCATAGCATAAGGTATGTTAAATTAAACGTGCCCTAATCTACCATCATAAGCAGGTAAATAAAAGGGAAGAAAGACGTGAGGTTGGAAGACATACACACACTCACGCACACTTATTACAGGTTTACCCTCGCTCGGAGGGACTGAATAAATATTACAAATTAATTAACTACGCAAGCTAATTAATATTACAAATTAACTAATTTAATTAAAAAATTAAATAAATTAATTAAAGCAGGAAAACGCCTCGAGAAGCGTGCCGCCATGCGCAAGCTGCCCCTGTTTTCCTTCCTTTCCTCCTCTGGAGACTGTCAAAGCCTCAGGACTGATCCCTTGGACAGAGAGGATCACCACCGGCTGATTGAGATTGCCACCGGCAGTGTGGTATGGCCATCGACACAAAATTGAACCTGTCGGCAGAGAAAATTGTGCCGGTCGGCACATTACACTGCCGGTCGGCAGAGTATTCCTGCAGAACCTGCAACTCACAGCAACAGAGGGCAAAACAAAGCATGGTAGCACATTTCAAGGCATGTATGCACCAATCATGTCTCTTATCATTGTAATGACTCAAAGGGACATGTGCCTCGGTTCTCGGACCACCAATCACGCATTTCCATGCATGATGGCCCAAAGAACCAAGTATGCAACTTTGATTTCAAATGCAATGCAAATCAATCAAACAAACTCCCAATCCTTATCACCCAAATCAAGGGACAAGGAATGCATGTTGATGCAATGCAACCTAAGCATATTAGCTATCATGCAACATGAACAATGCAATGTAATCATGCAAAGCTTACAAGCAAACATGCAAATGGATGGCAAGATGGACTTATACATGAATTAGGCAACTCTAAAAAGGCCTAAAACAGTAGCCATAATGGCCAAAACAAGAAGCCAAAACACATGCACACATACACATGATGGAAGGCCTACACTTAAGCACAAAACAAACAACATTCAAGCACACTTGAAAGGGACAAACATGAACAATTAGCATGCGTTATAAGCCTTGAAATCATGCTGATACATGGTGCCAAACCAAGCAACAAATCAAGCTAAGCATGCACGAAATGGCCTAAGTGTTCAAAGCAAATCAATGAGGCATTGAACTACACTTAACATGACCAAACATGGCATGCAAAGAAGGACCAAAATCAGAGGTTTAGCATGTTAAAACAAAGCTAAAGGACTACTTAGATGGCATCTAAATGGCCCAAATACAAAGGCATACACCATGGCCAAAACATGGAGCATTGCAACACATGCTTTCAAAGCATTAAAGAGACATGCAAGGCAATCCAACAAGCATGGAAATGGGACTGAAATAGCATGTAGGATGATTCCAAATCATCAAAACAATGCAAAGATGGCATGCTACACATGCACATACTCAAGGCCAACAAGCCCAAATACAAAGGAGCTATATAATGCATGCAAAGATCGACCCAAACGATTATGGACAGAGCTAAAACATGGCAAAATAAGCACATAATCTTCACAAATGCAAGCCTAAAACATGCTCCAACAAAGGCTAACAACCTAGAACATGTTAAGGCACAAATAAGGCATTACATGGCAACTATGCTAAACATGCATGAAGTTCCAAAACCAACTTGAAATCATGTTATATCATGGATATATAAGCATGAAAAACAAACCAAATATGCTCAACACACACTCAAGCATAGGCTTCCTTAAGAGGCCAAAATATGTCCTTTTCAAGGACAACAAGGAGAGGGGGTGGCCCTCTCCTTCTTAGGACTTCAAAGCATCATTTTCACCACTGAAATCCCTCAAGATTTCAGTGGTGAAGAGACCTCAACACCAAAATCCCGGAGCTAGCACAAAATGGCTCAAAATGAGGCCTTTTGAGGCCTAAGGGTGGTCAACAACCCTCAAACAACAAAACACTCTTAATAAACAACAAAGAGGGCTTAAAAACAGAACTTTTTTATGTTATACAATAATCACAAAAACAGCTCTAAGACTAGTAGAAAATCAATGCAAAAATGGGGAAAAAAGGGACTAGTTTCTCACCCTTGTAGTCCTCTTCAAAAATGGTGCTCCAATGGCCTCCTTGAGCCTGAATCCAACACCAAAACTTCAAAACACACTCTTTAGAACCTCAGATCCAAGAGGAAGGTGAAACACTAGGTGTTTGTGTGCAATAGTGAGACACAAAACACCTAGTGTGCAAAATGAGAGGAAAAGAGAGATAGGTGAGTGTATCTAACCCTAACCCTAGGAAAAACCAAAGCTCTCCTCTGTCTTCTCTCCTCAAAAATGTCTAAAAGCCCTTTTTTTGCCTTAGAGAGAGCTTCTCTCTATATGCCTCTTGTAAAGCTTACAAGACAAGCTTTGCAAGAGGGAGATCCCTCCATACACGTGTATGAAGGGGAGAAAAAGCTATACAGCTGTCTAAAAATATCTGCAAAAGCAGATGAACAGCAATCGGCCGGCAAAAAATGCCATCTTGGCCAAAAAGAGTGCCGGTCGGCAACAAATAGTGCTGACCGGCAACAAAGAGTGCCGGCCGGCAAACTATATTGCCGGTGGCAGCAAAAACCAGTCGGTGGCATCTAGCCACTGCCGGTGATGGGTGGGGATGGTCTACAAGCCCCACTCTGCCTCTCAAAGGCAAGATGCAAGTGTTTGGTGCAAAACCAGACACTAAACGGTCGAGTTCGGGGATCCTGAGGCAAGGCGCGCGAGTCGAGACCTCCGGGAACTCCAAACAAACACAAACATGGAAGATCACCGTGTGTTCAAACAGTGACGTCCAAGTCTTGAGGACGGTCAAAAATGGGGTGTCTACATTCGCCCAGTAGCAAATCAAACTCGCCAAGTGCTCCCAACATCTCCCATTCCCGGATGGCTATACTAGCAACATCACAAATGGTCTTCCTACTAAGGGCATCGGCCACAACATTGGCCTTTCCCGGATGATAGTGCAACTCAAAATCATAATCCTCGATGAACTCCATCCACCTCCTCTGCCTCAAATTCAAGTCTCTCTGTGTAAACAGATACTTCAAACTCTTATGATCCGAGAATACCTCGAACCTCTCACCATAAAGGTAGTGCCTCCAGATTTTCAAGGCAAAAATCACTGCTGCTAACTCTAGGTCGTGTGTGGGGTAATTCTTCTCGTGTATTTTCAACTGACGTGAGCCATAAGCTACCACTTTCCCCTCTTGCATCAACACACAACCCAAACCCTCTCGTGAGGCATCACAATAAACCGCATAACCCAACCCTCTCTCCGGAATAATCAACACCGGAGCGGTGGTCAATCTAACTTTCAATTCTTGGAACGACTTTTCACAAGTCTCACTCCACACAAACTTGACTCCCTTCCGAGTCAGTCTAGTCAACGGTGACGCTAACCTGGAGAAATCTTTCACAAACCGACGGTAATACCCAGCTAATCCCAGAAAACTGCGGATTTCAAACACACTCTTAGGCTGTGCCCAATCTTGCACTGCCTCTACCTTGGATGTATCAACAGACACCCCTTCCCCGGATACCACGTGGCCTAAGAATTTGACTTCCCTCAGCCAGAACTCACACTTCCCAAACTTGGCATACAGCCTATGGGCTCTAAGCAACTCAAGCACCACTCTCAAGTGTGCCTCGTGCTCCTCCTCTGAAGACGAATAGATAAGGATATCGTCCACGAAAACAACCACAAATCGGTCTAAGAACTCCCAGAAAACCCGGTTCATCAAGTCCATAAAGACTGCCGGTGCATTGGTAAGCCCAAATGGCATCACCAGAAACTCATAATGGCCATACCGCGTACGGAATGCCGTCTTCGGAATATCCTCTTCTCTGACCCTCAACTGGTGGTAACCCGATCTCAAGTCTATCTTAGAGAAACAACGGGAACCCTTCAACTGGTCAAACAAATCATATATACGGGGCATAGGATACTTATTCTTAACCGTAGCCCGATTCAACTTCCGATAGTCAATACACAATCTCAAGGCACCATCTTTCTTTTTAACAAAGAGGGCCGGTGCTCCCCACGGTGAAACACTAGGGTGAACAAAACCCTTATCTAGCAATTCCTGGAGCTGAACTTTCAACTCAACCAACTCTGCTGGAGCAAAACGGTAAGGTGCCATAGAAATCGGCGTCGTACCGGGCACTAAATCAATAGAGAACTCTATCTCTCGGTGAGGTGGCAAACTAACAAGATCTTCGGGAAAAACATCCGAATACTCACAAACCACCCTCGGCAATACATGTTGGGTCTCACCACTCTCAAAGCTAGAAAGTAGACTACTAAGCTCACTTCGCCCTCGCGAATCATACCCCGGTGGCAAAACACTACCAACCCGGTCCCCCAAGAAATGGAACCACTCCCCGCTCAAGGTACATAACGTGACCCTCTGGTGGTAGCAATCAATAACAGCCCGGTATGACGATAACCAGTCCATACCCAAAATAACATCAAAACCCTTCATGGGCATGACAACAAACGGAAAAGGAAGCCTATAATCGGCGACCTCTATATCACATCCTCTAACACCCTGTTTCAGGATCAACTCACCACCCAAAGGCGATACCACACAAATAGGAGATGCTAACTGTGCTAACTCCAATTCCAAAACCGATGCAAATGCAGCAGATACAAAAGAATGAGATGCACCCGCGGTCTAGCTGGAGAAGAAGCAGCTTTCTGACCCACACCCTTCTGCGGGCAAACTGAAACCTTGTGACCCAGCTGGCCACACTTGTAACAAGTGAATTCCCCCTGACTGCCTCTCCCCGAGCCTACACTCGGCACTGGAAAGGTCGATCTAGAGACTGCACCCTGAGACTGCTGAGGGTTATAACCCTTCTGTCTCCTGCCATCACTCTGACTATCCTGGCTCCTCTTAGAGCCCTTCTGTTATTCCTCCTCCTCCTGCATCATAATCTCCATGTGAGCAGCAGCATCAACCAGGTGTCTATACTCTCGAATGTAAGACCCACCAACTCTCAACTTGAGGCCCCGCCTCAACTTCCGCTCAAACTCATAGCAACGGCGTTCCTCAGACGCCACCAGTTCCGGTGCAAACCTGGACAGACTGGTAAAAGTAGCCTCAAACTCGGCCACTGACAAGCCCTGCTGTTTAAGCCGGCTAAACTGATCCCTCAGCTTCTCCCTAGCTGCTGCAGACAAAAACCTCTCCTGAAAAGCATTTATAAACGCCTCCCAAGTACTGCCCACACGAGCCTTCTCGTACTTCCACCATTGACCCGCATCTCCCTTCAGCTGGAAGGATGCCAAGGTCACTTTCAGTGCTCCGTCCTCGATGCCAAGCATCTCGAACGTCTTACTCATCTGTTCTAACCACTCATCAGCCTTCAGTGGCTCCTTCGGATCCCCGACAAACTCGTCCGGATTAGACCGGAAGAACTCCCTCTTCAAGAAAGAAGGTCCTGTCTCAGCTGCCTGATTCCCAGCTCTAAGAATACCCAAAGCTCCCGCTATCTCTCTGGCCAAGGCACCCATAGCCTGCTGACCTACTGGCTCGGCCACAGTGGCTTGCCCAACTCCCTCCTGCACTGCCGGAATCTCACCCGGTAACGGTACTTCCTGCCTCGCAGGTCTATCACGCCTAGCACCTCTTCCTCGTCCTGACATCCTAATAAAGGCAACACAGAACGTTAGCACATTCATAAATGTGCCGAAACTAAACACTCACGTCCTAATGCATGGACAACTGTAATTCACTCCACATAAGCACATAAACACATAAGCACTTACGAATTTCATTTCCGGATAATGATAGTCCCGAGACGTTACTAGAGTTCCGGTTAGAAACAGCATTGATCAAGTGCTTTTCCAACAAGACTCCCAGAAACTCAAGGATCCAATCAACATCCCAAAAATTAAATCCCATACCCACATAGTCACATAAGCATGTTATCAATTAAGCACATAGCATATGATACTACATCTAAGTCTCTATCAAGCGAGACAAACCCATTGTGATACTAATCACTTCCCACGTACCCAAAGTATTCGAACCCGGTACGCTCTGATACCAAGTTGTAACGCCCTCAAAATAACAACAATAAACCCATCAGATAAGACATGCATTTACATATAAACTAACCACACTCTTTTATTCTTTAGAGTTCCGTTACATAAGTATTACATGTTAACATCAAAAACAAAATGCCCTACGGGCTTACAGCTTTCCAAGTTAACACTTGGTTACAACAAGAGTACTAACTCGTTTACACATTAAGCCCTTGGCTTGAAGTTACATGTAATACATCAAAAGTTAAGCGACAAAAGTATGTCCGCCACTAGTCTCCCAGCTATGTCCTTGGAGGTGGCATGCTTCCTGCACCTAAAAATGATATTCCCATATAGGGTGAGCCACAGCCCAGTAGAAATACACTAAACCAACCATGAACAATGCTTAAAATATTAGCAATTGATAGATGGTCAACACTGATACATCCACATAAATCACATATTTATGTCATACAACTTATGAGTCTAAGTTACCTTTCATTTTCCCTTTTTCAACAGATAAGCATGCTAGCTCTATCATCATTTCCACAGATATGTATAAAAACTATATCTCACATTCAGATAAGCATAAAAGCTATATCCACATTCTCAACAGATATGTATAACAACAATATCCCACATTCACAGATAAGCATATAAGCTGTATCCACACTTCACAAAGATAAGCATATGAGCTCTATCTTCACTTCTCTAGACAAGCATATGAGCTGTGTCTACGGAGTTCATCCCCTATCTTCTCCCAATACTTATCCAGTTTAGAGGTACATCCCCTATCTTCCCCTAAACCGCGGAGTACATCCCCTATCTCCTCCTCTACACATAACGTATATAAACACATTGGTTCTATATACAATCACCCAATACATACAGTTAATGTATTCTATCAACCGTCAAGTTCCATGACACATTTCATTGATTAGTTTCAGTTTACCTAATCATCATGCATTGTCTACAACAATCACGACTATCCTCCACCGATTGCCCAAAGCAGTTATTTCTAAACAGAAAATAAATGCACAAATGGATATTCAATCAACATTTCATTTCCTCATTTCTCACAATTAATTATCCCAATTAATTAAACAATGTAATTAGGCCATTTTCCATAATTACCATTTCAACCCTTAGGTCCCATTTCCATCAATGAATTAATATCTATTCCATTTTTTTCATGCCAAACATGCATCTAGGTTTATTATGAATAAAACCCCAACTTTTGTAAAATTACACAAAAGCCCCAAACTTTCACAAAATTACCAAACCAAGCCCAACATCTCAAAATACCAAAATTTAAAGACAAAACCCATAGAGAGGAGTAGGATATCCCTACCTCAAATTCAGAGTCCCAAAGGAGAAGACGACAAAACCCAACGTGCTCCAAAACTCGAGATTTTCAGATTAAAATGAAGCCCTCGATGATCAAAAACTTTTTTGTAAAGGCCAAAGGTGAGTAAATCACTCCTACTAGATCAAAACCTAGAGAGAAGGTAGAGTCTAGAGTGAGAGGCTCAACAATGGTGATTTTGGAAAAGTAAGAGAGAGAAGAGAAAGTAAAAAGTGATTTGAAAAGTCACAATTTCGGGACTTAAACCCAGTCGTCCGCTCGAGCGTAAAACACCCCGCTCGAGTGTCACTCACAGACTCCCGCTCGAGCGTCCAAACTTCCGCTCGAGCGCCGAATGCACTCTCCCAGCATTTATACAGAACCAGGCCTCCGCTCGAGCTTCCAACTCTACGCTCGAGCGTCACTCAGACAACCCCGCTCGAGCGGCCAATACCACGCTCGAGCGTACAACGCTGCACAGGAAAATACTGAATGGGTGTAATCTCCGCTCGAGCGCCAAAACCCTCGCTCGAGCGTACAAGCCAAAACTTGGGCAACTAGTTTTGGTTTCTAAACTCAACCAACCTGTAACAAACCTGCCCAACACATCCTATAACTCAATATACAAAGTACAAAGGATGCAAACACGATAATAAACAACAACCAACATCCACGGACACATGTCCGGATCACTATACAACAAGGGTAAACCCGGGATCGCTATAACTTCCATTTTTATTCAAGTCATTTTTCTATTCAACTTCCTTTTTTATTTAATTTCCAATTAGATCGTTATGGTATAGTGGTTTCTTGAATGAACTTCCATTTTTAATTTTCTAGAACTTCCATTTTTATTCAAGTTATTTTTCTATTCAACTTTCATCTTTAATTTTATTCAACTTCCATTTTTATTCAATTTACTGTTCTATTAAACTTCCTTTTTTATTTAATTTCCAAATAGATCGTTAAGGTATTGTGGTTTCTTGAAAGAACTTCCATTTTTAATTTTCTGCAACATCTGTTTTTATTTTTATTCCAATTCCATTTTTATTCAAGTTATTTTTCTATTCAACTTCCTTTTTTATTTAATTTCCAAATAGGTCGTTATAGTATAGTCGTTTCTTGAATGAACTTCCATTTTTAATTTTCTGCGACTTCCATTTTTATTTTTATTCAACTTCCATTTTTATTTTTATTCCACTTCCATTTTTATTCAATTTACTTTTCTATTAAACTTCATTTTTTATTTAATTTCCAAATAGATCGTTAACGTATTGTTGTCTCTTCAATAAACTTCAATTTTTAATTTTCTGCAACTTCCGTTTTTATTTTTATTCCACTTCCATTTTTATTCAAGTTATTTTTCTGTTCAACTTCCTTTTTTATTTAATTTCCAAACAGATCGTTAAGGTATAGTGGTTTCTTGAATGAACTTCCAATTTTAATTTTCTGCAACTTCCATTTTTATTTCTATTCAACTTCCTTTTTTTTATTTTTAATTTCCAAATAGATCGTTAAGGTATAGTGGTTTTTGGATTGAACTTCCAATTTTAATTTTATGCAACTTTCATTTTTATTTCATTCAACTTCCATTTTTATTCAATTTAGTTTTCTATTAAACTTCCCCATTTATTTAATTTCCAAATAGATCATTAAGGTATGGTGGTTTCTTCAATGAATTTTCATTTTTAATTTTCTGCAACTTCTACTTTTATTTTTAATTAACTTCAATTTTTCTTCAAGTAACATTTCTATTCAACTTCCTTTTTTATTTAATTTCCAAATAGGTCGTTAACGTATAGAGGTTTCTTGAATGAACTTCTATTTTTAATTTTATGCTACTTTCAATTTTATTTTTATTCAACTTCCACTTTTATTCAATTTACTTTTTTATTAAACTGCCTTTTTTCTTTAATTTCCAAATAGATCGTTAAGGTATAGTGATTTTTTGAATGAACTTCCATTTTTAATTTTCTGCAACTTCTATTTTTATTTTTATTTAACTTCCTTTTTCATTCAAGTTTCTTTTCTACTCAACTTCCTTTTTTATTTAATTTCCAAATAGATCGTTAAGGTATAGTGGCTTCTTCAATGAACTTCCAATTTTAATTTTCTGCAACTTCCATTTTTATTTCTATACAACTTCTTTTTTTATTGAAGTTTCTTTTCTATTCAACTTCCTTTTTTATTTAATTTCTAAATAGATCGTTAAGGTATAGTGGTTTCTGGATTGAACTTCCATTTTTAATTTTATGCAAGTTTCACTTTTATTTTTATTGAACTTCCATTTTTATTCAATTTACTTTTCTATTAGACTTCCTTTTTTATTTAATTTCCAAATAGATCGTTAAGGGATATTGGTTTCTTGAATGAACTTCCATTTTTAATTTTCTGCAAATTTCATTTCTATTTTTATTCAACTTTCATTTTTATTCTAGTTATTTTTCTATTCAACTTCTTTTTTATTTAATTTCCAAATAGATCGTTAAGGTATAGTGGTTTTTTGAATGAATTTCCATTTTTAATTTTCTGCAACTTCCATTTTTATTCAAGTTACTTTTCAATTGAACTTCTTTTTTTATTTAATTTCCAAATAGATCGTTAAGGTATAGTGGTTTCCTGAATGAACTTCCAATTTTAATTTTCTGCAACTTCCATTTTTATTTCTATTCAACTTCTTTTTTTATTCAAGTTTCTTTTCTATTCAACTTCCTTTTTTATTTAATTTCTAAATAGATCGTTAAAGTATAGTGGTTTCTAGATTGAACTTCCATTTTTATTTTTATGCAACTTTCATTTTTATTTTTATTCAACTTCCATTTTTATTCAATTTACTTTTCTATTAAACTTCCTTTTTTATTTAATTTTCTAATAGATCGTTAAGGTATAGTGGTTTCTTGAATGAACTTCCAATTTTAATTTTCTGCACCTTCCAGTTTTATTCAAGTTACTTTTCAATTCAACTTCATTTTTTATTTAATTTTCAAACAGATCGTTAAGGTATAGTGGTTTATTCAATGAACTTCCAATTTTAATTTTCTTCAACTTCCATTTTTATTTCTATTCAACTTCTTTTTTTATTCAAGTTTATTTTCTATTCAACTTCCTTTTTTATTTAATTTCTAAATAGATCGTTAAGGTATATTGGTTTCTGCATTGAACTTCCATTTTTAATTTTATGCAACTTTCACTTTTATTTTTATTGAACTTCCATTTTTATTCAATTTACTTTTCTATTAAACTTCCTTTTTTTATTTAATTTCGAAATAGATCGTTAAGGGATATTGGTTTCTTGAATGCACTTCCATTTTTAATTTTCTGCAAATTTCATTTATATTTTTATTCAAGTTATTTTTCTATTCAACTTCTTTTTTATTTAATTTCCAAATAGATCATTAAGGTTTTGTGGTTTCTGGATTGAACTTCCATTTTTATTTTTATTTAACTTCCTTCTTTATTCAAGTTTCTTTTCTATTCAACTTCCTTTTTTATTTAATTTCCAAATAGATCGTTAAGGTATAGTGTTTTCTGGATTGAACTTCCATTTTTAATTTTCTGCAACTTCCATTTTTATTTTTATCCAACTTCCATTTTTGTTCAATTTACTTATCTATTAAACTTCCTTTTTTATTTTATTTCCAAATAGATCGTTAAAGTTATAGCGATCCCAGTTTCCCTTTTCTTTACTTGTTATATACAGACTTAGGTTCCGTGGAGCTGGTTGTTGAGAGTATGTTGTTTGCGCCCTTTAATCCTTATTTTGAGTCTTGGGTTGTGTTGGGATGATTTGGAGCAAGTTGGTTGAGCTTGGGAATCAAGTCTAGTTGCCCAGATTTTGGCTTGTACGCTCGAGCGGGGGTTTGGACTCTCGAGCGGGGAATACACCCATCCAGTATGTCCTGTGTAGTGTTGGCCGCTCGAGCGGGAAGTCGTGAGTTACGCTCGAGCGGGGAATTGGGCGCTCGAGCGGGGATCTGTCTGCAAAAACTTCTGGGAGTGTGCATTCACCGCTCGAGCGGGAGTTTGGCCACTCGAGCGGGAGTCTGTGAGTGGCGCTCGAGCGGGGGTTTCCACGCTCGAGCGGGGCGACTGGTATAAAAATCCGAGATCCGACTTTCTGGGTCATTTTTCATCTCCTTTTTTATTTTAAAACCCTAGAACCGTCTTCTCCCTCTCCCTACACACCTTCTCTCTTAGGTTTGATCTACTTGGAGTGTATTTCTACCCTAAGTCCTTTGTTAAAAGGATAGAGTGGGTCGAGGGCTTCCGTTTAATCTGAACAATCTTGGGTTTGGAGCACTTTGGTTTTCGTCATCTTCTCCATTCGAGTTCTTCGCTTCAAGGTAGGGATTTCCTACTCCATTTTATAGGTTTTGTTCTAAGTTTTGGTATTTTGATATGTTGGGAATACTTTGGTAAGTTTTGGAAAAAAAACCCTAGTTGTATTATTAAATTAATTTGTATAATTAATTCGTGGAATTGGGAAAAGATGGTTAAATTCATGAAATTGGGAAATTTATTGATTAAACGGTGTAGTTGGATAATTTAAATCACTCGCCTATTGAATTGTTGTTATATTTATTTCCAAATCTAGAAATAACTGTTTTGGGCTATCGGTGGAGGATAGTCGTGATTATTGTAGACATTGCATGTGGATTAGGGATAACTGAAACTAATCACATTGGTTGAGTCGTTCATTTTGACTGCTGAATTAATATAGACATTATGTGTATTAATTTTGTTATATGTTATGTGTTTACATACATTGTTTTGTGTGGGAGGAGATAGGGGATGTACTCCACGGTTTAGGGGAAGATAGGGGATGGACCTCTAAACCGGATTTTGTTTGGGAGGAGATAGGGGATGGACTCCATTAGCATCACTTTTATGTGTGCTTATTTATATAGAAGTGTTTTATTTGATACAGCACTACAATGTGTATCAATCTGGAAGTATGAAGTGTTTTGAGTTGAGCTTGAGTCTCATTTGTTTGTTGACATTGGAAGAATGTGAATATGATATATATATATATATATATATATATATATAATTCACTATTGTAAGTTTGGCCAGGTTCTGAGCCATATTGATAATGTTGGAAAGTGAAACGTGTCGTTGACAATAGTGTCATGAGATTCGATAATGATGCAATTGATTATCTTGGTTAACCATCAATTGAATGCTATTGCTTTATTCAATGCTTATATTTGGTTTAGTATATTTCTACTGGGCTGTGGCTTACCCTATATGGGAACATCATTTTCAGGTTCAGGTGATAAGCTACCTCCAAGGACATAGCTTGGAAGGACTTGGATTTTGAAGATTATTTTTAGTTATTTGCTTTCATTAGTTAATACATGTAAACATACAAGCCTAGGGCTTTATTTGTATTTGAGTTAGAACTCATACTTTTGTGTCCAAGTGTTGGCTTGGAAAGATGTAAGCCTGTAGGGCATTTAATTTGATGTTACATGTAATGCTTTTGTTTAGTAAGACTCTGATAAATATTATAATGAACTGTTTCCTTCTTAAACATTGCATGTTGATGTTATATATATTTAATGGGTTTATTTTCGAGGACATTACAAAAGTATAGTGGTTTCTTGAATGAACTTCAATTTTAATTTTCTGCAACTTCCATTTTTATTTCTATTCAACCTCTTTTTTTATTCAAGTTTCTTTTCTATTTGACTTCCTTTTTTATTTAATTTCCAAATAGATTGTTAAGGTATAGTGGTTTTGGGATTGAACTTCCATTTTTAATTTTATGCAACTTTCACTTTTATTTATATTGAACTTCCATTTTTATTCAATTTACTTTTCTATTAAACTTCCTTTTTTATTTAATTTCCAAATAGATCGTTAAGGTATTGTGGTTTCTTGAATGAACTTTCAATTTTAATTTTCTGCAACTTCCATTTTTATTTCTATTCAACTTCTTTTTTTATTCAAGTTTCTTTTCTATTCAATTTCCTTTTTTATTTAATTTCCAAATAGATCGTTAAGGTATAGTGGTTTCTTTAATGAACTTCCATTTTTAATTTTCTGCAACTTTCACTTTTATTTTTATTGAACTTCCATTTTTATTCAATTTACTTTTCTATTAAACTTCCTTTTTTACTTAATTTCCAAATAGATCGTTAAGGTATAGTGGTTTCTTTAATGAACTTCCATTTTTAATTTTATGCAACTTCTATTTTTATTTGTATTCAACTTCTTTTTTTATTCCAGTTTCTTTTCTATTCAACTTCCTTTTTTATTTAATTTCCAAATAGATCGTTAAGGTATAGTGGTTTCTTTAATGAACTTCCATTTTAATTTTATGCACCTTCCATTTTTATTTTTATTCGACTTCCGTTTTTATTCAAGTTATTTTTCTATTCAACTTCCTTTTTTATTCAATTTTCAAATAGATCGTTAAGGTATAGTTGTTTCTTGAATGAACTTCCAATTTTAATTTTCTGCAACTTCTATTTTTATTTCTATGCAACTTCTTTTTTTATTCAAGTTTCTTTTCTATGCATCTTCCTTTTTTATTTAATTTCCAAATTGATAGTTAAGGTATAGTGGTTTCTTGAATATACTTCCATTTTTATACAAGTTATTTTTCTATTCAACTTCCTTTTTTACTTAATTTCCAAATAGATCGTTAAGGTATAGTGGTTTCTTGAATGAATTTCCACTTTTAATTTTCTGCAAATTCAAGTTTTATTCAAGTTTTTTTTTCTATTCAACTTACTTTTATATTTAATTTTTAAATAGATCGTTAAGGTATAGTGGTTTCTGGATTGAACTTCCATTTTTAATTTTATGCAACTTTCACTTTTGTTTTCATTCAACTATCATTTTTATTCAATTTACTTTTCTATTAAACTTCCTTTTTTATTTAATTTCCAAATAGATCGTTAAGATATACTGGTTTCTGGATTGAACTTCCATTTTTAATTTTATGCAACTTTCATTTTTATTTTCTTTCAACATCCATTTTTATTCAATTTACTTTTCTATTAAACTTCCTTTTTTATTTGATTTCCAAATAGATCGTTAAGGTATGGTGGTTTCTTGAATGAATTTTCATTTTTAATTTTCTGCAGCTTCCATTTTTATTTTTAATTAACTTCCCTTTTTCTTCAAGTTACTTTTCTATTCAACTTCCTTTTTTATTTAATTTCCAAATAGATCGTTAACGTATAGTGGTTTCTGAAATGAACTTCCATTTTAAATTTTATCCAACATTCATTTTTGTTTTTATTCAACTTCCATTTTTATTCAATTTACTTTTTTATTAAACTTCCTTTTTCATTTAATTTCCAAATAGATCGTTATGGTATAGTGGTTTCTGGATTGAACTTCCATTTTTAATTTTATGCAACTATCATTTTTATTTTCATTCAACATCCATTTTTATTCAATTTATTTTTCTATTAAACTTCCTTTTTTATTTCATTTCCAAATAGATCGTTAAGGTATGGTGGTTTCTTGAATGAATTTTCATTTTTAATTTTCTGCAACTTCCATTTTTATTTTTAATTAACTTCCATTTTTCTTCAAGTTAATTTTCTATTCAACTTCCTTTTTTATTTAATTTCCAAATAGATCGTTAACGTATAGTGGTTTCTGGAATGAACTTCCATTTTTAATTTTATGCAAGTCCGATTTTTATTTTTATTCAACTTCCATTTTTATTCAATTTACTTTTTTTATTAAACTTCCTTTTTTATTTAATTTCCAAATAGATCGTTAAGGTATTGTGGTTTCTTGAATGAACTTCCATTTTTATTTTTCTTCAACTTTCATTTCTATTTTTATTCAACTTCCATTTTTATTCAATTTACTTTTCTATTAAACCTCCTTTTTTATTTAATTTCCAAACAGATCCTTAAGGTATGGTTGTTTCTTGAATGAATTTTTATTTTTAATTTTCTGCAACATCAATTTTTATTTTAAATTAACTTTCAATTTTCTTCAAGGTACTTTTCTACTCAACTTCCTTTTTTATTTAATTTCCAAATAGATCTTTAACGTATAGTGGTTTCTGCAATGAACTCCCATTTTTAATTTTATGCAACTTCCATTTTTATTTTTATTCAACTTCCATTTTTATTCAATTTACTTTTCCATTAAACTTCGCTTTTTTATTTAATTTCCCAATAGGTCGTTATGGTATAGTGGTTTCTTGAATGAACTTCTATTTTTAATTTTCTGCAACTTCCATTTTTATTTCTACTCCACTTCTTTTTTTTTCAAGTTTCTTTTCTATTCAGCTTCCTTTTTTATTTAATTTCCAAATAGATTGTTAAGGTATAGTGGTTTCTGGATTGAACTTACATTTTTATTTTTATTCCACTTCCATTTTTATTCAAGTTATTTTTCTATTCAACTTCCTTTTTTATTTGATTTCCAAATAGGTCGTTAAGGTATAGTGCTTTCTTGAATGCTCTTCCAATTTTAATTTTATGCAACTTCCATTTTTATTTTAATTCAACTTTTTTTTTTATTCAAGTTTTTTTTCTATTCAACTTCCTTTTTTATTTAATTTCTAAATAGATCATTAAGGTATAGTGGTTTCTGGATTGAACGTCCATTTTTAATTTTATGCAACTTTCACTTTTATTTTTATTCAACTTCTATTTTTATTCAATTTACTTTTCTATTAAACTTCATTTTTTATATAATATCCAAATAGATCGTTAAGGTATAGTGGTTTTTTGAATGAACTTCAATTTTTAATTTTATGCAACTTCCAATTTTTTTTTTTTATTCTACTTCCATTTTTATTCAAGTTATTTTTCTACTCAACTTCTTTTTTTATTTAGTTTCCAAATAGATCATTAAGGTATAGTGGTTTCTTGAATGAACTTCCATTTTTAATTTTTTGCAACTTCCATTTTTAATTTTATTTAACTTCCTTTTTTATTCAAGTTTTTTATCTACTCAACTTCTTTTTTTATTTAATTTCCAAACAGATCGTTAAGGTATAGTGGTTTTTGGATTGTACTTCCATTTTTAATTTTATGCAACTCTCATTTTTATTTTCATTCAACTTCCATTTTTATTCAATTTAGTTTTCTATTAAACTTCCTTTTTTATTTAATTTCCAAATAGATCGTTAAGGTATGGTGGTTTCTTCAATGAATTTCCATTTTTAATTTTTTGCAACTTCCATTTTTATTTTTAATTAACTTCAATTTTTCTTCAAGTAACTTTTCTATTCAACTTCCTTTTTTATTTAATTTCCAAATAGATCGTTAACGTATAGAGGTTTCGTGAATGAACTTCCATTTTTAATTTTATGCTACATTCATTTTTATTTTTATTCAACTTCTATTTTTATTCAATTTACTTTTTTATTAAACTGCCTTTTTTATTTAATTTCCAAATAGATCGTTAAAGTATAGTGGTTTCCTGAATGAACATCCATTTTTAATTTTTTGCAACTTCTATTTTTATTTTTATTTAACTTCCTTTTTCATTCAAGCTTCTTTTCTACTCAACTTCCATTCTTATTTAATTTCCAAATAGATCGTTAAGGTATAGTGCTTTCTGGATTGAACTTTCATTTTTAATTTTATGCAACTTCCATTTTTATTTTTATTCAATTTACTTTTCTATTAAACTTCCTTTTTTTTTTAATTTCCAAATAGATCGTTAAGGTATAGTGGTTTCTTGAATAAACTTCCAATTTTAATTTTCTGCAACTTCCACTTTTATTTTTATTCAACTACTTTTTTATTCAAGTTTCTTTTCTATTCAACTTTCTTTTTTATTTAATTTCTAAATAGATTGTTAAGGTATAGTGGTTTCTGGATTGAACTTCCATTTTTAATTTTATGCAACTTTCATTTTTATTTTTATTCAACTTCCATTTTTATTCAATTTAGTTTTCTATTAAACTTCCTTTTTTTTTTAATTTCCAAATACATCATTAAGGTATAGTGGTTTCTTGAATGAACTTCCATTTTTAATTTTCTACAACTTCCATTTTTATTTTTATTCGACTTCCATTTTTATTCAAGTTATTTTTCTATTCAACATCCTTTTTTATTTAATTTCTAAATAGATCGTTAAGGTATAGTGGTTTCTAGATTGAACTTCCATTTTTAATTTTATGCAACTTTCACTTTTATTTTTATTGAACTTCCATTTTTATTCAATTTACTTTTCTATTAAACTTTCTTTTTTATTTAATTTCCAATTAGATCCTTAAGGGATATTGGTTTCTTAAATGAACTTCCATTTTTAATTTTCTGCAACTTTCATTTTTATTTTTATTCAAGTTCCATTTATATTCAATTTACTTTTCTATTAAACTTCCTTTTTTGTTTAATTTCCAAACAGATCGTTAAGGTATAGTGGTTTCTTGAATGAACTTCCATTTTTAATTTTCTGCAACTTCCATTTTTATTTCTATTCAACTTCTTTTTTTATTCAAGTTTCTTTCTTATTCAACTTCCTGTTTTTTTTTAATTTCCAAATAGATTGTGAAGGTATAGTGGTTTCTGGATTGAACTTCCATTTTTAATTTTCCGCAACTTTCACTTTTATTTTTATTCAACTTCCATTTTTATTCAATTTACTTTTCTATTAAACTTCCTTTTTTATTTAATTTCCAAATAGATCGTGAAGATATTGTGGTTTCTTGAGTGAACTTTAATTTTTAATTTTCTGCAACTTTAATTTTTATTTTTATTCGACTTTCATTTTTATTCAAGTTATTTTTCTATTCAACTTCCTTTTTTATTTAATTTCCAAATAGTTCTTTAAGGTATATTGGTTTTGGATTGAACTTCCTTTTTAATTTTATGCAACTTTCATTTTTATTTTTATTCAACTTCCATTTTTATTCAATTTACTTTTCTATTAAACTCCTTTTTTTATTTAATTTCCAAATAGATCGTTAAGGTATAGTGGTTTCTTGAATGAACTTCCATTTTTAATTTTCTAAAACTTCCATTTTTATTTTTATTCGACTTCCATTTTTATTCATGTTATTTTTCTATTCAACTTCCTTTTTTATTTAATTTCCAAATAGATCGTACAGGTATAGTGGTTTCTTGAATGAACTTTCATTTTTAATTTTCTGCAACTTCCATTTTTATTTTTATTTAACCTCCTTTTTCAATCTAGTTTCTTTTCTACTGAACTTCCTTTTTTATTTAATTTCGAAATAGATCGTTAAGGTATAGTGGTTTATGGATTGAACTTCCATTTTTAACTTTATGCAACTTTAATTTTTACTTTTATTCAACTTCCATTTTTATTGAATTTACTTTTCTATAAACCTTCCTTTTTTTTTTAATTTCCAAATAGATCGTTAAGGTATAGTGGTTCTTGAATGAACTTCCATTTCTAATTTTCTGCAACTTTCATTATTATTCAAGTAATTTTTCTATTCAACTTCCTTTTTTATTTAATTACCAAATAGATCGTTAAGGTATAGTGGTTTTTTTAATGAACTTCCATTTTTAAATTTCTGCAACTTCCTTTTTCGTTCTGGTTTCTTTTCTACTCAACTCCCTTTTTTATTTAATTTCCAAATAGATCGTTAAGGTATACTGGTTTCTTTAATGAACTTCCATTTTTAAATTTCTGCAACTTCCGTTTTCGTTCAGGTTTCTTTTCTACTCAACTTCCTTTTTTCTTTAATTTCCAAATAGATCGTTAAGGTACAGTGGTTTCTTGAATGAACTTCCATTTTTAATTTTCTGCAACTTCCATTTTTATTTTTATTCGACTTCCATTTTTATTCAAGTTATTTTTCTATTCAACTTCCTTTTTTATTTAATTTTCAAATAGATCGTTAAGGTATAGTGGTTTCTTGAATGAACTTCCTATTTTAATTTTCTGCAACTTCCATTTTTATTCAAGTTACTTTTCAATTTAACTTCCTTTTTTATTTAATTTTCAAATAGATCGTTAAGGTATAGTGGTTTCTTGAATGAACTTCCAATTTTAATTTTCTGCAACTTCCATTTTTATTTCTATACAACTTCTTTTTTTATCCAAAGTTTCTTTTCTATTCAACTTCCTTTTTTATTTAATTTCTAAATAGATCGTTAAGGTATAGTGGTTTCTACATTGAACTTCCATTTTTAATTTTATGCAACTTTCACTTTTATTTTTATTGAACTTTCATTTTTATTCAATTTACTTTTCTATTAAACTTTCTTTTTTATTTAATTTCCAAATAGATCCTTAAGGGATATTGGTTTCTTGAATGAACTTCCATTTTTAATTTTCTGCAACTTTCATTTTTATTTTTATTCAAGTTCCATTTTTATTCAATTTTCTTTTCTATTAAACTTCCTTTTTTGTTTAATTCCCAAACAGATCGTTAAGGTATAGTGGTTTCTTGAATGAACTTCCATTTTTAATTTTCTGCAACTTCCATTTTTATTTCTATTCAACTTCTTTTTTTATTCAAGTTTCTTTCTTATTCAACTTCCTGTTTTTTTTAATTTCCAAATAGATTGTGAAGGTATAGTGGTTTCTGGATTGAACTTCCATTTTTAATTTTGCGCAACTTTCACTTTTATTTTTATTCAACTTCCATTTTTATTCAATTTACTTTTCTATTAAACTTTCTTTTTTATTTAATTTCCAAATAGATCGTGAAGATATTGTGGTTTCTTGAGTGAACTTTAATTTTTAATTTTCTAAAACTTCCATTTTTATTTTTATTCGACTTCCATTTTTATTCATGTTATTTTTCTATTCAACTTCCTTTTTTATTTAATTTCCAAATAGATCGTAAAGGTATAGTGGTTTCCTGAATGAACTTCCATTTTTAATTTTCTGCAACTTCCATTTTTATTTTTATTTAACCTCCTTTTTCAATCTAGTTTCTTTTCTACTCAACTTCCTTTTTTATTTAATTTCGAAATAGATCGTTAAGGTATAGTGGTTTATGGATTGAACTTCCATTTTTAACTTTATGCAACTTTAATTTTTATTTTTATTCAACTTCCATTTTTATTGAATTTACTTTTCTATAAACCTTCCTTTTTTATTTAATTTCCAAATAGATCGTTAAGGTATAGTGGTTCTTGAATGAACTTCCATTTTTAATTTTCTGCAACTTTCATTATTATTCAAGTAATTTTTCTATTCAACTTCCTTTTTTATTTAATTACCAAATAGATCGTTAAGGTATAGTGGTTTCTTTAATGAACTTCCATTTTTAAATTTCTGCAACTTCCTTTTTCGTTCTGGTTTCTTTTCTACTCAACTCCCTTTTTTATTTAATTTCCAAATAGATCGTTAAGGTATAGTGGTTTCTTTAATGAACTTCCATTTTCAAATTTCTGCAACTTCCCTTTTCGTTCAGGTTTCTTTTCTACTCAACTTCCTTTTTTATTTAATTTCCAAATACATCGTTAAGGTATAGTGGTTTCTTGAATGAACTTCCATTTTTAATTTTCTGCAACTTCCATTTTTATTTTTATTCGACTTCCATTTTTATTCAAGTTATTTTTCTATTCAACTTCCTTTTTTATTTCATTTTCAAATAGATTGTTAAGGTATAGTGGTTTCTTGAATGAACTTCCAATTTTAATTTTCTGCAACTTCTATTTTTATTCAAGTTACTTTTCAATTCAACTTCCTTTTTTATTTAATTTTCAAATAGATCGTTAAGGTATAGTGGTTTCTTGAATGAACTTCCAATTTTAATTTTCTGCAACTTCCATTTTTGTTTCTATACAACTTCTTTTTTTATCCAAGTTTCTTTTCTATTCAACTTCCTTTTTTATTTAATTTCTAAATAGATCGTTAAGGTATAGTGGTTTCTAGATTGAACTTCCATTTTTAATTTTATGCAACTTTCACTTTTATTTTTATTGAACTTTCATTTTTATTCAATTTACTTTTTTATTAAACTTTCTTTTTTATTTAATTTCCAAATAGATCGTGAAGATATTGTGGTTTCTTGAGTGAACTTTAATTTTTAATTTTATGCAACTTTCATTTTTATTTTTATTCGACTTTCATTTTTATTCAAGTTATTTTTCTATTCAACTTCCTTTTTTATTTAATTTCCAAATAGTTCGTTAAGGTATATTGGTTTTGGATTGAACTTCCTTTTTAATTTTATGCAACTTTCATTTTTATTTTTATTCAACTTCCATTTTTATTCAATTTACTTTTCAATTAAACTCCCTTTTTTATTTAATTTCCAAATAGATCGTTAAGGTATAGTGGTTTCTTGAATGAACTTCCATTTTTAATTTTCTAAAACTTTCATTTTTATTTTTATTCGACTTCCATTTTTATTCATGTTATTTTTCTATTCAACTTCCTTTTTTATTTAATTTCCAAATAGATCGTAAAGGTATAGTGGTTTCTTGAATGAACTTCCATTTTTAATTTTCTGCAACTTCCATTTTTATTTTTATTTATCCTCCTTTTTCAATCTAGTTTCTTTTCTACTCAACTTCCTTTTTTATTTAATTTCGAAATAGATCGTTAAGGTATAGTGGTTTATGGATTGAACTTCCATTTTTAACTTTATGCAACTTTAATTTTTATTTTTATTCAACTTCCATTTTTATTGAATTTACTTTTCTATAAACCTTCCTTTTTTATTTAATTTCCAAATAGATCGTTAAGGTATAGTGGTTCTTGAATGAACTTCCATTTTTAATTTTCTGCAACTTTCATTATTATTCAAGTAATTTTTCTATTCAACTTCCTTTTTTATTTAATTATCAAATAGATCGTTAAGGTATAGTGGTTTCTTTAATGAACTTCCATTTTTAAATTTCTGCAACTTCCATTTTCGTTCTAGTGGTTCTTGAATGAACTTCCATTTTTAATTTTCTGCAACTTTCATTATTATTCAAGTAATTTTTCTATTCAACTTCCTTTTTTATTTAATTATCAAATAGATCGTTAAGGTATAGTGGTTTCTTTAATGAACTTCCATTTTTAAATTTCTGCAACTTCCATTTTCGTTCTAGTTTCTTTTCTACTCAACTCCCTTTTTTATTTAATTTCCAAATAGATCGTTAAGGTATAGTGGTTTCTTTAATGAACTTCCATTTTCAAATTTCTGCAACTTCCGTTTTCGTTCAGGTTTCTTTTCTACTCAACTTCCTTTTTTATTTAATTTCCAAATAGATCGTTAAGGTATAGTGGTTTCTTGAACGAACTTCCATTTTTAATTTTCTGCAACTTCCATTTTTATTTTTATTCGACTTCCATTTTTATTCAAATTATTTTTCTATTCAACTTCCTTTTTTATTTCATTTTCAAATAGATCGTTAAGGTATAGTGGTTTCTTGAATGAACTTCCAATTTTAATTTTCTGCAACTTCTATTTTTATTCAAGTTACTTTTCAATTCAACTTCCTTTTTTATTTAATTTTCAAATAGATCGTTAAGGTATAGCGGTTTCTTGAATGAACTTCCAGTTTTAATTTTCTGCAACTTCCATTTTTGTTTCTATACAACTTCTTTTTTTATCCAAGTTTCTTTTCTATTCAACTTCCTTTTTTATTTAATTTCTAAATAGATCGTTAAGGTATAGTGGTTTCTAGATTGAACTGCCATTTTTAATTTTATGCAACTTTCACTTTTATTTTTATTGAACTTTCATTTTTATTCAATTTACTTTTCTATTAAACTTTCTTTTTTATTTAATTTCCAAATAGATCGTGAAGATATTGTGGTTTCTTGAGTGAACTTTAATTTTTAATTTTATGCAACTTTCATTTTTATTTTTATTCGACTTTCATTTTCATTCAAGTTATTTTTCTATTCAACTTCTTTTTTTATTTAATTTCCAAATAGTTCGTTAAGGTATATTGGTTTTGGATTGAACTTCCTTTTTAATTTTATGCAACTTTCATTTTTATTTTTATTCATCTTCCATTTTTATTCAATTTACTTTTCTATTAAACTCCCTTTTTTATTTAATTTCCAAATAGATCGTTAAGGTATAGTGGTTTCTTGAATGAACTTCCATTTTTAATTTTCTAAAACTTCCATTTTTATTTTTATTCGACTTCCATTTTTATTCATGTTATTTTTCTATTCAACTTCCTTTTTTATTTAATTTCCAAATAGATCGTAAAGGTATAGTGGTTTCTTGAATGAACTTCCATTTTTAATTTTCTGCAACTTCCATTTTTATTTTTATTTAACCTCCTTTTTCAATCTAGTTTCTTTTCTACTCAACTTCCTTTTTTATTTAATTTCGAAATAGATTGTTAAGGTATAGTGGTTTATGGCTTGAACTTCCATTTTTAACTTTATGCAACTTTAATTTTTATTTTTATTCAACTTCCATTTTTATTGAATTTACTTTTCTATAAACCTTCTTTTTTTATTTAATTTCCAAATAGATCGTTAAGGTATAGTGGTTCTTGAATGAACTTCCATTTTTAATTTTCTGCAACTTTCATTATTATTCAAGTAATTTTTCTATTCAACTTCCTTTTTTATTTAATTACCAAATAGATCGTTAAGGTATAGTGGTTTCTTTAATGAACTTCCATTTTTAAATTTCTGCAACTTCCTTTTTCGTTCTGGTTTCTTTTCTACTCAACTCCCTTTTTTATTTAATTTCCAAATAGATCGTTAAGGTATAGTGGTTTCTTTAATGAACTTCCATTTTCAAATTTCTGCAACTTCCGTTTTCGTTCAGGTTTCTTTTCTACTCAACTTCCTTTTTTATTTAATTTCCAAATAGATCGTTAAGGTATAGTGGTTTCTTGAATGAACTTCCATTTTTAATTTTCTGCAACTTCCATTTTTATTTTTATTCGACTTCCATTTTTATTCAAGTTATTTTTCTATTCAACTTCCTTTTTTATTTCATTTTCAAATAGATCGTTAAGGTATAGTGGTTTCTTGAATGAACTTCCAATTTTAATTTTCTGCAACTTCTATTTTTATTCAAGTAACTTTTCAATTCAACTTCCTTTTTTATTTAATTTTCAAATAGATCGTTAAGGTATAGTGGTTTCTTGAATGAACTTCCAATTTTAATTTTCTGCAACTTCCATTTTTGTTTCTATACAACTTCTTTTTTTATCCAAGTTTCTTTTCTATTCAACTTCCTTTTTTATTTAATTTCTAAATAGATCGTTAAGGTATAGTGGTTTCTAGATTGAACTTCCATTTTTAATTTTATGCAACTTTTACTTTTATTTTTATTGAACTTTCATTTTTATTCAATTTACTTTTCTATTAAACTTTCTTTTTTATTTAATTTCCAAATAGATCATGAACATATTGTGGTTTCTTGAGTGAACTTTAATTTTTAATTTTATGCAACTTTCATTTTTATTTTTATTCGACTTTCATTTTTATTCAAGTTATTTTTCTATTCAACTTCCTTTTTTATTTAATTTCCAAATAGTTCGTTAAGGTATATTGGTTTTGGATTGAACTTCCTTTTTAATTTTATGCAACTTTCATTTTTATTTTTATTCATCTTCCATTTTTATTCAATTTACTTTTCTATTAAACTCCCTTTTTTATTTAATTTCCAAAAGATCGTTAAGGTATAGTGGTTTCTTGAATGAACTTCCATTTTTAATTTTCTAAAACTTCCATTTTTATTTTTATTCGACTTCCATTTTTATTCATCTTATTTTTCTATTCAACTTCCTTTTTTATTTAATTTCCAAATAGATCGTAAAGGTATAGTGGTTTCTTGAATGAACTTCCATTTTTAATTTCCTGCAACTTCCATTTTTATTTTTATTTAACCTCCTTTTTCAATCTAATTTCTTTTCTACTCAACTTCCTTTTTTATTTAATTTCGAAATAGATCGTTAAGGTATAGTGGTTTATGGATTGAACTTCCATTATTAACTTTATGCAACTTTAATTTTTATTTTTATTCAACTTCCATTTTTATTGAATTTACTTTTCTATAAACCTTCCTTTTTTGTTTAATTTCCAAATAGATCGTTAAGGTATAGTGGTTCTTGAATAACTTCCATTTTTAATTTTCTGCAACTTTCATTATTATTCAAGTAATTTTTCTATTCAACTTCCTTTTTTATTTAATTACCAAATAGATCGTTATGGTATAGTGGTTTCTTTAATGAACTTCCATTTTTAAATTTCTGCAACTTCCTTTTTCGTTCTAGTTTCTTTTCTACTCAACTCCCTTTTTTATTTAATTTCCAAATAGATCGTTAAGGTATAGTGGTTTCTTTAATGAACTTCCATTTTCAAATTTCTGAAACTTCCGTTTTCGTTCAGGTTTCTTTTCTACTCAACTTCCTTTTTTATTTAATTTCCAAATAGATCGTTAAGGTATAGTGGTTTCTTGAACGAACTTCTATTTTTAATTTTCTGCAACTTCCATTTTTATTTTTATTCGACTTTCATTTTCATTCAAGTTATTTTTCTATTCAACTTCTTTTTTTATTTAATTTCCAAATAGTTCGTTAAGGTATATTGGTTTTGGATTGAACTTCCTTTTTAATTTTATGCAACTTTCATTTTTATTTTTATTCATCTTCCATTTTTATTCAATTTACTTTTCTATTAAACTCCCTTTTTTATTTAATTTCCAAATAGATCGTTAAGGTATAGTGGTTTCTTGAATGAACTTCCATTTTTAATTTTCTAAAACTTCCATTTTTATTTTTATTCGACTTCCATTTTTATTCATGTTATTTTTCTATTCAACTTCCTTTTTTATTTAATTTCCAAATAGATCGTAAAGCTATAGTGGTTTCTTGAATGAACTTTCATTTTTAATTTTCTGCAACTTCCATTTTTATTTTTATTTAACCTCCTTTTTCAATCTAGTTTCTTTTCTACTCAACTTCCTTTTTTATTTAATTTCGAAATAGATCGTTAAGGTATAGTGGTTTATGGATTGAACTTCCATTTTTAACTTTATGCAACTTTAATTTTTATTTTTATTCAACTTCCATTTTTATTGAATTTACTTTTCTATAAACCTTCCTTTTATATTTAATTTCCAAATAGATCGTTAAGGTATAGTGGTTCTTGAATGAACTTCCATTTTTAATTTTCTGCAACTTTCATTATTATTCAAGTAATTTTTCTATTCAACTTCCTTTTTTATTTAATTACCAAATAGATCGTTAAGGTATAGTGGTTTCTTTAATGAACTTCCATTTTTAAATTTCTGCAACTTCCTTTTTCGTTCTGGTTTCTTTTCTACTCAACTCCCTTTTTTATTTAATTTCCAAATAGATCGTTAAGGTATAGTGGTTTCGTTAATGAACTTCCATTTTTAAATTTCTGCAACTTCCGTTTTCGTTCAGGTTTCTTTTCTACTCAACTTCCTTTTTTATTTAATTTCCAAATAGATCGTTAAGGTATAGTGGTTTCTGGATTGAACTTCCATTTTTATTTTTATTCAACTCCCATTTTTATTAAATTTACTTTTCTATCAAACTTCCTTTTTTTATTTAATTTCGAAATAGATCGTTAAGGTATAGTGGTTTCTTGAATGTACTTTCATTTTTAATTTTCTGCAACTTTCATTTTTATTTTTATTCGACTTCAATTTTTGTTCAAGTCGTTTTTCAATTCAACTTCCTTTTTTATTTAATTTCCAAATACATCGTTAAGGTATAGTGGATTCCTGAATGAACTACCAATTTTAATTTTCTGCAACTTCCGTTTTTATTTCTTTTCAACTTCTTTTTTTCGTTCAAGTTTTTTTTTTTTTCAACTTCCTTTTTTATTTAATTTCCAAATAGATCGTTAAGGTATAGTGCTTTCTGGATTGAACTTCTGTTTTTAATTTTATGCAACTTTCATTTTTATTTTTATTCAAATTCCATTTTTATTCAATTTACTTTTCTATTAAACTTCATTTTTTATTTGATTTCCAAATAGATCGTTATGGTATAGTGGTTTCTTTAATGAACTCCCATTTTTAATTTTATGCAACATCCATTTTTATTTTATTCAACTTCCATTTTTATTCAAGTTATTTTTCTATTCAACTACCTTTTCTCTTTAATTTCCAAATAGATCGTTAAGGTATAGTGGTTTCTTGAATGAACTTCCATTTTTAATTTTCTGCAACTTTCATTTTTATTTTTATTTAACTTCCTTTTTTATTCAAGTTCCTTTTCTACTCAACTTCCTTTTTTATTTAATTTCCAAATAGATCGTTGAGGTATAGTGGTTTATGAATTGAACTTCAATTTTTGATTTTCAGCAACTTCCAATTTTATTTTTATTCAACTTCCATTTTTATTCAATTTACTTTTCTATTAAACTTCCTTTTTTATTTAATTTCCCAATAGATCGTTAAGGTATAGTGGTTTCTTGAACGAACTTCCATTTTTAATTTTCTGCAACTTCCATTTTTATTTTTATTCGACTTCCATTTTTATTCAATTTACTATTCTATTCAACTTCCTTTTTTATTTAATTTCCAAATAGATCGTTAAGGTATAGTGGTTTCTGAATTGAACTTCCTTTTTAATTTTAAGCTACTTTAATTTTTATTTTTATTCAACTTTCATTTTTATTCAATTTACTTTTCTATTAAACTCCCTTTTTTATTTAATTTCCAAATAGATCGTTAAGGTATAGTGGTTTATTGAATGAACTTCCATTTTTAATTTTCTAAAACTTCCATTTTTATTTTTATTCGACTTCCATTTTTATTCAAGTTATTTTTCTATTCAACTTCCTTTTTTGTTTAATTTTCAAATAGATCGTCAAGGTATAGTTGTTTCTTGAATGAACTTCCATTTTTAATTTTCTGCAACTTCCATTTTTATTTCTATTCAACATCTTTTTTTATTCAAGTTTCTTTTCTATTCAACTTCCTTTTTTATTTAATTTCCAAATAGATTGTTAAGGTAGTGTGGTTTCTGGATTGAACTTGCATTTTGAATTTTATGCAACTGTCACTTTTATTTTTATTCAACTTCCATTTGTATTCAACTTACTTTTCTATTAAACTTCCTTTTTTATTTAGTTTCCAAATAGATCGTTAAGGTATAATGGTTTCTTCAATGAACTTCCATTTTTAATTTTCTGGAACTTCCATTTTTATTTTTATTCGACTTCCATTTTTATTCAATTTATTTTTCTATTCAACTTCCGTTTTTATTTAATTTCCAAATAGATCGTTAAGGTATAGTGGTTTCTTGAATGAACTTTCATTTTTAATTTTCTGCAACTTTCATTTTTATTGTACTTCCTTTTTAATTCAAGTTTCTTTTCTACTCAACTTCCTTTTTTATTTAATTTCCAAATAGATTGTTAAGGTATAGTGGTTTCTGCATTGAACTTCCATTTTTAATTTTATGCAACTTTCATTTTTATTTTTATTCAACTTCCATTTTTATTCAATTTACTTTTCTATTCAACTTCCTTTTTTATTTAATTTCCAAACAGATCGTTAAGGTATAGTGGTTTCTGGATGGAACTTACAATTTTAATTTTATGCAACTTTCATTTTTATTTTTATTCAACTTCCATTTTTATTCAATTTACTTTTCTATTAAACTTCCTTTTTTGTTTAATTTCCAAACAGATCGTTAAGGTATAGTGGTTTCTTGAATGAACTTCCATTTTTAATTTTCTGCAACTTCCATTTTTATTTTTACTCGACTTCCATTTTTATTCAAGTTATTTTTCTATTCAACTTCCTTTTTTATTTAATATCCAAATAGATCGTTAAAGTATAATGGTTTCTGGATTGAACTTCCATTTTTAATTTTATGCAACTTTCATTTTTATTTTTATTCAACTTCCATTTTTATTCAGTTTACTTTTCTATTAAACTTCATTTTTTATTTAATTTCCAAATAGATCGTTAAGATATAGTGGTTTCTTGAATGAACTTCCAATTTTAATTTTCTGCAACCTCCATCTTTATTTCTATTCAACTTCTTTTTTTATTCAAGTTTCTTTCCTATTCAACTTCGTTTTTTTTTTTAATTTCCAAATAGATTGTTAAGGTATAGTTGTTTCTGGATTGAACTTCCATTTTTAATTTTAGGCAACTTTCAATTTTATTTTTATTGAACTTCCATTTTTATTGAATTTACTTTTCTATTAAACTTCCTTTTTTATTTAATTTCCAAATAGATCGTGAAGATATTGTGGTTTCTTGAATGAACTTTCATTTTTATTTTTATTCAACTTCCATTTTTATTCATGTCATTTTTCTATTCAACTTCCTTTTTTATTTAATTTCCAAATAGATCGTTAAAGTGTATAGTGGTGTCTTGAATGAATTTCCATTTTTAATTTTCTGCAACTTCCATTTTTATTTTTATTTGACTTCCATTTTTATTCAAGTCATTTTTCTGTTCAACTTCCTTTTTTATTTAATTTCCAAATGGATCATTAAGGTATAGTGGTTTTGTCACGACCCCAAACCGCCCCTAGTAGTTTGGTGCCGTGATGGCCAGTAATCCGTAATTACCGAAGGCCAACTTTTCAAAACTTAACACAATCAGAGTATGGATATAGGGGGCTCACAAATGCGGAAGCAATAAATCAAATACAAGTGGTCCATAAGAGCTGTGTGTAGATCAAGCAATGCCAACATTCCAATTAACTTTACAACTTAAATACAACAAGGTAAAAATACATGTTACATCTTGATCAAAAGGCTTCTCGAGCTGTAACACCCTCAAAATAATAACAATAAACCCATCAGATAAGACATGAATTTACATTTAAACTAACCGCATTCCTTTCATTCATTAGAATTCCAAGACATAAGTATTACATGTTAACCTCATAACAAAATGCCCTACGGGCTTACAGCTTTCCAAGTTAACACTTGGTTACAACAAAGAGTTCTAACTCGTTTACACATTAAGCCCTTGGCTTGAAATTACATGTAATACATCAAAAGTAAAACGACAAAACTATGCCCGCCACTAGCCTCCCAGCTATGTCCTTGGAGGTGGCATGCTTCCTGTACCTGAAAATGATATTCCCATATAGGGTGAGCCACAGCCCAGTAGAAATACACTAAACCAACCATGGACAATGACTAAAACATTAGCAATTGATAGTTGGTCAACACTGGTATAATCACATAAATTACATATTTATGTCAACGACTTACAAGTCCCAATTACTTTTCATTTTCCCTTTTTCAACAGATAAGCATAAAAACTATATCTCACATTCAGATAAGCATAAAAGCTATATCCACATTCTCAACAGATATGTATATCAACAATATCCACAGATAAGCATACAAGCTGTATCCACATTCTACAACAGATATGTATATCAACAATATCCACAGATAAGCATACAAGCTGTATCCACACTTCACAAAGATAAGCATATGAGCTCTATCTTCACTTCTCTAGACAAGCATATGAGCTCTGTCTACGGAGTTCATCCCCTATCTCCTCCCAATACCTATCCGGTTTAGAGGTACATCCCCTATCTTCCCCTAAACCGCGGAGTACATCCCCTATCTCCTCCTCTACACATAACGTATATAAACACATTGGTTCTATATACCATCACACAATACACACAATTAATGTATTCTATCAACCGTCAAGTTCCATGACACATTCCATTGATTAGTTTCAGTTTACCTAATCATCATGCATTGTCTACAACAATCACGACTATCCTCCACCGATAGCCCAAAGCAGTTATTTCTAAACAGAAAATAAATGCACAAATGGATATTCAATCAACATTTCTTTTCCTCATTTCTCACCAATTAATTATCTCAATTAATTAAACAATGTAATTAGGCCATTTTCCATAATTACTATTTCAACCCTTAGGTTCCATTTTCATCAATGATTCAACAATCATTCTATTTTTCTATGCCAAACATGCATCTAGGTTTATTATGAATAAAACCCCAACTTTTGTAAAATTACACAAAAGCCCCAAACTTTCACAAATTTACCAAACCAAGCCCAACATCTCAAAATACCAAAATTTAAAGACAAAACCCATAGAGAGGAGTAGGTTATCCCTACCTCAATTTCGGAGTCCCAAAGGAGAAGACGACAAAACCCAACGTGCTCCAAAACCTGAGATTTTCAGATTAAAATGAAGCCCTCGACGATCAACAACTTTTTTGTAAAGGCCAAAGGTGAGTAAATCACTCCTACTAGATCAAAACCTAGAGAGAAGGTAGAGTCTAGAGTGAGAGGCTCAACAATGGTGATTTTGGAAAAGTAAGAGAGAGAAGAGAAAGTGAAAAAGTGATTTGAAGAGTCACAAATTCGGGACTTTAACCCAGGTCTCCGCTCGAGCGTAAAACACCCCGCTCGAGCGTACACTCACAGACTTCCGCTCGAGCGGCCAACCTCCCGCTCGAGCGCAGAATGCACTCGCTCAGCACTTTTGCAGAACCAGGCCTCCGCTCGAGCTCCCAATCCCTACGCTCGAGCTCACAACACTGCACAACAAGATACTGGATGGATGTAATCTACGCTCGAGCGCCAACACCTCCGCTCGAGCGTACAGGCCAAAAATCTGGGCAACTAGTTTTGGTTTCTAAACTCAACCAACCTGTAACAAACCCGCTCAACACATCCTATAACTCAAATACAAAATAAGAAAGGATGTAAACAAGATAATAAACAACTACCAACATCCACGGACACATGTCCGGATCACTATACAACAAGGGTAAACCCGGGATCGCTATAACCTCCCCCCCTTAAAGAATTTCGTCCCCCGAAATTAAGCACAAGTTGCAAAAAAAAAACTTTTTCTCCAATTTAGACAATGTTACACTTGAACATTCAACAATTCGACCCATTACCGGTCATCCCATCCCTTTAACAAGAGACATATCACAATGTGTAAACAACATATGTATTTTCAACATGCATCAACATTATGCACTATCTTTCCAATTTCAACAATATATTTAACACATATAATGTTACATTCAACTTCCATATGAGGCAAGTTCCAAAACATACTTCCAATAATCAAAACATTTTCAATGTTTCACAACTTAAGACATATATAAAAGCTCTTAAGTTCAACAAAAATGTAAAATTTAAATATAAGATTACATATCAACAAACAAGTCCGGATATTTCTCTCGGACTTCCAACTCACGTTCCCAAGTGGCTTCCTCCACTCCGTGATGTTTCCACAAGACTTTCACCAAAGGAATGGTCTTGCCACGCAGGACCTGATCCCG
Organism: Camellia sinensis; assembly: GCF_055761805.1. Lineage (NCBI taxonomy): Eukaryota > Viridiplantae > Streptophyta > Magnoliopsida > Ericales > Theaceae > Camellia > Camellia sinensis. The sequence continues at coordinate 408,549 of NC_138962.1, read as the reverse complement.
CCTATCCAAGACCCGAACCGGTCTCTCCTCATACGAGGCATCCTCATCTACCTCTAAATCAGTCCAATCCAACACATGTGATGGATCTGGCTCATACTTCCGAAGCATACTCACATGAAACACGTCATGCACTCCGGACAACTGCGGTGGTAAGGCTAATCGATAAGCAACCTCACCAATCCTCTCAAGGATCTCAAAAGGACCAATAAACCGAGGGGATAACTTCCCACTCTTCCCAAGCCTCATCAGGCCTCGTCTAGGTGATATCTTCAGAAAGACATGATCACCTACCTCAAACGCCAAAGGCCTCCTCCTACGGTCGGCATAACTCTTTTGTCGACTCTGGGCTGTAACAAGCCTTCTACGGATAAGCTCAACTTTCTCCGTCGTCTCCCTAACCAACTCCGGACCCAACAAAGGTGCATCACCCACCTCGGCCCAACAAACTGGAGACCTACACGGTCGGCCATACAAGGCCTCAAACGGTGCCATACCGATGCTAGACTGAAAACTGTTGTTGTAGGCAAACTCTACCAATGGCAAGTGCCTCTCCCACGTCCCGCTGAAGTCCAGGACACAACCCCGAAGCATATCCTCGAGGATCTGAATAGTACGCTCGGACTGCCCATCAGTCTGAGGATGATAGGCCGTACTAAAGGTCAACTTAGTGCCCAAGGCACTCTGCAAACTCTGCCACAACCTAGCAGTAAAACGAGGATCTCTATCTGAGACGATCGTCACTGGGACCCCGTGCAATCTCACTACGTCCCGAATATACAGGTCGGCAAGGTGATCTACCGAATATCTCACGCGCATAGGAATAAAGTGCGCCGACTTAGTCAACCGGTCTACAACCACCCAAATAGCATCACTACCCCGCTGAGTTCTCGGAAGACCTACAACGAAGTCCATAGTGACATGCTCCCACTTCCACTCGGCAATAGGCAAGGGTTGCAACAAACCCGCTGGCCTCTGATGCTCGGCCTTCACTTGCTGGCAAGTAAGGCACTTCGATACGAAAACAGCCACATCTCTCTTCATACCCCGCCACCAAAACTGGCGACCCAAATCCCGATACATCTTAGTACCTCCCGGATGCACCGCAAGGCGCGAATGGTGAAACTCTCGGAGTACTTCCTCTCGGCAAGACTCCGGTACAAACAAACGGTCTCGGTATCTCACACTCAGGTCGGGATACACCGTCAAACCCTTCTCAACTTTCCCACTGGAGATCTTTTCTCGGAGGGATTCTACCTCAAGGTCACCTCTCTGTGCCTCTAACACTCTAATCACAAGTGTAGGCTGCACAACGACAGAAAACAAAGCCGCAGCCTCAACAGATTCGCCCAGTAGCAAATCAAACTCGCCAAGTGCTCCCAACATCACCCATTCCCGGATGGCTATACTAGCAACATCACTAATGGTCTTCCTACTAAGGGCATCGGCCACAACATTGGCCTTTCCCGGATGATAATGTAACTCAAAATCATAATCCTCGACGAACTCCATCCATCTCCTCTGCCTCAGATTCAAGTCTCTCTGTGTAAACAGATACTTCAAACTCTTATGATCCGAGAATACCTCGAACCTCTCACCATAAAGGTAGTGCCTCCAGATTTTCAAGGCAAAGATCACAGCTGCTAACTCTAGGTCGTGTGTGGGGTAATTCTTCTCGTGTATTTTCAACTGACGTGAGCCATAAGCTACCACTTTCCCCTCTTGCATCAACACACAACCCAAACCCTCTCGTGAAGCATCACAATAAACCGCATAACCCAACCCTCTCTCCGGAATAATCAACACCGGAGCGGTGGTCAATCTAATTTTCAACTCTTGGAACGACTTTTCACAAGTCTCACTCCACACAAACTTGACTCCCTTCCGAGTCAGTCTAGTCAACGGTGACGCTAACCTGGAGAAATCTTTCACAAACCGACGGTAATACCCAGCTAATCCCAGAAAACTGCGGATCTCAAACACACTCTTAGGCTGTGCCCAATCTTGCACTGCCTCAACCTTGGATGTATCAACAGACACCCCTTTCTCGGATACCACGTGGCCTAAGAATTTGACTTCCCCCAGCCAGAACTCACACTTCCCAAACTTGGCATATAGCCTATGGGCTCTAAGTAACTCAAGCACCACTCTCAAGTGTGCCTCGTGCTCCTCCTCAGAAGACGAATAGATAAGGATGTCATCCACAAAGACAACCACGAATCGATCTAAGAACTCCCGGAAAATCCGGTTCATCAAGTCCATAAAGACTGCCGGTGCATTGGTAAGTCCGAATGGCATCACTAGAAACTCATAATGGCCATACCGCGTACGGAATGCCGTCTTAGGAATATCTTCCTCCCTGACCCTCAACTGATGGTAACCCGATCTCAAGTCTATCTTAGAGAAACAACGGGAACCCTTCAACTGGTCAAACAAATCATCTATATGGGGCATAGGGTACTTATTCTTAACCGTAGCCCGATTCAGCTTCCTGTAGTCAATACACAATCTCAAGGCACCATCTTTCTTTTTAACAAAGAGGGCCGGCGCTCCCCACGGTGAAACACTAGGGCGAACAAAGCCCTTATCGAGCAATTCCTGGAGCTGAACTTTCAACTCAACCAACTCTGCTGGAGCAAAACGGTAAGGTGCCATAGAAATCGGCGCCGTACCAGGCACTAAATCAATAGAGAACTCTATCTCTCGGTGAGGTGGCAAACTAACAAGATCTTCGGGAAAGACATCCGAATACTCACAAACCACCCTCGGTAATACATGCTGGGTCTCACCACGCTCACCACTCTCAAAGCTAGCAAGTAGACTACTAAGCTCACTTCGCCCTCGTGAATCATACCCCGGTGGCAAAACACTACCAACCCGGTCTCCCAAGAAATGGAACCACTCCCCGCTCAAGGTACACAATGTAACCCTCTGGCGGTAGCAATCAATAACAGCCCGGTATGACGATAACCAGTCCATACCCAAAATAACATCAAAACCCTTCATGGGCATGACAACAAACGGAAAAGGAAGCCTATAGTCGGCGACCTCTATATCACATCCTCTAACACCCTGTTTCAGAATCAACTCACCACCCAAAGGCGATACCACACAAATAGGAGATGCTAACTGTGCTAACTCCAATTCCAAAACAGATGCAAATGCAGCAGATACAAAAGAATGAGATGCACCCGTGTCTATCAACACATTAGCAACTGAGTTGCAAAACAGAAAAGTACCTCTCACTACTGATGGAGCCGGTACTAAATCCTGCGCGGTAACAGCATACACGCGCCCCGTAGGCCCCTGGTCTACCTGCTCACCTCTCGGAGCAAAAGACTGCTGCACAGACTGGGATGACGAAGCTCCCGGATTGGCCCTCGAGGCCTGCACAGACTGAGCTGGCTGAAAACCCTGCGTCTGCCTAGAACCAGACGCTCCCGAAGTGGCACTCAACTGTGGGCAAAACCTCTTCATGTGCCCAGGTTGTCCACACTGATAACAAGTCAAGAGCTGCCCCCTGCCCAAACTCTGACTCTGCGGTCTAGCTGAAGAAGAAGCAGCTTTCTGACCCCCACCCTTCTGCGGGCAAACAGATACCTTGTGACCCAGCTGGCCACACTTGTAACAGGTGAAATCCCCCTGACCACCTCTCCCGGAGCCTGCACTCGGCACTGGGAAGGTCGATCTAGCAACACCACCCTGCGACTGCTGAGGGTTAGAGCCCCTCTGCCTCCTGCCATCACTCTGACTATCCTGGCTCCTCTTGGAGCCTCTCTGACCCTCATCCTCCTCCTGCATCATAAGCTCCATATGAGCTGCAGCATCCACTAGGTGTCTATACTCTCGAATATAAGACCCACCAATTCTCAACTTGAGGCCCCGCCTCAACTTCCGCTCAAACTCATAGCAACGGCGTTCCTCAGACGCCACCAGTTCAGGTGCAAACCTAGACAGACTGGTAAAAGTAGCCTCAAACTCGGCCACTGACAAGCCCTGCTGATTAAGCCGGCTAAACTGATCCCTCAGCTTCTCCCTAGCTGCTGCTGATAAAAACCTCTCCTGAAAAGCATTCACAAACGCCTCCCAAGTACCACCAACACGAGCTTTCTCGTACTTCCACCATTGACCCGCATCTCCCTTCAGTTGGAAGGATGCCAAGGTCACTTTCAGTGCTCCGTCCTCGATGCCAAGCATCTCAAACGTCTTCGTTGTCTGTTCGAGCCATTCATCTGCCTTAAGCGGCTCTTTAGGATCCCCGATAAACTCATCCGGATTACACCGAAAGAACTCCCTCTTCAAGAAGGAAGGCCCTGTCTCAGCTGCCTGATTCCCAGCCCTAAGAATACCTAAAGCTCCTGCTATCTCTCTGGCCAAGGCACCCATAGCCTGCTGACCTACTGGCTCGGCCACATTGGCCTGCCCAACTCCCTCCTGCACTGCCGGAATCTCACCCGGTAATGGTACTTCCTGCCTCGCAGGTCTACCACGCCTAGCACCTCTTCCTCGTCCTGACATCCTAATAAAGGCAACACAGAACGTTAGCACATTCATAAATGTGCCGAAACTAAACACTCACGTCCTAATGCATGGACAACTGTAATTCACTCCACATAAGCACATAAACACATAAGCACTTACGAATTTCATTTCCGGATAATGATTGTCCCGAGACGTTACTAGAGTTCCGGTTAGAAATAGCATTGATCAAGTGCTTTTCCAACAAGACTCCCAGAAACTCAAGGATCCAATCAACATCCCAGAAATTAAATCCCATACCCACATAGTCACATAAGCATGTTATCAAGTAAGCACACAGCATGTGATACTACATCTAAGTCTCTATCACGCGAGACAAACCCATTGTGATACTAATCACTTCCCACGTACCCAAAGTATTCGAACCCGGTACGCTCTGATACCAAGTTGTAACACCCTCAAAATAATAACAATAAACCCATCAGATAAGACATGAATTTACATTTAAACTAACCGCATTCCTTTCATTCATTAGAATTCCAAGACATAAGTATTACATGTTAACCTCATAACAAAATGCCCTACGGGCTTACAGCTTTCCAAGTTAACACTTGGTTACAACAAAGAGTTCTAACTCGTTTACACATTAAGCCCTTGGCTTGAAATTACATGTAATACATCAAAAGTAAAACGACAAAACTATGCCCGCCACTAGCCTCCCAGCTATGTCCTTGGAGGTGGCATGCTTCCTGTACCTGAAAATGATATTCCCATATAGGGTGAGCCACAGCCCAGTAGAAATACACTAAACCAACCATGGACAATGACTAAAACATTAGCAATTGATAGTTGGTCAACACTGGTACAATCACATAAATTACATATTTATGTCAACGACTTACAAGTCCCAATTACTTTTCATTTTCCCTTTTTCAACAGATAAGCATAAAAACTATATCTCACATTCAGATAAGCATAAAAGCTATATCCACATTCTCAACAGATATGTATATCAACAATATCCACAGATAAGCATACAAGCTGTATCCACATTCTACAACAGATATGTATATCAACAATATCCACAGATAAGCATACAAGCTGTATCCACACTTCACAAAGATAAGCATATGAGCTCTATCTTCACTTCTCTAGACAAGCATATGAGCTCTGTCTACGGAGTTCATCCCCTATCTCCTCCCAATACCTATCCGGTTTAGAGGTACATCCCCTATCTTCCCCTAAACCGCGGAGTACATCCCCTATCTCCTCCTCTACACATAACGTATATAAACACATTGGTTCTATATACCATCACACAATACACACAATTAATGTATTCTATCAACCGTCAAGTTCCATGACACATTCCATTGATTAGTTTCAGTTTACCTAATCATCATGCATTGTCTACAACAATCACGACTATCCTCCACCGATAGCCCAAAGCAGTTATTTCTAAACAGAAAATAAATGCACAAATGGATATTCAATCAACATTTCTTTTCCTCATTTCTCACCAATTAATTATCTCAATTAATTAAACAATGTAATTAGGCCATTTTCCATAATTACTATTTCAACCCTTAGGTTCCATTTTCATCAATGATTCAACAATCATTCTATTTTTCTATGCCAAACATGCATCTAGGTTTATTATGAATAAAACCCCAACTTTTGTAAAATTACACAAAAGCCCCAAACTTTCACAAATTTACCAAACCAAGCCCAACATCTCAAAATACCAAAATTTAAAGACAAAACCCATAGAGAGGAGTAGGTTATCCCTACCTCAATTTCGGAGTCCCAAAGGAGAAGACGACAAAACCCAACGTGCTCCAAAACCTGAGATTTTCAGATTAAAATGAAGCCCTCGACGATCAACAACTTTTTTGTAAAGGCCAAAGGTGAGTAAATCACTCCTACTAGATCAAAACCTAGAGAGAAGGTAGAGTCTAGAGTGAGAGGCTCAACAATGGTGATTTTGGAAAAGTAAGAGAGAGAAGAGAAAGTGAAAAAGTGATTTGAAGAGTCACAAATTCGGGACTTTAACCCAGGTCTCCGCTCGAGCGTAAAACACCCCGCTCGAGCGTACACTCACAGACTTCCGCTCGAGCGGCCAACCTCCCGCTCGAGCGCAGAATGCACTCGCTCAGCACTTTTGCAGAACCAGGCCTCCGCTCGAGCTCCCAATCCCTACGCTCGAGCTCACAACACTGCACAACAAGATACTGGATGGATGTAATCTACGCTCGAGCGCCAACACCTCCGCTTGAGCGTACAGGCCAAAAATCTGGGCAACTAGTTTTGGTTTCTAAACTCAACCAACCTGTAACAAACCCGCTCAACACATCCTATAACTCAAATACAAAATAAGAAAGGATGTAAACAAGATAATAAACAACTACCAACATCCACGGACACATGTCCGGATCACTATACAACAAGGGTAAACCCGGGATCGCTATAACCTCCCCCCCTTAAAGAATTTCGTCCCCCGAAATTAAGCACAAGTTGCAAAAAAAAAACTTTTTCTCCAATTTAGACAATGTTACACTTGAACATTCAACAATTCGACCCATTACCGGTCATCCCATCCCTTTAACAAGAGACATATCACAATGTGTAAACAACATATGTATTTTCAACATGCATCAACATTATGCACTATCTTTCCAATTTCAACAATATATTTAACACATATAATGTTACATTCAACTTCCATATGAGGCAAGTTCCAAAACATACTTCCAATAATCAAAACATTTTCAATGTTTCACAACTTAAGACATATATAAAAGCTCTTAAGTTCAACAAAAATGTAAAATTTAAATATAAGATTACATATCAACAAACAAGTCCGGATATTTCTCTCGGACTTCCAACTCACGTTCCCAAGTGGCTTCCTCCACTCCGTGATGTTTCCACAAGACTTTCACCAAAGGAATGGTCTTGCCACGCAGGACCTGATCCCGCCTATCCAAGACCCGAACCGGTCTCTCCTCATACGAGGCATCCTCATCTACCTCTAAATCAGTCCAATCCAACACATGTGATGGATCTGGCTCATACTTCCGAAGCATACTCACATGAAACACGTCATGCACTCCGGACAACTGCGGTGGTAAGGCTAATCGATAAGCAACCTCACCAATCCTCTCAAGGATCTCAAAAGGACCAATAAACCGAGGGGATAACTTCCCACTCTTCCCAAGCCTCATCAGGCCTCGTCTAGGTGATATCTTCAGAAAGACATGATCACCTACCTCAAACGCCAAAGGCCTCCTCCTACGGTCGGCATAACTCTTTTGTCGACTCTGGGCTGTAACAAGCCTTCTACGGATAAGCTCAACTTTCTCCGTCGTCTCCCTAACCAACTCCGGACCCAACAAAGGTGCATCACCCACCTCGGCCCAACAAACTGGAGACCTACACGGTCGGCCATACAAGGCCTCAAACGGTGCCATACCGATGCTAGACTGAAAACTGTTGTTGTAGGCAAACTCTACCAATGGCAAGTGCCTCTCCCACGTCCCGCTGAAGTCCAGGACACAACCCCGAAGCATATCCTCGAGGATCTGAATAGTACGCTCGGACTGCCCATCAGTCTGAGGATGATAGGCCGTACTAAAGGTCAACTTAGTGCCCAAGGCACTCTGCAAACTCTGCCACAACCTAGCAGTAAAACGAGGATCTCTATCTGAGACGATCGTCACTGGGACCCCGTGCAATCTCACTACGTCCCGAATATACAGGTCGGCAAGGTGATCTACCGAATATCTCACGCGCATAGGAATAAAGTGCGCCGACTTAGTCAACCGGTCTACAACCACCCAAATAGCATCACTACCCCGCTGAGTTCTCGGAAGACCTACAACGAAGTCCATAGTGACATGCTCCCACTTCCACTCGGCAATAGGCAAGGGTTGCAACAAACCCGCTGGCCTCTGATGCTCGGCCTTCACTTGCTGGCAAGTAAGGCACTTCGATACGAAAACAGCCACATCTCTCTTCATACCCCGCCACCAAAACTGGCGACCCAAATCCCGATACATCTTAGTACCTCCCGGATGCACCGCAAGGCGCGAATGGTGAAACTCTCGGAGTACTTCCTCTCGGCAAGACTCCGGTACAAACAAACGGTCTCGGTATCTCACACTCAGGTCGGGATACACCGTCAAACCCTTCTCAACTTTCCCACTGGAGATCTTTTCTCGGAGGGATTCTACCTCAAGGTCACCTCTCTGTGCCTCTAACACTCTAATCACAAGTGTAGGCTGCACAACGACAGAAAACAAAGCCGCAGCCTCAACAGATTCGCCCAGTAGCAAATCAAACTCGCCAAGTGCTCCCAACATCACCCATTCCCGGATGGCTATACTAGCAACATCACTAATGGTCTTCCTACTAAGGGCATCGGCCACAACATTGGCCTTTCCCGGATGATAATGTAACTCAAAATCATAATCCTCGACGAACTCCATCCATCTCCTCTGCCTCAGATTCAAGTCTCTCTGTGTAAACAGATACTTCAAACTCTTATGATCCGAGAATACCTCGAACCTCTCACCATAAAGGTAGTGCCTCCAGATTTTCAAGGCAAAGATCACAGCTGCTAACTCTAGGTCGTGTGTGGGGTAATTCTTCTCGTGTATTTTCAACTGACGTGAGCCATAAGCTACCACTTTCCCCTCTTGCATCAACACACAACCCAAACCCTCTCGTGAAGCATCACAATAAACCGCATAACCCAACCCTCTCTCCGGAATAATTAACACCGGAGCGGTGGTCAATCTAATTTTCAACTCTTGGAACGACTTTTCACAAGTCTCACTCCACACAAACTTGACTCCCTTCCGAGTCAGTCTAGTCAACGGTGACGCTAACCTGGAGAAATCTTTCACAAACCGACGGTAATACCCAGCTAATCCCAGAAAACTGCGGATCTCAAACACACTCTTAGGCTGTGCCCAATCTTGCACTGCCTCAACCTTGGATGTATCAACAGACACCCCTTTCCCGGATACCACGTGGCCTAAGAATTTGACTTCCGCCAGCCAGAACTCACACTTCCCAAACTTGGCATATAGCCTATGGGCTCTAAGTAACTCAAGCACCACTCTCAAGTGTGCCTCGTGCTCCTCCTCAGAAGACGAATAGATAAGGATGTCATCCACAAAGACAACCACGAATCGATCTAAGAACTCCCGGAAAATCCGGTTCATCAAGTCCATAAAGACTGCCGGTGCATTGGTAAGTCCGAATGGCATCACTAGAAACTCATAATGGCCATACCGCGTACGGAATGCCGTCTTAGGAATATCTTCCTCCCTGACCCTCAACTGATGGTAACCCGATCTCAAGTCTATCTTAGAGAAACAACGGGAACCCTTCAACTGGTCAAACAAATCATCTATATGGGGCATAGGGTACTTATTCTTAACCGTAGCCCGATTCAGCTTCCTGTAGTCAATACACAATCTCAAGGCACCATCTTTCTTTTTAACAAAGAGGGCCGGCGCTCCCCACGGTGAAACACTAGGGCGAACAAAGCCCTTATCGAGCAATTCCTGGAGCTGAACTTTCAACTCAACCAACTCTGCTGGAGCAAAACGGTAAGGTGCCATAGAAATCGGCGCCGTACCAGGCACTAAATCAATAGAGAACTCTATCTCTCGGTGAGGTGGCAAACTAACAAGATCTTCGGGAAAGACATCCGAATACTCACAAACCACCCTCGGTAATACATGCTGGGTCTCACCACGCTCACCACTCTCAAAGCTAGCAAGTAGACTACTAAGCTCACTTCGCCCTCGTGAATCATACCCCGGTGGCAAAACACTACCAACCCGGTCTCCCAAGAAATGGAACCACTCCCCGCTCAAGGTACACAATGTAACCCTCTGGCGGTAGCAATCAATAACAGCCCGGTATGACGATAACCAGTCCATACCCAAAATAACATCAAAACCCTTCATGGGTATGACAACAAACGGAAAAGGAAGCCTATAGTCGGCGACCTCTATATCACATCCTCTAACACCCTGTTTCAGAATCAACTCACCACCCAAAGGCGATACCACACAAATAGGAGATGCTAACTGTGCTAACTCCAATTCCAAAACAGATGCAAATGCAGCAGATACAAAAGAATGAGATGCACCCGTGTCTATCAACACATTAGCAACTGAGTTGCAAAACAGAAAAGTACCTCTCACTACTGATGGAGCCGGTACTAAATCCTGCGCGGTAACAGCATACACGCGCCCCGTAGGCCCCTGGTCTACCTGCTCACCTCTCGGAGCAAAAGACTGCTGCACAGACTGGGATGACGAAGCTCCCGGATTGGCCCTCGAGGCCTGCACAGACTGAGCTGGCTGAAAACCCTGCGTCTGCCTAGAACCAGACGCTCCCGAAGTGGCACTCAACTGTGGGCAAAACCTCTTCATGTGCCCAGGTTGTCCACACTGATAACAAGTCAAGAGCTGCCCCCTGCCCAAACTCTGACTCTGCGGTCTAGCTGAAGAAGAAGCAGCTTTCTGACCCCCACCCTTCTGCGGGCAAACAGATACCTTGTGACCCAGCTGGCCACACTTGTAACAGGTGAAATCCCCCTGACCACCTCTCCCGGAGCCTGCACTCGGCACTGGGAAGGTCGATCTAGCAACACCACCCTGCGACTGCTGAGGGTTAGAGCCCCTCTGCCTCCTGCCATCACTCTGACTATCCTGGCTCCTCTTGGAGCCTCTCTGACCCTCATCCTCCTCCTGCATCATAAGCTCCATATGAGCTGCAGCATCCACTAGGTGTCTATACTCTCGAATATAAGACCCACCAATTCTCAACTTGAGGCCCCGCCTCAACTTCCGCTCAAACTCATAGCAACGGCGTTCCTCAGACGCCACCAGTTCAGGTGCAAACCTAGACAGACTGGTAAAAGTAGCCTCAAACTCGGCCACTGACAAGCCCTGCTGATTAAGCCGGCTAAACTGATCCCTCAGCTTCTCCCTAGCTGCTGCTGATAAAAACCTCTCCTGAAAAGCATTCACAAACGCCTCCCAAGTACCACCAACACGAGCTTTCTCGTACTTCCACCATTGACCCGCATCTCCCTTCAGTTGGAAGGATGCCAAGGTCACTTTCAGTGCTCCGTCCTCGATGCCAAGCATCTCAAACGTCTTCTTTGTCTGTTCGAGCCATTCATCTGCCTTAAGCGGCTCTTTAGGATCCCCGATAAACTCATCCGGATTACACCGAAAGAACTCCCTCTTCAAGAAGGAAGGCCCTGTCTCAGCTGCCTGATTCCCAGCCCTAAGAATACCTAAAGCTCCTGCTATCTCTCTGGCCAAGGCACCCATAGCCTGCTGACCTACTGGCTCGGCCACATTGGCCTGCCCAACTCCCTCCTGCACTGCCGGAATCTCACCCGGTAATGGTACTTCCTGCCTCGCAGGTCTACCACGCCTAGCACCTCTTCCTCGTCCTGACATCCTAATAAAGGCAACACAGAACGTTAGCACATTCATAAATGTGCCGAAACTAAACACTCACGTCCTAATGCATGGACAACTGTAATTCACTCCACATAAGCACATAAACACATAAGCACTTACGAATTTCATTTCCGGATAATGATAGTCCCGAGACGTTACTAGAGTTCCGGTTAGAAATAGCATTGATCAAGTGCTTTTCCAACAAGACTCCCAGAAACTCAAGGATCCAATCAACATCCCAGAAATTAAATCCCATACCCACATAGTCACATAAGCATGTTATCAAGTAAGCACACAGCATGTGATACTACATCTAAGTCTCTATCACGCGAGACAAACCCATTGTGATACTAATCACTTCCCACGTACCCAAAGTATTCGAACCCGGTACGCTCTGATACCAAGTTGTAACACCCTCAAAATAATAACAATAAACCCATCAGATAAGACATGAATTTACATTTAAACTAACCGCATTCCTTTCATTCATTAGAATTCCAAGACATAAGTATTACATGTTAACCTCATAACAAAATGCCCTACGGGCTTACAGCTTTCCAAGTTAACACTTGGTTACAACAAAGAGTTCTAACTCGTTTACACATTAAGCCCTTGGCTTGAAATTACATGTAATACATCAAAAGTAAAACGACAAAACTATGCCCGCCACTAGCCTCCCAGCTATGTCCTTGGAGGTGGCATGCTTCCTGTACCTGAAAATGATATTCCCATATAGGGTGAGCCACAGCCCAGTAGAAATACACTAAACCAACCATGGACAATGACTAAAACATTAGCAATTGATAGTTGGTCAACACTGGTACAATCACATAAATTACATATTTATGTCAACGACTTACAAGTCCCAATTACTTTTCATTTTCCCTTTTTCAACAGATAAGCATAAAAACTATATCTCACATTCAGATAAGCATAAAAGCTATATCCACATTCTCAACAGATATGTATATCAACAATATCCACAGATAAGCATACAAGCTGTATCCACATTCTACAACAGATATGTATATCAACAATATCCACAGATAAGCATACAAGCTGTATCCACACTTCACAAAGATAAGCATATGAGCTCTATCTTCACTTCTCTAGACAAGCATATGAGCTCTGTCTACGGAGTTCATCCCCTATCTCCTCCCAATACCTATCCGGTTTAGAGGTACATCCCCTATCTTCCCCTAAACCGCGGAGTACATCCCCTATCTCCTCCTCTACACATAACGTATATAAACACATTGGTTCTATATACCATCACACAATACACACAATTAATGTATTCTATCAACCGTCAAGTTCCATGACACATTCCATTGATTAGTTTCAGTTTACCTAATCATCATGCATTGTCTACAACAATCACGACTATCCTCCACCGATAGCCCAAAGCAGTTATTTCTAAACAGAAAATAAATGCACAAATGGATATTCAATCAACATTTCTTTTCCTCATTTCTCACCAATTAATTATCTCAATTAATTAAACAATGTAATTAGGCCATTTTCCATAATTACTATTTCAACCCTTAGGTTCCATTTTCATCAATGATTCAACAATCATTCTATTTTTCTATGCCAAACATGCATCTAGGTTTATTATGAATAAAACCCCAACTTTTGTAAAATTACACAAAAGCCCCAAACTTTCACAAATTTACCAAACCAAGCCCAACATCTCAAAATACCAAAATTTAAAGACAAAACCCATAGAGAGGAGTAGGTTATCCCTACCTCAATTTCGGAGTCCCAAAGGAGAAGACGACAAAACCCAACGTGCTCCAAAACCTGAGATTTTCAGATTAAAATGAAGCCCTCGACGATCAACAACTTTTTTGTAAAGGCCAAAGGTGAGTAAATCACTCCTACTAGATCAAAACCTAGAGAGAAGGTAGAGTCTAGAGTGAGAGGCTCAACAATGGTGATTTTGGAAAAGTAAGAGAGAGAAGAGAAAGTGAAAAAGTGATTTGAAGAGTCACAAATTCGGGACTTTAACCCAGGTCTCCGCTCGAGCGTAAAACACCCCGCTCGAGCGTACACTCACAGACTTCCGCTCGAGCGGCCAACCTCCCGCTCGAGCGCAGAATGCACTCGCTCAGCACTTTTGCAGAACCAGGCCTCCGCTCGAGCTCCCAATCCCTACGCTCGAGCTCACAACACTGCACAACAAGATACTGGATGGATGTAATCTACGCTCGAGCGCCAACACCTCCGCTCGAGCGTACAGGCCAAAAATCTGGGCAACTAGTTTTGGTTTCTAAACTCAACCAACCTGTAACAAACCCGCTCAACACATCCTATAACTCAAATACAAAATAAGAAAGGATGTAAACAAGATAATAAACAACTACCAACATCCACGGACACATGTCCGGATCACTATACAACAAGGGTAAACCCGGGATCGCTATACGAGCCGACATATACAAAATACAGCTAATACAAGTCAAGAAGCATGATTTTCAAGATTTGTCGACATGCAAAGTAGGGCATCGCCGACGTAAATACAAAAGTAAAGCCGACATAAGCACGAATCCAAAACAAGCATCCAAAACGATCTAGGCGTCGCCGCCGTCCTGCTCATCACCTACATACATATAGAGGGGTGAGTACAAAACTCAGTGAATGGTACTAATAATAAAGGTTTTGCATGAATATAGCCGAGGTCCTTCAAATAAACTCATCAACTTTAGCAAGACGAGGGATGAACCGTATTCATCAATCAAATATTACAAGTATCCAAAGATGTTTACTGACATAGGCAAAACAAGGGATGAACCGTATTCATCATTCAAGTATCATAACATCGGCGAAGCAAGGGATGAACCGTATTCATCGTTCAAGTACCATAACATCGGCGAAGCAAGGGATGAACCGTATTCATCATTCAAGTATCATAACATCGGCGAAGCAAGGGATGAACCGTATTCATCGTTCAAGTACCATAACATCGGCGAAGCAAGGGATGAACCGTATTTATCGTTCAAGTACCATAACATCGGCGAAGCAAGGGATGAACCGTATTCATCGTTCAAGTACCATAACATCGGCGAAGCAAGGGATGAACCGTATTCAAGTATCAAGGGCTGTACGATCCGTAATCGTTTGGTCAAAAGTATTGCGAAAGTTTAGAGTCCTCCAATACAAGGGACTTGTGTTACTTGGTACCGCGAAAGTTTAGAGTCCTCCAGTACAAGGGACTTGTGTTACTTAGGCCCGTAGCCCGATTTAACAAGGACCGTATCCTTTTACACATAGTACCGCGAAAGTTTAGAGTCCTCCAGTACAAGGGACTTGTGTTACTTAGGCCCGTAGCCCGATTTAACAAGGACCGTATCCTTTTACACATGGTACTGCGGAAGTTAATAGTCCTCCAGCACGAGGGACTTTCCGAGGATAACAATCAAAACAAGGCTATTTATTCATGCTTAGCAAATACCCACGTCAAAACAAACAAAACAAGATTTATCAAAAGCAAGTGTAACATAGCTTTATTAGAAATACCACTCACCTAGTTCTTCAGGCGTAGACTCAAAGCAAATATCAAGGACCTACAATCACATGGCAAGTCACATTCTCAAAGCAAGCTCTATATACATGCAAATGATCTCGGCATTCTTGCCAGATCCAAGTCAAAGACAAAGCAAAACAAGCTGGGAGCTTAATCACTGCTCCCGTTTCTCGAAAACACACTGGGTACCGTCCAGGACTATGCCGAGGTCCCGCTAAACAAAGTCAGGAAAAACTTGGGTTTTCCTTTGAAGAGTATGAAGAACATGATCATTTGAAAGATGGATGCAAGCTCACAACTTGTTACAAAAATCTGAGTTTTCATGCCAAGAGTTCAAAATATATGGACCTGGGTACCCATTAAAGAAAGTCATGCAAGAGCAAACACAAAACATGGTTTTCGTTCCAAACTTTTCGATCAAAATGAGACTTTCTTCAAGAACACATGGAAAACCATTTTCTCTTACCAAAACCAAACTTCAAAACGATGCATGACATGCATCACAAATCCGATCATGCAATGCAGCTAGATAATCCATAACAACATTCAAAGTAGATCAAGAATCTCACCCCAAAGCTCGAATCTAACGGTTCAAGCCACGAAGATCAAGCTTGGAAGACTACTCTCACTCAAGAACTCTTCTTCCTCCTCTCTAGAGCTTCTCTCTCTAAAACAAAGATTTGAGACAAGAAAATGATTTGTTTCAAGGTCTGCCGGCTGCCTTAACAATCAGCTCGGACACGTGGCGTTATCGGGTTGGTTCAGCTCCATAAAGGTGATTGATAGACAAGACAAGTCTCTGACAAAGCGTATGCAGCAAGCTCGGGTAAGACACATCGGCAACAAGATGACATCGGCTCAAATCAAGGATCCAGCAACAGGATAGAAAAACATCGGCTAGGGAGGACGACACTTGACTAAGCTGTGCCACACCTTGGCTGGGGTGTGCCACATCTCGGCCTAGGCCATACTTGCCCAAGGACAAGGTTCACTAAGTGCGAAGCATCTCGGCAATGAATGCCCGAGGTGAAGATGGGGTTGAACAAGATCTCAAAATAGTTCTAAGTACAAGGGTCAAAGGCGGACTAAGCTGAAGATGACCTCGGCCACGCACACACATACACTAAGCAAAGAACAAAATCATGCAAGCAACTTTAAGCAGATCAAGACAAGGCAAAACCTTCAAAACAAAATAACAAGGCAGGTTCATGCAGGAATGTATGCAAGTATGACAAGAATAAGGTGAGGGTTGTTACAGGTTTCTGGATTGAACTTCCATTTTTAATTTTATGCAACTTTCATTTTTATATTTATTCAATTTCTATTTTTATTCAATTTGCTTTTCTATTAAACTTCCTTTTTTATTTAATTTCCAAATAGATCGTTAAGGTATAATGGTTTCTTGAATGTACTTTCATTTTTAATTTTCAAAAACTTCCATTTTTATTTTTATTCGACTTCCATTTTTATTCAAGTTATTTTTCTATTCAACTTCCTTTCTGATTAAATTTCCAAATAGATCGTTAAGGTATAGTGGTTTCTTGAATGAACTTCCATTTTTATTTTTATTTAACCTCCTTTTTCAATCTAGTTTCTTTTCTACTCGACTTCCTTTTTTATTTAATTTCCAAATAGATCGTTAAGGTATAGTGGTTTATGGATTGAACTTCCATTTTTAACTTTATGCAACTTTAATTTTTATTTTAATTCAACTTTCATTTTTATTGAATTTACTTTTCTATAAAACTTCCTTTTTTATTTAATTTCCAAATAGATCGTTAAGGTATAGTGGTTTCTTGAATGAACTTCCATTTTTAATTTCTTCAACTTCCATTTTTATTCAAGTCATTTTTCTATTCAACTTCCTTTTTTATTTAATTACCAAATAGATCGTTAAGGTATAGTGGTTTCTTAAATGGACATCGAATTTTAATTTTCTGCAACTTCCATTTTTATTTCTATTAACCTTCTTTTTTTATTCAAGTTTCTTTTCTATTCAACTTCCTTTTTTATTTAATTTCTAAATAGATCGTTAAGGTATAGTGGTTTCTGGATTGAACTTCCATTTTTAATTTTATGCAACTTTCATTTTTATTTTTATTCGACTTCCATTTTTATTCAAGTTATTTTTCTATTCAACTCCCTTTTTTATTTAATTTCCAAATAGATCGTCAAGGTATAGTGGTTTCTTTAATGAACTTCCATTTTTAATTTTCTGCAACTTCCATTTTTATTTTTATTTAACTTCCTTTTTTGTTCAGGTTTCATTTCTACTCAACTTCTTTTTTTATTTAATTTCCAAATAGACCATTAAGGTATAGTGGTTTCTGGATTGAACTTCTATTTTTATTTTTATTCAACTCCCATTTTTATTCAAGTCATTTTTCTATTCAACTTCCTTTTTTATTCAAGTCATTTTTCTATTCAACTTCCTTTTTTATTTAATTTCCAAATAGATCGTTAAGGTATAGTGGTTTCTGCATTGAACTTCCATTTTTAATTTTATACAACTTTCATTTTTATTTTTATTCAACTTCCATTTTTATTCAATTTACTTTTCTATTCAACTTCCTTTTTTATTTATTTTCCAAATAGATCGTTATGGTGTAATGGTTTCTTGAATGAACTTCCATTTTTATTTTTATTTGACTTCCATTTTTATTCAATTTACTTTTCTATTCAACTTCCTTTGTTATTTAATTTCCAAATAGATCGTTAAGGTATAGTGGTTTCTGGATTGAACTTCCATTTTTAATTTTATGGAACTTTCATTTTTATTTTTATTCAACTTCCATTTTTATTCAATTTACTTTTTTATTAGACTTCCTTTTCTGTTTAATTTCCAAACAGAACGTTAAGGTATAGTGCTTTCTTGAATGAACTTCCATTTTTAATTTTCTGCAACTTCCATTTTTATATTTACTCAACTTCCATTTTTATTCAAGTTATTTTTCGATTCAACTTCCTTTTTTTATTTAATTTCCAAATAGATCGTGAAGGTATAATGGTTTTTGGATTCAACTTCCATTTTTCTTCAATTTACTTTCCTATTAAACTTCATTTTTTATATAATTTCCAAGTAGATCGTTAAAATATAGTGGTTTCTAGAATGAACTTCCAATTTTAATTTTCTGCAACCTCCATTTTTATTTCTATTCAACTTCTTTTTTTATTCAAGTTTCTTTCCTATTCAACTTCCTTTTTTTTTTAATTTCCAAATAGATTGTTCAGGTATAGTGGTTTCTGGATTGAACTTCCATTTTTAATTTTATGCAACTTTCACTTTTATTTTTATTCAACTTCCATTTTTATTCAATTTACTTTTCTATTAAACTTCCTTTATTATTTAATTTCCAAATAGATCGTGAAGATATTGTGGTTTCTTGAATGAACTTTCTTTTTTAATTTTCTGCGACGTCCATTTTTATTTTTATTCGACTTCCATTTTTATTCAAGTCATTTTTCTATTCAACTTCCTTTTTTATTTAATTTCCATATAGATCGTTAAGGTATAGTGGTTTCTTGAATGAACTTCCATTTTTAATTTTCTGCAACTTCCATTTTTATTTTTATTTGACTTCCATTTTTATTCAAGTCATTTTTCTATTCAACTTCCTTTTTTATTTCATTTTCAAATAGATCGTTAAGGTATAGCGTTTCTGGATTGAACTTCCATTTTTAATTTTATGCAACTTTCATCCTTATATTTATTCAGTTTCCATTTTTATTTAATTTACTTTTCTATTGAACTTCCTTTTTATTTAATTTCCAAATTGATCGTTAAGGTATAGTGGTTTCTTGAATGAACTTCCATCTTTAATTTTCTGCAACTTCCATTTTTATTTTTATTCGACTTCCATTTTTATTCAATTTACTGTTCTATTCAACTTCCTTTTTTATTTAATTTCCAAATAGATCGTTAAGTTATAGTGGTTTCTGGATTGAACTTCCTTTTTAATTTTATGCAACTTTCATTTTTATTTTTATTCAACTTCCATTTTTATTCAATTTACTTTTCTATTAAACTCCCTTTTTTATTTAATTTCCAAATAGATCGTTAAGGTATAGTGGTTTCTTGAATGAACTTCCATTTTTAATTTTCTGCGACTTTCACTTTTATTTTTATTGGACTTCCATTTTGATTCATGTCATTTTTCTATTCAACTTCCTTTTTTACTTAATTTCCAAATAGATCGTTAAGGTATAGTGGTTTCTGGAATGAACTTCCAATTTTAATTTTCTGCAACTTCGATTTTTATTTCTATTCAACTTCTTTTTTTATTCAAGTTTCTTTTCTATTCAACTTCCTTTTTTATTTAATTTCCAAATAAATCGTTAAGGTATAGTGGTTTCTAGAATGAACTTCCATTTTTAATTTTATGCAACTTTGACTTCTTTTTTTTTTTTTCAACATCCATTTTTATTCAATTTACTTTTGTATTAAACTTCCTTTTTTATTTAATTTCCAAACAGATCGTTAAGGTATATTGGTTTCTTGAATGAACTTCCAATTTTAATTTTCTGCAACTTCCACTTTTATTTCAATTCAACTTCTTTTTTTATTCAAGTTTCTTTTCTATTCAACTTCTTTTTCTATTTAATTTCCAAATAGATTGTTATGCTATAGTGGTTTCGGGATTGAACTTTCATTTTGAATTTTATGCAACTTTCACTGTTATTTTTTTCTAAACTTCCTTTTTCAAAACTTCCTTTTTTATTTCATTTCCAAATAGATCGTTAAGGTATAGTGGTTTCTTTAATGAACTTCTATTTTTAATTTTATGCAACTTCCATTTTTATTTTTATTCAACTTCCATTTTTATTCAAGTTATTTTTCTATTCAACTTCCTTTTTTATTTAATTTCCAAATAGATCGTTAAGGTATAGTGATTTCTTGAATGAGCTTCCATTTTTATTTTTATTTAACTTCCTTTTTTATTCAAGTTTCTTTTCTACTCAACTTCCTTTTTTTATTTAATTTCCAAATAGATCGTTATGGTTTAGTGGTTTCTGGATTGAACTTACATTTCTAATTTTCTGCAACTTCCATTTTTATTTTTATTCAATTTTCTATTCTATTAAACTTCCTTTTTTTATTTAATTTCCAAACAGATCATTAAGGTATAGTGGTTTCTTGAATGAACTTCCATTTTTAATTTTCTGCAACAACCATTTTTATTTTTATTCGACTTCCATTTTTATTCAAGTCATTTTTCTATTCAACTTCCTTTTTTATTTTATTTCCAAATAGATCGTTAAGGAATAGTGGTTTCCTGAATGAACTTCCAATTTTACTTTTCTGCAACTTCCATTTTCATTTCTATTCAACTTCTTTTTTTATTCAAGTTTCTTTTCTATTCAACTTCCTTTTTTATTTAATTTCCAAATAAATTGTTAAGGTATAGTGGTTTCTGGATTGAACTTCCATTTTGAATTTTATGCAACTTTCACTTTTATTTTTATTGAACTTCCATTTTGATTCAATTTACTTTTCTAGTAAACTACCTTTTTTATTTAATTTCCAAATAGATCGTTATGGTATAGAGGTTTCTTGAATAAA
Source organism: Camellia sinensis (assembly GCF_055761805.1). NCBI lineage: Eukaryota > Viridiplantae > Streptophyta > Magnoliopsida > Ericales > Theaceae > Camellia > Camellia sinensis. The sequence continues at coordinate 387,494 of NC_138962.1, read as the reverse complement.
CTTCCAATTTTAATTTTCTGCAACTTCCATCTTTATTTTTATACGACTTCCATTTTTATTCAATTTACTTTTCTATTCAACTTCCTTTTTTATATAATTTCCAAATAGATCGTTAAGTTATAGTGGTTTTTGGATTGAACTTCCATTTTTAATTTTATGCAACTTTCATTTTTAATTTTATTCAACTTACATTTTTATTCAATTTACTTTTCTATTAAACTTCTTTTTTTATTTAATTTCCAAATAGATCGTTAAAGTATAGTGGTTTCTTGAATGAACTTGCTTTTTTAATTTTCTGCAACTTCCATTTTTATTTTAATTCGACTTCCATTTTTATTCAAGTTATTTTTCTATTCAACTTCCTTTTTTATTTAATTTCAAAATAGATCGTTAAGGTATAGTGGTTTCTTGAATAAACTTCCAATTTTAATTTTCTGCAACTTCCATTTTTATTTTTATTCAACATCTTTTTTTATTCAAGTTTCTTTTCTATTCAACTTCATTTTTTATTTAATTTCCAAATAGATTGTTAAGGTATAGTGGTTTCTGGATTGAACTTGCATTTTGAATTTTAAGCAACTTTCACTTTTATTTTTATTCAACTTCCATTTTTATTCAATTTACTTTTCTATTAAATTTCGTTTTTTATTTAATTTCCAAATAGATCGTTAAGGTATAATGGTTTCTTGAATGAACTTCCATTTTTAATTTTCTGCAACTTGCATTTTTATTCAATTGTTTTTCTTTTCAACTTCCGTTTTTATTTAATTTCCAAATAGATCGTAAAGGTATAGTGGTTTCTTGAATGAACTTCCATTTTAAATTTTCTGCAACTTTCATTTTTATTGTACGTCCTTCTTAATTCAAGTTTCTTTTCTGCTCAACTTCCTTTTTTAATTAATTTCCAAATAGATCGTTAAGGTATGGTGGTTTCTGCATTGAACTTCCATTTTCAATTTTATGCAACTTTCATTTTTATTTTTATTCAACTTCCATTTTTATTCAATTTACTTTTCTATTCAACATCCTTTTTTATTTAATTTCCAAATAGATCGTTATGGTATAGTGGTTTCTTGAATGAATTTCCATTTTTAATTTTCTGCAACTTCCATTTTTATTCTATTTACTTTTCTATTCAACTTCCTTTTTTATTTAATTTCCCAATAGATCGTTAAGGTATAGTGGTTTCTGGATTGAACTTCCACTTTTAATTTTATGAAACTTTCACTATTATTTTTATTGAAATTCCATTTTTATTCAATTTACTTTTCTATTAAACTTCCTTTTTTTGTTTAATTTCCAAACAGATCGTTAAGGTATACTGGTTTCTTGAATGAACTTCCATTTTTAATTTTCTGCAACTTCCATTTTTATTTTTACTCGACTTCCATTTTTATTCAAGTTATTTTTCTATTCTACTTCCATTTTTATTTAATTTCCAAATAGATCGTGAAGGTATAATGGTTTCTGGATTGAACTTCCGTTTTTAATTTTCTGCGACTTCCATTTTTATTCAATTCATTTTTCAATTCAACTTCCTTTTTTACTTAATTTCAAAATAGATCGTTAATGTATAGTGGTTTCTTGAATGAACTTCCAATTTTAATTTTCTGCAACTTCCATTTTTATTTCTATTTAACTTCTTTTTTTATTCAAGTTTCTTTTCTATTCAACTTCCTTTCTTATTTAATTTCCAAATAGATCGTTAAGGTATAGTGGTTTCTGGATTGAACTTCCATTTTTAATTTTATGCAACTTTGACTTTTATTTTTTTTCAACTTCCATTTTTATTCAATTTACTTTTCTATTAAACTTCCTTTTTTATTTAATTTCCGAACAGATCGTTAAGGCATAGTGGTTTCTTGAATGAACTTCCAATTTTAATTTTCTGCAACTTCCATTTTTATTTCTATTCAACTTTTTTTTTTATTCAAGTTTCTTTTCTATTCAACTTCTTTTTCTATTTAATTTCCAAATAGATTGTTATGGTATAGTGGTTTCGAGATTGAACTTTCATTTTGAATTTTATGCAACTTTCACTGTTATTTTTCTTGAACATCCATTTTAATTGAATTTTCTTTTTTTTTAAACTTCCTTTTTTATTTCATTTCCAAATAGATAGTTAAGGTATAGTGGTTTATTTAATGAACTTCTATTTTTAATTTTACGCAACTTCCATTTTTATTCAAGTAATTTTTCTGTTCGACTTCCATTTTTATTTAATTTCCAAATAGATCGTTAAGGTATAGTGGTTTCTTGAATGAACTTCCATTTTTAATTTTCTGCAACTTCCATTTTTATTTTTATTTGACTTCCATTTTTACTCAAGTCATTTTTCTATTCAACTTCCTTTTTTATTTAATTTCCAAATAGATCGTTAAGGTATAGTGGTTTCTGGAATGAACTTCCATTTTTAATTTTATGCAACTTTCATTTTTATATTTATCCAATTTCCATTTTTATTCAATTTCCTTTTCTATTAAACTTCCTTTTTTATTTAATTTCGAAATAGATCGTTAAGCTGTAGTGGTTTCTTGAATAAACTTCCATTTTTAATTTTCTGCAACTTCCATTTTTATTTTTATACGACTTCCATTTTTATTCAATTTACTTTTCTATTCAATTTCCTTTTGTATTTAATTTCCAAATAGATCGTTAAGTTATAGTGGTTTTTGGATTGAACTTCCATTTTTAATTTTATGCAACTTTCATTTTTATTTTTATTCAACTTCCATTTTTATTCAATTTACTTTTCTGTTAAACTTCTTTTTTTATTTAATTTCCAAATAGATCGTTAAGGTATAGTGGTTTCTTTAATGAACTTCCATTTTTAATTTTCTGCAACTTCCATTTTTATTTTTATTCGACTTCCATTTTTATTGAAGTTATTTTTCTATTCAACTTCCTTTTTTATTTAATTTCCAAATAGATCGTTAAGGTATAGTGGTTTCTTTAATAAACTTCCAATTTTAATTTTCTGCAACTTCCATTTTTATTTCTATTCGACATCTTTTTTTATTCAAGTTTCTTTTCTATCCAACTTCCTTTTTTATTTAATTTGCAAATAGATTGTTAAGGTATAGTGGTTTCTGGATTGAACTTGCATTTTGAATTTTATGCAACTTTCACTTATATTTTTATTCAACTTCCATTTTTATTCAATTTACATTTTTATTAAACTTCGTTTTTTATTTAATTTCCAAATAGATCGTTAAGGTAGAATGGTTTCTTGAATGAACTCTCATTTTTAATTTTCTGCAACTTTCATTTTTATTTTTATTCGACTTCCATTTTTATTCAATTTGTTTTTCTTTTCAACTTCTGTTTTTATTTAATTTTCAATTAGATCGTTAAGGTATAGTGGTTTCTTGAATGAACTTTGATTTTAAATTTTCTGCAACTTTCATTTTTATTGTACGTCCTTTTTAATTCAAGTTTCTTTTCTGCTCAACTTCCTTTTTTATTTAATTTCCAAATAGATCGTTAAGGTATTGCGGTTTCTGCATTGAACTTCCATTTTTAATTTTATGCAACTTTCATTTTTATTTTTATTCAACTTCCATTTTTATTCAATTTACTTTTCTATTAAACATCTTCTTTTATTTAATTTCCAAATAGATCGTTATGGTATATTGGTTTATTGAATGAACTTCCATTTTTAATTTTCTGCAACTTCCATTTTTATTTTTATTCGACTTCCATTTTTATTCAATTTACTTTTCTATTCAACTTCCTTTTTTATTTAATTTCCCAAAAGATCGTTAAGGTATAGTGGTTTCTGGATTGAACTTCCACTTTTAATTTTATGCAACTTTCTTTTTTATTTTTATTGAACTTCCATTTTTATTCAATTTACTTTTCTATTAAACTTCCTTTTTTGTTTAATTTCCAAACAGATCGTTAAGGTATAGTGGTTTCTTGAATGAACTTCCATTTTTAATTTTCTGCAACTTCCATTTTTATTCAAGTTGTTTTTCTATTCCACTTCCTTTCTTATTTAATTTCCAAATAGATCATGAAGGTATAATGGTTTCTGGATTGAACTTCCATTTTTAATTTTATGCAACTTTCATTTTTATTTTTATTCAACTTCCGTTTTTATTCAATTTACTTTTCTATTAAACTTTCTTTTTTATTTAATTTCCAAATAGATCGTTAAGATATAATGGTTTCTTGAATGAACTTCCAATTTTAATTTTCTGCAACCTCCATTTTTATTTCTATTCATCTTCTTTTTTTATTCAAGTTTCTTTCCTATTCAACTTCCTTTTTTTTTCTAATTTCCAAATAGATTATTAAGGTATAGTGGTTTCTGGATTGAACTTGCATTTTGAATTTTATGCAACTTTCACTTATATTTTTATTCAACTACCATTTTTATTCAATTTACATTTTTATTAAACTTCGTTTTCTATTTAATATCCAAATAGATCGTTAAGGTAGAATGGTTTCTTGAATGAACTCTCATTTTTAATTTTCTGCAACTTTCATTTTTATTTTTATTCGACTTCCATTTTTATTCAATTTGTTTTTCTTTTCAACTTCTGTTTTTATTTAATTTTCAAATAGATCGTTAAGGTATAGTGGTTTCTTGAATGAACTTTGATTTTAAATTTTCTGCAACTTTCATTTTTATTGTACGTCCTTTTTAATTCAAGTTTCTTTTCTGCTCAACTTCTTTTTTTATTTAATTTCCAAATAGATCGTTAAGGTATTGCGGTTTCTGCATTGAACTTCCATTTTTAATTTTATGCAACTTTCATTTTTATTTTTATTCAACTTCCATTTTTATTCAATTTACTTTTCTATTAAACATCTTTTTTTATTTAATTTCCAAATAGATCGTTATGGTATATTGGTTTCTTGAATGAACTTCCATTTTTAATTTTCTGCAACTTCCATTTTTATTTTTATTCGACTTCCATTTTTATTCAATTTACTTTTCTATTCAACTTCCTTTTTTATTTAATTTCCCAAAAGATCGTTAAGGTATAGTGGTTTCTGGATTGAACTTCCACTTTTAATTTTATGCAACTTTCTTTTTTATTTTTATTGAACTTCCATTTTTATTCAATTTACTTTTCTATTAAACTTCCTTTTTTGTTTAATTTCCAAACAGATCGTTAAGGTATAGTGGTTTCTTGAATGAACTTCCATTTTTAATTTTCTGCAACTTCCATTTTTATTTTTACTCGACTTCCATTTTTATTCAAGTTGTTTTTCTATTCCACTTCCTTTCTTATTTAATTTCCAAATAGATCATGAAGGTATAATGGTTTCTGGATTGAACTTCCATTTTTAATTTTATGCAACTTTCATTTTTATTTTTATTCAACTTCCGTTTTTATTCAATTTACTTTTCTATTAAACTTCCTTTTTTATTTAATTTCCAAATAGATCGTTAAGATATAATGGTTTCTTGAATGAACTTCCAATTTTAATTTTCTGCAACCTCCATTTTTATTTCTATTCATCTTCTTTTTTTATTCAAGTTTCTTTCCTATTCAACTTCCTTTTTTTTTCTAATTTCCAAATAGATTATTAAGGTATAGTGGTTTCTGGATTGAACTTACATTTTTAATTTTATGCAACTTTCACTTTTATTTTTATTCAACTTCCATTTTTATTCAATTTACTTTTCTATTATACTTCCTTTTTTATTTAAATTCCAAATAGATCGTGAAGATATTGTGGTTTCTTGAATGAACTTTCATTTTTAATTTTCTGCAACTTCCATTTTTATTTTTATTTGACTTCCATTTTTATTCAAGTCATTTTTCTATTCAACTTTCTTTTTTTATTTAATTTCCAAATAGATCGTTAAGGTATAGTGGTTTCTAGATTGAACTTCCTTTTTAATTTTATGCAACTTTCATTTTTATTTTTATTCAACTTCCATTTTTATTCAATTTACTTTTTATTAAATTGCCTTTTTTTATTAATTTCCAAATAGATCGTTAAGGTATAGTGGTTTCTTGAATGAACTTCCATTTTTAATTTTCTGCGACTTTCACTTTTATTTTTATTCGACTTGCATTTTTATTCAAGTCATTTTTCTATTCAACGTCCTTTTTTACTTAATTTCCAAATAGATCGCTAAGGTATAGTGGTTTCTTCAATGAACTTCCAATTTTAATTTTCTGCAACTTCCATTTTTATTTCTATTCAACTTCTTTTTTTGTTCAAGGTTCTTTTCTATTCAACTTCCTGTTTTATTTAATTTCCAAATAGATCCTTAAGGTATAATGGTTTCTCGATTGAACTTCCATTTTAATTTTATGCAACTTTCATTTTTATTTTTATTCAACTTCTATTTTTATTCAATTTACTTTTCTATTACACTGCCTTTCTTTTTTTTTTTTAATTTCCAAATAGATCGTTAAGGTATACTGGTTTCTTGAATGAACTTCCGTTTTTAATTTTCTGCGACTTGCACTTTTATTTTTATTCGACTTGCATTTTTATTCAAGTCATTTTTCTATTCAACGTCCCTTTTTACTTAATTTCTAAATAGATCGCTAAGGTATAGTGGTTTCTTGAATGAACTTCCAATTTTAATTTTCTGCAACCTCCATTTTTATTTCTATTCATCTTCTTTTTTTATTCAAGTTTCTTTCCTATTCAACTTCCTTTTTTTTTCTAATTTCCAAATAGATTATTAAGGTATAGTGGTTTCTGGATTGAACTTGCATTTTGAATTTTATGCAACTTTCACTTATATTTTTATTCAACTACCATTTTTATTCAATTTACATTTTTATTAAACTTCGTTTTCTATTTAATTTCCAAATAGATCGTTAAGGTAGAATGGTTTCTTGAATGAACTCTCATTTTTAATTTTCTGCAACTTTCATTTTTATTTTTATTCGACTTCCATTTTTATTCAATTTGTTTTTCTTTTCAACTTCTGTTTTTATTTAATTTTCAAATAGATCGTTAAGGTATAGTGGTTTCTTGAATGAACTTTGATTTTAAATTTTCTGCAACTTTCATTTTTATTGTACGTCCTTTTTAATTCAAGTTTCTTTTCTGCTCAACTTCTTTTTTTATTTAATTTCCAAATAGATCGTTAAGGTATTGCGGTTTCTGCATTGAACTTCCATTTTTAATTTTATGCAACTTTCATTTTTATTTTTATTCAACTTCCATTTTTATTCAATTTACTTTTCTATTAAACATCTTTTTTTATTTAATTTCCAAATAGATCGTTATGGTATATTGGTTTCTTGAATGAACTTCCATTTTTAATTTTCTGCAACTTCCATTTTTATTTTTATTCGACTTCCATTTTTATTCAATTTACTTTTCTATTCAACTTCCTTTTTTATTTAATTTCCCAAAAGATCGTTAAGGTATAGTGGTTTCTGGATTGAACTTCCACTTTTAATTTTATGCAACTTTCTTTTTTATTTTTATTGAACTTCCATTTTTATTCAATTTACTTTTCTATTAAACTTCCTTTTTTGTTTAATTTCCAAACAGATCGTTAAGGTATAGTGGTTTCTTGAATGAACTTCCATTTTTAATTTTCTGCAACTTCCATTTTTATTTTTACTCGACTTCCATTTTTATTCAAGTTGTTTTTCTATTCCACTTCCTTTCTTATTTAATTTCCAAATAGATCATGAAGGTATAATGGTTTCTGGATTGAACTTCCATTTTTAATTTTATGCAACTTTCATTTTTATTTTTATTCAACTTCCGTTTTTATTCAATTTACTTTTCTATTAAACTTCCTTTTTTATTTAATTTCCAAATAGATCGTTAAGATATAATGGTTTCTTGAATGAACTTCCAATTTTAATTTTCTGCAACCTCCATTTTTATTTCTATTCATCTTCTTTTTTTATTCAAGTTTCTTTCCTATTCAACTTCCTTTTTTTTTCTAATTTCCAAATAGATTATTAAGGTATAGTGGTTTCTGGATTGAACTTACATTTTTAATTTTATGCAACTTTCACTTTTATTTTTATTCAACTTCCATTTTTATTCAATTTACTTTTCTATTATACTTCCTTTTTTATTTAAATTCCAAATAGATCGTGAAGATATTGTGGTTTCTTGAATGAACTTTCATTTTTAATTTTCTGCAACTTCCATTTTTATTTTTATTTGACTTCCATTTTTATTCAAGTCATTTTTCTATTCAACTTTCTTTTTTTATTTAATTTCCAAATAGATCGTTAAGGTATAGTGGTTTCTAGATTGAACTTCCTTTTTAATTTTATGCAACTTTCATTTTTATTTTTATTCAACTTCCATTTTTATTCAATTTACTTTTTATTAAATTGCCTTTTTTTATTAATTTCCAAATAGATCGTTAAGGTATAGTGGTTTCTTGAATGAACTTCCATTTTTAATTTTCTGCGACTTTCACTTTTATTTTTATTCGACTTGCATTTTTATTCAAGTCATTTTTCTATTCAACGTCCTTTTTTACTTAATTTCCAAATAGATCGCTAAGGTATAGTGGTTTCTTCAATGAACTTCCAATTTTAATTTTCTGCAACTTCCATTTTTATTTCTATTCAACTTCTTTTTTTGTTCAAGGTTCTTTTCTATTCAACTTCCTGTTTTATTTAATTTCCAAATAGATCCTTAAGGTATAATGGTTTCTCGATTGAACTTCTATTTTAATTTTATGCAACTTTCATTTTTATTTTTATTCAACTTCTATTTTTATTCAATTTACTTTTCTATTACACTAACTTTCTTTTTTTTTTTAATTTCCAAATAGATCGTTAAGGTATACTGGTTTCTTGAATGAACTTCCGTTTTTAATTTTCTGCGACTTGCACTTTTATTTTTATTCGACTTGCATTTTTATTCAAGTCATTTTTCTATTCAACGTCCCTTTTTACTTAATTTCCAAATAGATCGCTAAGGTATAGTGGTTTCTTGAATGAACTTCCAATTTTAATTTTCTGCAACCTCCATTTTTATTTCTATTCATCTTCTTTTTTTATTCAAGTTTCTTTCCTATTCAACTTCCTTTTTTTTTCTAATTTCCAAATAGATTATTAAGGTATAGTGGTTTCTGGATTGAACTTGCATTTTGAATTTTATGCAACTTTCACTTATATTTTTATTCAACTACCATTTTTATTCAATTTACATTTTTATTAAACTTCGTTTTCTATTTAATTTCCAAATAGATCGTTAAGGTAGAATGGTTTCTTGAATGAACTCTCATTTTTAATTTTCTGCAACTTTCATTTTTATTTTTATTCGACTTCCATTTTTATTCAATTTGTTTTTCTTTTCAACTTCTGTTTTTATTTAATTTTCAAATAGATCGTTAAGGTATAGTGGTTTCTTGAATGAACTTTGATTTTAAATTTTCTGCAACTTTCATTTTTATTGTACGTCCTTTTTAATTCAAGTTTCTTTTCTGCTCAACTTCTTTTTTTATTTAATTTCCAAATAGATCGTTAAGGTATTGCGGTTTCTGCATTGAACTTCCATTTTTAATTTTATGCAACTTTCATTTTTATTTTTATTCAACTTCCATTTTTATTCAATTTACTTTTCTATTAAACATCTTTTTTTATTTAATTTCCAAATAGATCGTTATGGTATATTGGTTTCTTGAATGAACTTCCATTTTTAATTTTCTGCAACTTCCATTTTTATTTTTATTCGACTTCCATTTTTATTCAATTTACTTTTCTATTCAACTTCCTTTTTTATTTAATTTCCCAAAAGATCGTTAAGGTATAGTGGTTTCTGGATTGAACTTCCACTTTTAATTTTATGCAACTTTCTTTTTTATTTTTATTGAACTTCCATTTTTATTCAATTTACTTTTCTATTAAACTTCCTTTTTTGTTTAATTTCCAAACAGATCGTTAAGGTATAGTGGTTTCTTGAATGAACTTCCATTTTTAATTTTCTGCAACTTCCATTTTTATTTTTACTCGACTTCCATTTTTATTCAAGTTGTTTTTCTATTCCACTTCCTTTCTTATTTAATTTCCAAATAGATCATGAAGGTATAATGGTTTCTGGATTGAACTTCCATTTTTAATTTTATGCAACTTTCATTTTTATTTTTATTCAACTTCCGTTTTTATTCAATTTACTTTTCTATTAAACTTCCTTTTTTATTTAATTTCCAAATAGATCGTTAAGATATAATGGTTTCTTGAATGAACTTCCAATTTTAATTTTCTGCAACCTCCATTTTTATTTCTATTCATCTTCTTTTTTTATTCAAGTTTCTTTCCTATTCAACTTCCTTTTTTTTTCTAATTTCCAAATAGATTATTAAGGTATAGTGGTTTCTGGATTGAACTTACATTTTTAATTTTATGCAACTTTCACTTTTATTTTTATTCAACTTCCATTTTTATTCAATTTACTTTTCTATTATACTTCCTTTTTTATTTAAATTCCAAATAGATCGTGAAGATATTGTGGTTTCTTGAATGAACTTTCATTTTTAATTTTCTGCAACTTCCATTTTTATTTTTATTTGACTTCCATTTTTATTCAAGTCATTTTTCTATTCAACTTTCTTTTTTTATTTAATTTCCAAATAGATCGTTAAGGTATAGTGGTTTCTAGATTGAACTTCCTTTTTAATTTTATGCAACTTTCATTTTTATTTTTATTCAACTTCCATTTTTATTCAATTTACTTTTTATTAAATTGCCTTTTTTTATTAATTTCCAAATAGATCGTTAAGGTATAGTGGTTTCTTGAATGAACTTCCATTTTTAATTTTCTGCGACTTTCACTTTTATTTTTATTCGACTTGCATTTTTATTCAAGTCATTTTTCTATTCAACGTCCTTTTTTACTTAATTTCCAAATAGATCGCTAAGGTATAGTGGTTTCTTCAATGAACTTCCAATTTTAATTTTCTGCAACTTCCATTTTTATTTCTATTCAACTTCTTTTTTTGTTCAAGGTTCTTTTCTATTCAACTTCCTGTTTTATTTAATTTCCAAATAGATCCTTAAGGTATAATGGTTTCTCGATTGAACTTCCATTTTAATTTTATGCAACTTTCATTTTTATTTTTATTCAACTTCTATTTTTATTCAATTTACTTTTCTATTACACTGCTTTTCTTTTCTTTTTAATTTCCAAATAGATCGTTAAGGTATACTGGTTTCTTGAATGAACTTCCGTTTTTAATTTTCTGCGACTTGCACTTTTATTTTTATTCGACTTGCATTTTTATTCAAGTCATTTTTCTATTCAACGTCCCTTTTTACTTAATTTCCAAATAGATCGCTAAGGTATAGTGGTTTCTTGAATGAACTTCCAATTTTAATTTTCTGCAACCTCCATTTTTATTTCTATTCATCTTCTTTTTTTATTCAAGTTTCTTTCCTATTCAACTTCCTTTTTTTTTCTAATTTCCAGATAGATTATTAAGGTATAGTGGTTTCTGGATTGAACTTGCATTTTGAATTTTATGCAACTTTCACTTATATTTTTATTCAACTACCATTTTTATTCAATTTACATTTTTATTAAACTTCGTTTTCTATTTAATTTCCAAATAGATCGTTAAGGTAGAATGGTTTCTTGAATGAACTCTCATTTTTAATTTTCTGCAACTTTCATTTTTATTTTTATTCGACTTCCATTTTTATTCAATTTGTTTTTCTTTTCAACTTCTGTTTTTATTTAATTTTCAAATAGATCGTTAAGGTATAGTGGTTTCTTGAATGAACTTTGATTTTAAATTTTCTGCAACTTTCATTTTTATTGTACGTCCTTTTTAATTCAAGTTTCTTTTCTGCTCAACTTCTTTTTTTATTTAATTTCCAAATAGATCGTTAAGGTATTGCGGTTTCTGCATTGAACTTCCATTTTTAATTTTATGCAACTTTCATTTTTATTTTTATTCAACTTCCATTTTTATTCAATTTACTTTTCTATTAAACATCTTTTTTTATTTAATTTCCAAATAGATCGTTATGGTATATTGGTTTCTTGAATGAACTTCCATTTTTAATTTTCTGCAACTTCCATTTTTATTTTTATTCGACTTCCATTTTTATTCAATTTACTTTTCTATTCAACTTCCTTTTTTATTTAATTTCCCAAAAGATCGTTAAGGTATAGTGGTTTCTGGATTGAACTTCCACTTTTAATTTTATGCAACTTTCTTTTTTATTTTTATTGAACTTCCATTTTTATTCAATTTACTTTTCTATTAAACTTCCTTTTTTGTTTAATTTCCAAACAGATCGTTAAGGTATAGTGGTTTCTTGAATGAACTTCCATTTTTAATTTTCTGCAACTTCCATTTTTATTTTTACTCGACTTCCATTTTTATTCAAGTTGTTTTTCTATTCCACTTCCTTTCTTATTTAATTTCCAAATAGATCATGAAGGTATAATGGTTTCTGGATTGAACTTCCATTTTTAATTTTATGCAACTTTCATTTTTATTTTTATTCAACTTCCGTTTTTATTCAATTTACTTTTCTATTAAACTTCCTTTTTTATTTAATTTCCAAATAGATCGTTAAGATATAATGGTTTCTTGAATGAACTTCCAATTTTAATTTTCTGCAACCTCCATTTTTATTTCTATTCATCTTCTTCTTTTATTCAAGTTTCTTTCCTATTCAACTTCCTTTTTTTTTTCTAATTTCCAAATAGATTATTAAGGTATAGTGGTTTCTGGATTGAACTTACATTTTTAATTTTATGCAACTTTCACTTTTATTTTTATTCAACTTCCATTTTTATTCAATTTACTTTTCTATTATACTTCCTTTTTTATTTAAATTCCAAATAGATCGTGAAGATATTGTGGTTTCTTGAATGAACTTTCATTTTTAATTTTCTGCAACTTCCATTTTTATTTTTATTTGACTTCCATTTTTATTCAAGTCATTTTTCTATTCAATTTTCTTTTTTTATTTAATTTCCAAATAGATCGTTAAGGTATAGTGGTTTCTAGATTGAACTTCCTTTTTAATTTTATGCAACTTTCATTTTTATTTTTATTCAACTTCCATTTTTATTCAATTTACTTTTTATTAAATTGCCTTTTTTTATTAATTTCCAAATAGATCGTTAAGGTATAGTGGTTTCTTGAATGAACTTCCATTTTTAATTTTCTGCGACTTTCACTTTTATTTTTATTCGACTTGCATTTTTATTCAAGTCATTTTTCTATTCAACGTCCTTTTTTACTTAATTTCCAAATAGATCGCTAAGGTATAGTGGTTTCTTCAATGAACTTCCAATTTTAATTTTCTGCAACTTCCATTTTTATTTCTATTCAACTTCTTTTTTTGTTCAAGGTTCTTTTCTATTCAACTTCCTGTTTTATTTAATTTCCAAATAGATCCTTAAGGTATAATGGTTTCTCGATTGAACTTCCATTTTAATTTTATGCAACTTTCATTTTTATTTTTATTCAACTTCTATTTTTATTCAATTTACTTTTCTATTACACTGCTTTTCTTTTTTTTTTTAATTTCCAAATAGATCGTTAAGGTATACTGGTTTCTTGAATGAACTTCCGTTTTTAATTTTCTGCGACTTGCACTTTTATTTTTATTCGACTTGCATTTTTATTCAAGTCATTTTTCTATTCAACGTCCCTTTTTACTTAATTTCCAAATAGATCGTTAAGGTATAGTGGTTTCTTGAATGAACTTCCAATTTTAATTTTCTGCAACCTCCATTTTTATTTCTATTCATCTTCTTTTTTTATTCAAGTTTCTTTCCTATTCAACTTCCTTTTTTTTTCTAATTTCCAAATAGATTATTAAGGTATAGTGGTTTCTGGATTGAACTTGCATTTTGAATTTTATGCAACTTTCACTTATATTTTTATTCAACTACCATTTTTATTCAATTTACATTTTTATTAGACTTCGTTTTCTATTTAATTTCCAAATAGATCGTTAAGGTAGAATGGTTTCTTGAATGAACTCTCATTTTTAATTTTCTGCAACTTTCATTTTTATTTTTATTCGACTTCCATTTTTATTCAATTTGTTTTTCTTTTCAACTTCTGTTTTTATTTAATTTTCAAATAGATCGTTAAGGTATAGTGGTTTCTTGAATGAACTTTGATTTTAAATTTTCTGCAACTTTCATTTTTATTGTACGTCCTTTTTAATTCAAGTTTCTTTTCTGCTCAACTTCTTTTTTTATTTAATTTCCAAATAGATCGTTAAGGTATTGCGGTTTCTGCATTGAACTTCCATTTTTAATTTTATGCAACTTTCATTTTTATTTTTATTCAACTTCCATTTTTATTCAATTTACTTTTCTATTAAACATCTTTTTTTATTTAATTTCCAAATAGATCGTTATGGTATATTGGTTTCTTGAATGAACTTCCATTTTTAATTTTCTGCAACTTCCATTTTTATTTTTATTCGACTTCCATTTTTATTCAATTTACTTTTCTATTCAACTTCCTTTTTTATTTAATTTCCCAAAAGATCGTTAAGGTATAGTGGTTTCTGGATTGAACTTCCACTTTTAATTTTATGCAACTTTCTTTTTTATTTTTATTGAACTTCCATTTTTATTCAATTTACTTTTCTATTAAACTTCCTTTTTTGTTTAATTTCCAAACAGATCGTTAAGGTATAGTGGTTTCTTGAATGAACTTCCATTTTTAATTTTCTGCAACTTCCATTTTTATTTTTACTCGACTTCCATTTTTATTCAAGTTGTTTTTCTATTCCACTTCCTTTCTTATTTAATTTCCAAATAGATCATGAAGGTATAATGGTTTCTGGATTGAACTTCCATTTTTAATTTTATGCAACTTTCATTTTTATTTTTATTCAACTTCCGTTTTTATTCAATTTACTTTTCTATTAAACTTCCTTTTTTATTTAATTTCCAAATAGATCGTTAAGATATAATGGTTTCTTGAATGAACTTCCAATTTTAATTTTCTGCAACCTCCATTTTTATTTCTATTCATCTTCTTTTTTTATTCAAGTTTCTTTCCTATTCAACTTCCTTTTTTTTTCTAATTTCCAAATAGATTATTAAGGTATAGTGGTTTCTGGATTGAACTTACATTTTTAATTTTATGCAACTTTCACTTTTATTTTTATTCAACTTCCATTTTTATTCAATTTACTTTTCTATTATACTTCCTTTTTTATTTAAATTCCAAATAGATCGTGAAGATATTGTGGTTTCTTGAATGAACTTTCATTTTTAATTTTCTGCAACTTCCATTTTTATTTTTATTTGACTTCCATTTTTATTCAAGTCATTTTTCTATTCAACTTTCTTTTTTTATTTAATTTCCAAATAGATCGTTAAGGTATAGTGGTTTCTAGATTGAACTTCCTTTTTAATTTTATGCAACTTTCATTTTTATTTTTATTCAACTTCCATTTTTATTCAATTTACTTTTTATTAAATTGCCTTTTTTTATTAATTTCCAAATAGATCGTTAAGGTATAGTGGTTTCTTGAATGAACTTCCATTTTTAATTTTCTGCGACTTTCACTTTTATTTTTATTCGACTTGCATTTTTATTCAAGTCATTTTTCTATTCAACGTCCTTTTTTACTTAATTTCCAAATAGATCGCTAAGGTATAGTGGTTTCTTCAATGAACTTCCAATTTTAATTTTCTGCAACTTCCATTTTTATTTCTATTCAACTTCTTTTTTTGTTCAAGGTTCTTTTCTATTCAACTTCCTGTTTTATTTAATTTCCAAATAGATCCTTAAGGTATAATGGTTTCTCGATTGAACTTCCATTTTAATTTTATGCAACTTTCATTTTTATTTTTATTCAACTTCTATTTTTATTCAATTTACTTTTCTATTACACTGCTTTTCTTTTTTTTTTTAATTTCCAAATAGATCGTTAAGGTATACTGGTTTCTTGAATGAACTTCCGTTTTTAATTTTCTGCGACTTGCACTTTTATTTTTATTCGACTTGCATTTTTATTCAAGTCATTTTTCTATTCAACGTCCCTTTTTACTTAATTTCCAAATAGATCGTTAAGGTATAGTGGTTTCTTGAATGAACTTCCAATTTTAATTTTCTGCAACCTCCATTTTTATTTCTATTCATCTTCTTTTTTTATTCAAGTTTCTTTCCTATTCAACTTCCTTTTTTTTTCTAATTTCCAAATAGATTATTAAGGTATAGTGGTTTCTGGATTGAACTTGCATTTTGAATTTTATGCAACTTTCACTTATATTTTTATTCAACTACCATTTTTATTCAATTTACATTTTTATTAGACTTCGTTTTCTATTTAATTTCCAAATAGATCGTTAAGGTAGAATGGTTTCTTGAATGAACTCTCATTTTTAATTTTCTGCAACTTTCATTTTTATTTTTATTCGACTTCCATTTTTATTCAATTTGTTTTTCTTTTCAACTTCTGTTTTTATTTAATTTTCAAATAGATCGTTAAGGTATAGTGGTTTCTTGAATGAACTTTGATTTTAAATTTTCTGCAACTTTCATTTTTATTGTACGTCCTTTTTAATTCAAGTTTCTTTTCTGCTCAACTTCTTTTTTTATTTAATTTCCAAATAGATCGTTAAGGTATTGCGGTTTCTGCATTGAACTTCCATTTTTAATTTTATGCAACTTTCATTTTTATTTTTATTCAACTTCCATTTTTATTCAATTTACTTTTCTATTAAACATCTTTTTTTATTTAATTTCCAAATAGATCGTTATGGTATATTGGTTTCTTGAATGAACTTCCATTTTTAATTTTCTGCAACTTCCATTTTTATTTTTATTCGACTTCCATTTTTATTCAATTTACTTTTCTATTCAACTTCCTTTTTTATTTAATTTCCCAAAAGATCGTTAAGGTATAGTGGTTTCTGGATTGAACTTCCACTTTTAATTTTATGCAACTTTCTTTTTTATTTTTATTGAACTTCCATTTTTATTCAATTTACTTTTCTATTAAACTTCCTTTTTTGTTTAATTTCCAAACAGATCGTTAAGGTATAGTGGTTTCTTGAATGAACTTCCATTTTTAATTTTCTGCAACTTCCATTTTTATTTTTACTCGACTTCCATTTTTATTCAAGTTGTTTTTCTATTCCACTTCCTTTCTTATTTAATTTCCAAATAGATCATGAAGGTATAATGGTTTCTGGATTGAACTTCCATTTTTAATTTTATGCAACTTTCATTTTTATTTTTATTCAACTTCCGTTTTTATTCAATTTACTTTTCTATTAAACTTCCTTTTTTATTTAATTTCCAAATAGATCGTTAAGATATAATGGTTTCTTGAATGAACTTCCAATTTTAATTTTCTGCAACCTCCATTTTTATTTCTATTCATCTTCTTTTTTTATTCAAGTTTCTTTCCTATTCAACTTCCTTTTTTTTTCTAATTTCCAAATAGATTATTAAGGTATAGTGGTTTCTGGATTGAACTTACATTTTTAATTTTATGCAACTTTCACTTTTATTTTTATTCAACTTCCATTTTTATTCAATTTACTTTTCTATTATACTTCCTTTTTTATTTAAATTCCAAATAGATCGTGAAGATATTGTGGTTTCTTGAATGAACTTTCATTTTTAATTTTCTGCAACTTCCATTTTTATTTTTATTTGACTTCCATTTTTATTCAAGTCATTTTTCTATTCAACTTTCTTTTTTTATTTAATTTCCAAATAGATCGTTAAGGTATAGTGGTTTCTAGATTGAACTTCCTTTTTAATTTTATGCAACTTTCATTTTTATTTTTATTCAACTTCCATTTTTATTCAATTTACTTTTTATTAAATTGCCTTTTTTTATTAATTTCCAAATAGATCGTTAAGGTATAGTGGTTTCTTGAATGAACTTCCATTTTTAATTTTCTGCGACTTTCACTTTTATTTTTATTCGACTTGCATTTTTATTCAAGTCATTTTTCTATTCAACGTCCTTTTTTACTTAATTTCCAAATAGATCGCTAAGGTATAGTGGTTTCTTCAATGAACTTCCAATTTTAATTTTCTGCAACTTCCATTTTTATTTCTATTCAACTTCTTTTTTTGTTCAAGGTTCTTTTCTATTCAACTTCCTGTTTTATTTAATTTCCAAATAGATCCTTAAGGTATAATGGTTTCTCGATTGAACTTCCATTTTAATTTTATGCAACTTTCATTTTTATTTTTATTCAACTTCTATTTTTATTCAATTTACTTTTCTATTACACTGCTTTTTTTTTTTTTTTTAATTTCCAAATAGATCGTTAAGGTATACTGGTTTCTTGAATGAACTTCCGTTTTTAATTTTCTGCGACTTGCACTTTTATTTTTATTCGACTTGCATTTTTATTCAAGTCATTTTTCTATTCAACGTCCCTTTTTACTTAATTTCCAAATAGATCGCTAAGGTATAGTGGTTTCTTGAATGAACTTCCAATTTTAATTTTCTGCAACTTCCATTTTTATTTCTATTCAACTTCTTTTTTTTATTCAAGCTTCTTTTCTATTCAACTTCCTATTTTATTTAATTTCCAAATAGATCGTTAAGGTATAGTGGTTTCTGGATTGAACTTCCATTTTTAGTTTTATGCAACTTTGACTTCTTTTTTTTTTTTTCAACTTCCATTTTTATTCAAGTCATTTTTCTATTCAACTTCCTTTTTTACTTAATTTCCAAATAGATCGTTAAGGTATAGTTGTTTCTTGAATGAACTTCCAATTTTAATTTTCTGCAACTTCCATTTTTATTTCAATTCAACTTCTTTTTTTATTCAAGTTTCTTTTCTATTCAACTTCTTTTTTATTTAATTTCCAAATAAATTGTTATGGTATAGTGGTTTCGGGATTGAACTTTCATTTTTAATTTTATGCAACTTTCACTGTTATTTTTCTTGAACTTCCATTTTTATTGAATTTTCTTTTTTTTTAAACTTCCTTTTTTATTTCATTTCCAAATAGATCGTTAAAGTATAGTGGTTTATTTAATGAACTTCTATTTTTAATTTTATGCAACTTCCATTTTTATTTTTATTCAACTTCCATTTTTATTCAAATTATTTTTCTATTCAACTTCCTTTTTTATTTAATTTCCAAATAGATTGTTAAGGTATAGTGGTTTCTTGAATGAACTTCCATTTTTATTTTTATTTAACTTCCTTTTTTATTCAAGTTTCTTTTCTACTCAACTTCCTTTTTTTATTTAATTTCCAAATAGATCGTTAAGGTATAGTGGTTTCTGGATTGAACTTCCATTTTTAATTTTCTGCAACTTCCATTTTTATTTTTATTCAACTTCTATTTTTATTCAATTTACTTTTCTATTAAACTTTCTTTTTTTATTTCATTTCCAAACAGATCGTTAAGGTATAATGGTTTCTTAAATGAACTTCCATTTTTAATTTTCTGCAACTTCTATTTTTATTTTTATTCGACTTCCATTTTTATTCAAGTCATTTTTCTATTCAACTTCCTTTTTTATTTTATTTCCAAATAGATCGTTAAGGTATAGTGGTTTCTTTAATGAACTTCCAATTTTAATTTTCTGCAACCTCCATTTTTATTTCTATTCAACTTCTTTTTTTATTCAAGTTTCTTTTCTATTCAACTTCCTTTTTTATTTAATTTCCAAATAGATTGTTAAGGTATAGTGGTTTCTGGATTGAACTTCCATTTTGAATTTTATGCAACTTTCACTTTTATTTTTATTCAACTTCCATTTTTATTCAATTTACTTTTCTATTAAACTTCCTTTTTTATTTAATTTCCAAATAGATCGTTATGGTATAGTGGTTTCTTGAATAAACTTCCATTTTTAATTTTCTACAGCTTCCATTTTTATTTTTTTATGACTTCCATTTTTATTGAATTTACTTTTCTATTCAACTTACTTTTTTATTTAATTTCCAAATAGATCGTTAAGGTATAGTGGTTTCTGGATTGAACTTCCATTTTTAATTTTCTGCAACTTCCATTTTTATTTTTATTCAACTTCCATTTTTATTCAATTTACTTTTCTATTAAACTTCTTTTTTTATTTAATTTCCAAATAGATCGTTAAGGTATAGTGGTTTCTTGAATGAACTTCTATTTTTAATTTTCTGCAACTTCCACTTTTTTTTATTCGACTTCCATTTTTATTCAAGTTATTTTTCTATTCAACTTCCTTTTTTATTTAATTTCAAATAGATCGTTACTTTATAGTGATTTCTTGAATAAACTTCCAATTTTAATTTTCTGCAACTTCCGTTTTTATTTTTATTCAACATCTTTTTTTATTCAAGTTTCTTTTCTATTCAACTTCCTTTTTTATTTAATTTCCAAATGGATTGTTAAGGTATAGTGGTTTCTGGATTGAACTTGCATTTTGAATTTTATGCAACTTTCACTTTTATTTTTATTCAACTTCCATTTTCATTCAATTTACTTTTCTATTAAACTTCGTTTTTTATTTAATTTCCAAATAGATCGTTAAGGTATAATGGTTTCTTGAATGAACTTCCATTTTTAATTTTCTGCAACTGCCATTTTTATTTTTATTCGACTTCCATTTTTATTCAATTTATTTATCTTTTCAACTTCCGTTTTTATTTAATTTCCAAATAGATCGTTAAGGTATAGTGGTTTCTTGAATCAACTTCCATTTTAAATTTTCTGCAACTTTCATTTTTATTGTACGTCTATAGCGATCCCGGTTTTTCCTTCCTTTGTATACTATATTCTGGACTTGGTTCCGTGAGCTTGTTTTTTTATCAATATCACTTCTAGCCTTTACTCTTTGTATTTGAGTCTTGGGTTGTGATGGGCAAGTTTGAAACAGGTTGGTTGCACTTTGAAACCAAAAGGTGATGCTCAGATTTTGGCCTTCACGCTCGAGCGGAATTTTTAACGCTCGAGCGGGCCCTTCGTTTTTGCTTATTCGCTCGAGCGGGAGTTTTTACGCTCGAGCGTGTTTTTCCATCTCCCAGTACTTTACTCTGCAGTTCTTCCGCTCGAGCGGTAGTTTTTACGCTCGAGCGTGATCCCTTGATTTTGTCCCTCCGCTCGAGCTGAGAGTTTGACGCTCGAGCAGATATCATCGCCTGCAAAACTTCTGGAAGTGTGAAATCGACACTCGAGCGGATCTTTTCACGCTCGAGCGTGAGTCTGTGTCTGACGCTCGAGCGGGGTTTTCCGCGCTCGAGCGGATAATCGACTACATTAGTCCGTGATTTCACTTTTTGGATCACTTTTTGACCTACTTTTTCTTTCTTAACTTTTAAAAACCGCCCCTTGAGAGTTTCTCTCTCTCTCTCTAAACTTGTCTTCTCTCTAAGATTTGATCTACCTAGGGTGTGTATCTGACCTTGATCCTTTATTAAAAAGTTAGAGTGGGTTGAGGGCTTCGTTTTAATCTGAGAAACTTGGGATTTGGAGCACGTTGGTCTTTGGTCATCATCTCCATTTGAGTTCTTCACTTCAAGGTAGGGATTTCCTACTCCATTCTATAAGTTTTGTTCTAAGTTTTGGTATTTTGATATGTTGGGGATACTTTGGTAATTTTGGGAAAAACCCTAGTTGTATTAATAAATTAATTTGTATGATTAATTTAAGGAAATTGGGGAATTTGGTTAAATTCATGAAATTGAGGAATTCATTGATTAATCGGTGTAGTTGGATAATTTAGATCACTCACCTATCGAATTGTTGATATATTTATTTCCATTCTAGAAATAACTGTTTTGGGCTATCGGTGGAGGATAGTCGTGTTTGTTGTAGACATTGTATGTGGATTAGGGAAAATTGAAACCAATCAATTTGTTTAAGTCATAAAGTTAGACTATTGAATTAATACAGAAAAATACATGTATTGTTTGAGCATTGCATATGCATATTGTTTGGGAGGAGATAGGGGATGTACTCCACGGTTTAGGGGAAGATAGGGGATGGACCTCTAAACCGGATTATTGTTTGGGAGGAGATAGGGGATGGACTCCATTAGCATCACTATTATGTGTGCTTATTATATTGAAGTGTTTTTACATGTTATTGATACAGCACTAAAATGTGTATCAAATGGGAAGTATGAAGTGTTTTGATATGAGCCTGAGTCTCATCTGTGTTGTTGATATTGGAAGTAATGTGAATGTGATATATATATAGTTCACTGTTGTAAGTTTGGCCAGGTTCTGAGCCATATTGATAATAATGGGAATTTAAACATGGCATAGACATTAGTGTCATGAGACAGTATCAAGTTATAATTGATTATCTTGGTTAACCATCTATTGAATGCTATAGCTTTATCCAATGCTTATATTTGGTTTAGTATTTTTCTACTGGGCTGTGGCTCACCCTTTATGGGAACATCATTTTCAGGTTCAGGTGATAAGCTACCTCCAAGGACTTAGCTTGGAAGGAATTGGAGTTGAAGACTCTGTTTAGTTTAGTCGTTATTTACTTATTTGATATTACATGTAAACATTCAAGGCTAGGGCTTTACTTGTATTTGAGTTAGAACTCATATTTTGTGTCCAAGTGTTGGCTTGGAAAGATGTTAGCCCGTAGGGCATTTAATTTGATGTTACATGTAATGTTTTTATTTAGTAATACTCTGATGAATGAATTAATGAATTGTTTTCTTTAAATATTGCATGTTAATGACATATATAATGGGTTTATTTTGAGGGCGTTACAACTTGGTATCAGAGCGTACCGGGTTTGAATACTTCGGGTACGTGGGAAGTGATTAGTATCACAATGGGTTCGTCTCGTTTGATAGAGACTTAGTGAAATGTTATATGCTTATATGATAACATGTTTATGTGATTATGTGGGTATGGAATGTAGTTCCTAGGATGTTGATTGAACCATTGAGTTTCTAGTAGCCTTGTTGGAAAGGCACTTGATCAATGCTGCTTCCAACCGGAACTATAGTAATGCTTCGGGACTATCATCATCCAGGAATGAAATTCGTAGGTGCTTATGTGATTATGTGCTTACGTGGAATGAGTTATTGTTGTCCAATGCATTAGGACGCGAGTGTTTAGCTTCGGCACATTTATTAATGTGCTAACGTCTTTGTTTCCTTTATTAGGATGTCAGGATGAGGACGAGGACGCGGTAGGCGTGGTAGGCCGGGTAGGCAGGAGGTGCCTGTGCCAGAGGAGATTCCGACAGTTCAGGAGGGAATTGGCCAGGCCAATGTGGCCGAGCCAGTAGGCCAGCAGGCTATGGGCGCTCTAGCCCGAGAGATAGCAGGGGCATTCAGGGAGTCAGTAGGCATTCTCAGAGCTGAGAATCAAGCTCGGGTTGTTGTTGCGGATGCAGGACCTGCCTTTCTGAAGAGGGAGTTATTCCGGTCTAATCTGGATGAATTTGTAGGCGATCCTAAAGAGTCGCTTAAGGCAGATGAATGGCTCGAACAGACAACGAAGACGTTTGAGATGCTTGGCATCGAAGACGAGGGGTTGAAAGTGACCTTGGCATCTTTCTAGCTGAAGGGGGATGCGGGTCAGTGGTGGAAGTTCACTAAGGGTCGGATAGGAGGTACATGGGAGGCTTTTGTGAATGCTTTCCAGGAGAGGTTCTTATCTCCAGCAGTTAGGGAGAAGCTGAGAGACCAGTTCTGCCAGCGTAAGCAGTCGAGTTCTTCAGTGGCCGAGTTTGAGGCTGCATTTACTAGCTTGTCCAGGTTTGCACCTGAGTTGGTGGCGTCTGAGGAACACCGTTGTATCGAGTTTGAGAAGAAGTTGAGGCATGGTCTCAAGCTGCGAGTTGGGGGAACTATGATTCGGGATTATGGGCGTATGGTTGATGCTGCAGCCCACATGGAAATCATGATACAGGAGGAGGAAGAAGGACAGAAGGGCTCCAAGAGGAGTCAGGATGGTCAGAGTGATGGTAGGAGACAAAAGGGTTTTAATCCTCAGCAGTCTCAGGGTAGCTTTTCTAGATCGACTTTTCCTGTGCCGAGTGCTAGTTCGGAGAAAGGCAGTCAGGGATGCATTACCTATTTCAAGTGTGGCCAGCTGGGCCACAAGTCTCCAGTTTGTCCTCAAAGGGGAGGAGTGCAGAGAGCAGCATCATCTTCGGCTCGATCTCAGAGCCAGAATCAGAGTAGAGGCCAGCCACTCTCGTGTTATCAGTGTGGTCAGCCAGGGCATATGAAAAGGTATTGCCCGCAGTTGGGTGGCACACCTGGTGCATCTGGTTTGAGGCAGATTCAGGATCAGCAGCCAGCTCAGTCGGGTCAGGCCTCGAGGGCAAATCAGGGGGCTTCATCGTCCCAGTCGGTGCAACAGTCTTATGCTCCTAGGGGTGAGCAGGTTGATCAGAGGTCGTCTGGGCGCGTGTATGCGGTTACTGCGCAGGATCTTGTACCGGCTCCATCTGTTGTGAGAGGTACTTTCTTGTTTTGCAACTCGGTTGCTAATGTTTTGATAGATACAGGTGCATCTCATTCCTTTGTGTCTGCTGCATTTGCATCTGTTTTGGAGTTGGAGTTAGAACAGTTGGCATCTCCTATTTGTATAGTATCACCTCTTGGGGGTGAATTGATCTTGAAACAAGGTGTCAGGGGTTGTGATATAGAGGTCGCCGATCATAGACTTCCGTTTCCTTTTGTAGTTATGCCCATGAAGGGCTTTGATGTTATTTTGGGTATGGACTGGTTATCGTCATACCGAGCAGTTATTGATTGCTACCGCCAGAGGGTCACTTGTTGTACCGTGAGCGGGGAGTGTTTTCATTTTCTGGGGGACCGAGTTGGTAGTGTTTTGCCACCAGGGTATGATCTTCGAGGGCGGAGTGAGCTTAGTGGTCTACTTGCTAGCTTTGAGAGTGGTGAGTGTAGTGAGACCCAGACTGTGTTGCCAGGAGTGGTTTGTGAGTACTCGGACGTCTTTCCCGAGGACCTTGTTGGTTTGCCACCCCACAGAGAGATTGAGTTCTCTATTGACCTAGTGTCCGGCACGGCGCCGATTTCTATGGCACCTTATCATTTTGCCCCAGCTGAGTTAGTTGAGTTGAAGATCCAACTCCAGGAGTTTCTAGATAAGGGCTTTATACGTCCTAGTGTTTCGCCATGGGGAGCACCGGCCCTCTTTGTTAAAAAGAAAGGTGGTGCTTTGAGACTTTGTATAGATTACCAGAAATTGAATCGGGCTACGGTTAAGAATAAGTACCCTATGCCTCGTATAGATGATCTGTTCGATCAGTTGAAGGGATCCCGTTGTTTCTCGAAGATAGACTTGAGATCGGGTTATCATCAGTTGAGAGTCAGGGAGGAGGATATTCCGAAGACGGCATTCCGTACGCGGTATGGCCACTATGAGTTTTTGGTGATGCCATTTGGGCTCACCAATGCACCGGCAGTATTTATGGATTTGATGAACCGGATATTTCAAGAATTTTTAGATCGTTTTGTTGTTGTCTTCGTGGACGACATCCTTATTTATTCACCTTCTGAGGAGAAGCACAAGGAACATTTGAGAGTGGTGCTTGAGTTACTTAGAGCCCATAAGCTATATGCTAAGTTTGGGAAGTGTGAGTTCTGGTTAGAAGAGGTCAAGTTCTTAGGCCATGTAGTTTCTGGGGAAGGAGTGTCTGTTGATACATCCAAGACTGAGGCAGTGTAAGATTGGGCACAGCCTAAGAGTGTGTTTGAGATCCGCAGTTTTCTGGGGTTAGCTGGGTATTATCGCCGGTTTGTGAAGGATTTCTCCAGGTTAGCTTCACCTTTGACTAGATTGACTCGGAAGGGAGTTAAGTTTGTATGGAGTGAGACTTGTGAAAAGTCGTTTCAGGAGTTGAAGGTTAGACTGACCACCGCTCCAGTCTTAATTATTCCGGAGAGAGGGTTGGGTTATGCAGTCTATTGTGACGCCTCACGAGAGGGTCTGGGTTGTGTGTTGATGCAAGAAGGGAAAGTAGTTGCCTATGGCTCACGTCAGTTGAAAATACACGAGAAGAATTACCCTACGCATGATTTAGAGTTAGCAGTTGTGATATTTGCCTTGAAGATTTGGAGGCATTATCTTTACGGTGAGAGGTTTGAGGTATTCTCGGATCATAAGAGTCTGAAATATCTGTTCACACAGAAAGACTTGAACTTGAGGCAGAGGGGGTGGATGGAGTTCACTGAGGATTATGACTTCGAGTTACATTATCATCCGGGAAAGGCCAATGTGGTGGCCGACGCCCTTAGCAGGAAACCTGTTGGTGACATAGCTAATATAGCCATTCGGGAGTGGAAGATGTTGGGTGCCCTTGAGGAGTTTGATTTGCTTCTGGGCGAATCCGTTGAGGCTGCGGCCTTGTTTTCTATTGTTGCGCAGCCTACACTTGTGACTCGAGTGTTAGAGGCTCAGAGGGGTGACCTTGAGGTAGAATCTCTCCGAGAGAAGATCTCCAGTGGGAAGGTTGAGAAGGGTTTGACGGTGTATTCCAACCTGAGTGTGAGATACCTAGACCGTCTGTTTGTGCCGGAGTCTTGCCGTGAGGAGGTACTCCGAGAGTTTCATCATTCGCGCCTTGCAGTGCATCCGAGAGGTACTAAGATGTATAGAGATTTAAGTCGCCAGTTTTGGTGGCGGGGTATGAAGAGAGATGTGGCAGCTTTCGTGTCTAAGTGCCTTACTTGTCAGCAAGTGAAGGCCGAGCATCAGAGGCCAGCGGGTTTGTTGCAACCCTTGCCTATTGTCGAGTGGAAGTGGGAGCATGCAACTATGGACTTCGTTGTAGGTCTTCCAAGGACTCAGCGAGGTAGTGATGCTATTTGGGTGGTTGTGGACCGGTTGACTAAGTCGGCGCACTTCATTCCTATGCGCGTTAGAGATTCAGTAGATCATCTTGCCGACTTGTATATTCGGGACATAGTGCGGTTGCACGGGATTCCAGTGACGATCGTCTCCGATAGAGATCCTCGTTTTACTGCCAGATTATGGAAGAGCTTGTAGAGTGCCTTAGGCACTAAGTTGACCTTTAGTACAGCTTATCATCCTCAGACTGATGAGCAGTCCGAGCGTACTATTCAAATCCTTGAGGATATGCTGCGGGGTTGTGTTCTTGACTTTGGTGGGTCGTGGGAGAGGCACTTGCCTTTGATGGAGTTTGCCTACAACAATAGTTTCCAGTCTAGTATCGGTATGGCACCGTTTGAGGCCTTGTACGGCCAACCGTGTAGGTCTCCGGTTTGCTGGGCCGAGGTGGGCGATGCACCTTTGTTGGGTCCGAAATTGGTAAGGGAAACGACGGAGAAAGTTGAGCTTATCCGTAGGAGGCTTGTTACAGCCCAGAGTCGTCAGAAATCTTATGCCGACCGTAGGAGGAGACCTTTGGTGTTTGAGGTGGGTGATCATGTCTTTCTGAACATATCACCTAGGCGGGGATTGATGAGGTTCGGGAAAAGCGGGAAGTTGTCCCCTCGATTTATTGGCCCTTTTGAGATCCTTGAAAGGATTGGCGAAGCTGCTTATCGTTTGGCTTTGCCGCCGCAGTTATCCGGAGTACATAACGTGTTTCATGTGAGTATGCTCCGGAAGTATGAGCCGGATCCATCGCATGTATTGGATTGGACCGACTTAGAGGTAGATGAGGATGTCTCGTATGAGGAGAGACCGGTTCGGGTCTTGGATAGACGGGATCAAGTTTTGCGAGGCAAGACCATCCCTTTGGTAAAAGTTTTGTGGAAACATCACGGGGTGGAGGAAGCCACTTGGGAACGCGAGTTGGAGGTCCGAGAGAAATATCCGGATCTATTTGTAGATGCTTGAGCATATGTTGCTTATTTTATTGTAATATTGTACCTTAAGTGTATTGAATATAACTTAAAGTTGTGAAACATAGTTTATGTTTGGTTAATGGAAGTTAGTGTAACACTGCATATGTTGAATGTGTTGTAGAATTGGAGTTATATTATGAGACTGAATATGGTATGGAAATGGAAATTATATATATTGAAAACTGTTGAATTTGAAAGGAAAATGCATGTTGATAATGCAAGTTGTTTTGGATAATGTGAAATGCCTCTTGAAAAGAGATGGGATTGACCGGTAATGGGTCAAGTTGTTTAATGGAATGTTGGCATATTGTGAGAAATAGAGGAAACTCTTTTCTTTTTTAAAAAAAAAAAATCTCTTGTACCTAATTTCGGGGACGAAATTCTTTAAGGGGGGGGGGGGGAGGTTATAGCGATCCCGGTTTTTCCTTCCTTTGTATACTATATTCTGGACTTGGTTCCGTGAGCTTGTTTTTGTATCATTATCACTTCTAGCCTTTACTCTTTGTATTTGAGTCTTGTGTTGTGATGGGCAGGTTTGAAACAGGTTGGTTGCACTTTGAAACCAAAAGGTGATGCTCAGATTTTGGCCTTCACACTCGAGCGGAATTTTTAACGCTCGAGCGGGCCCTTCGTTGTTGCTTATTCGCTCGAGCGGGAGTTTTTACGCTCGAGCGTGTTTTTCCATCTCCCAGTACTTTACTCTGCAGTTCTTCCGCTCGAGCGGTAGTTTTTACGCTCGAGCGTGATCCCTTGATTTTGTCCCTCCGCTCGAGCGGAGAGTTTGACGCTCGAGCAGATATCATCGCCTGCAAAACTTCTGGAAGTGTGAAATCGACGCTCGAGCGGATCTTTTCACGCTCGAGCGTGAGTCTGTGTCTGACGCTCGAGCGGGGTTTTCCGCGCTCGAGCGGATAATCGACTACATCAGTCCGTGATTTCACTTTTTGGATCACTTTTTGACCTACTTTTTCTTTCTTAACTTTTAAAAACCGCCCCTTGAGAGTTTCTCTCTCTCTCTCTAAACTTGTCTTCTCTCTAAGATTTGATCTACCTAGGGTGTGTATCTGACCTTGATCCTTTATTAAAAAGTTAGAGTGGGTTGAGGGCTTCGTTTTAATCTGAGAAACTTGGGATTTGGAGCACGTTGTTCTTTGGTCATCATCTCCATTTGAGTTCTTCACTTCAAGGTAGGGATTTCCTACTCCATTCTATAAGTTTTGTTCTAAGTTTTGGTATTTTGATATGTTGGGGATACTTTGGTAATTTTGGGAAAAACCCTAGTTGTATTAATAAATTAATTTGTATGATTAATTTAAGGAAATTGGAGAATTTGGTTAAATTCATGAAATTGAGGAATTCATTGATTAATCGGTGTAGTTGGATAATTTAGATCACTCACCTATCGAATTGTTGATATATTTATTTCCAGTCTAGAAATAACTGTTTTGGGCTATCGGTGGAGGATAGTCGTGTTTGTTGTAGACATTGTATGTGGATTAGGGAAAATTGAAACCAATCAATTTGTTTAAGTCATAAAGTTAGACTATTGAATTAATACAGAAAAATACATGTATTGTTTGAGCATTTCATATGCATATTGTTTGGGAGGAGATAGGGGATGTACTCCACGGTTTAGGGGAAGATAGGGGATTTTAACGCCCTAAAAATTAACCCATTATATATATATCATAGACAGGCATTATTTAAAGAAGACATTATATATTAATTCATTCATCAGAGTATTACTAAATAAAGCATTACATGTAACATCAAATAAAATGCCCTACAGGCTTACATCTTTCCAAGCCAACACTTGGGTACAAAAATATGAGTTCTAACTCAATACAAGAAAAGCCCTAGGCTTGAATGTTTACATGTAATAATAATTAAAGACAATTAACTAAAGGTAGTCTTCTCCAATCCAGAAGCCAAACCCTCCCAAGCTAAGTCCTTGGAGGTAGTTTATCACCTGAACCTGAAAATGATGTTCCCATATAGGGTGAGCCACAGCCCAGTAGAAATATACTAAACCACATATAAGCAATGAATAAAGCAATAGCATTCAACAGATGGTTAACCAAAATAATCAATTACTTCATTTTACAGACTCATGACATTATTGCCAAAGATACGTTTTACTTTCCAGTTTTATCAACATGGCTCAGAACCTGGCCAAACTTATAACAGTGAAATCACATATATCATAATCACATCCTTCCAATATTAACAACAAATGAGACTCAAGCTCAAATCAAACACTTCATACTTCCAGATTGATACACATTTTAGTGTTGTATCAATAAAACACTTCTATATAAATAAGCACTCATAAAAGTGATGCTAATGGAGTCCATCCCCTATCTCCTCCCAAACAAAATCCGGTTTAGAGGTCCATCCCCTATCTTCCCCTAAACCGTGGAGTACATCCCCTATCTCCTCCCACACACAAACAATGTATGCAAATGCAATGCTCAATCAATACACGTATTATCTGTATCAATGCCACAGTCAAAATTAATGACTTAACCAATGTGATTAGTTTCAGTTATTCCTAATTCACATGCACTGTCTACAACAATCACGACTATCCTCCACCAATAGCCCAAAACAGTTATTTCTAAACTGAAAATAACCATGTCAACAATGCAATGGACAAATGATACCAATTACCCAATTATGCCATTTAATCAATAAATTCCCCAATTCCGTGAATTTAACCCTCTTTCCCCAATTCCATGAATTACTTATACAAATTAATTCAATAATACAACTAGGATTTTTCCCAAAATTTACCCAAGTATTCCCAACATATCAAATTACCAAAACTTAGAACAAAACCTATAAGATGGAGTAGGAAATCCCTACCTCAAAGAAAACAACCCAAAAGGTGAAGAAAGAGACGAGTGCCCAAATACCAAAGTGCTCCAAATCGCCAAATGCTCAGATTAAATGGTAGCCCTTGCCTCACTCTATCTTTTTAATGAAGGATCTAGGGTAGAAACACACCCTAAGTGGATCAAATCTAAGAAAGAAGGTGTGTAGGGAGAGAGAGAAGTCGGACCTAGGGTTTGGAATCAAAAGAAAATGAAAAAGACTGATCAAATCCCGCTGCTGTGTATATAAACTGGACAGGCTCGCTCGAGCGAAGACTTGGTCGCTCGAGCGACCAGACACAGAGAAACTACGCTCGAGCCAAGGAAGCCTTGCTCGAGCCAATAACTCAAATGCTCGCTCGAGCGAAAGAAAGCTCGGTCGGGCGAAGAACTCAAACCCTCAGTTCTGAACCCAGACACACGCTCGAGCGAAGGAACTATAGCTTGAGCGAAGGATGAACTAACTCGCTCGAGCGAAGAAAACCTCGCTCGAGCCAAGAATGCACAGCTACAGGTCCAAATCAAACACTACCTCTCGCTCGAGCGAACAACTCCTTGCTCGAGCGAAGAACCAAAAACCTGGACAGCAACTCTTGGTTTCTAAACCCAACCAACCTGAAACAAACCTGCCCAACATATCCTATAATTCCAAATGAGAAAACAAATAAGGGACAACAACAACAATTATACAATGACAGAATCTACGGAACCTAAGTCCAGATACAATACTCAAATGGGAAAAGACCGGGGTCGCTATAACCTCCCCCCCTTCAAAGAATTTCGTCCCCGAAATTAAGCATAAGTTTTTTTTTAAACAATTCATTAGTAAACATCTTGACCCAAAACTGGTCATTTCATCTCTTTATCAAGAGACATCTCATATCAAATATATAACACAACATATATTTCAATCTGTATCATTATTATGCATTATTCCTTTCAATGCTAACAATCCCATATCATATTTAATTACATGATATACATGACACACTAAGCAATGTAATCAACATATGCAATACTATACTAAACTTCTATAATGAAGCAAGTTTCAAGATACACCCCTTTTCCAAAACATACTCAACGTTTTACAACCTAAGACATATGTAAAGCTCTTAAGTTCAACAATATTACAAAATCTAAATATAAGATTACAACTGAATAAACATGTCCGGGTATTTTTCGCGGACTTCCAATTCACGCTCCCAAGTGGCTTCCTCCACTCCATGATGTTTCCACAAAACTTTTACCAAAGGGATGGTCTTGCCTCGCAAAACTTGATCCCGCCTATCCATTACCCGAACCGGTCTCTCCTCATACGAGACATCCACATCAACCACTAAATCGGTCCAATCCAACACATGTGATGGATCCGGCTCATACTTCCGAAGCATACTCACATGAAACACGTCATGTACTCCAGACAACTGCGGCGGCAAAGCTAAACGATAAGCAGCCTCGCCAATCCTCTCAAGGATTTCAAACGGACCAATGAATCGAGGGGACAACTTCCCACTCTTCCCAAACCTCATCAAACCCCGTTTAGGTGATATCTTCAGAAAGACATGATCACCCTCCACAAACACCAAGGGTCTCCTCCTACGGTCGGCATAAGATTTCTGACGACTCTGTGCTGTAACAAGCCTCTTACGGATAAGCTCAACTTTCTCCGTCGTTTCCCTCACCAACTCCGGACCCAACAGAGGTGCATCACCCACCTCAGCCCAACAAACAGGAGATCTACACGGTCGGCCATACTAGGCCTCAAAAGGTGCCATACCAATACTAGACTGGAAACTGTTGTTGTAGGCAAACTCCACCAACGGCAAGTGCCTCTCCCACGACCCACTAAAGTCTAGAACACAACCCCGTAGCATATCCTCAAGTATCTGAATAGTACGCTCGGACTGTCCATCAGTCTGAGGATGATAAGCCGTGCTAAAGGTCAACTTAGTGCCTAAGGCACTCTGCAAACTCTGCCACAACCTGGCAGTAAAACGAGGATCTCTATCTGATACGATCATCACTGGGACCCCGTGTAACCTCACTATGTCTCGAATGTACAAGGCGGCAAGATGATCTACCGAATCTCTCACGCGCATCGGAATGAAGTGCGACGACTTAGTCAACCGGTCTACAACCACCCAAATAGCATCACTACCCCGCTGAGTCCTCGGAAGACCCACAACGAAGTCCATAGTGACGTGTTCCCACTTCCACTCGGCAATAGGCAAGGGCTGCAACAAACCCGCTGGCCTCTGATGTTCGGCCTTCACTTGCTGACAAGTAAGACACTTAGATACGAAAGCTGCCACATCTCTCTTCATACCCCGCCACCAGAACTGACGACCCAAATCCCGATACATCTTAGTGCCTCCCGGATGCACCGCAAGGCGTGAATGATGAAACTCTCGGAGTACCTCCTCTCGGCAAGACTCCGGCACAAACGGACGGTCTCGGTATCTCACACTCAGATCGGAATACACCGTCAAACCTTTCTCAAACTTTCCACTGGAAATCTTCTCACGGAGAGATTCTACCTCAAGGTCACCTCTCTGAGCCTCTAACACTCGAGTCACAAGTGTAGGCTGAACAACAACAGAAAACAAGACCGCAGCCTCAACGGATTCGCCTAGAAATAAATCAAACTCCCCAAGTGCACCCAACATCTCCCACTCTCGGATGGCTATGCTAGCTATGTCACCAACAGGTTTCCTGCTAAGGGCATCGGCCACCACATTGGCCTTTCCCGGATGATAATGCAACTCAAAGTCATAATCCTCTATGAACTCCATCCACCTCCTCTGCCTCAAGTTTAAGTCTTTCTGTGTAAATAAATACTTCAAACTCTTATGATCCGAGAGCACCTCGAATTTCTCACCATAAAGATAATGCCTCCAAATCTTCAAGGCAAATATCACAGCTGCTAACTTTAGATCATGTGTAGGGTAATTCTGCTCGTGAATTTTCAACTGACGAGAGCCATAGGCAACTACTTTCCCTTCTTGCATTAATACACAACCCAGACCCTCTCGTGAGGCGTCACAATAGACCGTATAACCCAACCTTCTCTCTGGAATAATCAATACTGGAGTGGTAGTCAGTCTAACTTTCAACTCCTGAAACGACTTTTCACAAGTCTCACTCCATACAAATTTGACTCCCTTCCGAGTCAGTCTAGTCAACGGTGATGCTAACCTGGAGAAATCTTTCACAAACCGACGGTAATACCCAGCTAATCCCAGAAAACTGCGGATCTCAAATACACTCTTAGGCTGTGCCCAATCCTGCACTGCCTCTACCTTGGATGTATCAACAGACACTCCTTCACCGGATACCACATGGCCTAAGAATTTGACTTCCCTCAGCCAGAACTCACACTTCCCAAACTTGGCATACAGCCTATGGGCTCTAAGTAACTCAAGCACCACCCTCAAGTGTGCCTCGTGCTCCTCCTCAGAAGGCGAATAGATAAGGATGTCGTCCACAAAAACGACTACAAACCGATCCAAGAATTCCCGGAAGATCCGGTTCATCAAATCCATAAAAACTGCCGGTGCATTGGTGAGCCCGAATGGCATCACCAAAAACTCATAATGGCCATACCGCGTACGGAATGCCGTCTTCGGAATATCCTCTTCTCTGACCCTCAACTGGTGGTAACCCGATCTCAAGTCTATCTTAGAGAAACA
The DNA here is from genome assembly GCF_055761805.1 of Camellia sinensis. Lineage (NCBI taxonomy): Eukaryota > Viridiplantae > Streptophyta > Magnoliopsida > Ericales > Theaceae > Camellia > Camellia sinensis. The sequence continues at coordinate 353,249 of NC_138962.1, read as the reverse complement.
ACGGGAACCCTTCAACTGGTCAAACAGATCATCTATACGAGGCATAGGATACTTATTCTTAACCGTGGCCCGATTCAATTTCCGATAATCTATACAAAGTCTCAAAGCACCACCTTTCTTTTTAACAAAGAGGGCCGGTGCTCCCCACGGCGAAACACTAGGGCGTATAAAACCCTTGTCTAGTAACTCCTGGAGTTGGATCTTCAACTCAACTAACTCAGCTGGGGCAAAACGGTAAGGTGCCATAGAAATCGGCGCCGTGCCGGGCACCAGGTCAATAGAGAACTCAATCTCTCGATGCGGTGGCAAACCAACAAGATCCTCGGGAAAAACGTCCGAGTACTCACAAACCACCCTTGGCAACACAATCTGAGTCTCAACATCCTCACTAATCGACAGGTTAGCAAGTAGACCACTAAGCTCACTCCGTCCTCGTGGAACATACCCCGGTGGCAACACATCACCAACCCGGTCCCCCAGAAAATGAAAATACTCTCCGCTCACGGTACAACAAGTGACCCTCTGGCGGTAGCAATCAATAACTGCCTGGTATGACGATAACCAGTCCATACCCAAAATAACATCGAAACCCCTCATAGGCATAACTACAAAGGAAAATGGGATTCTATGATAATCAACCTCTATATCACAACCCCTAACGCCTTGTTTCAAAATCAATTCACCCCCAAGAGGTGGCACTACACAAATAGGAGATGCTAGCTGTGCTAACTCCAACTCCAAAACAGATGCAAATGCAGCAGACACAAAGGAATGAGATGCACCCGTATCAATCAAAACATTAGCAACCGAGTTGCAAAACAAGAAGGTACCTCTCACAACTGATGGTGCTGGCACAAGATCCTGCGCGGTAACAGCATACACGCGCCCAGACGACCTCTGATCAACCTGCTCAACCCTAGGAGCATAAGATTGCTGCACCGACTGAGACGATGAAGCCCCCTGATTGGCCTTTGAGGCCTGACCCGACTGAGCTGGCTGCTGACCCTGAATCGGCCTCAAACCAGATGCACCAGATGTGCCACCCAACTGCGGGCAATACCTCTTCATATGCCCTGGCTGACCACACTGATAACACGAGAGTGGCTGACCTCTACCCTGACTCTGGCTCTGAGATCGAGCCGAAGAAGATGCTGCTCTCTGAACTCCTCTCCTCTGAGGACAAACTGGAGACTTGTGGCCCAGCTGGCCACACTTGAAACAGGTAATATCTCCCTGACTGCCTTTCCCCGAACTAACACTCGGTACAGGAAAAGTCGATCGAGAAAAGCTACCCTGAGACTGCTGGGGATTAAAACCCTTCTGTCTCCTACCATCATTCTGACCATCCTGACTCCTCTTGGAGCCCTTCTGCCCTTCCTCCTCCTCCTGCATCATGATTTCCATATGGGCTACAGCATCAACCATACGCCCATACTCCCGAATCATAGTTCCCCCAACTCTCAGCTTGAGGCCACGCCTCAACTTCTTCTCAAACTCAATACAACGGCGTTCCTCAGACGCCACCAACTCAGGTGCAAACCTGGACAAACTAGTAAATGCAGCCTCAAATTTGGCCACTGAAGAACTCGCCTGCTTAAGCTGACAAAACTGGTCTCGCAGCTTCTCCCTGACTGCTGGAGATAAGAACTTCTCCTGGAAAGCATTCACAAAAGCCTCCCATGTACCTCCTATACGCCCCTTAGTAAACTTCCACCACTGACCTGCATCCCCCTTCAACTGGAAAGATGCCAAGGTCACTTTCAACCCCTCGTCTTCGATGCCAAGCATCTGAAACGTCTTCGTTGTCTGTTCGAGCCATTCATCTGCCTTAAGTGGCTCTTTAGGATCACCCACAAATTCATCCGGATTGGACCGGAAGAACTCCCTCTTCAGAAAGGAAGGTCCTGCATCCGCAATACCAGCCTGAGCTTGATTCTCAGCTCTAAGAATGCCTACTGACTCCCTGAATGCCCCTGCTATCTCTCGGGCTAGAGCGCCCATAGCCTGCTGGCCTACTGGCTCGGCCACATTGGCCTGGCCAATACCCTCTTCAACTGCCGGAATCTCCTCTGGCACAGGCATCTCCGGCCTGCCTGGCCTACCACGTCTACCGCGTCCTCGTCCTCGTCCTGACATCCTAATAAAGGAAACAAAGACATTAGCACATTAATAAATGTGCCGAAGCTAAACACTCGCGTCCTAATGCAATGGACAACAATAATACATTCCACGTAAGCACATAATCACATAAGCACCTACGAATTTCATTCCCGGATAATGATAGTCCCAAAGGGTTACTATAGTTCCGGTTGGAAGCAGCAGTGATCAAGTGCCTTTCCAACAAGACTACAAGAAACTCAAGGGTCCAATCAACATCCTAGAAACTACATTCCATACCCACATAATCACATAAACATGTTATCACATAAGCATATAACATTACACTAAGTCTCTATCAAACGAGACGAACCCAATGTGATACTAATCACTTCCCACGTACCCAAAGTATTCAAACCCGGTACGCTCTGATACCAAGTTGTAACGCCCTAAAAATTAACCCATTATATATATATCATAGACAGGCATTATTTAAAGAAGACATTATATATTAATTCATTCATCAGAGTATTACTAAATAAAGCATTACATGTAACATCAAATAAAATGCCCTACAGGCTTACATCTTTCCAAGCCAACACTTGGGTACAAAAATATGAGTTCTAACTCAATACAAGAAAAGCCCTAGGCTTGAATGTTTACATGTAATAATAATTAAAGACAATTAACTAAAGGTAGTCTTCTCCAATCCAGAAGCCAAACCCTCCCAAGCTAAGTCCTTGGAGGTAGTTTATCACCTGAACCTGAAAATGATGTTCCCATATAGGGTGAGCCACAGCCCAGTAGAAATATACTAAACCACATATAAGCAATGAATAAAGCAATAGCATTCAACAGATGGTTAACCAAAATAATCAATTACTTCATTTTACAGACTCATGACATTATTGCCAAAGATACGTTTTACTTTCCAGTTTTATCAACATGGCTCAGAACCTGGCCAAACTTATAACAGTGAAATCACATATATCATAATCACATCCTTCCAATATTAACAACAAATGAGACTCAAGCTCAAATCAAACACTTCATACTTCCAGATTGATACACATTTTAGTGCTGTATCAATAAAACACTTCTATATAAATAAGCACACATAAAAGTGATGCTAATGGAGTCCATCCCCTATCTCCTCCCAAACAAAATCCGGTTTAGAGGTCCATCCCCTATCTTCCCCGAAACCGTGGAGTACATCCCCTATCTCCTCCCACACACAAACAATGTATGCAAATGCAATGCTCAATCAATACACGTATTATCTGTATCAATGCCACAGTCAAAATTAATGACTTAACCAATGTGATTAGTTTCAGTTATTCCTAATTCACATGCACTGTCTACAACAATCACGACTATCCTCCACCAATAGCCCAAAACAGTTATTTCTAAACTGAAAATAACCATGTCAACAATTCAATGGACAAATGATACCAATTACCCAATTATGCCATTTAATCAATAAATTCCCCAATTCCGTGAATTTAACCCTCTTTCCCCAATTCCATGAATTACTTATACAAATTAATTCAATAATACAACTAGGATTTTTCCCAAAATTTACCCAAGTATTCCCAACATATCAAATTACCAAAACTTAGAACAAAACCTATAAGATGGAGTAGGAAATCCCTACCTCAAAGAAAACAACCCAAAAGGTGAAGAAAGAGATGAGTGCCCAAATACCAAAGTGCTCCAAATCGCCAAATGCTCAGATTAAATGGTAGCCCTTGCCTCACTCTATCTTTTTAATGAAGGATCTAGGGTAGAAACACACCCTAAGTGGATCAAATCTAAGAAAGAAGGTGTGTAGGGAGAGAGAGAAGTCGGACCTAGGGTTTGGAATCAAAAGAAAATGAAAAAGACTGATCAAATCCCGCTGCTGTGTATATAAACTGGACAGGCTCGCTCGAGCGAAGACTTGGTCGCTCGAGCGACCAGACATAGAGAAACTACGCTCGAGCCAACAACTCAAATGCTCGCTCGAGCGAAAGAAAGCTCGGTCGAGCGAAGAACTCAAACCCTCAGGTCTGAACCCAGACACACGCTCGAGCGAAGGAACTATAGCTCGAGCGAAGGATGAACTAACTCGCTCGAGCGAAGAAAACCTCGCTCGAGCCAAGAATGCACAGCTACAGGTCCAAATCAAACACTACCTCTCGCTCGAGCGGACAACTCCTCGCTCGAGCGAAGAACCAAAAACCTGGACAGCAACTCTTGGTTTCTAAACCCAACCAACCTGAAACAAACCTGCCCAACACATCCTATAATTCCAAATGAGAAAAAAAATAAGGGACAACAACAACAATTATACAATGACAGAATCTACGGAACCTAAGTCCGGATACAATACTCAAATGGGAAAAGACCGGGGTCACTATAGGGATGGACCTCTAAACCGGATTATTGTTTGGGAGGAGATAGGGGATGGACTCCATTAGCATCACTATTATGTGTGCTTATTATATTGAAGTGTTTTTACATGTTATTGATATAGCACTAAAATGTGTATCAAACGGGAAGTATGAAGTGTTTTGATATGAGCCTGAGTCTCATCTGTGTTGTTGATATTGGAAGTAATGTGAATGTGATATATATATATAGTTCACTGTTGTAAGTTTGGCCAGGTTCTGAGCCATATTGATAATAATGGGAATTTAAACATGGCATAGACATTAGTGTCATGAGACAGTATCAAGTTATAATTGATTATCTTGGTTAACCATCTATTGAATGCTATAGCTTTATCCAATGCTTATATTTGGTTTAGTATTTTTCTACTGGGCTGTGGCTCACCCTTTATGGGAACATCATTTTCAGGTTCAGGTGATAAGCTACCTCCAAGGACTTAGCTTGGAAGGAATTGGAGTTGAAGACTCTGTTTAGTTTAGTCGTTATTTACTTATTTGATATTACATGTAAACATTCAAGGCTAGGGCTTTACTTGTATTTGAGTTAGAACTCATATTTTGTGTCCAAGTGTTGGCTTGGAAAGATGTTAGCCCGTAGGGCATTTAATTTGATGTTACATGTAATGTTTTTATTTAGTAATACTCTGATGAATGAATTAATGAATTGTTTTCTTTAAATATTGCATGTTAATGACATATATAATGGGTTTATTTTGAGGGCGTTACAACGTCCTTTTTAATTCAAGTTTCTTTTCTACTCAACTTCCTTTTTTATTTAATTTCCAAATAGATCGTTAAGGTATAGTGGTTTCTGCATTGAACTTCCATTTTTAATTTTATGCAACTTTCATTTTTATTTTTATTCAACTTCCATTTTTATTCAATTTACTTTTCTATTCAACTTCCTTTTTTATTTAATTTCCGAATAGATTGTTATGGTATAGTGGTTTCTTAAATGAACTTCCATTTTTAATTTTCTGCAACTTCCATTTTTATTTTTATTCGACTTCCATTTTTATTCAATTTACTTTTCTATTCAATTTCTATTTTTATTTAATTTCCAAATAGATCGTTAAGGTATAGTGGTTTCTGGATTGAACTTCCATTTTTAATTTTATGGAACTTTCATTTTTATTTTTATTCAACTTCCATTTTTATTCAATTTACTTTTCTATTAAACTTCCTTTTTTGTTTAATTTCCAAGCAGATCGTTAAGGTATAGTGGTTTCTTGAATGAACTTCCATTTTTAACTTTCTGCAACTTCATTTTTATTTTTACTCGACTTTCATTTTTATTCAAGTTATTTTTCTATTCAACTTCCTTTTTTATTTAATTTCCAAATAGATCGTGAAGGTATAATGGTTTCTGGATTGAACTTCCATTTTTAATTTTATGCAACTTTCATTTTTATTTTTATTCAACTTCCATTTTTATTCAATTTACTTTTCTATTAAATTTCATTTTTTATTTAATTTCCAAATAGATCGTTAAGATATTGTGGTTTCTTGAATGAACCTTCAATTTTAATTTTCTGCAACCTCCATTTTTATTTCTATTCCACTTCCTTTTTTATTCAAGTTTCTTTCCTATTCAACTTCCTTTTTTTTTTAATTTCCAAATAGATTGTTAAGGTATAGTGGTTTCTGGATTGAACATCCATTTTTAATTTTATGCAACTTTCATTTTTATTTTTATTCAACTTCCTTTTTTATTCAATTTACTTTTCTATTAAACTTCCTTTTTTATTTAATTTCCAAATAGATCGTGAAGATATTGTGGTTTCTTGAATGAACTTTCATTTTTAATTTTCTGCAACTTCCATTTTTATTTTTATTCGACTTCCATTTTTATTCAAGTCATTTTTCTATTCAACTTCCTTTTTTATTTAATTTCCAAATAGATCGTTAAGGTATAGTGGTTTATTGAATGAACTTCCATTTTTAATTTTCTGCAACTTCCATTTTTATTTTTATTTGACTTCCATTTTTATTCAAGTCATTTTTCTATTCAACTTCCTTTTTTATTTAATTTCCAAATAGATCGTTAAGGTATAGTGGTTTCTGCATTAAACTTCCATTTTTAATTTTATGCAACTTTCATTTTTATATTTATTCAATTTTCATTTTTATTCAATTTACTTTTCTATTAAACTTCCTTTTTTATTTAATTTCCAAATAGATCGTTAAGGTATAGTGGTTTCTTGAATGAACTTCCATCTTTAATTTTCTGCAACTTCCATTTTTATTTTTATTCGACTTCCATTTTTATTCAATTTACTATTCTATTCAACTTCGTTTTTTAATTAATTTCCAAATAGATCGTTAAGGTATAGTGGTTTCTGGATTGAACTTCCTTTTTAATTTTATGCAACTTTTATTTTTATTTTTATTCAACTTCCATTTTTATTCAATTTACTTTTCTATTAAACTCCCTTTTTTATTTAATTTCCAAATAGATCGTTAAGGTATAGTGGTTTCTTGAATGAACTTCCATTTTTAATATTCTGCAACTTTCACTTTTATTTTTATTCGACTTCCATTTTTATTCAGGTCATTTTTCTATTCAACTTCCTTTTTTACTTAATTTCCAAATAGATCGTTAAGGTATAGTGGTTTCTTGAATGAACTTCCAATTTTAATTTTCTGCAACTTCCATTTTTATTTCTATTCAACTTCTTTTTTTATTCAAGTTTCTTTTCTATTCAACTTCCTTTTTTATTTAATTTCCAAATAGATCGTTAAGGTTTAGTGGTTTCTGGATTGAACTTCCATTTTTAATTTTATGCAACTTTGACTTTTATTTTTTTTCAACTTCCATTTTTATTCAATTTACTTTTCTATTAAGCTTCCTTTTTTATTTAATTTCCAAACAGATCGTTAAGGTATGGTGGTTTCTTGAATGAACTTCCAATTTTAACTTTCTGCAACTTCCATTTTTATTTCTATTCAACTTCTTTTTTTATTCAAGTTTCTTTTCTATTCAACTTCTTTTTCTATTTAATTTCCAAATAGATTGTTATGGTATTGTGGTTTCGGGATTGAACTTTCATTTTTAATTTAATGCAACTTTCACTTTTATTTTTTTTGAACTTCCATTTTTATTGAATTTACTTTTTTATTAAACTTCCTTTTTTATTTCATTTCCAAATAAATCGTTAAGTTGTAGTGGTTTCTTTAATGAACTTCTGTTATAGCGATCCCAGTTTCCCTTTTCTTTAATTGTTGTATCCGGACTTAGGTTCCGTGGAGTTGGTTGTTGTGTATACCTTATTCACATCCTTTCTTACTTTGTATCTGAGTTATAGGATGTGTTGGGCAAGTTTGTTACAAGTTGGTTAGGCCTTGGTTTCAATTTCTTGTTGCCCAGTTTTTAGGCGGTCCGCTCGAGCGGGTCTTCTTGCGCTTGAGCGGGGTTTACACACTTCCAGTATTTCGTGACCCTGCAAAACTTCTGCAGGTGTGTTTTCTACGCTCGAGCGGGTTTCTTACGCTCGAGCGGGTCGCGCTCGAGCGGAATTGTTGGCGCTCGAGCGGGTAGTTCTTTTCCTGAAAAGTTCTGGGAGATGAAAATCTGCGCTCGAGCGGACTGGCTTTTCACGCTCGAGCAGATGTGTTTTGCTTTTGTTTCTTGGCGCTCGAGCGGTCATATCTGCGCTCGAGCGGGATCAGATGTTTGTGCTTTACGCTCGAGCGCTCTATTCTACGCTCGAGCGGGTCATGCGTATATGAGTTATCTGCTAGGTGATTTTAAATCACTTTTCACTTTTCTTTCTCTCTCCTACTTTTTCTAAAACCTATTTTTGAGAGCCCCTCTCTCTAGAACTCTACCTTCTCTCTAGGTATTGATCTAGTATGAGTGATTTCTTCACCTTTGGCCTTTACAAAAAAGTCGTTGATCGTCGAGGGCTATCTTTTGATCCGAGAAATTCGTGGTTTGGAGCATTTTCGTTTTCTTCACCTTCTTGGTTGGGAGTCATCTTTTGAGGTAGGGATATCCTACTCCTCTTTATGAGCTTTGTCTTTAAATTTTAGCATTTTGATATGTTGGGGGTTGTTGGGTAATTTTGAGAGAGTTTGGGCCTTTGTTTAATTTTACAAAAGTTGGAGTTTTTAATTATGTAAAACCTAAATGCATGTTTGGCATGAGGGAATGAAATTAATGTTGAAACATTGATGAAAATGAAACCATGGGGGTTGAAATGTAAGTTACGAAAAATGCCCTAATTACATCGATTGATTAATTTGTATAATTAATTGTTGGAAATGAAGGATTGAATTGAGATTGTGGAAATTGGAAAAAGAAGGGATTAAAGGGTGTGACAACCCTCACCTTGCTCTTGCCATATTTGCGTACATTCTTGCATGGCCTTGCCGCTTATGTTAATTTAAAGGTTTTATCTTGGCTTGATTTGCTTAAGTTGCTTGCATGATTTTGTTCCTTGCTTAGTATGTGTGTGTAGCCGAGATCATCCTGAGCTTAGTCCGCCTTTGACCCTTTGTACTTAGAACCATCTTGAGATCTTGTTCAACCCCATCTTCACTTCGGGCATTCATTGCCGAGATGTTTTGCACTTGAACCTTGTCCGCAGGCAGGTATGGCCTAGGCCGAGATGTGGCGCACCCCGGCCAAGGTGTGGCACAGCTTAGTCAAGTGTCGTCCTCCCTAGCCGATGTTTTTCCATCCCGTTGCTGGATCCTTGTTTCGAGCCGATGTCATCTTGTTGCCGATGTGTCTTACCCGAGCTTGCTGCATAAGCTTTGTCAGAGACTTGTCTTGTCCATCAATCACCTTTTTGGAGCTGAACCAACCCGGTAATGCCACGTGTCCGAGCTGTTTGTTAAGGCAGCCGACAGACCTTGAAACAAATCATTTCTTGTCTCAAATCTTTGTTTTAGAGAGAGAAGCTCTAGAAAGGAGGAAGAAGAGTTCTTGAGTGTGAGTTGTCTTCCAAACTTGATCTTTGAGGCTTAAACCGTTAGATCCGAGTTTTGAGGTTAGAATCTTGATCTCCTTTGATTGCTCTTGCTGAATATCTAGCTGCATTGCATGATCGGTTTTGTTTTGCATGCCATGCATCGTTTTGAAGTTGGTTTAGAAAGAGAAAATGGTTTTTCATGTGTTCTTGAACAAAGTCCCATTTTGATCGAAGAGTTTAGAACGAAAATCATGTTTTGTGGTTGTTCTTGCATGACCTTCTTGAATGGATACCCAGGTCCCTATTTTGCACTCTTGGCATGAAAACTCAGATTTTTATAACAAGTTGTGAACTTGCATCCATCCTTCGAATAATCATGTTCTTCATATTCTTCAAAGGAAAACCCAGGTTTTTCCTGACTTTGTTTCACGGGACCTCGGCTTAGTCCTGGTCAGTACCCGGTGTGTTTTATGAGCGGGAGCGGTGATTTAACTCCCAGCTTGCTTTGCCTTGTCTTTGACTTGGATCTGGCTAGAATGCCGAGATCATTTGCATGTATATATAGAGCTTGCTTTGAGAATGTGACTTGCCATGTGATTGTAGGTCCTTGATATTTGTTTCGAGTCTGCACCTGAAGAACTAGGTGAGTGGTATTATTGATAAAGCTATGTTATACTCGTTTTGATAAATCCTGCTTGCTTGTTTTGACAAAAGTATTTGATAGCATGAATAAATAGCTCTTGTTTGATGAGTCAAGTATACTCCTTGTTTTGATGCCATCTTTGGAAAGGATACGGTCCTTGTTAAATCGGGCTACGGGCCTAAGTAACACAAGTCCCTTGTGCTGGAGGACTCTAAACTTTCGCAGTACTATGTGTAAAGGATACGGTCCTTGTTAAATCGGGCTACGGGCCTAAGTAACACAAGTCCCTTGTACTGGAGGACTCTAAACTTTTGCGGTACCAAGTGCACAAGTCCCTTGTATTGGAGGACTCTAAACTTTCGCAATACTTTTGACCAAGCGATTACGGATCGTACAGCTTTCGATATTTGATGATGAATACGGTTCATCCCTTGTCTCGCCGATGTTATGATATTTGATGATGAATACGGTTCATCCCTTGTTTCGCCGATGTTATGATATTTGATGATGAATACGGTTCATCCCTTGTTTCGCCGATGTTATGATATTTGATGATGAATACGGTTCATCCCTTGTTTCGCCGATGTTATGATATTTGATGATGAATACGGTTCATCCCTTGTCTCGCCGATGTTATGATATTTGATGATGAATACGGTTCATCCCTTGTTTCGCCGATGTTATGATATTTGATGATGAATACGGTTCATCCCTTGTTTCGCCGATGTTATGATATTTGATGATGAATACGGTTCATCCCTTGTTTCGCCGATGTTATGATATTTGATGATGAATACGGTTCATCCCTTGTTTCGCCGATGTTATGATATTTGATGATGAATACGGTTCATCCCTTGCCTTGCTAAGTTTGATGTGTTCGTTTTGAAGGACTCCGGCTATATTCATGCAAACCTTTATTTGTAGTACCATTCACTGAGTTTTGTACTCACCCCTCTATATATATGTAGGTGATGAGCAGGACGGCGGCGACGCCTAGTTCGTTGGGATACTTGTTTTGGATTCGTGTATTTGTCGGCCTTACCTTGTATTTACGTCGGCGATGCCCTGTTTTGCATGTCGGCAAATTCTTGAAAATCATGCTTCTTGACTTGTATTAGCTGTATTTTGTATATGTCGGCTCGAGAAGCCTTTTGATCAAGATGTAACATGTATTTTTGTACCTTGTTGTATTTAAATTGTGAAGTTAATTGGAATGTTTGGCACTGCTTTAATCTACGCACAGCTCTTATGGACCGCTTGTAATTGATTTATCGCTTCCGCATTTGTGAGCCCCCTATATTCGTACTCTGATTGTGTTAAGTTTTGAAAGGTTGGCCTTCGGTAATTACGGATTACTGGCCATCACGGCACCAAACTACTAGGGGCGGTTTGGGGTCGTGACAGAGTGGTATCAGAGCACGATTTCCTCGGCATACGCTATTCACACACTTTGAGTCCTGAAGAGCATAGGGTTTCCCTTAGAAAGACGTTAGGGTTGCATCATGGTATTCGTTGTTTGAGTGAAGTGTGCATTGTCTTGATATGCTTATTTGCTATTTGCCTATGTGGTTATTTGCTTAATTGTTTTAAAGTCATACCTTGCATACTCATAGTACCATGAGGAGAGGTAGACCACCGCTTGGCCGAGATCAGCCCGAAGACAGAATGGACAGATTGGAAAGGTTAGTTGAAGGTTTGGCCCGCGAGTTGAGGCAAACCAGACAGCAGTTCGCTAGTGCTACATCGACTCAGGCCGAGCAGACCAACGGCCGAAATGTGGTTCCGCCTCCACCTCCTCTAGTGCCGCAAGTTCCCCCGCAACCAGCCTTGTACGGGGATGGTACGATAGCTTTGATCAGGGAGTTTAAGAAAATGAAACCACCGAGATTCTCTGGGGGTATAGAACCGATGAAGGCTGAAGCATGGGTCTTAGAAATGGAAAAGCTGTTTGAGATCTTCCCTAGTACCGACGCTCAGAAGGTGACGTTGGCAGCATTCACGTTAGATGATGACGCCCGTAGGTGGTGGATGATGGTTAGAGGGAGCAATCCAGATTTGACCTGGACCCGATTCTTAGAGTTGTTCTACAAGAAACATTTTCCCCTAAGTGTTCGAAACCGCAAGGCTACCGAATTTCATACTCTGACGCAAGGCAACAGAACAGTGGCGGAGTATGACCGCGCTTTCACTGAATTGGTAAGATTTGTACCTCACATGACCAACGATGAATATATGAAGGCCAGGAAGTTCGAGTGTGGGCTTCGTGGACCGATTCAAGACCGGGTCAACTTGCTCGACATGCCGACATATGCTGAAGTATTGGACAAAGCCATTCAGGCCGAAGCTAATCTGAACCGATACCAGAGCTCGGGAGAAAACCAGCGAAAGAGGCAGAACTATGACAGTCGCCGAGGACAGCTGGGCACCAAGAAAAGAACGAACACGGGCAGTACTAGTAACCTAAGACAGGAAGGGAGTGTTAAACCGACGTGTTCGGATTGTGGGAAACAGCATTTCGGGATCTGCCGACGAACGTCTGGAGCCTGTTATGAATGTGGCGAGATGGGCCATTATGTGAGAGATTGCCCCAAAACAAAGGCTGATAACAACAAGAAAGGAGAGAATACCTCGGGTTCCGTTCAGAAGGAAAACACTGGGAGAGGGCAGATGAGACAGGGCAGAGTGTTTGCATTGTTACCAGGAGACACTCAGAATGCTGAGACAGTAGTGTCAGGTATACTTCTAATTTGTTCCCAAGATGCCTATGTGTTAATTGATTCGGGTTCTACTCATTCGTTTATATCTACTAAGTTTGCCGAGAAAATTGATAAAGAACTAGAGCCCCTTGATTATGTGTTGTCTGTGTCTACTCCATCTGGGAGATCCATGATTGTTGCATCCATTTACAGAGCATGTATTATTGTGATTGAAAATGTTGAACTGTTAGTAGATCTGATGCCTCTAGACATAGCTCATTTTGATATTATACTGGGAATGGACTGGTTAGCCACGAACAATGCATCTATTAATTATGTTTCGAAAAGTGTCACCTTGAGACCCCCAAACCTAGCCGAGGTTATTTTCCAGGGAAAAGGGATAGTGCCCCCACCATACTTGATTTCGTCCATTAAGGCCTGTAAGTTGATTCAGAAAGGGTGTCGAGGTTACTTGTGTAGTATACTGAGTGATCAGAATGGAAATGTTAACTTAGCCGACATCCCGATTGTTAGTGATTTCCCCGACGTCTTTCCGGACGAATTGCCTGGCCACTTGACCGATAGAGAAATAGAGTTTACGGTCGATATTATATCGGGAACGCAGCCGATCTCCAAACCACCTTATAGAATGGCCCCCGCTGAACTTAGAGAATTGAAACTGCAATTGCAAGAGTTGTTAGATAAGGGATTTATTAGGCCGAGCACTTCACCATGGGGAGCACCTGTTCTATTTGTTAAAAAGAAGGATGGCACACTCCGTTTGTGTATCGACTATAGAGAACTTAATAAGGTCACCATTAAGAACAAGTACCCGTTACCTAGAATTGATGATCTGCTTGACCAATTACAAGGAGCGCGAGTCTTTTCTAAGATCGACCTTAGGTCTGGTTACCATCAGCTTAAGGTTAAAGCCGAAGATGTCGAGAAGACTGCCTTTCGAACAAGATATGGCCACTACGAGTTTTTAGTAATGCCTTTTGGAGTGACTAATGCCCCTGCTGCATTTATGGATTTGATGAACAGAGTCTTCAAGCCGTATTTAGATGAGTTTGTAGTTGTCTTCATTGACGATATCTTGATCTATTCCAAGAGTAAGACTGAACACGAAAATCACTTGAGACTTGCCTTGCAGATTTTGAGAGAACGGAGGTTGTATGCTAAGTTTAACAAGTGTGAGTTTTGGCTTCCTACTATCTCATTCTTAGGTCATGTGATTAGTGAAGAGGGTATCTCAGTTGATCCTAGCAAAATCGAAGCCGTAGTGAATTGGCCGAGACCGACTAATGTGTCCGAGATTCGTAGTTTTCTGGGTTTGGCAGGTTATTACAGAAAGTTTGTGAAAGATTTCTCCAGGATTGCAATTCCATTGACGCAACTGACTCAGAAGGGAACACTGTATGAATGGACTAAAGATCGGGAGTCAGCCTTCCAGGAACTGAAGACGAGGTTAGTTACAGCGCCAGTGCTCGTACTCCCAACAGGTAACGAAGAGTTTCATGTCTATAGTGATGCATCGCATAAGGGTTTGGGTTGTGTATTAATGCAGAAGGGTAAAGTTATAGCTTATGCATCTCGTCAGTTGAAACCTCATGAGAAAAACTATCCTACCCATGACTTAGAATTAGCAGCCGTAGTATTTGCTTTAAAGATTTGGCGTCACTATTTGTATGGAGCTACTTGTCAGGTCTTCACAGATCATAAGAGCTTAAAATATCTATTCACTCAGAAGGAATTGAATTTGAGGCAGAGACGGTGGCTCGAGTTGTTGAAAGACTACGATATGCAGATTCAATATCACCCCGGAAAAGCTAACAGTGTAGCCGACGCTTTGAGCAGAAAGTCAGATGGAAATTTGGCGTGTTTAACCGTGATATCAGCAGAGCCGACTATTGTTAATGAAGTAAAGACAAGACAGATGGAGGATAGCTTCCTCAAGAAAATTGCCGAGGAGATTGACACGAAGCCGAGACCAGGGTATACCATCGAAAACCAAGTACTCAAGTTTGAAGGAAGGTTATGTGTGGCCGACATTCCAGAGCTGAAGAAAAAGATTTTGCAGGAAGCTCATGGTTCCAAGTTTGCTGTCCATCCAGGGAACACCAAAATGTATCAAGATGTGAAGCAGACCTTCTGGTGGCCAAATATGAAGAGAGAAATAGCCGAATTCGTGTCCCAGTGTTTACATTGTCAGCAAGTGAAAGCAGAACATCAAAGACCAGCAGGACTTCTTCAACCTTTGCCGATTCCTGAGTGGAAATGGGAGCACATCTCCATGGATTTTGTGATTGGGTTGCCGAGAACACCAAAGGGTATGGATTCAATTTGGGTTGTTGTGGATAGGTTAACTAAGTCAGCACACTTTCTACCCGTTAAGACTACCTTCAACGCCAATCAACTTGCCTTGCTATATGTGAACGAGATTATCAGACTTCATGGAGTACCGATATCAATTGTTTCAGACCGAGATCCTAAATTTGTTTCTAGATTTTGGCAGAGTCTTCAGAGAGCTTTCGGAGCCGAACTGAGATTTAGTACAGCCTTTCATCCCCAGACAGATGGGCAGACAGAGAGGACAATTCAGACACTCGAAGATATGCTGAGACTTTGTGTATTGGATTTCCAAGAAAGTTGGGGAACACATTTGCCTTTAGTGGAATTCGCTTACAATAACAGTTACCAAGCTAGCATTGGCATGGCGCCATATGAGGCCTTGTATGGGAGAAAATGTAAGTCGCCGATATGTTGGACCGAAGTCGGAGACAGAGCTCTGCTTGGTCCCGAATTGATTCAAGTGACAACAGAAAAGATTAAGCTTATCCAACAGAGGATTAAAACTGCCCAGAGCCGACAAAAGAGCTACGCCGACCAGAGAAGGAATGAGATAGAGTTTGAAGTTGGGAATCACGCATTCCTGAAAGTCTCACCAATGAAAGGAGTTTCCAGATTTGGGAAGAAAGGTAAATTAGCACCTCGGTATATTGGACCATTTGAAATTCTTGAGAGAATTAACCCCGTTGCCTACAGACTTGCTTTGCCGCCAGATTTGAGCCAAGTCCACAATGTGTTTCATGTTTCGATGTTGAGAAAGTACATCCGAGATCCACTGCATGTAATTGATCATTCCGAAATCGCAGTTAATGAGAATCTGGGCTACGAAGAAAGGCCAATGAGAATTATTGACCGACAAGTGAAGCAATTGAGGAACAGATCGATACCGATGGTAAAGGTCGAATGGAAGGAGCATTATGGCACAGAAGCCACGTGGGAAAAGGAAGAGGACATGAGAGCCCGTTATCCGGAGTTGTTCTGGGAACAAGGTAATCTAAGTTTGGGGACCAAACTTCTTTAAGGAGGGTAGGATGTGACAACCCTCACCTTGCTCTTGCCATATTTGCGTACATTCTTGCATGGCCTTGCCGCTTATGTTAATTTAAAGGTTTTATCTTGGCTTGATTTGCTTAAGTTGCTTGCATGATTTTGTTCCTTGCTTAGTATGTGTGTGTAGCCGAGATCATCCTGAGCTTAGTCCGCCTTTGACCCTTTGTACTTAGAACCATCTTGAGATCTTGTTCAACCCCATCTTCACTTCGGGCATTCATTGCCGAGATGTTTTGCACTTGAACCTTGTCCGCAGGCAGGTATGGCCTAGGCCGAGATGTGGTGCACCCCGGCCAAGGTGTGGCACAGCTTAGTCAAGTGTCGTCCTCCCTAGCCGATGTTTTTCCATCCCGTTGCTGGATCCTTGTTTCGAGCCGATGTCATCTTGTTGCCGATGTGTCTTACCCGAGCTTGCTGCATAAGCTTTGTCAGAGACTTGTCTTGTCCATCAATCACCTTTTTGGAGCTGAACCAACCCGGTAATGCCACGTGTCCGAGCTGTTTGTTAAGGCAGCCGACAGACCTTGAAACAAATCATTTCTTGTCTCAAATCTTTGTTTTAGAGAGAGAAGCTCTAGAAAGGAGGAAGAAGAGTTCTTGAGTGTGAGTTGTCTTCCAAACTTGATCTTTGAGGCTTAAACCGTTAGATCCGAGTTTTGAGGTTAGAATCTTGATCTCCTTTGATTGCTCTTGCTGAATATCTAGCTGCATTGCATGATCGGTTTTGTTTTGCATGCCATGCATCGTTTTGAAGTTGGTTTAGAAAGAGAAAATGGTTTTTCATGTGTTCTTGAACAAAGTCCCATTTTGATCGAAGAGTTTAGAACGAAAATCATGTTTTGTGGTTGTTCTTGCATGACCTTCTTGAATGGATACCCAGGTCCCTATTTTGCACTCTTGGCATGAAAACTCAGATTTTTATAACAAGTTGTGAACTTGCATCCATCCTTCGAATAATCATGTTCTTCATATTCTTCAAAGGAAAACCCAGGTTTTTCCTGACTTTGTTTCACGGGACCTCGGCTTAGTCCTGGTCAGTACCCGGTGTGTTTTATGAGCGGGAGCGGTGATTTAACTCCCAGCTTGCTTTGCCTTGTCTTTGACTTGGATCTGGCTAGAATGCCGAGATCATTTGCATGTATATATAGAGCTTGCTTTGAGAATGTGACTTGCCATGTGATTGTAGGTCCTTGATATTTGTTTCGAGTCTGCACCTGAAGAACTAGGTGAGTGGTATTATTGATAAAGCTATGTTATACTCGTTTTGATAAATCCTGCTTGCTTGTTTTGACAAAAGTATTTGATAGCATGAATAAATAGCTCTTGTTTGATGAGTCAAGTATACTCCTTGTTTTGATGCCATCTTTGGAAAGGATACGGTCCTTGTTAAATCGGGCTACGGGCCTAAGTAACACAAGTCCCTTGTGCTGGAGGACTCTAAACTTTCGCAGTACTATGTGTAAAGGATACGGTCCTTGTTAAATCGGGCTACGGGCCTAAGTAACACAAGTCCCTTGTACTGGAGGACTCTAAACTTTCGCGGTACCAAGTGCACAAGTCCCTTGTATTGGAGGACTCTAAACTTTCGCAATACTTTTGACCAAGCGATTACGGATCGTACAGCTTTCGATATTTGATGATGAATACGGTTCATCCCTTGTCTCGCCGATGTTATGATATTTGATGATGAATACGGTTCATCCCTTGTTTCGCCGATGTTATGATATTTGATGATGAATACGGTTCATCCCTTGTTTCGCCGATGTTATGATATTTGATGATGAATACGGTTCATCCCTTGTTTCGCCGATGTTATGATATTTGATGATGAATACGGTTCATCCCTTGTCTCGCCGATGTTATGATATTTGATGATGAATACGGTTCATCCCTTGTTTCGCCGATGTTATGATATTTGATGATGAATACGGTTCATCCCTTGTTTCGCCGATGTTATGATATTTGATGATGAATACGGTTCATCCCTTGTTTCGCCGATGTTATGATATTTGATGATGAATACGGTTCATCCCTTGTTTCGCCGATGTTATGATATTTGATGATGAATACGGTTCATCCCTTGCCTTGCTAAGTTTGATGTGTTCGTTTTGAAGGACTCCGGCTATATTCATGCAAACCTTTATTTGTAGTACCATTCACTGAGTTTTGTACTCACCCCTCTATATATATGTAGGTGATGAGCAGGACGGCGGCGACGCCTAGTTCGTTGGGATACTTGTTTTGGATTCGTGTATTTGTCGGCCTTACCTTGTATTTACGTCGGCGATGCCCTGTTTTGCATGTCGGCGAATTCTTGAAAATCATGCTTCTTGACTTGTATTAGCTGTATTTTGTATATGTCGGCTCGAGAAGCCTTTTGATCAAGATGTAACATGTATTTTTGTACCTTGTTGTATTTAAATTGTGAAGTTAATTGGAATGTTTGGCACTGCTTTAATCTACGCACAGCTCTTATGGACCGCTTGTAATTGATTTATCGCTTCCGCATTTGTGAGCCCCCTATATTCGTACTCTGATTGTGTTAAGTTTTGAAAGGTTGGCCTTCGGTAATTACGGATTACTGGCCATCACGGCACCAAACTACTAGGGGCGGTTTGGGGTCGTGACAAAGGGTGTAGTTGGATCATTTATCGCTCACCAAATTGAAATGTTGATTAAATATCCATTTGTGCATTTATTTTCTGTTTAGAAATAACTGCTTTGGGCTATCGGTGGAGGATAGTCTTGATTGTTGTAGACAATGCATGATGATTAGGCAAACTAAAACTAATCAATTGATTGAGTCATAGAGTATGACGGTGGATAGAATACATTAATTTTATGTATTGATTGATTGTGTATAGAACCTTTGTGTTTATATGCATTGTGTGTAGAGGAGGAGATGGGGGATGAACCTCTAAACCGGATAGTGTTGGGAGGAGATGGGGGATGAACTCCGTAGATACAGCTCATATGCTTGTCTAGAGAAGTGAAGATACAGCTTATAGGCTTATCTTTGAGAAGTGTAGATACAGCTCATATGCTTGTCTAGTGAAGTGTGGATACAGCTAATATGCTTATTTGTTGATGTGTAATATGCTTATCTGTTGATGTGTTGATATAGCTAATATGCTTATCTATTAAATAAAGGTGGAGAATGAAAAGTGACATAGACTTGTATGTTATGAAATTGTGATGTGATATATGTGGATGTATCGGTATTGGCCATCTATCAATTGCTAATCTTTTAGTCATTGTTCATAGTTGGTTTAGTATATTTCTACTGGGCTGTGGCTCACCCTATATGGGAACATCATTTTCAGGTACAGATAGCATGCCACCTCCAAGGACATAGTTTGGGAGGCTAGAGGCGGACAAACTTTTGTTGTCTTATTTCCTTTCGTAGTATTACATGTAAATTCCAGCCAAGGGCTTAATGTGTAATCGAGTTAGTACCTTTTTGTAACCAAGTGTTAACTTGGAAAGCTGTAAGCCCGTAGGGCATTTGCTTTTGTTGTTAACATGTAATACTTTTGTAATGAAGTACTCTGATGAATTGAAGAATATGGATCTTTGGTATACAAATGTATGTTTATATAGATGGGCTTAATGTTATTATTCTGAGGGCGTTACATCTATTTTTAATTTTATGCAACTTCCATTTTTATTTTTATTCAACTTCCATTTTTATTCAAGTTATTTTTCCATTCAACTTCCTTTTTTATTTAATTTTCAAATAGATCGTTAAGGTATAGTGGTTTCTTGAATGAACTTCCATTTTTATTTTTATTTAACTTCCTTTTTTATTAAGGTTTCTTTTCTACTCAACTTCCTTTTTTTTATTAAATTTCCAAATAGATCGTTAAGGTATAGTGGTTTCTGAATTGAACTTCCATTTTTAATTTTCTACAACTTCCACTTTTATTTTTATTCAACTTCTATTTTTATTCAATTTACTTTTCCATTAAACTTCCTTTTTTTATTTAATTTCCAAACAGATCATTAAGGTATAGTGGTTTCTTGAATGAACTTCCATTTTTAATTTTCTGCAACTTCCATTTTTATTTTTATTCGACTTCTATTTTTATTCAAGTCATTTTTCTATTCAACTTCCTTTTTTATTTTATTTCCAAATAGATCGTTAAGGTATAGTGATTTCTTGAATGAACTTCCAATTTTAATTTTCTGCAACTTCCATTTTTATTTCTATTCAACTTCTTTTTTTATTCAAGTTTCTTTTTTATTCAACTTCCTTTTTTATTTAATTTCCAAATAGATTGTTAAGGTATAGTGGTTTCTGGATTGAACTTCCATTTTGAATTTTATGCAACTTTCACTTTTATTTTTATTCAACTTCCATTTTTATTCAATTTACTTTTCTATTAAACTTCTTTTTTTATTTAATTTCCAAATAGATCGTTATGGTATAGTGGTTTCTTGAATAAACTTCCATTTTTAATTTTCTGCAACTTCCATTTTTATTTTTATTCGACTTCCATTTTTATTCAATTTACTTTTCTATTCAACTTCCTTTTTATTTAATTTCCAAATAGATCGTTAAGGTATAGTGGTTTCTGGATTGAACTTCCATTTTTAATTTTATGCAACTTTTATTTTTATTTTTATTCAACTTCCATTTTTATTCAAGTTACTTTTCTATTAAACTTCTTTTTTTATTTAATTTCCAAATAGATCGTTAAGGTATAGTGGTTTCTTGAATGAACTTCCATTTTTAATTTTCTGCTACTTCCATTTTTATTTTTATTCGACTTCCATTTTTATTCAACATATTTTTCTATTCAACTTCCTTTTTTATTTAATTTCCAAATAGATCATGAAGGTATAGTGGTTTCTTGAATAAACTTCCAATTTTAATTTTCTGCAACTTCCATTTTTATTTCTATTCAACATCTTTTTTTATTCAAGTTTCTTTTCTGTTCAACTTCCTTTTTTATTTAATTTCCAAATAGATTGTTAAGGTATAGTGGTTTCTGGATTGAACTTGCATTTTGAATTTTATGTAACTTTCACTTTTATTTTTATTCAACTTCCATTTTTATTCAATTTACTTTTCTATTAAACTTCCTTTTTTATTTAATTTCCAAATAGATCGTTAAGGTATAATGGTTTCGTGAATGAACTTCCATTTTTAATTTTCTGCAACTTCCATTTTTATTTTTATTCGACTTCCATTTTTATTCAATTTATTTTTCTATTCAACTTCCGTTTTTATTTAATTTCCAAATAGATCGTTAAGGTATAGTGGCTTCTTGAATGAACTTCCATTTTAAATTTTCTGTAACTTTCATTTTTCTTGTACTTCCTTTTTAATTCAAGTTTCTTTTCTACTCAGCTTCCTTTTTTATTTAATTGCCAAATAGATCGTTAAGGTATAGTGGTTTCTGCATTGAACTTCCATTTTTAATTTTATGCAACATTCATTTTTATTTTTATCCAACTTCCATTTTTATTCAATTTACTTTTCTATTCAACTTCCTTTTTTATTAAATTTCCAAATAGATCGTTATGGTATAGTGGTTTCTTCAATGAACTTCCATTTTTAATTTTCTGCAACTTCCATTTTTATTTTTATTCAACTTCTATTTTTATTCAATTTACTTTTCTATTCAACTTCCTTTTTTATTTAATTTCCAAATAGATCATTAAGGTATAGTGGTTTCTGGATTGAACTTCCATTTTTAATTTTATGCAACTTTCATTTTTATTTTTATTCAACTTCCATTTTTATTCAATTTACTTTTCTATTAAACTTCCTTTTTTGTTTAATTTCCAAACAAATCGTTAAGGTATAGTGGTTTCTTGAATGAACTTCCATTTTTAATTTTCTGCAACTTCCATTTTTATTTTTACTCGACTTCCATTCTTACTCAAGTTATTTTTCTATTCAACTTCCTTTTTTATTTAATTTCCAAATAGATCGTTAAGGTATATTGGTTTCTGGATTAAACTTCCATTTTTAATTTTATGCAACTTTCATTTTTATTTTTATTCAACTTCCATTTTTATTCAATTTACTTTTCTATTAAACTTCCTTTTTTATTTAATTTCCAAATAGATCGTTAAGATATAGTGGTTTCTTGAATAAACTTCCAATTTTAATTTTCTGCAACCTCCATTTTTATTTCTATTCAACTTCTTTTTTTTATTCAAGCTTCTTTCCTATTCAACTTCCTTTTTTTTTTTTAAATTTCCAAATAGATTGTTAAGGTATAGTGGTTTCTGGATTAAGCTTCCATTTTTAATTTTATGCAATTTTCACTTTTATTTTTATTCAACTTCCATTTTTATTCAATTTACTTTTCTATTAAACTTCCTTTTTTATTTAATTTCGAAATAGATCGTGAAGATATTGTGGTTTCTTGAAGGAACTTTCATTTTTAATTTTCTGCAACTTCCATTTTTATTTTTATTCGACTTCCATTTTTATTCAAGTCATTTTTCTATTCAACTTCCTTTTTTATTTAATTTCCAAATAGATCGTTAAGGTATAGTGGTTTCTTGAATGAACTTTCATTTTTAATTTTCTACAACTTCCATTTTTATTTTTATTTGACTTCTATTTTTATTCAAGTCATTTTTCTATTCAACTTCCTTTTTTATTTTATTTCCAAATAGATTGTTAAGGTATGGTGGTTTTTGGATTGAACTTCCATTTTTAATTTTATGCAACTTTCATTTTTATATTTATTCAATTTCCATTTTTATTCAATTTACTTTTCTGTTAAACTTCCTTTTTTATTTAATTTCCAAATAGATCGTTAAGGTATAGTGGTTTCTTAAATGAACTTCCATTTTTATTTTTATTCGACTTCCATTTTTATTCAATTTACTATTCTATTCAACTTCCTTTTTTATTTAATTTCCAAATAGATCGTTGAGGTATAGTTGTTTCTGGATTGAACTTCCTTTTTAATTTTATGCAACTTTCATTTTATTTTTATTCAGCTTCCATTTTTATTCTATTTACTTTTTTATTAAACTCCCTTTTTTATTTAATTTCCAAATAGATCATTAAGGTATAGTGGTTTCTTGAATGAACTTCCATTTTTAATTTTCTGAAACTTCCATTTTTATTTTTATTCGACTTCCATTTTTACTCAAGTAATTTTTCTATTCAACTTCCTTTTTTATTTAATTTCCAAATAGATCGTTAAGGTATAGTGGTTTCTTGAATGAACTTCCATTTTTATTTTTATTTGACCTCCTTTTTCATTCTAGTTTCTTTTCTACTCAACTTCCTTTTTTATTTAATTTCCAAATAGATCGTTAAGGTATAGTGGTTTATGGATTGAACTTCCATTTTTAACTTTATGCAACGTTAATTTTTATTTTTATTCAACTTCCATTTTTATTGAATTTACTTTTCTATAAAACTTCCTTTTTTATTTAATTTCCAAATAGATCGTTAAGGTATAGTGGTTTCTTGAATGAACTTCCATTTTTAATTTTCTGCAACTTTCATTTTTATTCAAGTCATTTTTCTATTCAACTTCCTTTTTATTTAATTACCAAATTGATCTTTAAGGTGTAGTGGTTTCTTGAATGGACTTCGAATTTTAATTTTCTGCAACTTCCATTTTTATTTCTATTGAACTTCTTTTTTTATTCAAGTTTCTTTTCTATTCAAGTTCCTTTTTTATTTAATTTCTAAATAGATCGTTAAGGTATAGTGGTTTCTGGATTAAACTTCCATTTTCTATTAAACTTCCATTTCTGAGTATTCGAATGTCTTTCCCGAGGACCTTGTTAGTTTGCCATCTCACCGAGAGATAGAGTTCTCTATTTATTTGGTACCCGGCACGGTGCCGATTTCTATGGCACCTTATCGTTTTTCCCCAGCCGAGTTGAGTGAGTTGAAGACTCAGCTTCAGGAGTTGTTAGATAAGGGTTTTGTTCGCCCTAGTGTTTCGCCGTGGGGAGCACCGGCCCTCTTTGCTAAAAAGAAAGATGGCGCCTTGAGATTGTGTATCGATTACCGAAAGTTGAATCGGGCTACGGTCAAGAATAAGTACCCTATGCCCCGTATAGTTGATTTGTTTGACCAGTTGAGGGGTTTCCGTTGTTTCTCTAAGGTAGACTTGAGATCGGGTTACCACCAGTTGAGGGCCAGGGAGGAGGATATTCCGAAGACGGCATTCCGTACGCGGTATGGCCACTATGAGTTCTTGGTAATGCCATTTGGGCTTACCAACGCACCGGCAGTCTTTATGGACTTGATGAACCGGACCTTCCGGGAATTCTTGGACCGTTTTGTAGTCGTTTTCCTGGATGACATCCTGATTTATTCCCCTTCAGAGGAGGAGCACAAGGCACACTTGAGAGTGGTGCTAGAGTTACTTAGAGCCCATAGGCTGTACGCCAAGTTTGGGAAGTGTGAGTTCTGGCTAGAGGAAGTTAAGTTCTTAGGCCATGTGGTATCCGGGAAAGGGGTGTCTGTTGATACATCCAAGACTGAGGCAGTGCAAGATTGGGCACAGCCTAAGAGTGTGTTTGAGATCCGCAGTTTTCTAGGATTAGCTGGGTACTACCGTCGGTTTGTGAAGGATTTCTCTAAGTTAGCCTCGCCGTTGACTAGATTGACGCGAAAAGGGGTCAAGTTTGTGTGGAGTGAGACTTGTGAAAAGTCGTTCCAGGAGTTGAAGGTTAGGCTAACCACCGCTCCGGTTTTGATTATTCCGGAGAGAGGGTTGGATTATGCGGTTTATTGTGATGCCTCGCGAGAGGGTTTGGGTTGTGTGTTGATGCAAGAGTGGAAAGTGGTAGCTTATGGCTCACGTCAGTTGAAAATTCACGAGAAGAATTACCCTACTCACGACCTAGAGTTAGCAGCAGTGATCTTTGCCTTGAAAATCTGGAGGCACTACCTTTATGGTGAGAGGTTCGAAGTGTTCTCGGACCACAAGAGTTTGAAGTATCTGTTTACACAGAGAGACTTGAATTTGAGACAGAGGAGATGGATGGAGTTCATTGAGGACTATGATTTTGAGTTGCATTATCACCCGGGAAAGGCCAATGTTGTGGCCGATGCCCATAGTAGGAAATCCATTAGTGATGTAGTGTCACGCCCCCAAACCGCCCCTAGTAGTTTGGTGCCGGGATGGCCAGTAACCCGAGGTTACCGAAGGCCGTCTTACAAAAATCACACACAATCAGAGTATGAAATATGGGGCTTACAAGTGCGGAAGCAATATATATACATATACAAAATCTGAATAGTCCATGAGAGCCGTGCATAAGTCCAATGGAATGCCATACATCAAACATCTTTACAAGTCTTACGATTTTAGATACAACAAAATAGAACACAAAATACATCCTGACCAAAAGGCTTCTCAAGCCGACATATGCCAAACAAACAAAGAAAACATAAGCCGAGAAGCATAATCTTCAAGACGATGCAAAACGCAAATCCAAAACATGTCGGCAAAGCACCCAAAACACATCGGCAATCACGTCTAGGCCTCAATGCCTTCTTGTTCATCACCTACATATATATAGAGAGGGTGAGCTTGGATACTCAGTGAATGATACTAGAAATAAAGGTTTTGCATGATTGATATCCAAGATTTCTTTCAAAACTATACATAGCATACTTTTCGATCAAGAGGGAAATCAAGTTCATTTGCCGGCTTTCAAGTTCCTTGGATGTTAATAACATCTACTTATTTCAAGGGGTGATGACATATCAAGACAAGAGTTTCAAGACAAGCTGTGCTGCGAAAGTTTATAGTCCTCTAGCACTAAGGACTGTCAAGACAAGCTGTGCTGCGAAAGTTTATAGTCCTCTAGCACTAAGGACTGTCAAGACAAGCTGTGCTGCGAAAGTTTATAGTCCTCTAGCACTAAGGACTGTCAAGACAAGCTGTGCTGCGAAAGTTTATAGTCCTCTAGCACTAAGGACTGTCAAGACAAGCTGTGCTGCGAAAGTTTATAGTCCTCTAGCACTAAGGACTGTCAAGACAAGCTGTGCTGCGAAAGTTTATAGTCCTCTAGCACTAAGGACTGTCAAGACAAGTCATCAAAACAAGATAGCATTTGATATACAAAATAGGGATAGTCATTCATGCTAGATCAAGTACTTTTCAAAACAAGGCAAGACGAGATTTATGAAAGCAAGTGTAACATAGCTTTATTAAAAATACCACTCACATCGTTTCTTCACACGTCGGGGTCGAGACAAGCCCAAGTCCTACAACACATGGCAAAGCCTATTGAATGCGCTTTCAAACAAGTCTCTCATATACACAAATGTTTTCGGAAAACATGCTGGGCACCAACCAGGTCTAGGCCGAGGTTCCACACCTCCTTGCCGAGGTGTGTTCCCGAGGGCCACATGCAAGGAAAGAGGTCGGGAAACTCTGGGTTTCCCTCTGCTGATGAACATGAAGAACATGGGTGTGAAAACATGAAAAATACGAATGTTTGATCATGATCTGTCATCACAAATCTGGGGTTTTCGTGCTATGAGTTTGAAAACATGGACCTGGGTACCCATACTTGGAAATCATGCAAGAACAAACACAAAACGTGAATCTAGGCATAAAGCTTTCGGATCAAAACAAGACTTTCTTGAAGAACACATGAATGTCATTTTCTCTTTCTAAAATCGAGCTTCAAAACGATGCATGGCTTACAAATCATTTTCAATCATGCAATGCAATAACATAAACATAAAGAACATCACGAGTAGATCAAGAATCTAACCTTAGAACGCGGATCTAACGGTTGGATCTCTAGAAATCAAGCTTGAAGATCTACTTCCTCACTCTAAAACTCTTTCTTCCTCCTAGAGCTTCTCTCTCTACAAGACAAGGTTATGACACCAAATGATAGTTTTCTATACCCGGTTCTGGGGTTAACCCTCTGCTGAGACACGTGGCGGCGACTGGTTGGGTTCATCCTGAAAAGGTGGCTGACAGGCCAGACAAAGCATGGTGGAAGGGTGTTCAACAAGCAAAGCGGCATGGGCTCTCTGACAGGCTATGACATCGGCTAACAAAAGACTTCGGCAACTAAGATGACAATGACCTCGGCTAGGAGGGACAACACTTGACTAAGCTGTGCCACATCTTGGCCTAGATGCGCCACACCTCGGCCTAGGTCATACCACTTCCAGGACGAGATCACTTGGTGCAAGGTAACATCTCGGCTAATGTGGTCAAGGCAAGGACTGAGGTCGACAAGGGGTTTCAAGATACTAATACCAGACTAAGGATGACCTCGGCTTGGAATAACATCGGCTAGCATAACTCGGGCAAGGCGTGACCTAAGTTTCACATTAAGGAAGGAACAAGACAAGCATACTACACTTAGACAAATCACAAGGCTTCAAATCAAGACATGGATCGCATTAGCTCAAGCGAAACAAATCACAACACACACATGCAAGCTAAACAAGTCATAATCATACCGATGCTCATGAACATGATGAGGACATAAAGTGCGGGTTCCTACAGTCTACCCTCCTTAAAGAAGTTTGGTCCCCAAACTTAAGTCACCTTGTCCTACGAATAACTCCGGGTAACGGATTTTCATCTCCTCTTCTTTTTCCCATGTGGCCTCCTCGCCATAATGCTTCTCCCATTCGATTTTCACCATTGATATCGACTTGTTTCTCAACTGCCTCACTTGTCTGTCGATAATTCTCATCGGCTTCTCTTCGTAGCCCAAGTCTTCATTAACTACAACCCCGGAGTAATCTATTACATGTAGTGGGTCTCGGATATATTTTCTCAGCATCGAAACATGGAACACACTGTGGACTTGGCTCAATTCTGGCGGCAAAGCGAGTCTGTAAGCAACGGTGTTAACTTTCTCAAGAATTTCAAACGGCCCAATATATCGGGGTGCAAGTTTACCCTTCTTCCCAAATCTCGAAACTCCTGTCATCGGCGAGACCTTCAAAAATACATGATCCCCAGTTTCAAATTCTAACTCTCTCCTTCTTTGGTCGGCATAACACTTCTGTCGACTCTGTGCAGTTTTAATCCTCTGCTGAATGAGTTTGATCTTTTCAGTTGTCATCTGAACCAACTCGGGGCCAATTAGAGCTTTGTCTCCTACTTCAGTCCAACATATCGGCGATCTACACTCCCTTCCATACAAAGCTTCATACGGCGCCATGCCTATGCTGGCTTGATAACTGTTGTTGTACGCGAACTCCACTAAGGGCAAATGCGATTCCCAACTTCCCTGGAAGTCCAACACGCACAGTCTGAGCATGTCCTCGAGTGTCTGAATCGTTCTTTCCGTCTGTCCGTCGGTCTGGGGGTGAAAGGCTGTGCTAAATCTCAACTCTGTTCCCAAGGCTCCTTGTAGACTCTGCCAAAATCTAGAAACGAACTTCGGGTCTCGGTCTGACACAATGGACATCGGCACACCATGAAGCCTAACGATCTCATTCATGTACAATTCGGCAAGTCGGTTGGCATTGAATGTAGTCTTGACCGGCAAAAAGTGAGCTGACTTAGTAAACCTGTCGACTATAGCCCAAATGGAATCCATACCTCTTTGTGTCCTCGGCAACCCCACTACGAAATCCATGGAGATGTGCTCCCATTTCCACTCAGGAATTGACAAGGGTTGAAGAAGTCCTGCTGGTCTCTGGTGTTCTGCCTTCACTCGCTGACAACACAGACACTGAGATACAAACTCGGCTATCTCCCTTTTCATGTTTGGCCACCAAAAGGTCCGCTTTACGTCCCGATACATCTTGGTGCTCCCTGGATGAATGGCAAATTTGGAACTATGGGCCTCTTGCAAAATCTTCCTTTTTAACTCTGGTACGTCGGCCACGCACAATCTTCCTTCAAACTTAAGCACTTGATTCTCCATAGTGTATCCCGGCCTCGGCTTGGTGACGAATTCATCAGTTACCTTCTTGAGGAATTTATCCTCCCTCTGACTAGTCTTCACTTCCTCAATAATAGTTGGTTCCACCGAAACCGCTGTCAGGCACGCCAAACTTCCAACTAACTTCCTGCTCAATGCGTCGGCTACGGAATTTGCCTTACCTGGGTGGTACTGAATCTGCATGTCATAATCCTTCAGTAGCTCGAGCCATCTTCTCTGCCTCATATTTAACTCTTTCTGGGTGAACAAGTATTTCAGACTCTTGTGGTCGGTGAAAACTTGGCAAGATGTTCCGTACAGGTAATGACGCCAGATCTTCAGAGCAAAAACCACGGCAGCTAACTCCAGGTCATGGGTAGGATAATTCTTTTCATTGGGCTTCAATTGACGAGACGCGTACGCTATGACTTTACCTTTCTGCATTAAAACGCAACCCAAACCTTTGTGTGAAGCATCGCTGTAAATCTGAAATTCTTCATTAGCTGATGGTAGTACCAAAACTGGTGCTGTAACCAACCTCGCCTTCAGCTCCTGGAAAGCTGATTCTCTTTCGTCGGTCCATTCATAAGCTGTTCCCTTCTTCGTTAGTTGTGTCAATGGCACTGCAATCCTCGAGAAATCCTTTACAAACTTTCTGTAATAACCTGCCAAACCCAGAAAACTACGAATCTCGGACACGTTGGTCGGCGTCGGCCAATTCACAATGGCTTCAATCTTACTGGGGTCAACTGATATACCGTCTTCATTAATCACATGCCCTAGAAACGAAATGCTGGAAAGCCAAAACTCGCATTTACTTAACTTGGCGTACAACTTCTTATCTCTCAAGGTCTGCAGGGCAAGTCTCAGATGATTCTCGTGCTCGCTCGCACTCCCAGAATAGATCAATATGTCGTCGATAAAAATAATGACAAATTCATCTAGGTACGGCTTAAAGACTCTGTTCATCAGGTCCATGAATGCTGCTGGGGCATTGGTTACTCCGAAGGGCATTACCAAGAATTCGTAGTGGCCATATCTTGTCCGAAAAGCAGTTTTCTCAATGTCCTCGGCTTTAACCTTCAACTGGTGATAGCCCGACCTAAGGTCAATCTTGGAAAAGACTCGTGCTCCTCGTAGTTGATCAAGCAAATCGTCGATTCTAGGCAATGGGTACTTGTTCTTGATGGTCACCTTATTAAGTTCTCTGTAGTCAATGCAAAGACGAAGTGTGCCGTCCTTTTTCTTAACAAATAAAACGGGTGCTCCCCACGGTGAAGTGCTCGGCCTGACGAATCCCTTATCCAACAATTCTTGTAATTGCGATTTCAGTTCTCTAAGTTCAGCTGGAGCCATTCTGTAGGGTGTTTTGGAGATAGGTTGTGTTCCTGGCAAGACGTCCACAGTAAACTCTATTTCTCTATCGACAAGGTGGCCAGGCAACTCAGTCGGAAAGACGTCGGAGAATTCCTCCACAACGGGTATGTCGGCTAACTCAACATTTCCATTCAGATCACTTAGTATACTGCATAAGTAACCCTTACATCCTTTTTGGATCAACTTGTAGGCCTTCATGGATGAGATTAAGTAAGGTGGGGGTACAACTCCTTTACCCTGGAAAATGACCTCGGCTTGACTTGGGGTCTTCAATGTGACGTTCTTAGTAACACAATTAATGGATGCATGATTCGCCGCTAACCAGTCCATTCCCAATATAACATCGAAGTGAGTCATGTTTAATGGCATCAAATCAACTAACAATTCTACACTCTCAATCATAGCAATACACGCCCTATAAATGGATGTAACAATCATATTTCTCCCAGATGGGGTAGACACAGATAATACATAATCAAGGGGTTCTAATTCTCTATCCAACTTCTCGGCGAATATAGTGGACACAAATGAATGCGTAGAACCCGAATCAATCAGTACGTATGCATCTTGAGAACAAATTGAGAGGGTACCTGACACTACCGCCTCGGCATTCTGGGCGTCTCCTGGTACTAATGCAAAAACTCTGCCCTGCCTCGCCTGTATTCCCCCGATGTTATTCTTCTGTGTAGAGCCCGAGGTGCTTCCATTCCTCTTCCCATCATCGGTCCTTGCTTTCGGGCAGTCCTTCACGCGATGGCCTATCTCGCCACACTCATAACAAGCTCCCGTTGCCCAACGACAAACCCCGAAATGTTGCTTTCCACAACTCGCGCACATCGGCTTGGCGTTACCTTCCTGATTTGAGTTGCTGGAACTGTCTGTGCTCATTCTCTTCTTGGCATTGAACGGAACTCGGCGACTATCATAATTCTGTCTCTTCCTCTGACCCTCACTTGAACTCTGGTATCGGTTTAAATTAGCTTCAGCCAGGATGGCCTTGTCCAGTACTCCGGCGTACGTCGGCATATTGAGCATATTGACCCGATCTTGTATCGGCCCACGCAACCCACTTTCGAACTTCCTCGCCTTTCGATACTCGTCATCAACCATATGAGGCGCATATCTCGCCAGTTCAGTAAAGGCACGATCGTATTCTGCGACCGTCTTGTTCCCTTGGACCAGATTCTGAAACTCCGTGGTCTTTCGGTCTCGGACGCTGAGGGGGAAATGCTTGTTGTAGAACAACTCCAAAAATTTTGCCCAAGTCAAACCCGGATTGCTTTCTCGGACCATCATCCACCACCTACGAGCATCGTCGTCTAACGTGAATGCTGCCAGAGATACCTTCTGAGCGTCTGTACTGGGGAAAACTTCAAACAACTTCTCCATCTCTAAAACCCATGCCTCGGCTTTCATTGGTTCTATGCCTCCCTGAAATCTCGGCGGTTTCATCTTCTTGAACTCTCTGATTAGAGTTATCGTGTCGTTCCCATACAAAGCTTGCTGCGGAGGCACTTGTGGCACCGGAGGGGGTGGAGCTGCATATCGGCCATTCGTCTGTTCGGCATGCATAGAAGTGGTACCAGTATCCTGCGGCCTAGATTGCCTCTGCTCACGAACCAAGCCTTCGACTAACCTTTCCAATCTCTCCAACCTGTCTTCCGATCGATCTCGGCCAACCGGGGGTCTACCTCTCCTCATGATGCTAGGGGGGAATGCAAGATGAGACTTTAAAACAACTAAACAAATAACACATACGCAAGTAACGAGCGTCTAAGCCCAAACGATGCACACATAGTCAATAGCAAGTAATATGATGCAATCTTAACTTTCTTCTAAGGGAAATCCTAGGCTCTCTAGAACTCAAGGTGTGTGATTAACGTACTACAAGGATCTTGTGCTCTGATACCAATCTGTCACGCCCCCAAACCGCCCCTAGTAGTTTGGTGCCGGGATGGCCAGTAACCCGAGGTTACCGAAGGCCGTCTTACAAAAATCACACACAATCAGAGTATGAAATATGGGGCTTACAAGTGCGGAAGCAATATATATACATATACAAAATCTGAATAGTCCATGAGAGCCGTGCATAAGTCCAATGGAATGCCATGCATCAAACATCTTTACAAGTCTTACGATTTTAGATACAACAAAATAGAACACAAAATACATCCTGACCAAAAGGCTTCTCAAGCCGACATATGCCAAACAAACAAAGAAAACATAAGCCGAGAAGCATAATCTTCAAGACGATGCAAAACGCAAATCCAAAACATGTCGGCAAAGCACCCAAAACACATCGGCAATCACGTCTAGGCCTCAATGCCTTCTTGTTCATCACCTACATATATATAGAGAGGGTGAGCTTGGATACTCAGTGAATGATACTAGAAATAAAGGTTTTGCATGATTGATATCCAAGATTTCTTTCAAAACTATACATAGCATACTTTTCGATCAAGAGGGAAATCAAGTTCATTTGCCGGCTTTCAAGTTCCTTGGATGTTAATAACATCTACTTATTTCAAGGGGTGATGACATATCAAGACAAGAGTTTCAAGACAAGCTGTGCTGCGAAAGTTTATAGTCCTCTAGCACTAAGGACTGTCAAGACAAGCTGTGCTGCGAAAGTTTATAGTCCTCTAGCACTAAGGACTGTCAAGACAAGCTGTGCTGCGAAAGTTTATAGTCCTCTAGCACTAAGGACTGTCAAGACAAGCTGTGCTGCGAAAGTTTATAGTCCTCTAGCACTAAGGACTGTCAAGACAAGCTGTGCTGCGAAAGTTTATAGTCCTCTAGCACTAAGGACTGTCAAGACAAGTCATCAAAACAAGATAGCATTTGATATACAAAATAGGGATAGTCATTCATGCTAGATCAAGTACTTTTCAAAACAAGGCAAGACGAGATTTATGAAAGCAAGTGTAACATAGCTTTATTAAAAATACCACTCACATCGTTTCTTCACACGTCGGGGTCGAGACAAGCCCAAGTCCTACAACACATGGCAAAGCCTATTGAATGCGCTTTCAAACAAGTCTCTCATATACACAAATGTTTTCGGAAAACATGCTGGGCACCAACCAGGTCTAGGCCGAGGTTCCACACCTCCTTGCCGAGGTGTGTTCCCGAGGGCCACATGCAAGGAAAGAGGTCGGGAAACTCTGGGTTTCCCTCTGCTGATGAACATGAAGAACATGGGTGTGAAAACATGAAAAATACGAATGTTTGATCATGATCTGTCATCACAAATCTGGGGTTTTCGTGCTATGAGTTTGAAAACATGGACCTGGGTACCCATACTTGGAAATCATGCAAGAACAAACACAAAACGTGAATCTAGGCATAAAGCTTTCGGATCAAAACAAGACTTTCTTGAAGAACACATGAATGTCATTTTCTCTTTCTAAAATCGAGCTTCAAAACGATGCATGGCTTACAAATCATTTTCAATCATGCAATGCAATAACATAAACATAAAGAACATCACGAGTAGATCAAGAATCTAACCTTAGAACGCGGATCTAACGGTTGGATCTCTAGAAATCAAGCTTGAAGATCTACTTCCTCACTCTAAAACTCTTTCTTCCTCCTAGAGCTTCTCTCTCTACAAGACAAGGTTATGACACCAAATGATAGTTTTCTATACCCGGTTCTGGGGTTAACCCTCTGCTGAGACACGTGGCGGCGACTGGTTGGGTTCATCCTGAAAAGGTGGCTGACAGGCCAGACAAAGCATGGTGGAAGGGTGTTCAACAAGCAAAGCGGCATGGGCTCTCTGACAGGCTATGACATCGGCTAACAAAAGACTTCGGCAACTAAGATGACAATGACCTCGGCTAGGAGGGACAACACTTGACTAAGCTGTGCCACATCTTGGCCTAGATGCGCCACACCTCGGCCTAGGTCATACCACTTCCAGGACGAGATCACTTGGTGCAAGGTAACATCTCGGCTAATGTGGTCAAGGCAAGGACTGAGGTCGACAAGGGGTTTCAAGATACTAATACCAGACTAAGGATGACCTCGGCTTGGAATAACATCGGCTAGCATAACTCGGGCAAGGCGTGACCTAAGTTTCACATTAAGGAAGGAACAAGACAAGCATACTACACTTAGACAAATCACAAGGCTTCAAATCAAGACATGGATCGCATTAGCTCAAGCGAAACAAATCACAACACACACATGCAAGCTAAACAAGTCATAATCATACCGATGCTCATGAACATGATGAGGACATAAAGTGCGGGTTCCTACAGTCTACCCTCCTTAAAGAAGTTTGGTCCCCAAACTTAAGTCACCTTGTCCTACGAATAACTCCGGGTAACGGATTTTCATCTCCTCTTCTTTTTCCCATGTGGCCTCCTCGCCATAATGCTTCTCCCATTCGATTTTCACCATTGATATCGACTTGTTTCTCAACTGCCTCACTTGTCTGTCGATAATTCTCATCGGCTTCTCTTCGTAGCCCAAGTCTTCATTAACTACAACCCCGGAGTAATCTATTACATGTAGTGGGTCTCGGATATATTTTCTCAGCATCGAAACATGGAACACACTGTGGACTTGGCTCAATTCTGGCGGCAAAGCGAGTCTGTAAGCAACGGTGTTAACTTTCTCAAGAATTTCAAACGGCCCAATATATCGGGGTGCAAGTTTACCCTTCTTCCCAAATCTCGAAACTCCTGTCATCGGCGAGACCTTCAAAAATACATGATCCCCAGTTTCAAATTCTAACTCTCTCCTTCTTTGGTCGGCATAACACTTCTGTCGACTCTGTGCAGTTTTAATCCTCTGCTGAATGAGTTTGATCTTTTCAGTTGTCATCTGAACCAACTCGGGGCCAATTAGAGCTTTGTCTCCTACTTCAGTCCAACATATCGGCGATCTACACTCCCTTCCATACAAAGCTTCATACGGCGCCATGCCTATGCTGGCTTGATAACTGTTGTTGTACGCGAACTCCACTAAGGGCAAATGCGATTCCCAACTTCCCTGGAAGTCCAACACGCACAGTCTGAGCATGTCCTCGAGTGTCTGAATCGTTCTTTCCGTCTGTCCGTCGGTCTGGGGGTGAAAGGCTGTGCTAAATCTCAACTCTGTTCCCAAGGCTCCTTGTAGACTCTGCCAAAATCTAGAAACGAACTTCGGGTCTCGGTCTGACACAATGGACATCGGCACACCATGAAGCCTAACGATCTCATTCATGTACAATTCGGCAAGTCGGTTGGCATTGAATGTAGTCTTGACCGGCAAAAAGTGAGCTGACTTAGTAAACCTGTCGACTATAGCCCAAATGGAATCCATACCTCTTTGTGTCCTCGGCAACCCCACTACGAAATCCATGGAGATGTGCTCCCATTTCCACTCAGGAATTGACAAGGGTTGAAGAAGTCCTGCTGGTCTCTGGTGTTCTGCCTTCACTCGCTGACAACACAGACACTGAGATACAAACTCGGCTATCTCCCTTTTCATGTTTGGCCACCAAAAGGTCCGCTTTACGTCCCGATACATCTTGGTGCTCCCTGGATGAATGGCAAATTTGGAACTATGGGCCTCTTGCAAAATCTTCCTTTTTAACTCTGGTACGTCGGCCACGCACAATCTTCCTTCAAACTTAAGCACTTGATTCTCCATAGTGTATCCCGGCCTCGGCTTGGTGACGAATTCATCAGTTACCTTCTTGAGGAATTTATCCTCCCTCTGACTAGTCTTCACTTCCTCAATAATAGTTGGTTCCACCGAAACCGCTGTCAGGCACGCCAAACTTCCAACTAACTTCCTGCTCAATGCGTCGGCTACGGAATTTGCCTTACCTGGGTGGTACTGAATCTGCATGTCATAATCCTTCAGTAGCTCGAGCCATCTTCTCTGCCTCATATTTAACTCTTTCTGGGTGAACAAGTATTTCAGACTCTTGTGGTCGGTGAAAACTTGGCAAGATGTTCCGTACAGGTAATGACGCCAGATCTTCAGAGCAAAAACCACGGCAGCTAACTCCAGGTCATGGGTAGGATAATTCTTTTCATTGGGCTTCAATTGACGAGACGCGTACGCTATGACTTTACCTTTCTGCATTAAAACGCAACCCAAACCTTTGTGTGAAGCATCGCTGTAAATCTGAAATTCTTCATTAGCTGATGGTAGTACCAAAACTGGTGCTGTAACCAACCTCGCCTTCAGCTCCTGGAAAGCTGATTCTCTTTCGTCGGTCCATTCATAAGCTGTTCCCTTCTTCGTTAGTTGTGTCAATGGCACTGCAATCCTCGAGAAATCCTTTACAAACTTTCTGTAATAACCTGCCAAACCCAGAAAACTACGAATCTCGGACACGTTGGTCGGCGTCGGCCAATTCACAATGGCTTCAATCTTACTGGGGTCAACTGATATACCGTCTTCATTAATCACATGCCCTAGAAACGAAATGCTGGAAAGCCAAAACTCGCATTTACTTAACTTGGCGTACAACTTCTTATCTCTCAAGGTCTGCAGGGCAAGTCTCAGATGATTCTCGTGCTCGCTCGCACTCCCAGAATAGATCAATATGTCGTCGATAAAAATAATGACAAATTCATCTAGGTACGGCTTAAAGACTCTGTTCATCAGGTCCATGAATGCTGCTGGGGCATTGGTTACTCCGAAGGGCATTACCAAGAATTCGTAGTGGCCATATCTTGTCCGAAAAGCAGTTTTCTCAATGTCCTCGGCTTTAACCTTCAACTGGTGATAGCCCGACCTAAGGTCAATCTTGGAAAAGACTCGTGCTCCTCGTAGTTGATCAAGCAAATCGTCGATTCTAGGCAATGGGTACTTGTTCTTGATGGTCACCTTATTAAGTTCTCTGTAGTCAATCCAAAGACGAAGTGTGCCGTCCTTTTTCTTAACAAATAAAACGGGTGCTCCCCACGGTGAAGTGCTCGGCCTGACGAATCCCTTATCCAACAATTCTTGTAATTGCGATTTCAGTTCTCTAAGTTCAGCTGGAGCCATTCTGTAGGGTGTTTTGGAGATAGGTTGTGTTCCTGGCAAGACGTCCACAGTAAACTCTATTTCTCTATCGACAAGGTGGCCAGGCAACTCAGTCGGAAAGACGTCGGAGAATTCCTCCACAACGGGTATGTCGGCTAACTCAACATTTCCATTCAGATCACTTAGTATACTGCATAAGTAACCCTTACATCCTTTTTGGATCAACTTGTAGGCCTTCATGGATGAGATTAAGTAAGGTGGGGGTACAACTCCTTTACCCTGGAAAATGACCTCGGCTTGACTTGGGGTCTTCAATGTGACGTTCTTAGTAACACAATTAATGGATGCATGATTCGCCGCTAACCAGTCCATTCCCAATATAACATCGAAGTGAGTCATGTTTAATGGCATCAAATCAACTAACAATTCTACACTCTCAATCATAGCAATACACGCCCTATAAATGGATGTAACAATCATATTTCTCCCAGATGGGGTAGACACAGATAATACATAATCAAGGGGTTCTAATTCTCTATCCAACTTCTCGGCGAATATAGTGGACACAAATGAATGCGTAGAACCCGAATCAATCAGTACGTATGCATCTTGAGAACAAATTGAGAGGGTACCTGACACTACCGCCTCGGCATTCTGGGCGTCTCCTGGTACTAATGCAAAAACTCTGCCCTGCCTCGCCTGTATTCCCCCGATGTTATTCTTCTGTGTAGAGCCCGAGGTGCTTCCATTCCTCTTCCCATCATCGGTCCTTGCTTTCGGGCAGTCCTTCACGCGATGGCCTATCTCGCCACACTCATAACAAGCTCCCGTTGCCCAACGACAAACCCCGAAATGTTGCTTTCCACAACTCGCGCACATCGGCTTGGCGTTACCTTCCTGATTTGAGTTGCTGGAACTGTCTGTGCTCATTCTCTTCTTGGCATTGAACGGAACTCGGCGACTATCATAATTCTGTCTCTTCCTCTGACCCTCACTTGAACTCTGGTATCGGTTTAAATTAGCTTCAGCCAGGATGGCCTTGTCCAGTACTCCGGCGTACGTCGGCATATTGAGCATATTGACCCGATCTTGTATCGGCCCACGCAACCCACTTTCGAACTTCCTCGCCTTTCGATACTCGTCATCAACCATATGAGGCGCATATCTCGCCAGTTCAGTAAAGGCACGATCGTATTCTGCGACCGTCTTGTTCCCTTGGACCAGATTCTGAAACTCCGTGGTCTTTCGGTCTCGGACGCTGAGGGGGAAATGCTTGTTGTAGAACAACTCCAAAAATTTTGCCCAAGTCAAACCCGGATTGCTTTCTCGGACCATCATCCACCACCTACGAGCATCGTCGTCTAACGTGAATGCTGCCAGAGATACCTTCTGAGCGTCTGTACTGGGGAAAACTTCAAACAACTTCTCCATCTCTAAAACCCATGCCTCGGCTTTCATTGGTTCTATGCCTCCCTGAAATCTCGGCGGTTTCATCTTCTTGAACTCTCTGATTAGAGTTATCGTGTCGTTCCCATACAAAGCTTGCTGCGGAGGCACTTGTGGCACCGGAGGGGGTGGAGCTGCATATCGGCCATTCGTCTGTTCGGCATGCATAGAAGTGGTACCAGTATCCTGCGGCCTAGATTGCCTCTGCTCACGAACCAAGCCTTCGACTAACCTTTCCAATCTCTCCAACCTGTCTTCCGATCGATCTCGGCCAACCGGGGGTCTACCTCTCCTCATGATGCTAGGGGGGAATGCAAGATGAGACTTTAAAACAACTAAACAAATAACACATACGCAAGTAACGAGCGTCTAAGCCCAAACGATGCACACATAGTCAATAGCAAGTAATATGATGCAATCTTAACTTTCTTCTAAGGGAAATCCTAGGCTCTCTAGAACTCAAGGTGTGTGATTAACGTACTACAAGGATCTTGTGCTCTGATACCAATCTGTCACGCCCCCAAACCGCCCCTAGTAGTTTGGTGCCGGGATGGCCAGTAACCCGAGGTTACCGAAGGCCGTCTTACAAAAATCACACACAATCAGAGTATGAAATATGGGG
Organism: Camellia sinensis; assembly: GCF_055761805.1. NCBI lineage: Eukaryota > Viridiplantae > Streptophyta > Magnoliopsida > Ericales > Theaceae > Camellia > Camellia sinensis. The sequence continues at coordinate 313,800 of NC_138962.1, read as the reverse complement.
CTTACAAGTGCGGAAGCAATATATATACATATACAAAATCTGAATAGTCCATGAGAGCCGTGCATAAGTCCAATGGAATGCCATGCATCAAACATCTTTACAAGTCTTACGATTTTAGATACAACAAAATAGAACACAAAATACATCCTGACCAAAAGGCTTCTCAAGCCGACATATGCCAAACAAACAAAGAAAACATAAGCCGAGAAGCATAATCTTCAAGACGATGCAAAACGCAAATCCAAAACATGTCGGCAAAGCACCCAAAACACATCGGCAATCACGTCTAGGCCTCAATGCCTTCTTGTTCATCACCTACATATATATAGAGAGGGTGAGCTTGGATACTCAGTGAATGATACTAGAAATAAAGGTTTTGCATGATTGATATCCAAGATTTCTTTCAAAACTATACATAGCATACTTTTCGATCAAGAGGGAAATCAAGTTCATTTGCCGGCTTTCAAGTTCCTTGGATGTTAATAACATCTACTTATTTCAAGGGGTGATGACATATCAAGACAAGAGTTTCAAGACAAGCTGTGCTGCGAAAGTTTATAGTCCTCTAGCACTAAGGACTGTCAAGACAAGCTGTGCTGCGAAAGTTTATAGTCCTCTAGCACTAAGGACTGTCAAGACAAGCTGTGCTGCGAAAGTTTATAGTCCTCTAGCACTAAGGACTGTCAAGACAAGCTGTGCTGCGAAAGTTTATAGTCCTCTAGCACTAAGGACTGTCAAGACAAGCTGTGCTGCGAAAGTTTATAGTCCTCTAGCACTAAGGACTGTCAAGACAAGTCATCAAAACAAGATAGCATTTGATATACAAAATAGGGATAGTCATTCATGCTAGATCAAGTACTTTTCAAAACAAGGCAAGACGAGATTTATGAAAGCAAGTGTAACATAGCTTTATTAAAAATACCACTCACATCGTTTCTTCACACGTCGGGGTCGAGACAAGCCCAAGTCCTACAACACATGGCAAAGCCTATTGAATGCGCTTTCAAACAAGTCTCTCATATACACAAATGTTTTCGGAAAACATGCTGGGCACCAACCAGGTCTAGGCCGAGGTTCCACACCTCCTTGCCGAGGTGTGTTCCCGAGGGCCACATGCAAGGAAAGAGGTCGGGAAACTCTGGGTTTCCCTCTGCTGATGAACATGAAGAACATGGGTGTGAAAACATGAAAAATACGAATGTTTGATCATGATCTGTCATCACAAATCTGGGGTTTTCGTGCTATGAGTTTGAAAACATGGACCTGGGTACCCATACTTGGAAATCATGCAAGAACAAACACAAAACGTGAATCTAGGCATAAAGCTTTCGGATCAAAACAAGACTTTCTTGAAGAACACATGAATGTCATTTTCTCTTTCTAAAATCGAGCTTCAAAACGATGCATGGCTTACAAATCATTTTCAATCATGCAATGCAATAACATAAACATAAAGAACATCACGAGTAGATCAAGAATCTAACCTTAGAACGCGGATCTAACGGTTGGATCTCTAGAAATCAAGCTTGAAGATCTACTTCCTCACTCTAAAACTCTTTCTTCCTCCTAGAGCTTCTCTCTCTACAAGACAAGGTTATGACACCAAATGATAGTTTTCTATACCCGGTTCTGGGGTTAACCCTCTGCTGAGACACGTGGCGGCGACTGGTTGGGTTCATCCTGAAAAGGTGGCTGACAGGCCAGACAAAGCATGGTGGAAGGGTGTTCAACAAGCAAAGCGGCATGGGCTCTCTGACAGGCTATGACATCGGCTAACAAAAGACTTCGGCAACTAAGATGACAATGACCTCGGCTAGGAGGGACAACACTTGACTAAGCTGTGCCACATCTTGGCCTAGATGCGCCACACCTCGGCCTAGGTCATACCACTTCCAGGACGAGATCACTTGGTGCAAGGTAACATCTCGGCTAATGTGGTCAAGGCAAGGACTGAGGTCGACAAGGGGTTTCAAGATACTAATACCAGACTAAGGATGACCTCGGCTTGGAATAACATCGGCTAGCATAACTCGGGCAAGGCGTGACCTAAGTTTCACATTAAGGAAGGAACAAGACAAGCATACTACACTTAGACAAATCACAAGGCTTCAAATCAAGACATGGATCGCATTAGCTCAAGCGAAACAAATCACAACACACACATGCAAGCTAAACAAGTCATAATCATACCGATGCTCATGAACATGATGAGGACATAAAGTGCGGGTTCCTACATGTAGCTTGTATAGCCATCCGGGAATGAGAGATGTTGGGTGTACTTGGCGAGTTTGATTTGCATCTAGGCGAATCTGTTGAGGCTGCGGCCTTGTTTTCTGTAGTTGCGCAGCCTACGCTTGTGACAGGAGTGTTAGAGGCACAGAGAGGTGACCTTGAGGTAGAATCCCTCCGAGAGAAGATCTCCAGTGGGAAGGTTGAGAAGGGTTTGACGGTGTATCCCGACCTGAGTGTGAGATACCGAGACCGTTTGTTCGTGCCGGAGTCTTGCCGAGAGGAAGTACTCCGAGAGTTCCATCATTCACGCCTTGCGGTGCATCCGGGAGGTACTAAGATGTATCGGGATTTGGGTCGCCAGTTTTGGTGGCGGGGTATGAAGAGAGATGTGGCTGTTTTCGTATCGAAGTGCCTTACTTGCCGGCAAGTGAAGGCCGAGCATCAGAGGCCAGCGGGTTTGTTGCAACCCTTGCCTATTGCCGAGTGGAAGTGGGAGCATGTCACCATGGACTTCGTTGTAGGTCTTCCGAGGGCTCAGCGGGGTAGTGACGCTATTTGGGTGGTTGTAGACCGGTTGACTAAGTCGGCGCACTTTATTCCCATGCGCGTGAGAGATTCGGTAGATCATCTTGCCGACTTGTATATTCGGGACATAGTGAGGTTGCACGGGGTCCCAGTGACGATCGTCTCAGATAGAGATCCTCGTTTTACTGCTAGATTGTGGCAGAGTTTGCAGAGTGCTTTGGGCACTAAGTTGAATTTTAGTACGGCTTTTCACCCTCAGACTGACGGGCAGTCCGAGCGTACTATTCAGATCCTTGAGGATATGCTTCGAGGTTGTGTCCTTGATTTTAGTGGGACGTGGGAGAGGCACTTACCATTGGTGGAGTTTGCTTACAACAACAGCTTTCAGTCTAGTATCGGTATGGCACCGTTTGAGGCCTTGCATGGCCGACCGTGTAGGTCTCCAGTTTGTTGGGCCGAGGTGGGTGATGCACCTTTGTTGGGTCCAAAGTTGGTTAGAGAGACGACGGAGAAAGTTGAGCTTATCCGTAGGAGGCTTGTTACAGCCTAGAGTCGCCAAAAGAGTTATGCCGACCGTAGGAGGAGACCTTTGGCGTTTGAGATAGGTGATCATGTCTTTCTGAAAATATCACCTAGGCGAGGTTTGATGAGGTTTGGGAAGAGTGGGAAGTTATCCCCTCGGTTTATTGGGCCTTTTGAGATCCTTGAGAGGATTGGCGAGGTTGCTTATCGTTTAGCCTTACCGCCGCAGTTGTCCGGAGTGCATGGCGTGTTTCATGTGAGTATGCTTCGGAAGTATGAGTCGGATCCATCGCATGTGTTAGATTGGACCGACTTAGAGGTAGATGAGGATGCCTCGTATGAGGAGAGACCGGTACGGGTCTTGGATAGGCGGGATCAAGTGCTGCGTGGTAAGACCATCCCTTTGGTAAAGGTTTTGTGGAAACATCACGGAGTGGAGGAAGCCAATTGGGAGCATGAGTTGGAAGTCCACGAGAAATATCCGGACTTGTTTATTGATGAGTAATCTTGTATTTAGATTTTGTAATATTGTTGGACTTAAGAGCTTTATATATGTCTTAAGTTGTAAAACATTGGTAATGTTTTGGTTTAATGGAAGTATGTTGCAGAACTTACCCTGATATGGGAGTTGATTATAATATTGCATGTGTTGGCTATATTGTAGAAATGGAGTTATATCATGTATATTGACTATGATATGAATTGTGAACCATGTGTGCTAGAAATGGTTGAAAGTGGGAGAGAATTGCATGCTGATAATGCACTTGTAAATTATGTTGTGAAATGCCTCTTGATAAGAGAGGGAATGACCGGTAATGGGTCGAGTTATTGAATGTTAAAAATGTAACACTATTTAAAATGGAGGAAAACCTGTTTTTTTTAAAAAAAAAAAAAACCTGTGCCAAATTTCGGGGACAAAATTCTTTAAGGGGGGAGGTTATAGCGACCCTGGGTTTATCCTTGTTGTACAGAGATCCGGACATGTGTCCGTGGATGATAGTAGTTGATTATTACCTGGTGTACATCCTTTCTTACTTTGTAATTGAGTTATAGGATGTGTTAGGCAGGTTTGTTACAGGTTGGTTGAGTTTAGAAACCAAAACTAGTTGCCCAGTTTTTTTTTACCTGTCCGCTCGAGCGGAAATTGCACCCATCCAGTATTTCCTGTGCAGTGTTGGAAGCTCGAGCGTGGGATTGGCCGCTCGAGCGGGGTTGTGTGAGTGCCGCTCGAGCAAGGAGTTGGACGCTCGAGCGGGAGACCTGTCTGCAAAAGTGCTGGGAGTGTGCATCCGGAGCTCGAGCGGGGGATTGGCCGCTCAAGAGGGAGTCTGTGATTGCCGCTCGAGCGGGGAGTTTGACGCTCGAGCGGGGCGACTTTTATATAAATCCGAGATCTGACCTTTGGATCACTTTTTCAAGATCTTTTCTCTCTTTTACTTTTCCAAAAAGCTATTTTCAGAGCTTCTCACTCTAAAAACCGGCCCTTCTCTCTTAGATTTGATCTAGTAGGAGTTGTTTGCTCACTTTTGGTCTTTACGAAAGTTGTGTTGATTGTCGAGGGCTACATTTTAATCTGAAAATTTCAGAATTTGAAGCATATTGGTTTTGGTCTTCATCTCCATTGGAGCTTAAACTTTGAGGTAGGGATAACCTACTCCTTACTATGAGCTTTGTCTTTAAATTATTTTGAGATGTTGGGTTGGTTTGGTAATTTGGTGAAAGTTTGGGGCTTTTGTGTAAATTTACAAAAGTTGGGGTTTTAGCTATATAAAGCCTAGATGCATGTTCAGCATGAAAAAAGTGAAATTAATGTTAAAACATTAATGAAAATGGAACCTAAGGGTTGTAATGTTAATTATGGAAAATGCCCCAATTACATTGATTGATTAATTTGTATAATTAATTGTTGGGAATGAGGAATTGAATTGAGAATGTGGAAATTGGAAAGGAAAGGGGTTAAAGGGGGTAGTTGGATTATTTATCACTCACCTAGTTGAAATGTTGATTATATATCCATTGTTGCATTTACTTTCTGTATAGAAATAACTGCTTTGGGCTATCAGTGGAGGATAGTCGTGATTGTTGTAGACAATGCATGATGATTAGGCAAACGGAAACTAATCACTGGAATGAGTCATTGAGTATGACGATTGAAAGAACACGTTAAATTTATGTGTTGTGTGATGATGTGTATAATTATTGTTTATATGCATTGTGTTGTGTTGGAGGAGATAGGGGATGTACTCCGCGGTTTAGGGAAAGATAGGGGATGGACCTCTAAACCGGATGTTGTTGGGAGGAGATAGGGGATGAACTCCGTAGATAGAGCTCATATGCTTATCTAGTGATGTATTGACAGAGCTCATATGCTTGTCATTGGAAGTGTGATAGTGCTCATATGCATATCTATGGAAGTGATGATATAGCTTGTATGCTTATCTGTTGGTGTGTGATATAGCTAGTATGCTTATCTGTTATGAAATGGGAAGTGTTTGATATGAGTTACTGTCTCATATGAGTTGTTTGGCCAGGTTTTGAGCCATGGTTATAAATTGAGAATTGAAAAGAAATGGAAAATAGACTGTAATATGGACTTGTATGTTATGAAACCGTAAAATGTGATAAGGGAAAGTATCTGTGTTGGCCATCTATCAGCTGCTAATCTTTTAGTCTTTATTCATATTTGGTTTAGAGTATTTCTACTGGGTTGTGGCTCACCCTATATGGGAATATCATTTTCAGGTACAGGTAGCATGCCACCTCCAAGGACGTAGCTTGGGAGGCTAGAGGCAGGCGAATTTTGTTGTTTTATTTCTTTGATGTATTACATGTATATTCAAGACAAGGGCTTAATGTGTAAATGAGTTAGTATTCCTTGGTTGTAACCAAGTGTTAACTTGGAAAGCTGTAAGCCTTTAGAGCATTTGCTTTTGTCGTTAACATGTAATACTTTTTGTAATGGAACTTTGATGAATAGAAGAATGTGGAGTTTTTATATATCAATGCATGTCTCTATTGATGGGTTTAATGTTACTATTTTAAGGGCGTTACAACTTGGTATCAGAGCGTACCGGGTTCGAATACTTTGGGTACGTGGGCGTTACAACTTGGTATCAGATCAACTTCCATTTTTATTCAAGTTATTTTTCTATTCAACTTCCTTTTTTATTTAATTTCCAAATAGATCGTTAAAGTACAGTGGTTTCTTGAATGAACTTCCAATTTTGATTTTTTGTAACTTCCATTTTTATTTCTATTTAACTTCTTTTTTTACACAAGTTTCTTTTCTATTCAACTTCTTTTTTTATTTAATTTCCAAATAGATTGTTATGGTATAGTGGTTTCGGGATTGAACTTCCACTTTTAATTGTATGCAACTTTCAATTTTATTTTTATTGAACTTCCATTTTTATTGAATTTGCTTTTTTATTAAACTTCCTTTTTTATTTACTTTCCAAATAGATCGTTAAGGTATAGTGGTTTCTTCAATGAACTTCCACTTTTAATTTTCTGTAACTTCCATTTTAATTTTTATTCAACTTCCATTTTTATTAAGGTTATTTTTCTATTCAAGTTCCTTTTTTATTTAATTTCCCAATAGATCGTTAAGGTATAGTGATTTCTTGAATGAACTTTCATTTTTAATTTTATGCAACTTCCATTTTTATTTTTATTCAACTTCCATTTTTATTCAATTCACTTTTCTATTAAACTTCTTTTTTTATTTAATTTCCAAATAGATCATTAAGGTATAGTGGTTACTTTAATGAACTTTCTTTTTTAATTTTCTGCAACTTCCATTTTTATTTTTGTTTAACTTCCTTTTTAATTTAATTTCCAAATAGATCGTTAAGGTATAGTGGTTTCTTGAATGAACTTCCATTTTTATTTTTATTTAACTTCTTTTTTCATTCAAGTTTCTTTTCTACGGAACTTCCTTTTTTATTTAATTTCCAAATAGATCGTTAACGTATAGTGGTTTCTGGATTGAACCTCCATTGTTAATTTTGTGCAACTTTCATTTTTATTTTTATTCAACTTCCATTTTTATTAAATTTATTTTTCTATTAAACTTCCTTTTTTATTTAATTTCCAAATAGATCGTTAAGGTATAGTGGTCACTTTAATGAACTTCCATTTTTAATTTTCTGCAACTTCTATTTTTATTTTTGTTTAACTTCCTTTTTCATTCAAGTTTCTTTTCTACTCAACTTCCTTTTTTATTTAATTTCCAAATAGATCGTTAAGGTATAGTGGTTTCTTGAATGAACTTCCATTTTTAATTTTCTGCAACTTCCATTTTTATTTTAATTTAACTTCTTTTTTGATTCGAGTTTCTTTTCTACTCAACTTCCTTTTTTATTTAATTTCCAAATAGATCGATAAAGTATAGTGGTTTCAGGATTGAACCTCCATTGTCAATTTTATGCAACTTTTATTTTTATTTTTATTCAACTTCTATTTCTATTCAATTTACTTTTCTATTCAACTTCCTTTTTTATTTAATTTCCAAATATATTGTTAAGGTATAATGGTTTCTTGAATGAATTTTCATTTTTAATTTTCTGCAACTTCCATTTTTATTCAATTCATTTTTCTACTCAACTTCCTTTTTTATTTAATTTCCAAATAGATCGTTAAGGTATAGTGGTTTCTGGATTGAACTTCCATTTTTAATTTTATGCAACTTTCAATTTTACATTTATTCAACTTCTATTTTTATTCAATTTACTTTTCTATTAAACTTCCTTTATTATTTAATTTCCAAATGGATCGTTAAGGTATAGTGGTTTCTTGAATGAACTTCCATTTTTAATTTTCTGCAACTTCCATTTTTATTTTTATTCAACATCCATTTTTATTCAATTTACTTTGCTATTCCACTTTTTTTTTTTTTTTTTTTTATTTCCAAATAGATCGTTAAGGTATAGTGGTTTCTGGATTGAACTTCCATTTTTAATTTTATGCAACTTTCATTTTTATTTTTATTCGACTTCCATTTTTATTCAATTTACTTTTCTATTAAACTTCCTTTTTCATTTAATTTCCAAATAGATCGTTAAGGTATAGTGTTTTGTTGAATGAACTTCCATTTTTAATTTTCTGCAACTTCCGTTTTTATTTTTATTCGACTTCCAGTGTTGTTCAAGTTATTTTTCTATTCAACTTCCTTTTTTATTTAATTTCCGAATAGACCATTCACGTACAGTGGTTTCTTTAATGAACTTCCATTTTTAATTTTCTGCAACATCCATTTTTATTTTTATTTAACTTCTTTTTTTATTTCAGTTTCTTTTCTACTCAACTTCCTTTTTTATTTAATTTCCAAATATATCGTTAAGGTATAGTGGTTTCTGGATTGAACTTCCAATTTTAATTTTATGCAACTTTCATTTTTATTTTTATTCAATTTCCATTTTTATTCAATTTACTTTTCTATTAAACTTCATTTTTTATTTAATTTCCAAATAGATCGTAAAGGTATAGTAGTTTTTTGAATGAACTTTCATTTTTAAATTTCTGCAACATCTATTTTTATTTTTATTCGACTTCCATTTTTATTCAATTTACTTTTCTATTAAACTTCATTGTTTATTTAATTTCCAAATAGATCGTTAAGGTATAGTGGTTTTTTGATTGAACTTCCATTTTTAAATTTCTGCAACTTCTATTTTTATTTTTATTCGACTTCCATTTTTATTCAAGTAATTTTTTATTCAACTTCCTTTTTTATTTAATTTCCAAATAGATCGTTAAGGTATAGTGGTTTCTTGAATGAACTTCCAATTTTAATTTTCTGCAACTTCCATTTTTATTTCTATTCAACTTCTTTTTTTATTTCAGTTTCTTTTCTATTCAACTTCCTTTTTTATTTAATTTCTAAATAGATCGTTAAGGTAATGTGGTTTCTGGATTGAACTTCCATTTTTAACTTTTTGTAACTTTCACTTTTATTTTTTTTCAACTTCCATTTTTATTCAATTCACTTTTCTATTAAACTTCCTTTTTTATTTTATTTCCAAATAGATCGTTAAGGTATAGTGGTTTTTTGAATGAACTTCACTTTTTAATTTTTTGCAACTTCCATTTTAATTTTTATTCAACTTCCATTTTTATTCAGGTTATTTTTCTATTCAACTTCCTTTTTTATTTAATTTCCAAATAGATCGTTAAGGTATAGTGGTTTCTTGAATAAACTTCCATTATTAATTTTCTGCAACTTGCATTTTTATTTTTATTTAACTTCCTTTTTTGTTCAGGTTTCTTTTCTACTCAACTTCTCTTTTTATTTAATTTCCAAATAGATCTTTAAGGTATAGTGGTTTCTGGATTGAACTTCCATTTTTATTTTTATTCAACTTCCATTTTTATTCAATTTACTTTTCTATTAAACTTCCTTTTTTTTTTTTAATTTCCAAATAGATAGTTAAGGTATGCTCGTTTTTGAATGAATTTTCATTTTTAATTTTCTGCAACTTCCATTTTTATTTTAATTCGACTTCCATTTTTATTCAAGTCATTTTTCTATTCATCTTCCTTTTTTATTTAATTTCCAAATACATCGTTAAGGTATAGTGGTTTCTTGAATGAACTTCCCATTTTAATTTTCTGTAACTTCCATTTTTATTTCTGTTCAACTTCTTTTTTTCTTCCAGTTTTTTTTCTATACAACTTCCTTTTTTATTTAATTTCCAAATAGATCGTTAAGGTATAGTTGTTTCAGATGGAACCTCCATTTTTAATTGTATGCAACTTTCATTTTTATTTTTATTCAACTTCCATTTTTATTCAATTTACTTTTCTATTAAACTTCCGTTTTTATTTAATTTCCAAATAGATCGTTGCGGTATAGTGGTTTCTTGAATGAACTTCCATTTTTCATTTTCTGCACCTTCCATTTTTATTTTTATTCAACTTCCATTTTTTTTCATTTTACTTTTCTATTCAACTTCCTTTTTTATTTATTTTCCAAACAGATCGTTAAGGTATAGTGGTTTCTGGATTGAACTACCATTTTTAATTTTATCCAACTTTCATTTCTATTTTTATTCAACTTTCATTTTTATTCGATTACTTTTCTATTAAAATTCCTTTTTCAATTAATTTCCAAATAGATCGTTAAGGTGTACTGGTTTCTTGAATGAACTTTCATTTTTTATTTTCTGCAACTTTCATTTTTTTTTATTCAACTTCCATTTTTATTCAATTTACTTTTCTAATATACTTCCTTTGTTATTTAATTGCCAAATAGATCGTTAAGGTATAGTGCTTTCGTGAATGAAGTTCCATGTTTAACTTTCTGTAACATCCATTTTTATTTATAATCGACTTCCATTTTTATTCAAGTTATTTTTCTATTCAACTTCCTTTTTTATTTAATTTCCAAATAGATCGTTAAGGTATAGTGGTTTCTTGAATGAACTTCCAATTTTAATTTTCTGCAACTTCCATTTTTATTTCTATTCCGCTTCTTTTTTTATTCAAGTTTCTTTTCTACTCAACTTCCTTTTTTATTTAATTTCCAAACAGATAGTTAAGCTATAGTGGTTTCTTTAATGAACTTCCATTTTTAATTTTATGCAACTTCCATTTTTATTTTTATTCAACTTCCAATTTTATTCAAGTTATTATTCTATTCAACTTCATTTTTTATTTAATTTCCAAATAGATCGTTAAGGTGTAGTGGTTTCTTGAATCAACTTCCATTTTTAATTTTCTGAACCTTCCATTTTTATTATTATGCGACTTCCATTCTTATTCAAGTCATTTTTCTATTCAACTTCCTTTTTTATTTAATTTCCAAATAGATCGTTAATGTATAGTGGTTTTTTTAATGAACTTCCAATTTTAATTTTCTGCAACTTCCATTTTTATTTCTATTCAACTTCTTTTTTTATTTCAGTTTCTTTTCTATTCAACTTCCTTTTTTATTTAATTTCTAAATAGATCGTTATGGTATAGTGGTTTCAGGATTACACTTCCGTTTTTAATTTTATGCAACTTTCACTTTTATTTATATTCAACTTCCATTTTTATTCAATTTATTTTTCTATTAAACTTCCTTTTTTATTTAATTTCCAAATAGATCGTTAAGGTATAGTGGTTTCTTGAATGAACTTCCATTTTTAATTTTCTGCAACTTCCATTTTTATTTTTATTCGACTTCTATTTTTATTCAATTTACTATTCTATTCAACTTCCTTTTTCATTTAATTTCCAAATAGATCGTTAAGGTATAGTGGTTTCTGGATTGAACTTCTATTTTTATTGAATTTGCTTTTCTATTAAACTTCCTTTTTTATTTAATTTCCAAATAGATCGTTAAGGTATAGTGGTTTCTTTAATGAACTTCCATTTTTAATTTTATGCAACTTCCATTTTTATTTTTATTCAACTTCCATTTTTATTGAAGTTATTTTTCTATTCAACTTCCTTTTTTATTTAATTTCCAAATAGATCGTTAAGGTATAGTGGTTTATTGAATGAACTTTCAGTTTTTATTTTCTGTAACTTCCATTTTTATTTCTATTCAACTTCTTTTTTTATTCAAGTTTCTTTTCTATTGAACTTCTTTTTTTATTTAATTTCCAAATAGACTGTTGTGGTATATTGGTTTCGGGATTGAACTTCCATTTTAATTTTGTGCAACTTTCATTTTTATTTTTATTGAACTTCCATTTTTATTGAATTTACTTTTCTATTAAACTTCCTTTTTTATTTAATTTCCAAATAGATCGTTAAGGTATAGTAGTTTCTTTAATGAACTTCCATTTTTCATTTTATGAAACTCCAATTTTTATTTTTATTCAACTTCCATTTTTATTCAAGACATTTTTCTATTCAACTTCCTTTTTTATTTAATTTCCAAATAGATCGTTAAGGTATAGTGCTTTCTTGATTGAACTTCCATTTTTAATTTTATGCAACTTCCATTTTTATTTTTGTTTAACTTCATTTTTTATTCAAGTTTCTTTTCTACTCAACTTCCTTTTTTATTTTCCAAATAGATCGTTAAGGTATAGAGGTTTCTGCATTGAACTTCCATTTTTAATTTTCTCCAACTTCTATTTTTATTTTTATTCAACTTCTATTTTTATTCAATTTACTTTTCTATTAAACTTCCTTTTTTTACTTAATTTCCAAACAGATCGTTAAGGTATAGTGGTTTCTTGAATGAACTTCCATTTTTAATTTTCTGCAACTTCCATTTTTATTTTTATTCGACTTCCATTTTTATTCAAGTCATTTTTTATTCAACTTCCTTTTTTATTTAATTTCCAAATAGATCGTTAAGGTATAGTGGTTTCTTGAATGAACTTCCAATTTTAATTTTCTACAACTTCCATATTTATTTCTATTCAACTTCGTTTTTTATTAAATATCCAAATAGATTGTTAAGGTATAGTGGTTTCTGTATTGATCTTGCATTTTGAATTTTATGCAACTTTCACTTGTATTATTATTTAACTTCCATTTTTATTCAATTTACTTTTCTATTAAACTTCATTTTTTATTTAATTTCCAAATAAATCGTTAAGGTATAGTGGTTTTTTGAATGAACTTCATTTTTTAAATTTCTGCAACTTCTATTTTTATTTTTATTCAAGTAATTTTTTATTCAACTTCCTTTTTTATTTAATTTCCAAATAGATCGTTAAGGTATAGTGGTTTCTTGAATGAACTTCCAATTTTAATTTTCTGCAACTTCCATTTTTATTTCTATTCAACTTCTTTTTTTATTTCAGTTTCTTTTCTATTCAACTTCCTTTTTTATTTAATTTCTAAATAGATCGTTAAGGTAATGTGGTTTCTGGATTGAACTTCCATTTTTAATTTTATGCAACTTTCACTTTAATTTTTATTCAACTTCCATTTTTATTCAATTCACTTTTCTATTAAACTTCATTTTTTATTTTATTTCCAAATAGATCGTTAAGGTATAGTGGTTTCTTGAATGAACTTCCAATTTTAATTTTCTGCAACTTCCATTTTTATTTCTATTCCGCTTCTTTTTTTATTCAAGTTTCTGTTCTACTCTACTTCCTTTTTTATTTAATTTCCTACAGATCGTTAAGCTATAGTGGTTTCTTTAATGAACTTCCATTTTTAATTTTATGCAACTTCCATTTTTATTTTTATTCAACTTCCAATTTTATTCAAGTTATTATTCTATTCAACTTCATTTTTTATTTAATTTCCAAATAGATCGTTAAGGTGTAGTGGTTTCTTGAATCAACTTCCATTTTTAATTTTCTGAACCTTCCATTTTTATTATTATGCGACTTCCATTCTTATTCAAGTCATTTTTCTATTCAACTTCCTTTTTTATTTAATTTCCAAATAGATCGTTAATGTATAGTGGTTTTTTTAATGAACTTCCAATTTTAATTTTCTGCAACTTCCATTTTTATTTCTATTCAACTTCTTTTTTTATTTCAGTTTCTTTTCTATTCAACTTCCTTTTTTATTTAATTTCTAAATAGATCGTTATGGTATAGTGGTTTCAGGATTACACTTCCGTTTTTAATTTTATGCAACTTTCACTTTTATTTTTATTCAACTTCCATTTTTATTCAATTTACTTTTCTATTAAACTTCCTTTTTTATTTAATTTCCAAATAGATCGTTAAGGTATAGTGGTTTCTTGAATGAACTTCCATTTTTAATTTTCTGCAACTTCCATTTTTATTTTTATTCGACTTCCATTTTTATTCAATTTACTATTCTATTCAACTTCCTTTTTCATTTAATTTCCAAATAGATCGTTAAGGTATAGTGGTTTCTGGATTGAACTTTCATTTTTATTGAATTTACTTTTCTATTAAACTTCCTTTTTTATTTAATTTCCAAATAGATCGTTAAGGTATAGTGGTTTCTTTAATGAACTTCCATTTTTAATTTTATGCAACTTCCATTTTTATTTTTATTCAACTTCCATTTTTATTGAAGTTATTTTTCTATTCAACTTCCTTTTTTATTTAACTTCCAAATAGATCGTTATGGTATAGTGGTTTATTGAATGAACTTTCAGTTTTAATTTTCTGTAACTTCCATTTTTATTTCTATTCAACTTCTTTTTTTATTCAAGTTTCTTTTCTATTGAACTTCTATTTTTATTTAATTTCCAAATAGACTGTTGTGGTATAGTGGTTTCGGGATTGAACTTCCATTTTAATTTTGTGCAACTTTCACTTTTATTTTTATTGAACTTCCATTTTTATTGAATTTACTTTTCTATTAAACTTCCTTTTTTGTTTAATTTCCAAATAGATCGTTAAGGTATAGTAGTTTCTTTAATGAACTTCCATTTTTCATTTTATGAAACTTCAATTTTTATTTTTATTCAACTTCCATTTTTATTCAAGACATTTTTCTTTTCAACTTCCTTTTTTATTTAATTTCCAAATAGATCGTTAAGGTATAGTGCTTTCTTGATTGAACTTCCATTTTTAATTTTCTGCAACTTCCATTTTTATTTTTGTTTGACTTCATTTTTTATTCAAGCTTCTTTTCTACTCAACTTCCTTTTTTATTTAATTTCCAAATAGATCGTTAAGGTATAGAGGTTTCTGCATTGAACTTCCATTTTTAATTTTCTGCAACTTCTATTTTTATTTTTATTCAACTTCTATTTTTATTCAATTGAATTTTCTGTTAAACTTCCTTTTTTTACTTAATTTCCAAACAGATCGTTAAGGTATAGTGGTTTCTTGAATGAACTTCCATTTTTAATTTTCTGCAACTTCCATTTTTATTTTTATTCGACTTCCATTTTTATTCAAGTAATTTTTTATTCAACTTCCTTTTTTATTTAATTTCCAAATAGATCGTTAAGGTATAGTGGTTCCTTGAATGAACTTCCAATTTTAATTTTCTACAACTTCCATATTTATTTCTATTCAACTTCGTTTTTTATTAAATATCCAAATAGATTGTTAAGGTATAGTGGTTTCTGGATTGAACTTGCATTTTGAATTTTATGCAACTTTCACTTGTATTATTATTTAACTTCCATTTTTATTCAATTTACTTTTCTATTAAACTTCATTTTTTATTTAATTTCCAAATAAATCGTTAAGGTATAGTGGTTTTTTGAATGAACTTCATTTTTTAAATTTCTGCAACTTCTATTTTTATTTTTATTCGACTTCCATTTTTATTCAAGTAATTTTTTATTCAACTTCCTTTTTTATTTAATTTCCAAATAGATCGTTAAGGTATAGTGGTTTCTTGAATGAACTTCCAATTTTAATTTTCTGCAACTTCCATTTTTATTTCTATTCAACTTCTTTTTTTATTTCAGTTTCTTTTCTATTCAACTTCCTTTTTTATTTAATTTCTAAATAGATCGTTAAGGTAATGTGGTTTCTGGATTGAACTTCCATTTTTAATTTTATGCCACTTTCACTTTTATTTTTATTCGACTCCCATTTTTATTCAATTCACTTTTCTATTAAACTTCCTTTTTTATTTTATTTCCAAATAGATCGTTAAGGTATAGTGGTTTCTTGAATGAACTTCCATTTTTAATTTTCTGCAACTTCCATTTAAATTTTTATTCAACTTCCTTTTTTATTTAATTTCCAAATAGATCGTTAATGTATAGTGGTTGCTTGAATGAATTTCCATTATTAATTTTCTGCAACTTCCATTTTTATTTTTATTTAACTTCCTTTTTTGTTCAGGTTTCTTTTCTACTCAACTTCCTTTTTTATTTAATTTCCAAATAGATGTTTAAGGTATAGTGGTTTCTGGATTGAACTTCCATTTTTATTTTTATTCAACTTCCATTTTTATTTAATTTACTTTTCTATTAAACTTCCTTTTTTATTTAATTTGCAAATAGATAGTTAAGGTATGCTAGTTTTTTGAATGAACTTCCATTTTTAATTTTCTGCAACTTCCATTTTTATTTTAATTCGACTTCCATTTTTATTCAAGTCATTTTTCTATTCATCTTCCTTTTTATTTAATTTCTAAATACATCGTTAAGGTATAGTGGTTTCTTGAATGAACTTCCAATTTTAATTTTTTGCAACTTCCATTTTTATTTCTATTCAACTTCTTTTTTTCTTCCAGTTTTTTTCCTATACAACTTCCTTTTTTATTTAATTTTCAAATAGATCGTTAAGGTATAGTGGTTACGGATGGAACTTCCATTTTTAATTGTATGCAACTTTCATTTTTATTTTTATTCAACTTCCATTTTTATTCAATTTACTTTTCTATTAAACTTCCTTTTTTATTTAATTTCCAAATAGATCGTTGCGGTATAGTGGTTTCTTGAATGAACTTCCATTTTTAATTTTCTGCACCTTCCATTTTTATTCATTTTACTTTTCTATTCAACTTCTTTTTTTATTTATTTTCCAAATAGATCGTTAAGGTATAGTGGTTTCTGGATTGAACTTCCATTTTTAATGTTATCCAACTTTCATTTTTATTTTTATTCAACTTTCATTTTTATTCGATTTACTTTTCTATTAAACTTCCTTTTTCATTTAATTTACAAATAGATCGTTAAGGTATAGTGGTTTCTTGAATGAACTTTCATTTTTTATTTTCTGCAACTTTCATTTTTTTTTTATTCAACTTCCATTTTTATTCAATTTACTTTTCTATTAAACTTCCTTTTTTATTTAATTGCCAAATAGATCGTTAATCTATAGTGCTTTCTTGAATGAAGTTCGATGTTTAACTTTCTGCAACATCCATTTTTATTTTTATTCGACTTCCATTTTTATTCAAGTTATTTTTCTATTCAACTTCCTTTTTTATTTAATTTCCGAATAGATCGTTAAGGTATAGTGGTTTCTTGAATGAACTTCCATTTTTAATTTTCTGCAACTTCCATTTTTATTTCTATTCCGCTTCTTTTTTTATTCAAGTTTCTTTTCTACTCAACTTTCTTTTTTATTTAATTTCCAAACAGATCTTTAAGGTATAGTGGTTTCTTTAATGAACTTCCATTTTTAATTTTATGCAACTTCCATTTTTATTTTTATTTTACTTCCATTTTTATTCAAGTTATTATTCTATTCAACTTCCTTTTTTATTTAATTTCCAAATAGATCGTTAAGGTGTAGTGGTTTCTTGAATGAACTTCCAGTTTTAATTTTCTGAACCTTCCATTTTTATTATTACGCGACTTCCATTCTTATTCAAGTCATTTTTCTATTTAACTTCCTTTTTTATTTAATTTCCAAATAGATCGTTAATGTATAGTGGTTTCTTGAATGAACTTCCAATTTTAATTTTCTGCAACTTCCATTTTTATTTCTACTCAACTTCTTTTTTTATTTCAGTTTCTTTTCTATTCAACTTCCTTTTTTATTTAATTTCTAAATAGATCGTTAAGGTATAGTGGTTTCAGGATTAAACTTCCATTTTTAATTTTATGCAACTTTCACTTTTATTTTTATTCAACTTCCATTTTTATTCATTTTACATTTCTATTAAACTTCCTTTTTTATTTAATTTCCAAATAGATCGCTAAGGTATAGTGGTATCTTGAATGAACTTCCATTTTTAATTTTTTGCAACTTCCATTTTTATTTTTATTCGACTTCCATTTTTACTAAAGTTATTTTTCTGTTCAACTTCCTTTTTTATTTAATTTCCAAATAGATCGTTAAGGTATAGTGACTTCTTGAATGAACTTTCATTTTTAATTTTCTGCAACTTCCACGATTGAATGTGTCATGGAGTATGACGGTGGATTGAATACATTAACTTTATGTATTGATTGATTGTGTATAGAACCTTTGTGTTTATATGCATCATGTGTAGAGGAGGAGATGGGGGATGTACTCCGCGGTTTAGGGGAAGATGGGGGATGTACCTCTAAACCGGATAGTGTTGGGAGGAGATGGGGGATGAACTCCGTAGATACAGCTCATTTGCTTGTCTAGAGAAGTGAAGATACAGCTTATAGGCTTATCTTTGAGAAGTGTAGATACAACTCATATGCTTGTCTAGTGAAGTGTGGGTACAACTAATATGCTTATCTGATGATGTGTAATGTGCTTACCTGTTGAGGTGTTGATATAGCTAATATGCTTATCTATTAAATAAAGGTGGAGAATGGAAAGTGGCATAGACTTGTATGTTATGAAACTACGTTGTGATATATGTGGATGTATCGGTGTTGGCCATCTATCAATTGCTAATCTTTTAGTCATTGTTCATAGTTGGTTTAGTATATCTCTACTGGGCTGTGGCTCACCCTATATGGGAACATCATTTTCAGGTACAGGTAGCATGCCACCTCCAAGGACATAGCTTGGGAGGCTAGAGGCGGACACACTTTTGTTGTCTTATTTCTTTTGATGTATTACATGTAAATTCAAGCCAAGGGCTTAATATGTAACTGAGTTAGTACTCTATTTTGTAACCAAGTGTTAACTTGGAAAACTGTAAGCCCGTAGGGCATTTGCTTTTGTCGTTAACATGTAATACTTTTGTAATGAAGTTCTCTGATGAATAGAAGAATGTTGAGCTTTTATATATAAATGCATGCTTACATTGATGGGTTTAATGTTATTATTTTGAGGGCGTTACATATTTAATTTCCAAATAGATCGTTAAGGTATAATGGTTTCTTGAATGAACTTTCAATTTTAATTTTCTGCAACTTCCATTTTTATTTTTATTTAACTTCTTTTTTTATTCCAATTTCTTTTCTGCAAAAAGAGTAGGAAGGCCATCAATAAATTTGGCTTTCCAATGTTCTGCACTGCCATCAGTTCGACGCATGACTTTCATCAGGAAAACATCTTTATACCACCTAAAATGGGATAAAGAAGGGCAACGAAGCTTCATAAGCAATTCTCTGCTACGGTCTACAATTCCTGTAATATTGCTAATAAAATGTGTGACAATAGTGTTGATTAATGTATATACAGCATCTTCTTCATGGCGATCAAGACGTGTATCTACATCAACAACGGTTTTGGATTAGAGAAACGGTTGCTTCATATAATCCATACTTTTAACAATAAGTCCCGTTTCTGATAAGTCTGGAAATTGCTGTCTAAGTTCTTGCTGGACCTGGATAAAAGGATTTACTGGAGATGTTAAGGTATAGTGGTTTCTTGAATGAACTTCCAATTTTAATTTAATGTAACTTCCATTTTTATTTCTATTCAACTTCTTTTTTTATTCAAGTTTCTTTTCGATTCAACTTCTTTTTTTATTTAATTTTCAAATATATTGTTATGGTATAGTGGTTTCGGGATTGAACTTTCATTTTTAATTTTATGCAACTTTCACCTTTATTTTTATTGAAGTTCCATTTTTATTGAATTTACTTTTCTATTAAACTTCCTTTTTTATTTACTTTCCAAATAGATCGTTAAGGTATAGTGGTTTCTTGAATGAACTTCCAATTTTAATTATCTGCAACTTCCATTTTTATTTCTATTCAACGTTTTTTTTTATTCAAGTTTCTTTTCTATTCAACTTCTTTTTTTATTTAATTTCCAAATAGATTGTTGTGGTATACTGGTTTCTGGATTGAACTTTAATTTTTAATTTTATGTAATTTCTATTTTTATTTTTATTTAACTTCCTCTTTTATCCAAGTTTCTTTTCTATTCAACTTCCATTTTTATTTAATTTCCAAATAGATCGTTAAGGTATAGTGGTTTCTGGATTGAACTTCCATTTTAAATTTTCTGCAACTTCCATTTTTATTTTTATTCAATTTACTTTTCAATTAAGCTTCCTTTTTTATTCAATTTCCAAACAGATCGTTAAGGTATAGTGGTTTCTTGAATGAACTTCCATTTTTAATTTTCTGCAACTTCCATTTTTATTTTTATTCGACTTCCATTTTTATTCAAGTCATTTTTCTATTCAACTTCCTTTTTTATTTAATTTCCAAATAGATCGTTAAGGTATAGTGGTTTCTTGAATGAACTTCCAATTTTAATTTTCTGCAACTTCCATTTTTATTTTATTCAACTTCTTTTTTAATTCCAGTTTCTTTTCGATTCAACTTCCTTTTTTATTTAATTTCCAAATAGATCGTTAAGGTATAATGGTTTTTGGATTGAACTTCCATTTTTAATTTTCTGCAACTTTAACTTTTATTTTTTTTCAACTTCCATTTTTATTCAATTTACTTTTCTATTAAACTTCCTTCTTTATTTAATTTCCAAATAGATCGTTAAGGTATAGTGGTTTCTTGAATGAACTTCCAATTTTAATTTTTTGCAACTTCCAATTTTATTTTTATTCAACTTCTTTTTTTATTCAAGTTTCTTTTCTATTCGACTTCTTTTTTTATTTAATTTCCAAATAGATTTTTATGGAATAGTGGTTTCTGTATTGAACTTTAATTTTTAATTTTATGCAACTTTCACTTTTATTTTTATTCAACTTCTATTTTTATTCAATTTACTTTTCTATTAAACTTCCTTTTTTTACTTAATTTCCAAACAGATCGTTAAGGTATAGTGGTTTCTTGAATGAACTTCCATTTTTAATTTTCTGCAACTTCCATTTTTATTTTTATTCGACTTCCATTTTTATTCAAGTCATTTTTTATTCAACTTCCTTTTTTATTTAATTTCCAAATAGATCGTTAAGGTATAGTGGTTCCTTGAATGAACTTCCAATTTTAATTTTCTACAACTTCCATATTTATTTCTATTCAACTTTGTTTTTTATTAAATATCCAAATAGATTGTTAAGGTATAGTGGTTTCTGTATTGAACTTGCATTTTGAATTGTATGCAACTTTCACTTGTATTATTATTTAACTTCCATTTTTATTCAATTTACTTTTCTATTAAACTTCATTTTTTATTTAATTTCCAAATAAATCGTTAAGGTATAGTGGTTTTTTGAATGAACTTCATTTTTTAAATTTCTGCAACTTCTATTTTTATTTTTATTCGACTTCCATTTTTATTCAAGTAATTTTTTATTCAACTTCCTTTTTTATTTAATTTCCAACTAGATCGTTAAGGTATAGTGGTTTCTTGAATGAACTTCCAATTTTAATTTTCTGCAACTTCCATTTTTATTTCTATTCAATTTCTTTTTTTATTTCAGTTTCTTTTCTATTCAACTTCCTTTTTCATTTAATTTCTAAATAGATCGTTAAGGTAATGTAGTTTCTGGATTGAACTTTCATTTTTAATTTTATGCCACTTTCACTTTTATTTTTATTCGTCTTCCATTTTTATTCAATTCACTTTTCTATTAAACTTCCTTTTTTTATTTTATTTCCAAATAGATCGTTAAGGTATAGTGGTTTCTTGAATGAACTTCCATTTTTAATTTTCTGCAACTTCCATTTTAATTTTTATTCAACTTCCTTTTTTATTTAATTTCCAAATAGATCGTTAATGTATAGTGGTTGCTTGAATGAATTTCCATTATTAATTTTCTGCAACTTCCAATTTTATTTTTATTTAACTTCCTTTTTTGTTCAGGTTTCTTTTCTACTCAACTTCCTTTTTTATTTAATTTCCAAATAGATGTTTAAGGTATAGTGGTTTCTGGATTGAACTTCCATTTTTATTTTTATTCAACTTCCATTTTTATTTAATTTACTTTTCTATTAAACTTCCTTTTTTATTTAATTTGCAAATGGATAGTTAAGGTATGCTAGTTTTTTGAATGAACTTCCATTTTTAATTTTCTGCAACTTCCATTTTTATTTTAATTCGACTTCCATTTTTATTCAAGTCATTTTTCTATTCATGTTCCTTTTTATTTAATTTCCAAATACATCGTTAAGGTATAGTGGTTTCTTGAATGAACTTCCAATTTTAATTTTTTGCAACTTCCATTTTTATTTCTATTCAACTTCTTTTTTTCTTCCAGTTTTTTTCCTATACAACTTCCTTTTTTATTTAAATTTCAAATAGATCGTTAAGGTATAGTGGTTACGGATGGCACTTCCATTTTTAATTGTATGCAACTTTCATTTTTATTTTTATTCAACTTCCATTTTTATTCAATTCACTTTTCTATTAAACTTCCTTTTTTATTTAATTTCCAAATAGATCGTTGCGGTATAGTGGTTTCTTGAATGAACTTCCATTTTTAATTTTCTACACCTTCCATTTTTATTCATTTTACTTTTCTATTCAACTTCCTTTTTTATTTATTTTCCAAATAGATCGTTAAGGTATAGTGGTTTCTGGATTGAACTTCCATTTTTAATGTTATCCAACTTTCATTTTTATTTTTATTCAACTTTCATTTTTATTCGATTTACTTTTCTATTAAACTTCCTTTTTCATTTAATTTACAAATAGATCGTTAAGGTATAGTGGTTTCTTGAATGAACTTTCATTTTTTATTTTCTGCAACTTTCATTTTTTTTTTATTCAACTTCCATTTTTATTCAATTTACTTTTCTATTAAACTTCCTTTTTTATTTAATTGCCAAATAGATCGTTAAGCTATAGTGCTTTCTTGAATGAAGTTCGATGTTTAACTTTCTGCAACATCCATTTTTATTTTTATTCGACTTCCATTTTTATTCAAGTTATTTTTCTATTCAACTTCCTTTTTTATTTAATTTCCGAATAGATCGTTAAGGTATAGTGGTTTCTTGAATGACCTTCCATTTTTAATTTTCTGCAACTTCCATTTTTATTTCTATTCCGCTTCTTTTTTTATTCAAGTTTCTTTTCTACTCAACTTTCTTTTTTATTTAATTTCCAAACAGATCTTTAAGGTATAGTGGTTTCTTTAATGAACTTCCATTTTTAATTTTATGCAACTTCCATTTTTATTTTTATTTTACTTCCATTTTTATTCAAGTTATTATTCTATTCAACTTCCTTTTTTATTTAATTTCCAAATAGATCGTTAAGGTATAGTGGTTTCTTAAATGAACTTCCAATTTTAATTTTCTGCAACTTCCATTTTTATTTTATTCAACTTCTTTTTTTATTCAAGTTTCTTATCTATTCGACTTCTTTTTTTATTTAATTTCCAAATAGATTTTTATGGAATAGTGGTTTCTGTATTGAACTTTAATTTTTAATTTTATGCAACTTTCACTTTTATTTTTATTGAACTTCTATTTTTATTGAATTTACTTTTCTATTAAACTTTTTTTTTCTTCAATTTCCAAATAGATCGTTAAGGTATAGTGGTTTCTTTAATGAACTTCCATTTTTAATTTTATGCAGCTTTCATTTTTATTTTTATTCAACTTCCTTTTTTATTTAATTTCCAAATAGATCGTTAAGGTATAGTGGTTTCTTGAATGAACTTCCAATTTTAATTTTCTGCAACTTCCATTTTTTTTTCTATTCAACTTCTTTTTTTATTCAAGTTTCATTTCTATTACACTTCCTTTTTTATTTAATTTCCAAATAGATCGTTAAGGTATAGTGGTTTCTGGATTGAACTTCCATTTTTAATTTTCTGCAACTTTCATTTTTATTTTTATTCAATTTACTTTTCAATTAAGCTTCCTTTTTTATTCAATTTCCAAACAGATCGTTAAGGTATAGTGGTTTCTTGAATGAACTTCCATTTTTAATTTTCTGCAACTTCCATTTTTATTTTTATTCGACTTCCATTTTTATTCAAGTCATTTTTCTATTCAACTTCCTTTTTTATTTAATTTCCAAATAGATCGTTAAGGTATAGTGGTTTCTTGAATGAACTTCCAATTTTAATTTTCTGCAACTTCCATTTTTATTTTATTCAACTTCTTTTTTTATTCCAGTTTCTTTTCGATTCAACTTCCTTTTTTATTTAATTTCCAAATAGATCGTTAAGGTATAATGGTTTCTGGATTGAACTTCCATTTTTAATTTTCTGCAACTTTCACTTTTATTTTTTTTCAACTTCCATTTTTATTCAATTTACTTTTCTATTAAACTTCCTTCTTTATTTAATTTCCAAATAGATCGTTAAGGTATAGTGGTTTCTTGAATGAACTTCCAATTTTAATTTTTTGCAACTTCCAATTTTATTTTTATTCAACTTCTTTTTTTATTCAAGTTTCTTTTCTATTCGACTTCTTTTTTTATTTAATTTCCAAATAGATTTTTATGGAATAGTGGTTTCTGTATTGAACTTTAATTTTTAATTTTATGCAACTTTCACTTTTATTTTTACTGAACTTCTATTTTTATTGAATTTACTTTTCTATTAAACTTTTTTTTTCTTCAATTTCCAAATAGATCGTTAAGGTATAGTGGTTTCTTTAATGAACTTCCATTTTTAATTTTATGCAGGTTTCATTTTTATTTTTATTCAACTTCCATTTTTATTCAAGTTATTTTTCTATTCAACTTCCTTTTTTATTTAATTTCCAAATAGATCGTTAAGGTATAGTGGTTTCTTGAATGAACTTCCATTTTTTATTTTCTGCAACTTCCATTTTTATTTTTATTCGACTTCTATTTTTATTCAAGTCATTTTTCTATTCAACTTTCTTTTTTATTTAATTTTCAAATAGATCGTTAAGGTATAGTTGTTTCTTCAATGAACTTCCATTTTTAATTTCTGCAACTTCCATTTTTATTTTTATTTCACTTCCATTTTTATTCAAGTCATTTTTCTATTCAACTTCCATTTTTATTTAATTTCCAAATAGATCGCTAAGGTATAGTGCTTTCTGAATTGAACTTCCATTTTTAATTTTATTCAACTTTCATTTTTTTTTCTTCAACTTCCATTTTTATTCAATTTACTTTTCCATTAAACTTCCTTTTTTATTTAATTTCCAAATAGATCGTTAAGGTATACTGGTTTCTTGAATGATCTTCCATTTTTAATTTTCTGCAACTTTCATTTTTAATTTTATTCGACTTCCATTTTTACTCAAGTTATTTTTCTATTCAACTTCCTTTTTTATTTAATTTCCAAATAGATCGTTAAGGTATAAAGACTTCTTGAATGAACTTCCATTTTTATTTTTATTTAACTTCCTTTTTCTTTCTAGTTTTTTTTCTACTCAACTTCCTTTTTTATATAATTTCCAAATAGACCGTTAAGGTATAGTGGTTTCTTGATTGAACTTCCATTTTTAATTTTATGCAACTTTCACTTTTTTTTTTTATTCAACTTCCATTTTTATTCAATTTACTTTTCTATTAAACTTCATTTTTTATTTAATTTCCAAATAGGTCATTAAGGTATAGTGTTTCCTGAATGAACTTCCATTTTTCATTTTCTGCAACTTCCATTTTTATTCAATTTAATTTTCTATTCAACTTCCTTTTTTATTTAATTTCCAAACAGATCGTTAAGGTATTCTGGTTTCAGGATTGAACTTCCATTTTTAATTTTATGCAACTTTCATTTTTATTTTTATTCAACTTCCATTTTTATTTAATTTACTTTTCTATTAAACATCCTTTTTTATTTAATTTCCAAATAGATCGTTAAGGTATAGTGGTTTCTTGAATGAACTTCCATTTTTAATTTTCTGCAACTTCTATTTTTGTTTCTATTCAACTTCCATTTTTATTCATGTTATTTTTCTATTCAACTTCCTTTTTTCTTTAATTTCCAAATAAATCATTAAGGTATAGTGGTTTCTTGAATGAACTTCCATTTTTAATTTTCTGCAACTTCCATTTTTATTTTTATTGAACTTCCCTTTTTACTCAAGCTTCTTTTATACTCAACTTCCCTTTTTATTTAATTTCCTAATAGATCGTTAAGGTATAGTGGTTTCTGGATTGAACTTCCATTTTTAATTTTCTGCAGCTTCCATTTTTATTTTTATTCAACTTTTATTTTTATTCAATTTACTTTTTTATTAAACTTCATTTTTTTATTTAATTTCCCAACAGATCATTAAGGTATAGCAGTTTCTTGAATTAACTTATATTTTTAATATTTTGCTACTTCCATTTTTATTTTTATTCGACTTCCAGTTTTATTCAAGTCATTTTTCTATTCAACTTCCGTTTTTATTAAATTTCCAAATAGATCGTTAAAGTATAGTGGTTTCTTGAATGAACTTTCAATTTTAATTTTCTGCAACTTCCATTTTTATTTCTATTCAACTTCTTTTTTTATTCAAGTTTCTTTTCTATTCAACTTCCTTTTTTATTTACTTTCCAAATAGATCGTTAAGGTATAGTGGTTTCTGGACTGAACTTCCATTTTTAATTTTGTGCAACTTTCACTTTTATTTTTTTTCAACTTCCATTTTTATTCAATTTAGTTTTCTATTAAACTTCTTTTTTTATTTAATTTCCAAATAGATCGTTAAGGTATAGTGGTTTCTTGAATGATCTTCCATTTTTAATTTGCTGCAACTTCTATTTTTATTTTTATTCGACTTCCATTTTTAGTCAAGTTATTTTTCTATTCTACTTCCTTTTTTATTTAATTTCCAAATAGATCGTTAAGGTATAGTGGTTTCTTGAATGAACTTCCAATTTTAATTTTCTGTAACTTCCATTTTTTTTTCTATTCAACTTCTTTTTTTATTCAAGTTTCTTTTCTATTCAACTTCTTTTTTTATTTAATTTTCAAATAGATTGTTATGGTATAGTGGTTTGGGGATTGAACTTTCTTTTTTAATTTTATGCAACTTTCACTTTTATTTTTATTGAATTTACTTTTCTATTAAACTTCATTTTTTTTTTTTAATTTCCGAATAGATCGTTAAAGTATAATAGTTTCTGCACTGAACTTCCATTTTTAATTTTATGCAACTTTCACTTTTATTTTTTTTCAACTTCCATTTTTATTCAATTTAATTTTCTATTAAACTTCATTTTTTATTTAATTTCCAAATAGATCGTTAAGGTATAGTGGTTTCTTGAATGAACTTCCAATTTTAATTTTCTACAACTTCCATTTTTATTTCTATTCAACTTCTTTTTTTATTCAAGTTTCTATTCCATTCAACTTCTTTTTTATTTAATTTCCAAATAGATTGTTATGGTATAGTGGTTTCTGGATTGAACTTTCATTTTTACTTTTATGCAACTTTCACTTTTATTTTTATTGAACTTCCATTTTTATTGCATTAACTTTTCTATTAAACTTTCTTTTTTATTTAATTTCCAAATAGATCGTTAAGATATAGTGGTTTCTTTAATGAACTTCCATTTTTAATTTTATGCAACTTTCATTTTTATTTTTATTCAACTTCCATTTTTATTCAAGTTATTTTTCTATTCAATTTCCTTTTTTATTTAATTTCCAAATAGTTCGTTAAGGTATAGTGGTTTCTTGAATGAACTTCCATTTTTTATTTTCTGCAACTTCCATTTTTATTTTTATTCGACTTCTATTTTTATTCAACTCATTTTTCTATTCAATTTTCTTTTTTATTTAATTTCCAAATAGATCGTTAAGGTATAGTGGTTTCTTGAATGAACTTCCATTTTTAATTTTTAGCAACTTCCATTTTTATTTTTATTTGACTTCCATTTTTATTCAAGTCATTTTTCTATTCAACTTCCATTTTTATTTAATTTCCAAATAGGTCGCTAAGGTATAGTGCTTTCTGGATTGAACTTCTATTTTTAATTTTATGCAACTTTCATTTTTATTTTTAGTCATCTTCTATTTTTATTCAATTTACTTTTCTATCAAACTTCCTTTTTTATTAAATTTCCAAATAGATCGTTAAGGTATAGTGGTTTCTTGAATGATCTTCCATTTTTAATTTTCTGCGACTTCCATTTTTATTTTTATTCGACTTCCATTTTTACTCAAGTTATTTTTCTATTCAACTTCCTTTTTTATTTAATTTCCAAATAGATCGTTAAGGTATAGTGACTTCTTGATTGAACTTCCATTTTTAATTTTCAGCAACTTCCATTTTTATTTTTATTTGACTTCCAATTTTATTCAAGTCATTTTTCTATTCAACTTCCATTTTATTTAATTTCGAAATAGATCGCTAAGGTATAGTGCTTTCTGGATTGAATTTCCATTTTTAATTTTCTGGAACTTTATTTTTATTTTCATTCAACTTCCATTTTTATTTAATTTACTTTTCTATTAAACTTCCTTTTTTATTTAATTTCCAAATAAATCGTTAAGGTACAGTGGTTTCTTGAATGATCTTCCATTTTTAATTTTCTGCGACTTCCATTTTTATTTTTATTCGACTTCCATTTTTACTAAAGTTATTTTTCTATTCAACTTCCTTTTTTATTTAATTTCCAAATAGATCGTTAAGGTATAGTGACTTCTTGAATGAACTTTCATTTTTAATTTTCTGCAACTTCCATTTTTGCTTTTATTTAACTACCTTTTTCATTTTAGTTTCTTTTCTACTCAACTTCCTTTCTATATAATTTCCAAATAGAACGTTAAGGTATAGTGGTTTCTGGATTGAACTTCCATTTTTAATTTTATGCAACTTTCACTTTTATTTTTATTCAACTTCCATTTTTATACAATTTACTTTTCTATTAAAATTCCTTTTTTATTTAATTTCCAAATAGATCGTTAAGTATAGTGGTTTCTTGAATGAACTTCCATTTTTAATTTTCTGCAACTTCCATTTTTATTCATGTTATTTTTCTTTTCAACTTCCTTTTTTATTTAATTTTCAAATAAATTGTTAAGGTATAGTGGTTTCCTGAATGAACTTCCATTTTTATTTTTATTGAACTTCCCTTTTTATTCCAGTTTCTTTTCTACACAACTTCCTTTTTTATTTAATTTCCAAATAGATCGTTAAGGTATACTGGTTTCGGGATTGAACTTCCATTTTTAATTTTCTGCAACTTCCATTTTTATTTTTATTCAACTTTTATTTTTATTCAATTTACTTTTCTATTAAACTTCATTTTTTTATTTAATTTCCAAACAAATCGTTAAGGTTTAGCGGTTTCTTGAATTAACTTACATTTTTAATTTTTTGCAACTTCCATTTTTATTTTTATTCGACTTCCATTTTTATTCAAGTCATTTTTCTATTCAACTTCCTTTTTTATTTCATTTCCAAATAGATCGTTAAGGTATAGTGGTTTCTTGAATGAACTTTCAATTTTAATTTTTTGCAACTTCCATTTTTATTTCTATTCAATTTCTTTTTTTATTCCAATTTGTTTTCTATTCAACTTCCTTTTTTTATTTAATTTCCAAATAGATCGTTAAGGTATAGTGGTTTCTGGACTGAACTTCAATTTTTAATTTTTTGCAACTTTCACTTTTATTTTTTTTCAACTTCCATTTTTATTCAATTTACTTTTCTATTAGACTTCCTTTTTTATTTAATTTCCAAATAGATCGTTAAGGTATAATGGTTTCTCGAATGAACTTCAATTTTAATTTTCTGTAGCTTTCATTTTTATTTCTATTCAACTTCTTTTTTTATTCAAGTTTCTTTTCTATTCAACTTCTTTTTTTCTTTAATTTTCAAATGGATTGTTATGGTATAGTGGTTTCGGGATTGAACTTTCATTTTTAATTTTATGCAACTTTCACTTTAATTTTTATTGAACTTCCATTTTTATTGAATTTACTTTTCTATTAAACTTCCTTTTTTATTTAATTTCCAAATAGATCGTTAAGGTATAGTGGTTTCTTGAATGAAGTTACAATTTTAATTTTCTGCAACTTCATTTTTATTTCTATTCAACTTCTTTTTTTATTCAAGTTTCCTTTCTATTCAACTTCTTTTTTTATTCAATTTCCAAATAGATTGTTGTGGTATAGTAGTTACTGGATTGAACTTTAATTTTTAATTTTATGCAATTTCCATCTTTATGTTTATTTAACTTCCTTTTTTATCCAAGTTTCTTTTCTACTCAACTTCCTTTTTTGTTTAATTTCCAAATAGATCGTTAAGGTATAGTGCTTTCCGGGTTGAACTTCCATTTTTAATTTTCTGCAACTTCCATTTTTATTTTTATTCAATTTACTTTTCTATTAAACTTCCTTTTTTATTTAATTTCCAAACAGATCGTTAAGGTATAGTGGTTTCTTGAATGAACTTCCATTTTTAATTTCCTGCAACTTCCATTTTTATTTTTATTCGACTTCCATTTTTATTCAAGTCATTTTTCTGTTCAACTTCCTTTTTTATTTAATTTCCAAATAGATCGTTAAGGTATAGTGGTTTCTTGAATGAACTTCCAATTTTAATTTTCTGCAACTTCCATTTTTTTTTCTATTCAACTTCTTTTTTTATTCAAGTTTCATTTCTATTCAACTTCTTTTTTTATTTAATTTCCAAATAGAATGTTGTGGAATAGTGGTTTCTCTATTGAACTTTCATTTTTAATTTTATGCGACTTTCACTTTTATTTTTATTGAACTTCCATTTTTATTGAATTTACTTTTCTATTGAACTTTCTTTTTTATTTAATTTCCAAATAGATCGTTAAGGTATAGTGGTTTCTTTAATGAACTTCCATTTTTAATTTTATGCAGCTTTCATTTTTATTTTTATTCAACTTCCATTTTTATTCAAGTTATTTTTCTATTCAACTTCCTTTTTTATATAATTTCCAAATAGACCGTTAAGGTACAGGGGTTTCTGGATTGAACTTCCATTTTTAATTTTATGCAACTTACTCTTTTATTTTTATTCAACTTCCATTTTTATTCAATTTACTTTTCTATTAAACTTCATTTTTTTATTTAATTTCCAAATAGATCGTTAAGGTATAATGGTTTCTTGAATGAACTTCCATTTTTCATTTTCTGCAACTTCCATTTTTAGTTTAATTCGACTTCCATTTTTATTCAATTTACTTTTCTATTCAACTTCCTTTTTTATTTAATTTCCAAATAGATCGTTAAGGTATAGTGGTTTCTGGATTGAACTTCCATTTTTAAATTTATGCAACTTTCATTTTTATTTTTATTCAACTTCCATTTTTGTTAAATTTACTTTTCTATTAAACTTCCTTTTTTATTTAATTTCCAAATAGATCGTTAAGGTATAGTGGTTTCGTGAATGAACTTCCATTTTTAATTTTCTGCAACTTCCATTTTTATTACTATTCAACTTCCATTTTTATTCATGTTATTCCAAATAAATCGTTACGGTATAGTGGTTTCTTGAATGAACTTCTATTTTTAATTTTCTGCAACTTCCATTTTTATTTTTATTGAACTTCCCTTTTTATTCCAGTTTCTTTTCTACTCAACTTCCTTTTTTATTTAATTTCCAAATAGAACGTTACGGTATACTGGTTTCTGGATTGAACTTCTATTTTTAATTTTCTGCAACTTCCATTTTTATTTTTATTCAACATTTATTTTTATTCAATTTACTTTTCTATTGAGCTTCATTTTTTTATTTAATTTCCAAACAGATCGTTAAGGTATAGCGGTTTCTTGAATTAACTTACATTTTTAATTTTTTTCAACTTCCATTTTTATTTTTATTCGACTTCCATTTTTATTCAAGTCATTTTTCTATTCAACTTCCTTTCTTATTTAATTTCCAAATAGATCGTTAAGGTATAGTGGTTTCTTGAATGAACTTTCATATTTAATTTTCTGCAACTTCCATTTTTATTTCTATTCAACTTCTTTATTATTCAAGTTTCTTTTCCATTCAACTTCCTTTTTTATTTACTTTCCAAATGGATCGTTATGGTATAATGGTTTCTGGACTGAACTTCCATTTTTAATTTTAGACAACTTTCACTTTTATTTTTTTTCAACTTCCATTTTTATTCAATTTAGTTTTTTATTAAACTTCCTTTTTTATTTAATTTCCAAATAGATTGTTAAGGTATAGTGGTTTCTTGAATGATCTTCCATTTTTAATTTTCTGCAACTTCTATTTTTATTTTTATTCGACTTCCATTTCTACTAAAGTTATTTTATATTCAACTTCCTTTTTTATTTAATTTCCAAATAGATCGTTAAGGTATAGTGGTTTCTTGAATGAACTTCCAATTTTAATTTTCTGTAACTTTCATTTTTTTTTCTAATCTACTTCTTTTTTTATTCAAGTTTCTTTTCTATTCAACTTCTTTATTTATTTAATTTTCAAATAGAATTTTATGGTATAGTGGTTTGGGGATTGAACTTTCATTTTAAATTTTATGCAACTTTCACTTTTATTTTTATTGAGCTTCCATTTTTATTGAATTTACTTTTCTATTAAACTTCGTTTTTTATTTAATTTCCAAATAGATCGTTAAGGTATAGTGGTTTCTGGACTGAACTTCCATTTTTAATTTTATGGAACTTTCACTTTTATTGTTTTTCAACTTCCATTTTTATTCAATTTACTTTTCTATTAAACTTCCTTTTTTATTTAATATACAAATAGATCGTTATCGTATAGTGGTTTCTTGAATGAACTTCCAATTTTAATCTTTTGCAACTTCCATTTTTATTTCTATTCAACTTGTTTTTTTATTCAGGTTTCTATTCTATTCAACTTCTTTTTTACTTGATTTCCAAATAGATTGTTATGGTATAGTGGTTTTTGGATTGAACTTTCATTTTTAATTTTATGCAACTTTCATTTTTATTTTTATTGAACTTCATTTTTATTGCATTTACTTTTCTATTAAACTTTCTTTTTTATTTAATTTCCCAATAGATCGTTAAGGTATAGTGGTTTCTTTAATTAACTTCCATTTTTAATTTTATGCAACTTTCATTTTTATTTTTATTCAACTTCCATTTTTATTCAACTTATTTTTCTATTCAACTTCCTTTTTTATTTAATTTCCAAATAGATCGTTAAGGTATAGTGGTTTCTTGAATGAACTTCCATTTTTTATTTTCTGCAACTTCCATTTTTATTTTTATTCGACTTCCATTATTATTCAGGTCATTTTTCTATTCAACTTTCTTTTTTTATTTAATTTCCAAATAGATCGTTAAGGTATAGTGGTTTCTTGAATGAACTTCCATTTTTAAATTTCTGCAACTTCCATTTTTATTTTTATTTGACTTCCATTTTTATTCAAGTCATTTTTCTATTCAACTTCCATTTTTATTCAATTTCCAAATAGATCGCTAAGGTATAGTGTTTTCTGGATTGAACTTCCATTTTTAATTTTATGCAACTTTTATTTTTATTTTTAGTCCACTTCCATTTTTATTCAATTTACTTTTCTATTAAACTTCCTTTTTTTTTTTTAATTTCCAAATAGGTCGTTAAGGTATAGTGGTTTCTTGAATGATCTTCCATTTTTAATTTTCTGCAACTTCCTTTTTTATTTTTATTCGACTTCCATTTTTACTCAAGGTATTTTTCGATTCAACTTCCTTTTTTATTTAATTTCCAAATAGATCGTTAAGGTATAGTGACTTCTTGAATGAACTTCCATTTTTAATTTTCTGCAACTTCCATTTTTGTTTTTATTTAACTTCCATTGTCATTCTAGTTTCTTTTCTACTCAACTTCCTTTTTTATATAATTTCCAAATAGACCGTTAAGGTATAGTGGTTTCTGGATTGAACTTCCATTTTTAATTTTATGCAACTTTCACTTTTATTTTTATTCAACTTCCATTTTCATTCAATTTACTTTTCTATTAAACTTCATTTTTTATTTCATTTCCAAATAGATCGTTAAGGTATAGTGGTTTCTTGAATGAACTTCCATTTTTAATTTTCTGCAACTTCCATTTTTAGTTTTATTCGACTTCCATTTTTATTCAATTTACTTTTCTATTCAACTTCCTTTTTTATTTAATTTCCAAATAGATCGTTAACTTACAGTGGTTTCTGGATTGAACTTCCATTTTTAATTTTATGCAACTTTCATTTTTATTTTTATTCGACTTCCATTTTTATTTAATTTACTTTTCTATTAAACTTCCTTTTTCATTTAATTTCCAAATAGATCGTTAAGGTATAGTGGTTTCTTGAATAAACTTCCATTTTTAATTTTCTGCAACTTCCATTTTTATTTCTATTCAACTTCCATTTTTATTCATGTTGTTTTTCTATTCAACTTCCCTTTTTTATTTAATTTCCAAATAAATCGTTAAGGTATAGTGGTTTCTTGAATGAACGTCCATTTTTAATTTTCTGCAACTTCCATTTTTATTTTTATTGAACTTCCCTTATTATTCAAATTTCTTTTCTACTCGACTTCCTTTTTTATTTAATTTCCCAATAGATCGTTAAGGTATACTGGTTTCTGGATTGAACTTCCATTTTTTATTTTCTGCAACTTCAATTTTTATTTCTATTCAACTTTTATTTTTATTCAATTTACTTTTCTATTAAACTTCCTTTTTCTATTTAATTTCCGAACAGATCGTTGCGGTATAGCGGTTTCTTGAATTAACTTACATTGTTAATTTTTTGCAACTTCCATTTTTATTTTTATTCGACTTTCATTTTTATTGAAGTCGTTTTTCTATTCAACTTCCTTTTTTATTTAATTTCCAAATAGATCGTTAAGGTATAGTGGTTTCTTGAATGAACTTTCAATTTTAATTTTCTGCAACTTCCATTTTTTTTTCTATTCAACTTCTTTTTTTATTGAAGTTTCTTTTCTATTCAACTTCCTTTTTTACTTACTTTCCAAATAGATTGTTAAGGTATAGTGGTTTCTGGACTGACCTATCATTTTTAATTTTATGCAACTTTCACTTTTATTTTTTTTCAACTTCCATTTTTATTCAATTTACGTTTCTATTAAACTTCCTTTTTTTATTTAATTTCCAAATAGATCGTTATGATATAGTGGTTTCTTGAATGATCTTCCATTTTTAATTTTCTGCAACTTCCATTTTTATTTTTATTCAACTTCTTTTTTTATTCAAGTTTCCTTTCTATTCAACTTCTTTTTTTATTTAATTGCCAAATAGATTGTTATGGTATAGTGGTTTCTGGATTGAACTTTCATTTTTAATTTTATGCAACTTTCACTTTTATTTTTATTGAGCTTCCATTTTTATTGAATTTACTTTTCTATTAAACTTCGTTTTTTATTTAATTTCCAAACAGATCGTTAAGGTATAGTGGTTTCTTGAATGAACTTCCATTTTTAATTTCCTGCAACTTCCATTTTTATTTTTATTCGACTTCCATTTTTACTCAAGTTATTTTTCTATTCAACTTCCTTTTTTATTTAATTTCCAAATAGATCGTTAAGGTATAGTGGTTTCTTGAATGAACTTCCAATTTTAATTTTCTGTAACTTCCATTTTTTTTTCCATTCAACTTCTTTTTTTATTCAAGTTTCTTTTCTATTTCACTTCTTTTTTTACTTAATTTTCAAATAGATTGTTATGGTATAGTGGTTTGGGGATTGAACTTTCATTTTTAATTTTATGCAACTTTCACTTTTATTTTTATTGAACTTCAATTTTTGTTGAATTTACTTTTCTATTAAACTTCTTTTTTTATTCAATTTCCCAATAGATCGTGAAGTTATAGTGGTTTCTGGACTGAACTTCCATTTTTAATTTTATGCAACTTTCACTTTTATTTTTTTCCAACTTCCATTTTTATTCAATTTACTTTTCTATTAAACACCCTTTTATATTTAATTTCCAAATAGATCGTTAACATATGGTGGTTTCATGAATGAACTTCCAATTTTAATTTTCTGCAACTTCCATTTTTATTTTTATTCAACTTCTTTTTTTATTCAAGTTTCCTTTCTATTCAACTTCTTTTTTTATTTAATTGCCAAATAGATTGTTATGGTATAGTGGTTTCTGGATTGAACTTTCATTTTTAATTTTATGCAACTTTCACTTTTATTTTTATTGAACTTCCATTTTTATTGCATTTACTTTTCTATTAAACTTTTTTTTATTTAATTTCCAAATAGATCGTTAAGGTATAGTGGTTTATGGATTAAACTTCCATTTTTAATTTTATGCAACTTTCATTTTTATTTTTATTTAACTTCCATTTTTATTCAATTTACTTTTCTTTTAAACTTCCTTTTTTATTTAATTTCCAAATAGATAGTTAAAGTATAGTGGTTTCTCGAATGAACTTCCATTATTATTTTTATTCGACTTCTATTTTTATTCAATTTACTTTTCTATTCAACTTTCATTTTTATTTAATTTCCAAATAGATCGTGAAGTTATAGTGGTTTATGGATTGAACTTCCATTTTTAATTTTATGCAACTTTCATTTTTATTTTTATTCCCTTCCGTTTTTATTCAATTTACTTTTCTATTAAACTTCCTTTTTTATTTAACTTCCAAATAGAATGTTAAGGTATAGTGGTTTCTTGAATGATCTTCCATTTTTAATTTTCTGCAACTTCCATTTTTATTTTTATTCGACTTCCATTTTTACTCAAGTTATTTTTCTATTCAACTTCCTTTTTTATTTAATTTCCAAATAGATCGTTAAGGTATATAGTGGCTTCTTGAATGAACTTCCATTTTTAATTTTCTGCAACTTCCATTTTTATTTTTAATTAACTTCCTTTTTCATTCTAGTTTCTTTTCTACTCAACTTCCTTTTCTATTTAATTTCCCAATAGACCGTTAAATTATAGTGGTTTCTGGATTGAACTTCCATTTTTAATTTTATGCAACTTTCACTTTTATTTTTATTCAACTTCCATTTTTATTCAATTTACTTTTCTATTAAACTTCATTTTTTATTTAATTTACAAATAGATCGTTAAGGTATTGTGGTTTCTTGAATGATCTTTCATTTTTAATTTTCTGCAACTTCCATTTTTATTTTTATTCGACTTCCATTTTTATTCAATTTACTTTTCTATTCAACTTCCTTTTTTATTTAATTTCCAAATAGATCGTTAAGATATAGTGGTTTCTGGATTGAACTTCCATTTTTAATTTTATACAACTTTCATTTTTATTTTTATTCAACTTCCATTTTTATTTAAATTACTTTTCTATTAAACTTCCTTTTTTATTTAATTTCCAAATAGATCGTTAATGTATAGTGGTTTCTGGACTGAACTTCCATTTTTAATTTTCTGCAACTTCCATTTTTATTTCTATTCAACTTCCAATTTTATTCATGTTATTTTTCTCTTCCACTTCCTTTTTTATTTAATTTCCAAATAAATAGTTAAGGTGTAGTTGTTTCTTGAATGAACTTCCATTTTTAATTTTCTGCAACTTCTATTTTTATTTTTATTTAACTACCTTTTTTATTTAATTTCCAAATAGATCGTTAAGGTATAGTGGTTTCTGGATTGAACTTCCATTTTTAATTTCCTACAACTTCCATTTTTATTTTTATTCAACTTTTATTTTATTCAATTTACTTTTCTACTAAACTTCGTTTTTTTATTTAATTTCCAAACAGATCGTTAAGGTATAGCGGTTTCTTCAATGAACTTACATTTTTAATTTTCTGCAACTTGCATTTTTATTTCTATTCAACTTTTTTTATTCAAGTTTCTTTTCTATTCAACTTCCTTTTTTTCTTATTTTCCAAATAGATCATTAAGGTATAGTGGTTTCTGGACTGAACTTCCATTTTTATTTTTATGCAACTTTCACTTTTATTTTTTTTCAACTTCCATTTTAATTCAATTTACTTTTCTATTAAACTTCCTTTTATATTTAATTTCCAAATAGATCGTTAACGTATAGTGGTTTCTTGAATGATCTTCCATTTTTAATTTTCTGCAACTTCCATTTTTACTCAAGTTATTTTTCTATTCAACTTCTTTTCTTATTTAATTTCCAAATAGATCGTTAAGGTATAGTGGTTTCTTGAATGAACTTCCAATTTTAATTTTCTGTAACTTCCATTTTTTTTTCTATTCAACTTCTTTTTTTATTCAAGTTTCTTTTCTATTCAACTACTTTTTTTATTTAATTTTCAAATAGATTGTTATGGTATAGTGGTTTGGGGATTGAACTTTCATTTTTAATTTTATGTAACTTTCCCTTTTATTGTTTTTGAACTTCCATTTTTATTTAATTCACTTTTCTATTAAACTTCCTTTTTTATTTAATTTACAAATAGATCGTTAAGGTATAGTGATTTCTTGAATGAACTTCCAATTTTAATTTTCTGCAACTTCCATTTTTATTTCTCTTCAACTTCTTTTTTTATTCAAGTTTGTTTTCCATTCAACATCTTTTTTTATTTAATTTCCAAATAGATTGTTATGGTATAGTGGTTTCTGGATTGAACTTTCATTTTTAATTTTATGCAACTTTCACTTTTATTTTTATTGAACTTCCATTTTTATTGCATTTACTTTTCTATTAAACTTTCTTTTTTATTTAATTTCCAAATAGATCGTTAAGGTATAGTGGTTTCTTTAATGAACTTCCATTTTTAATTTTATGCAACTTTCATTTTTATTTTTATTCAACTTCCATTTTTATTCAACTTATTTTTCTATTCAACTTCCTTTTTTATTTAATTTCCAAATAGATCGTTCAGGTATTGTGGTTTCTTGAATGAACTTCCATTTTTTATTTTCTGCAACTTCCATTTTTATTTTTATTCGACTTCCATTTTTATTCAAGTCATTTTTCTATTCAACTTTCTTTTTTATTTAATTTCCAAATAGATCGTTAAGGTATAGTGGTTTCTTGAATGAACTTCCATTTTTAATTTTCTGCAACTTCCATTTTTATTTTTATTCGAGTTCCACTTTTATTCAATTTACTTTTCTATTCAACTTCCTTTTTTATTTAATTTCCAAATAGACCGTTAAGGTATAGTGGTTTCTGGATTGAACTTCCATTTTTAATTTTGCAAACTGCTAAAGTATGTTCTGGTGACCATGGTGGATGATTTTTTCTGAGTCTGGTATACAGAATGGTAGCATCTGCGGCTAGATTATGATAACAGTCTCGAACATAGTTAAGACTTTCTAAAAATCTCTGTAACTGAGTTTTGTCTTTAATTTCATCGGGAAATTTCGAAGCAAACTCCATACTTCTGTTAATCGGAATAATACTTCCATTAGAAATATTATGACCTAAATATCTGATAGTAGTTTGGAATAACTGCATTTTTGGGGCAGAAATAACTAAACCATTTCTGATAATAACATTCTTAAAAATATTAAGATGTTTAATATGCTGGTCAATTGATGAGGAAAAGATTAAAACATCATCAATATAGGATAAAGTAAATTCTGTATATTGATTAAAAATATCCTGGTATTTCTACGGTATTTTCATGTGGTTCAGTCATGGTTGTATAACGATCATATATGTCTAATTTATTTAATTTATAATTATAGTATGTGATAATTAAAACATGGCTCTGATACCAATAACTACTGTAGGAAATACAGTTTCCTCTTTAGCAGAAGCAGCTGAATTAGTAGCTTACCAGGATGTAAAGGAAGCCCTAGATAAATGGACTATCCCAACAGTAGATCCGAAAACCATCTATAAGAAAGGACACTTTCAATTTTTCAGTAAAACTATAATCAAGACATTTGAACATGCATCTTGTATTTAGAATAATGATGAAATAATCCGTTTAATTCACATAAATGATTTCATTCCGTTTTTAAAAACATACAAGTACATCCATATAGGATTGATACAAATTGCATTTAAACCATTGACCCTTCTTGGTCAAAACACCAGTATCCAATGTACCCTCAGAGATGGAAGGTGTCTTAACTGGAGAGCCTCCCTAATGGGAGCAATTGAGACAAGTTTGTCTCATGGACCAGTGTATTTTGATATTTATCCAAATCTTAGCATAGCTTTGTGTGATGCTAATCTATCCGATGTTCTTGAACTATGAGTTCTTACTCATGGTTATGAGTATAAACCTGGAACCCCTCCTTTTTCAGTACATTCCAGAATTTACATTAAGGCTTTAACAACTTTAAATCCTTATGTTAGAAAGAAAACTGAAACAGGACAAACAGTATTAATTGAAACTAATCTTTATAGCAGTCAGGTAGCCGTACCAAAGTTAATCCCATGGAAGGATATAACTTTTCCCGAAAGATGGCATATTCCTAATGCTGTTCCTCCTAAGCCGATTATCCAACATAACATCGATGACGTTATCCAAACGCAAGGAGGTAATGTTTACCTCCAATTCCAGAAACCTTTGCTTACCCGCAGAAGTTCTTCTAATGCTAGTTTTCGAACAGCACCTCGAAGTTTTTCCAATAACAGTTTCCGATCTGTTCCACCCTATAGGGTAGACCTTCCCGAATCTAGTAGACAGTCCGTTGACTCTCTCCTCCAACAGATTCCTTCTAGACCTCCTAGTAGACCACCTAGTGATCCACAGGAAGATCCTATGACTTCAGAAATCCAAGGAATCAGATTATCCCAAAACAGAATTCCTCATGGTGTTTATACAACACCACCTCAACCAGATAGCCCAACGGCCAGTGATATGAATTTTGAAATTTAAATGGATTTTACACCAGGAAGCAAAAATAGAAAAATATTAAATCAGGAATTTAACTAGGCAAAATATAAAGACTTTAGAGATTGGTATTTTGCCAATCATTCTCCTGACCAGTTAGAAGAATATAAAACTCAATATTACCAACATCTTGAGTTACATCAGCAATTAATATCTTTTGTAGAATGGTATCAAACAATTACTCAACCACGGCTTAATGCCATTGAAGATCAGTACAAGACTTGGACTACAACTGAAGGACAAGCTATTAATGCTCTCCATCCTCCATCTCAAGCCTTAGAATTAGCTCTGAATGGTGAAACCACACGACAACCGTTATTAGCCACAACATATATCGATGCTCAATCAGGCAAATTTACTAAAACCGAAGGTTTATTAGTCAAACAGAACAATTATACCAATTTAATCTGTCAAACTATGAGTAAACAGTTAACCAGAATTGAGGAAGCTATTACTACCTTCAAAGATAGGAGTTTAGCCTTACCTGTAACAGGATCTTCGACCCTACATCCAGTCTCCATTAAACCACCCTTAGAGGTTACAAACTTCAAATTAAAAGCCTCTAATACAGAATTTATGGACACCCTTCTACAAAAAATGCAGACCTTACATGTCCGTCCTCCAGCTACTCCACCCGGACCAACCAGCGGATCCATTCAAATGCTTAGAGCTGAATCTACACCTGAGGATAACCTCTTACCCGAACAAATTTATGAAATTCAAATGAATTTCCAAGAACCCTCTTCCGTTAACAAACTGCATTCATATAGTTCCTCTAGACCTGCTATGTTACTGCCCAGTAGGAACTACTATGCGCGACCGACTCCTCCTGATGTTCTCTATGAAGAAACTTACATCAATGACCAGGGAAGCTATCATGGCAAGTATAGCGATCCCGGGTTTACCCTTGTTATACCGTGATCCGGACATGTGTCCGTGGATGTTGGTAGTTGTTTATTATCTTGTTTGCATCCTTTTTACTTCGTATTTGAGTTATAGGATGTGTTGGGCGGATTTGTTACAGGTTGGTTGAGTTTAGAAACCGAAACTAGTTGCCCAGATTTTTGGCCTGTACGCTCGAGCGGGGATTTTGGCGCTCGAGCGGAGATTACACCCTTTCAGTATTTTCCCCTGCAGCGTTGTACGCTCGAGCGTAGGGTTGGGAGCTCAAGCGGGGGTCTGGCTCTGCAAAAGTGCTGAGCGAGTGCATTATGCGCTCGAGCGGGAGGTTGGCCGCTCGAGCGGAAGGCTGTGAGTGGCCGCTCGAGCGGGGCGTTTTACGCTCGAGCGGAGACCTGGGTTAAAGTCCCGAAATTGTGACTTTTCAAATCACTTTTTCACTTTCTCTTCTCTCTCTTACTTTTCCTAAATCACCATTGTTGAGCCTCTCACTCTAGACTCTACCTTCTCTCTAGGTTTTGATCTAGTAGGAGTGATTTACTCACCTTTGGCCTTTACAAAAAAGTTGTTGATCGTCGAGGGCTTCATTTTAATCTGAAAATCTCGGGTTTTGGAGCACGTTGGGTTTTGTCGTCTTCTCCTTTGGGACTCCGAATTTGAGGTAGGGATAACCTACTCCTCTCTATGGGTTTTGTCTTTAAATTTTGGTATTTTGAGATGTTGGGCTTGGTTTGGTAATTTTGTGAAAGTTTGGGGCTTTTGTGCAATTATACAAAAGTTGGGGTTTCATTCATAATAAACCTAGATGCATGTTTGGCATGAAAAAAATGGAATGATTGTTGAATCATTGATGAAAATGGGACCTAAGGGTTTAAATGGTAATTATGGAAAATGGCCTAATTACATTGTTTAATTAATTGGGATAATTAATTGGTGAGAAATGAGGAAATGAAATGTTTATTGAATATCCATTTGTGCATTTATTTTCTGTTTTAGAAATAACTGCTTTGGGCTATCGGTGGAGGATAGTCGAGATTGTTGTAGACAATGCATGATGATTAGGTAAACGGAAACTAATCAATGGAATGAGTCATGGAACTTGACGGTTGATAGAATACATTAATTGTATGTATTGTGTGATTGTATATAGAACCAATGTGTTTATATACGTTATGTGTAGAGGAGGAGATAGGGGATGTACTCCGCGGTTTAGGGGAAGATAGGGGATGTACCTCTAAACCGGATAGGTATTGGGAGGAGATAGGGGATGAACTCCGTAGACAGAGCTCATATGCTTGTCTAGAGAAGTGAAGATAGAGCTCATATGCTTATCTTTGTGAAGTGTGGATATAGCTTATATGCTTATCTGTGGATATTGTTGATATACATATCTGAGAGAATGTGGATATAGCTTTTATGCTTATCTGAATGTGAGATATAGTCTTTATACATATCTGTGGAAATGATGATAGAGCTAGCATGCTTATCTGTTGAAAAAGGGAAAATGAAAAGTAATTGGGACTTGTAAGTCGTTGACATAAATATGTAATTTATGTGGTGGTATCAGTGTTGACCAACTATCAATTGCTAATGTTTTAGTCATTGTCCATGGTTGGTTTAGTGTATTTCTACTGGGCTGTGGCTCACCCTATATGGGAATATCATTTTCAGGTACAGGAAGCATGCCACCTCCAAGGACATAGCTGGGAGGCTAGTGGCGGGCATAGTTTTGTCGTTTTACTTTTGATGTATTACATGTAATTTCAAGCCAAGGGCTTAATGTGTAAACGAGTTAGAACTCTTTGTTGTAACCAAGTGTTAACTTGGAAAGCTGTAAGCCCGTAGGGCATTTTGTTATGAGGTTATCATGTAATACTTATGTCTTGAAACTCAATGAAATAAAGGAATGTGGTTAGTTTATATGTAAATGCTTGTCTTATCTGATGGGTTTAATGTTATTTTTTTGAG
Organism: Camellia sinensis; assembly: GCF_055761805.1. Lineage (NCBI taxonomy): Eukaryota > Viridiplantae > Streptophyta > Magnoliopsida > Ericales > Theaceae > Camellia > Camellia sinensis. Next base: position 270,434 of record NC_138962.1, on the reverse strand, counting down.
GGCGTTACAGCAAGACTATCTATGAATGGAACATAGATGGCAAATCAGAATACGGTATCTATAAAAAATTACATCAGATGCTAATGTATGCTACCGTTTGTCGACAATATAGTAACCAGGACCAAGCCATTGCTAAATTCATTATTAATGGTTTTACCGAACAACTTAAGGGATGGTGGGATAATATTCTCACTATTACTCAACAGTTAGAAATCCTTAATTCTATTAAGGTTGAAGTTGATCCCACAACCCACCAGCCTGTCCAACAGCCGGATGCTGTTTACACTCTCATCCAAACAATCATCCTCCATTTTGTTGGCACCAGTACTAGTTCTCAAGATCGCGGCCGAGAACTACTCCAGAACCTAAGATGTCCTTCTCTTACCCATTTCCGTTGGTATAAGGACGTTTTCCTCATTAAGGTCATGCAACGACCTGATGGTAACAGTGTTCATTGGAAAGCCAAATTTATTGATGGCCTTCCTACCCTCTTTGCCGAACGAGTTAGGAAAAAACTTCGGGACCGCCATGACCGGATGTCTATTCCTTATAAACAGTATACTTATGGACAACTTTGTTCCATAATTACAGACGAAGGTCTTTCCTTATGTAATGACCTTAAATTACATCACCAGATGAAACAACAGAATCTTATAGGAAGAAAAGAATTAGGCGAATTCTGTGAACAGTTTGCCTATGAACCTGTCATTAAATATCCAGGAAAAACTCATAAGATTTCTCATAAGAAGTCTTCAAAACCCTTCAGAAAAAAGTCCCATAAGACTAGCCATCCGCAAACAACTAAGAAGTTTTATCCAAAAAAGTCTACCAGTAAAAACAAAGGTAAAAACAAATCTGAAATCAAGTGTTATAAATGCGGTCAAATAGGACACTATGCAAACCGTTGCAAATCTAAAGCCAAATCTAAGGTTAATGAATTAAATCTTGATTTAGGCATTAAACAACAGATAATTCAGGCTCTTGAAGCCGAGGAAAATTCAACTGAAGAAGAAACCCCTTCTGAAGATGAAATTAATCAGTTATATTCCACTTCAACTAGTGAAGATGAACCAGAAGTATCTTGCCCTTGTAGTACTAATCAGGAACAAATATCAGAAATTAACTACTGGAAATCAATTGTTGAAATGAATGGATTAAACTTAGGAGAACCCAGTAGTATTAATGTCCTAACAGACACTCAAAAGGATATGCTTGCTGTTGCAGAACAGATCCAAGATCCAGAAATAAAAATGAAATATTTAAAGATGTGTTATGAACACCAACAGACAATACAGGAAACTCCTCCAATACCAGATTATTCCTATAATCTCCAAAATGTAATTAACAGAATACACACAAAATCGGTGACAGAACAACCAACCACAATTCAGGATTTAAAAATGGAAATTAATATTTTAAAAACAGAAGTTAAACACTTGCAAACAGCTAGTGAAGCCGCAATCAAAGATATCAAATATCTTCATACTCAGATATCTAAACAGAAAGAAAAAGAAAAGGAATCTGTCAAAGAAGAAGAAAAAACTAAATCTTCAACAACACCATATCTGTTATTAGTCAATCAGGTAACCTTCCAGAAATGGTATATCAAAATCTCTTTTATGATTAAACCCGATTTTATCATTAAAGATGCTATTGCTTTGGTAGATAGCAGAGTAGATATGAACTGTATCCAAGAAGGTATAGTTCCAACCAGGTATTTTGAAAAGACTACTCAACGTCTAACCAGTGCCAGTGGAAACTCTTTCCAGATCAGGTATAAAATTCCAGAAGCTTATATTTGTAACCAAGATTTATGTCTTCCAACTTCATTCATATTAGTCAGAAATCTTGCTACAAATATTATATTAGGCACCCATTTTCTTTGTCTTTTGATGCCTATACAGAAAATTGACCGACCAGGAATTTATTCCCAATTGCAGGGTAAAACAGTGATATTTGAATTTATTACTCAACCATATACCAAAGAGTTGGATCAAATCAGAGATTTAATATCTGTTAAACAAAATCAGATAAATTTAATACAAAAAGAAGTTCAATTTTTAACAACAGAACAAAGGTTGCAACAACCTTCTTTACAACAGAAAATTAAATCCTTAGAAAAAGAATTTCAAACAGAAGTTTGCGGTGATGTTCCAAATGCTTTTTGGGAACGCAAAAAACATACAGTCACCCTGCCTTATGAACCCGATTTTGACGAAAAATATATTCCAACTAGAGCTCGTCCCAGCCATATGAAAAAGGAATATATGGAATTATGCAAAACAGAAATTCAAAGTCTCATTGACAAGAAATTAATCCGACCCAGTCACTCCCCGTGGAGTTGTACCGCTTTTTATGTAAATAAAAATGCCGAACTTGAGCGTGGTGTACCTCGCCTTGTCATTAATTATAAACCGTTAAATGATAAATTAAAATGGATTCGTTATCCCATTCCGAATAAAAAAGATCTTCTAGATCGCCTCCAGGATGCAATTATATTTTCAAAATTTGATCTCAAATCAGGATATTGGCAAATTCAAATTGCAGAACAGGATCGTTATAAAACAGCTTTTACTGTACCCTTTCGGCATTACGAATGGAATGTCATGCCATTTGGATTAAAAAATGCTCCTTCAGAATTCCAACATATCATGAATGATATTTTTAATCCATATACAGAATTTACTTTATCCTATATTGATGATGTTTTAATCTTTTCCTCATCAATTGACCAGCATATTAAACATCTTAATATTTTTAAGAATGTTATTATCAGAAATGGTTTAGTTATTTCTGCCCCAAAAATGCAGTTATTCCAACCTACTATCAGATATTTAGGTCATAATATTTCTAATGGAAGTATTATTCCGATTAACAGAAGTATGGAGTTTGCTTCGAAATTTCCCGATGAAATTAAAGACAAAACTCAGTTACAGAGATTTTTAGGAAGTCTTAACTATGTTCGAGACTTGTAACGCCCTCAAAATAATAGCAATAAACCCATCAGATAAGACATGCAATTACATTTAGACTAACTGCATTCCTTTCATTCATTAGAATTCCAAGACATAAGTATTACATGTTAACCTCATAACAAAATGCCCTACGGGCTTACAGCTTTCCAAGTTAACACTTGGTTACAACAAAGAGTTCTAACTCGTTTACACGTTAAGCCCTTGGCTTGAAATTACATGTAATACATCAAAAGTAAAACGACAAAACTATGCCCGCCACTAGCCTCCCAGCTATGTCCTTGGAGGTGGCATGCTTCCTGCACCTGAAAATGATATTCCCATATAGGGTGAGCCACAGCCCAGTAGAAATACACTAAACCAACCATGGACAATGACTAAAACATTAGCATTTGATAGTTGGTCAACACTGATACAATTACATAAATTACATATTTATGTCAACGACTTACAAGTCCCAATTACTTTTCATTTTCCCTTTTTCAACAGATAAGCATGCTAGCTCTATCATCATTTCCACAGATATGTATAAAAAACTATATCTCACATTCAGATAAGCATAAAAGCTATATCCACATTCTCAACAGATATGTATATCAACAATATCCACAGATAAGCATACAAGCTGTATCCACACTCTACACCAGATATGTATATCAACAATATCCACAGATAAGCATACAAGCTGTATCCACACTTCACAAAGATAAGCATATGAGCTCTATCTTCACTTCTCTAGACAAGCATATGAGCTCTGTCTACGGAGTTCATCCCCTATCTCCTCCCAATACCTATCCGGTTTAGAGGTACATCCCCTATCTTCCCCTAAACCGCGGAGTACATCCCCTATCTCCTCCTCTACACATAACGTATATAAACACATTGGTTCTATATACAATCACACAATACACACAATTAATGTATTCTATCAACCGTCAAGTTCCATGACACATTCCATTGATTAGTTTTCGTTTACCTAATCATCATGCATTGTCTACAACAATCTCGACTATCCTCCACCGATAGCCCAAAGCAGTTATTTCTAAAACAGAAAATAAATGCACAAATGGATATTCAATCAACATTTCATTTCCTCATTTCTCACCAATTAATTATCCCAATTAATTAAACAATGTAATTAGGCCATTTTCCATAATTACTATTTCAACCCTTAGGTCCCATTTTCATCAATGATTCAACAATCATTCTATTTTTCTATGCCAAACATGCATCTAGGTTTATTATGAATAAAACCCCAACTTTTGTAAAAATACACAAAAGCCCCAAACTTTCACAAATTTACCAAACCAAGCCCAACATCTCAAAATACCAAAATTTAAAGACAAAACCCATAGAGAGGAGTAGGTTATCCCTACCTCAAATTCGGAGTCCCAAAGGAGAAGACGACAAAACCCAACGTGCTCCAAAACCCGAGATTTTCAGATTAAAATGAAGCCCTCGACGATCAACAACTTTTTTGTAAAGGCCAAAGGTGAGTAAATCACTCCTACTAGATCAAAACCTAGAGAGAAGGTAGAGTCTAGAGTGAGAGGCTCAACAATGGTGATTTTGGAAAAGTAAGAGAGAGAAGAGAAAGTGAAAAGTGATTTGAAAAGTCACAATTTCGGGACTTTAACCCAGGTCTCCGCTCGAGCGTAAAACACCCCGCTCGAGCGGCCACTCACAGACTTCCGCTCGAGCGGCCAACCTCCCGCTCGAGCGCAGAATGCACTCGCCCAGCACTTTTGCAGAACCAGGCCTCCGCTCGAGCTCCCAATCCCTACGCTCGAGCTCACAACACTGCACAACAAGATACTGGATGGATGTAATCTACGCTCGAGCGCAAACACCTCCGCTCGAGCGTACAGGCCAAAAATCTGGGCAACTAGTTTTGGTTTCTAAACTCAACCAACCTGTAACAAACCCGCTCAACACATCCTATAACTCAAATACAAAGTAAGAAAGGATGTAAACAAGATAATAAACAACTACCAACATCCACGGGCACATGCCCGGATCACTATACAACAAGGGTAAACCCGGGATCGCTATAACCTCCCCCCCTTAAAGAATTTCGTCCTCGAAATTAAACACAATTTTTCAAAAACAAGTTTTCCTCCATTTTAAACAATGTTACATTTTAACATTCAACAATTCGACCCATTACCGGTCATCCCATCCCTTTAACAAGAGACATATCACAATATGTAAACAACATATGTATTTTCAACATGCATCAACATTATGCACTATCCTTCCAATTTCAACAATATATTTAACACATATAATGTCACTTTCAACTTCCATATGAGGCAAGTTCCAAAACATACTTCCAATAACCAAAACATTTTCAATGTTTCACAACTTAAGACATATATCCAAGCTCTTAAGTTCAACAAAATGTAAAATTTAAACATAAGATTACATAACAACAAACAAGTCCGGATATTTCTCTCGGACTTCCAACTCACGTTCCCAAGTGGCTTCCTCCACTCCGTGATGTTTCCACAAGACTTTCACCAAAGGAATGGTCTTGCCACGTAGGACCTGATCCCGCCTATCCAAGACCCGAACCGGTCTCTCCTCATACGAGGCATCCTCATCTACCTCTAAATCAGTCCAATCCAACACATGTGATGGATCTGGCTCATACTTCCGAAGCATACTCACATGAAACACGTCATGCACTCCGGATAACTGCGGCGGTAAGGCTAACCGATAAGCAACCTCGCCTATCTTCTCAAGGATCTCAAAAGGACCAATAAACCGAGGGGATAACTTCCCACTCTTCCCAAACCTCATCAGGCCTCGCCTAGGTGATATCTTCAGAAAGACATGATCACCTACCTCAAACGCCAAAGGCCTCCTCCTACGGTCGGCATAACTCTTTTGTCGACTCTGGGCTGTAACAAGCCTCCTACGGATAAGCTCAACTTTCTCCGTCGTCTCCCTAACCAACTCCGGACCCAACAAAGGTGCATCACCCACCTCGGCCCAACAAACTGGAGACCTACACGGTCGGCCATACAAGGCCTCAAACGGTGCCATACCGATGCTAGACTGAAAACTGTTGTTGTAGGCAAACTCTACCAATGGCAAGTGCCTCTCCCACGTCCCACTGAAATCCAGGACACAACCCCGAAGCATATCCTCGAGGATCTGAATAGTACGCTCGGACTGCCCGTCAGTCTGAGGATGATAAGCCGTACTAAAGGTCAACTTAGTGCCCAGTGCACTCTGCAAACTCTGCCACAACCTAGCAGTAAAACGAGGATCTCTATCTGAGACGATCGTCACTGGGACCCCGTGCAATCTCACTACGTCCCGAATATACAAATCGGCAAGATGATCTACCGAATCTCTCACGCGCATAGGAATGAAGTGCGCCGACTTAGTCAACCGGTCTACAACCACCCAAATAGCATCACTACCCCGCTGAGTCCTCGGAAGACCTACAACGAAGTCCATAGTGACATGCTCCCACTTCCACTCGGCAATAGGCAAGGGTTGCAACAAACCCGCTGGCCTCTGATGCTCGGCCTTCACTTGCTGGCAAGTAAGGCACTTCGATACGAAAACAGCCACATCTCTCTTCATACCCCGCCACCAAAACTGGCGACCTAAATCCTGATACATCTTAGTACCTCCCGGATGCACCGCAAGGCGCGAATGATGAAACTCTCGGAGTACTTCCTCTCGGCAAGCCTCCGGTACAAACAAACGGTCTCGGTATCTCACACTCAGGTCGGGATACACCGTCAAACCCTTCTCAACTTTCCCACTGGCGATCTTCTCTCGGAGGGATTCTACCTCAAGGTCACCTCTCTGTGCCTCTAACACTCTAGTCACAAGTGTAGGCTGCACCACGACAGAAAACAAGGCCGCAGCCTCAACAGATTCGCCCAGTAGCAAATCAAACTCGCCAAGTGCTCCCAACATCACCCATTCCCGGATGGCTATGCAAGCTACATCACTAATGGTTTTCCTACTAAGGGCATCGGCCACAACATTGGCCTTTCCCGGATGATAATGCAACTCAAAATCATAATCCTCGATGAACTCCATCCATCTCCTCTGCCTCAGATTCAAGTCTCTCTGTGTAAACAGATACTTCAAACTCTTGTGATCCGAGAATACCTCGAACCTCTCACCATAAAGGTAGTGCCTCCAGATTTTCAAGGCAAAAATCACTGCTGCTAACTCTAGGTCGTGTGTGGGGTAATTCTTCTCGTGTATTTTCAACTGACGTGAGCCATAAGCTACCACTTTCCCCTCTTGCATCAACACACAACCCAAACCCTCTCGTGAGGCATCACAATAAACCGCATAACCCAACCCTCTCTCCGGAATAATCAACACCGGAGCGGTGGTCAATCAAATTTTCAACTCTTGGAACGACTTTTCACAAGTCTCACTCCACACAAACTTGACTCCCTTTCGAGTCAGTCTAGTCAACGGTGACGCTAACCTGGAGAAATCTTTCACAAACCGACGGTAATACCCAGCCAATCCCAGAAAACTGCGGATCTCAAACACACTCTTAGGCTGTGCCCAATCTTGCACTGCCTCAACCTTGGATGTATCAACAGACACCCCTTCCCCGGATACCACGTGGCCTAAGAATTTGACTTCCCCCAGCCAGAACTCACACTTCCCAAACTTGGCATACAGCCTATGGGCTCTAAGTAACTCAAGCACCACTCTCAAGTGTGCCTCGTGCTCCTCCTCAGAAGACGAATAGATAAGGATATCATCCACAAAAACGACCACAAATCGGTCTAAGAACTCCCGGAAAATCCGGTTCATCAAGTCCATAAAGACTGCCGGTGCATTGGTAAGTCCGAATGGCATCACCAAAAACTCGTAATGGCCATACCGCGTACGGAATGCCGTCTTAGGAATATCTTCCTCCCTGACCCTCAACTGATGGTAACCCGATCTCAAGTCTATCTTAGAGAAACAACGGAAACCCTTCAACTGGTCAAACAAATCATCTATACGGGGCATAGGGTACTTATTCTTAACCGTAGCCCGATTCAACTTCCGGTAGTCTATACACAATCTCAAGGCACCATCTTTCTTTTTAACAAAGAGTGCCGGTGCTCCCCACAGTGAAACACTAGGGCGAACAAAGCCCTTATCTAGCAATTCCTGGAGCTGAACTTTCAACTCAACCAACTCTGCTGGAGCAAAACGGTAAGGTGCCATAGAAATCGGCGCCGTACCAGGCACTAAATCAATAGAGAACTCTATCTCTCGGTGAGGTGGCAAACTAACAAGATCTTCGGGAAAGACATCCGAATACTCACAAACCACCCTCGGTAACACAACCTGGGTCTCAACACTCTCACCACTCTCAGAGCTAGCAAGTAGACTACTAAGCTCACTTCGCCCTCGCGAATCATACCCCGGTGGCAAAACACTACCAACCCGGTCTCCCAAGAAATGGAACCACTCCCCGCTCAAGGTACATAACGTGACCCTCTGGCGGTAGCAATCAATAACAGCCCGGTATGACGATAGCCAGTCCATACCCAAAATAACATCAAAACCCTTCATGGGCATGACAACAAACGGAAAAGGAAGCCTATAATCGGCGACCTCAATATCACATCCTCTAACACCCTGTTTCAGAATCAACTCACCACCCAAAGGCGATACCACACAAATAGGAGATGCTAACTGTGCTAACTCCAATTCCAAAACAGATGCAAATGCAGCAGATACAAAAGAATGAGATGCACCCGTGTCTATCAACACATTAGCAACTGAGTTGCAAAACAGAAAAGTACCTCTCACTACTGATGGAGCCGGTACTAAGTCCTGCGCGGTAACAGCATACACGCGCCCCGTAGGCCCCTGGTCTACCTGCTCACCTCTCGGAGCAAAAGACTGCTGCACAGACTGGGATGACGAAGCTCCCGGATTGGCCCTCGAGGCCTGCACAGACTGAGCTGGCTGAAAACCCTGCGTCTGTCTAGAACCAGACGCTCCCGAAGTGGCACTCAACTGTGGGCAAAACCTCTTCATGTGCCCAGGTTGTCCACACTGATAACAAGTCAAGAGCTGCCCCCTGCCCAAACTCTGACTCTGCGGTCTAGCTGAAGAAGAAGCAGCTTTCTGACCCCCACCCTTCTGTGGGCAAACAGATACCTTGTGACCCAGCTGGCCACACTTGTAACAGGTGAAATCCCCCTGACCACCTCTCCCGGAGCCTGCACTCGGCACTGGGAAGGTCGATCTAGCAACACCACCCTGCGACTGCTGAGGGTTAGAACCCCTCTGCCTCCTGCCATCACCCTGACTATCCTGGCTCCTCTTGGAGCCTCTCTGGCCCTCATCCTCCTCCTGCATCATAAGCTCCATATGAGCTGCAGCGTCCACTAGGTGTCTATACTCTCGAATATAAGACCCACCAATTCTCAACTTGAGGCCCCGCCTCAACTTCCGCTCAAACTCATAGCAACGGCGTTCCTCAGACGCCACCAGTTCAGGTGCAAACCTAGACAGACTGGTAAAAGTAGCCTCAAACTCGGCCACTGACAAGCCCTGCTGATTAAGCCGGCTAAACTGATCCCTCAGCTTCTCCCTAGCTGCTGCTGATAAAAACCTCTCCTGAAAAGCATTCACAAACGCCTCCCAAGTACCACCGACACGAGCTTTCTTGTACTTCCACCATTGACCCGCATCTCCCTTCAGTTGGAAGGATGCCAAGGTCACTTTCAGTGCTCCGTCCTCGATGCCAAGCATCTCAAACGTCTTCGTTGTCTGTTCGAGCCATTCATCTGCCTTAAGCGGCTCTTTAGGATCCCCGATAAACTCGTCCAGATTACACCGGAAGAACTCCCTCTTCAAGAAAGAAGGCCCTGCCTCAGCTGCCTGATTCCCAGCTCTAAGAATAGCCAAGGCTCCTGCTATCTCTCTGGCCAAGGCACCCATAGCCTGCTGACCTACTGGCTCGGCCACATTGGCCTGCCCAACTCCCTCCTGCACTGCCGGAATCTCACCCTGTAACGGTACTTCCTGCCTCGCAGGTCTACCACGCCTAGCACCTCTTCCTCGTCCTGACATCCTAATAAAGGCAACACAGAACGTTAACACATTCATAAGTGTGCCAAAACTAAACACTCACGTCCTAATGCATGGACAACTGTAATTCACTCCACATAAGCACATAAACACATAAGCACTTACGAACTTCATTTCCGGATAATGATAGTCCCGAGACGTTACTAGAGTTCCGGTTAGAAACAGCATTGATCAAGTGCTTTTCCAACAAGACTCCCAAAAACTCAAGGATCCAATCAATATCCTAGAAATTAAATCCCATACCCACATAGTCACATAAGCATGTTATCAATTAAGCACATAGCATATGATACTACATCTAAGTCTCTATCAAGCGAGACAAACCCATTGTGATCCTAATCACTTCCCACGTACCCAAAGTATTCGAACCCGGTACGCTCTGATACCAAGTTGTAACGCCCTCAAAATAATAGCAATAAACCCATCAGATAAGACATGCAATTACATTTAGACTAACTGCATTCCTTTCATTCATTAGAATTCCAAGACATAAGTATTACATGTTAACCTCATAACAAAATGCCCTACGGGCTTACAGCTTTCCAAGTTAACACTTGGTTACAACAAAGAGTTCTAACTCGTTTACACGTTAAGCCCTTGGCTTGAAATTACATGTAATACATCAAAAGTAAAACGACAAAACTATGCCCGCCACTAGCCTCCCAGCTATGTCCTTGGAGGTGGCATGCTTCCTGCACCTGAAAATGATATTCCCATATAGGGTGAGCCACAGCCCAGTAGAAATACACTAAACCAACCATGGACAATGACTAAAACATTAGCATTTGATAGTTGGTCAACACTGATACAATTACATAAATTACATATTTATGTCAACGACTTACAAGTCCCAATTACTTTTCATTTTCCCTTTTTCAACAGATAAGCATGCTAGCTCTATCATCATTTCCACAGATATGTATAAAAAACTATATCTCACATTCAGATAAGCATAAAAGCTATATCCACATTCTCAACAGATATGTATATCAACAATATCCACAGATAAGCATACAAGCTGTATCCACACTCTACACCAGATATGTATATCAACAATATCCACAGATAAGCATACAAGCTGTATCCACACTTCACAAAGATAAGCATATGAGCTCTATCTTCACTTCTCTAGACAAGCATATGAGCTCTGTCTACGGAGTTCATCCCCTATCTCCTCCCAATACCTATCCGGTTTAGAGGTACATCCCCTATCTTCCCCTAAACCGCGGTGTACATCCCCTATCTCCTCCTCTACACATAACGTATATAAACACATTGGTTCTATATACAATCACACAATACACACAATTAATGTATTCTATCAACCGTCAAGTTCCATGACACATTCCATTGATTAGTTTTCGTTTACCTAATCATCATGCATTGTCTACAACAATCTCGACTATCCTCCACCGATAGCCCAAAGCAGTTATTTCTAAAACAGAAAATAAATGCACAAATGGATATTCAATCAACATTTCATTTCCTCATTTCTCACCAATTAATTATCCCAATTAATTAAACAATGTAATTAGGCCATTTTCCATAATTACTATTTCAACCCTTAGGTCCCATTTTCATCAATGATTCAACAATCATTCTATTTTTCTATGCCAAACATGCATCTAGGTTTATTATGAATAAAACCCCAACTTTTGTAAAAATACACAAAAGCCCCAAACTTTCACAAATTTACCAAACCAAGCCCAACATCTCAAAATACCAAAATTTAAAGACAAAACCCATAGAGAGGAGTAGGTTATCCCTACCTCAAATTCGGAGTCCCAAAGGAGAAGACGACAAAACCCAACGTGCTCCAAAACCCGAGATTTTCAGATTAAAATGAAGCCCTCGACGATCAACAACTTTTTTGTAAAGGCCAAAGGTGAGTAAATCACTCCTACTAGATCAAAACCTAGAGAGAAGGTAGAGTCTAGAGTGAGAGGCTCAACAATGGTGATTTTGGAAAAGTAAGAGAGAGAAGAGAAAGTGAAAAGTGATTTGAAAAGTCACAATTTCGGGACTTTAACCCAGGTCTCCGCTCGAGCGTAAAACACCCCGCTCGAGCGGCCACTCACAGACTTCCGCTCGAGCGGCCAACCTCCCGCTCGAGCGCAGAATGCACTCGCCCAGCACTTTTGCAGAACCAGGCCTCCGCTCGAGCTCCCAATCCCTACGCTCGAGCTCACAACACTGCACAACAAGATACTGGATGGATGTAATCTACGCTCGAGCGCAAACACCTCCGCTCGAGCGTACAGGCCAAAAATCTGGGCAACTAGTTTTGGTTTCTAAACTCAACCAACCTGTAACAAACCCGCTCAACACATCCTATAACTCAAATACAAAGTAAGAAAGGATGTAAACAAGATAATAAACAACTACCAACATCCACGGGCACATGCCCGGATCACTATACAACAAGGGTAAACCCGGGATCGCTATAAGACTATTATCATAATCTAGCCGCAGATGCTACCATTCTGTATACCAGACTCAGAAAAAATCCTCCACCATGGTCACCAGAACATACTTTACCAGTTCGCAAAATTAAAGCTAAAGTTCAACAGTTACCTTGCTTAAATTTACCCAATCCTAATTGGAAGAAGATTGTAGAGACTGATGCTTCCAATGAAGGATTTGGTGGTATTTTAAAACAGCTTAATCCCAAGACCCAGACAGAGGAATTATTGCGATTTCATTCTGGACATTGGAATCAAGCCGCTTTAAATTATCCGACCATTAAACGGGAATGTTTGGCCATTGTTAAATGTGTCATTAAATTTCAGGATGATTTATTAAATCAGCATTTCCTCATCAGAGTAGACTGCTCTGCTGCTAAACAGATTTTTAAACAAGATGTAAAAAATCTTGCATCCAAACAGATATTCTTGACGTGGCAGAGTTATTTATCCAATTTTGACTTTGACATTGAGTATATCAAAGGAGAAACTAACTCTTTGCCTGATTTCTTAACCCGTGAATATTTGCAGAAATCTGTCAATGAGCAGTAGAGGCCATCGTGGGCGAGGTCATGGCAGGGGCAACACCCCTCGCTATGATCAAACAGAATATCCACCCCTCTCTCGAGGAGGTCAAACCAGTAATCCATTTTTACTCAAGTTATTTTTATATTCAACTTCCTTTTTTATTTAATTTCCAAATAGATCGTTAAGGTATATAGTGGCATCTTGAATGAACTTCCATTTTTAATTTTCTGCAACTTCCATTTTTATTTTTATTTAATTTCCTTTTTCATTCTAGTTTCTTTTCTACTCAACTTCCTTTTTTATTTAATTTCCAAATAGACCGTTAAGGTATAGTGGTTTCTAGATTGAACTTCCATTTTTAATTTTATGCAACTTTCACTTTTATTTTTATTCAACTTCCATTTTTATTCAATTTACTTTTCTATTAAACTTCATTTTTTTATTTAATTTCCAAATAGATCGTTAAGGTATTGTGGTTTCTTGAATGAACTTCCATTTTTAATTTTCTGCAACTTCCATTTTTATTTTTATTCGACTTCCATTTTTATTCAATTTACTTTTCTATTCAACTTCCTTTTTTATTTAATTTCCAAATAGATCGTTAAGATATAATGGTTTCTGGATTGAACTTCCTTTTTTATTTAATTTCCAAATAGATCGTTAAGGTATTGTGGTTTCTGGAAGGAACTTTCATTTTTAATTTTCTGCAACTTCCATTTTTATTTCTATTCAACTTCCTTTTTTATTCATGTTATATTTCTATACCACTTCCTTTTTTATTTAATTTCCAAATAAATCGTTAAGGTGTAGTGGTTTCTTGAATGAACTTCCATTTTTAATTTTCTGCAACTTCCATTTTTATTTTTATTTAACTTCCATTTTTATTCATGTTTTTTTTTTTTCTATTGAACTTCCTTTTTTATTTAATTTCCAAATAGATCGTTAAGGTATAGTGGTTTTTGGATTGAACTTCCATTTTTCATTTTCTGCAACTTCCATTTTTATTTTTATTAAACTTTTATTTTTATTCAATTTACTTTTCTATTAAACTTCCTTTTTTTTATTTAATTTCCAAACAGATCGTTAAGGTATAGCGGTTTCTTGAATGATCTTCCATTTTTAATTTTCTGCAACTTCCATTTTTATTTTTATTCGACTTCCATTTTTATTCAAGTCATTTTTCCATTCAACTTCCTTTTTTTATTTAATTTCCAAATAGATCGTTCAAGTATAGCGGTTTCTTTAATGAACTTTCAATTTTAATTTTCTGCAACTTCCATTTGTATTTCTATTCAACTTCCTTATTTATTCAAGTTTCTTTTCTATTCAACTTCCTTTTTTATTAAATTTCCAAATAGATTGTTAAGGTATAGTGGTTTCTGGACTGAACTTCCATTTTTAATTTTATGCAACTTTCACTTTTATTTTTATTCAACTTCCATTTTTATTCAATCTACTTTTCTATTAAACTTCCTTTTTTATTTAATTTCCAAATAGATCGTTAAGGTATAGTGGTTTCTTGAATGAACTTTCATTTTTAATTTTCTGCAACTTCCATTTTTATTCAATTTACTTTTCTATTCAACTTACTTTTTTATTTAATTTCCAAATAGATCGTTAAGGTATAGTGGTTTCTTGAATGAACTTCCAATTTTAATTTTATGCAACTTTCATTTTCATTTTTATTTAACTTCCATTTTTATTCAATTTACTTTTCTATTAAAGTTCCTTTTTTATTTAATTTCCAAATAGATCGTTAAGGTATAGTGGTTTCTGGATTGAACTTCCATTTTTAATTTTCTGTACCTTCCATTTTTATTTTTATTCGACTTCCATTTTTATTCAATTTACTTTTCTATTCAACTTCCTTTTTTATTTAATTTCCAAATAGATCGTTAAGGTATAGTGGTTTATGGATTGAACTTCCATTTTTAATTTTATGCAACTTTCATTTTTATTTTTATTCAACTTCCTTTTTTATTCAATTTACTTTTCTATTAAACTTCCTTTTTTTATTTAATTTCCAAATAGATCGTTAAGGTAACGTGGTTTCTTGAATGATCTTCCATTTTTAATTTTCTGCAACTTCCATTTTTATTTTTATTCGACTACCATTTTTACTCAAGTTATTTTTTTATTCAACTTCCTTTTTTATTTAATTTCCAAATAGATCATTAAGGTATAGTGACTTCTTGAATGAACTTCCATTTTTAATTTTCGGCAACTTCCATTTTTATTTTTATTCCACATTTATTTTTATTCAATTTACTTTTCTATTCAACTTCCTTTTTATTTAATTTCCAAACAGATCGTTAAGGTATAGCGGTTTCTTGAATGAACTTACATTTTTAATTTTCTGCAACTTCCATTTTTAATTTTATTCAACTTCCATTTTTGTTCAAGTCATTTTTCTATTCAACTTCCTTTTTATTTAATTTCCAAATAGATCGTTCAGGTATAGTGGTTTCTTTAATGAACTTTCAATTTTAATTTTTTGCCACTTCCATTTGTGTTTCTATTCAACTTCTTTATTTATTCAAGTTTCTTTTCTATTCAACTTCCTTTTTTATTTAATTTCCAAATAGATTGTTAAGGTATAGTGGTTTCTGGATTGAACATCCATTTTAATTTTAAGCAACTTTCACTTTTATTTTTATTCAACTTCCATTTTTATTCAATTTACTTTTCTATTAAACTTCCTTTTTCATTTAATTTCCAAATAGATCGGTAAGGAATAGTGGTTTCTTGAATGAACTTCCATTTTTAATTTTCTGCAACTTCCATTTTTATTTTTATTCGACTTCCATTTTTATTCAATTTACGTTTCTATTCAACTTCCTTTTTTATTTAATTTCCAAATAGATCGTTAAGGTATAGTGGTTTCTGGATTGAACTTCCATTTTTAATTATATGCAACTTTCACTTTTATTTTTATTCAACTTCCATTTTTATTCAATTTACTTTTCTATTAAACTTCATTTTTTATTTAATTTCCAACTAGATCGTTAACGTATTGTGGTTTCTTGAACGAACTTCCATTTTTAATTTTCGGCAACTCCCATTTTTATTTTTATTCGACTTCCATTTTTATTCAATGTATTTTTCTATTCAACTTCCTTTTTTATTTAATTTCCAAATAGATCGTTAAGGTATAGTGGTATCGGGAATGAACTTCCATTTTTCTTTCTATTCAACTTCCTTTTTTATTCATGTTATTTTTTGTAACGCCCTCAAAATAATAACAATAAACCCATCAGATAAGACATGAATTTACATTTAAACTATCCGCATTCCCTTCATTCATTAGAATTCCAAGACATAAGTATTACATGTTTAATCTCATAACAAAATGCCCTACGGGCTTACAGCTTTCCAAGTTAACGCTTGGTTACAACAAAGAGTTCTAACTCGTTTACACATTAAGCCCTTGGCTTGAAATTACATGTAATACATCAAAGTAAAACGACAAAACTATGCACGCCACAAGCCTCCCAGCTATGTCCTTGGAGGTGGCATGCTTCCTGTACCTGAAAATGATATTCCCATATAGGGTGAGCCACAGCCCAGTAGAAATACACTAAACCAACCATGGACAATGACTAAAACGTTAGCAATTGATAGTTGGTCAACACTGATACAATCACATAAATTACATATTTATGTCAACGACTTACAAGTCCCAATTACTTTTCATTTTCCCTTTTTCAACAGATAAGCATGCTAGCTCTATCATCATTTCCACAGATATGTATAGAAACAATATCTCACATTCAGATAAGCATAAAAGCTATATCCACATTCTCAACAGATATGTATATCAACAGTATCCACAGATAAGCATACAAGCTGTATCCACACTTCACAACAGATATGTATATCAACAATATCCACAGATAAGCATACAAGCTGTATCCACACTTCACAAAGATAAGCATATGAGCTCTATCTTCACTTCTCTAGACAAGCATATGAGCTCTGTCTACGGAGTTCATCCCCTATCTCCTCCCAATACCTATCCGGTTTAGAGGTACATCCCCTATCTTCCCCTAAACCGCGGAGTACATCCCCTATCTCCTCCTCTACACATAACGTATATAAACACATTGGTTCTATATACAATCACACAATACATACAATTAATGTATTCTATCAACCGTCAAGTTCCATGACACATTCCATTGATTAGTTTCCGTTTACCTAATCATCATGCATTGTCTACAACAATCTCGACTATCCTCCACCGATAGCCCAAAGCAGTTATTTCTAAAACAGAAAATAAATGCACAAATGGATATTCAGTCAACATTTCATTTCCTCATTCCTCACCAATTAATTATCCCAATTAATTAAACAATGTAATTAGGCCATTTTCCATAATTACTATTTCAACCCTTAGGTCCCATTTTCATCAATGATTCAACAATCATTCCATTTTTCTATGCCAAACATGCATCTAGGTTTATTATGAATAAAACCCCAACCTTTGTAAAAATTACACAAAAGCCCCTAAACCTTTACAAGATTACCAAACCAAGCCCAACATCTCAAAATACCAAAATTTAAAGACAAAACCCATAGAGAGGAGTAGGTTATCCCTACCTCAAATTCGGAGTCCCAAAGGAGAAGACAACAAAACCCAACGTGCTCCAAAACCCGAGATTTTCAGATTAAAATGAAGCCCTCGACGATCAACAACTTTTTTGTAAAGGCCAAAGGTGAGTAAATCACCCCTACTAGATCAAAACCTAGAGAGAAGGTAGAGTCTAGAGTGAGAGACTCAACAATGGTGATTTTGGAAAAGTAAGAGAGAGAAGAGAAAGTAAAAAGTGATTTGAAAAGTCACAATCTCGGGACTTAAACCCAGTCTTCCGCTCGAGCGTAAAACACCCCGCTCGAGCGGCCACTCACAGACTTCCGCTCGAGCGGCCAACTTCCCGCTCGAGCGCAGAATGCTCTCGCCCAGCACTTTTGCAGAACCAGGCCTCCGCTCGAGCTCCCAATCCCTACGCTCGAGCTCACAACACTGCACAACAAGATACTGGATGGATGTAATCTACGCTCGAGCGCCAACACCTCCGCTCGAGCGTACAGGCCAAAAATCTGGGCAACTAGTTTTGGTTTCTAAACTCAACCAACCTGTAACCAACCCGCTCAACACATCCTATAACTCAAATACAAAGTAAGAAAGGATGTAAACAAGATAATAAACAACTACCAACATCCACGGACACATGTCCGGATCACTGTACAACAAGGGTAAACCCGGGATCGCTATAACCTCCCCCCCTTAAAGAATTTCGCCCCCGAAATTAAGCACAAGTTTTCAAAAACAAGTTTTCCTCCATTTTAAACAATGTTACATTTTAACATTCAACAATTCGACCCATTACCGGCTATCCCATCCCTTTAACAAGAGACATATCACAATATGTAAACAACATATGTATTTTCAACATGCATCAACATTATGCACTATCCTTCCAATTTCAACAATATATTTACCACATATAATGTCACTTTCAACTTCCATATTAGGCAAGTTCCAAAACATACTTCCAATAACCAAAACATTTTCAATGTTTCACAACTTAAGACATATATCAAAGCTCTTAAGTTCAACAAGATGTAAAATTTAAATATAAGATTACATAACAACAAACAAGTCCGGATATTTCTCTCGGACTTCCAACTCACGTTCCCAAGTGGCTTCCTCCACTCCGTGATGTTTCCACAAGACTTTCACCAAAGGAATGGTCTTGCCACGCAGGACCTGATCCCGCCTATCCAAGACCCGAACCGGTCTCTCCTCATACGAGGCATCCTCATCTACCTCTAAATCGCTCCAATCCAGCACATGTGATGGATCTGGCTCATACTTCCGAAGCATACTCACATGAAACACGTCATGCACTTCGGACAACTGCGGCGGTAAGGCTAATCGATAAGCAACCTCACCTATCCTCTCAAGGATCTCAAAAGGACCAATAAACCGAGGGGATAACTTCCCACTCTTCCCAAACCTCATCAGACCTCGCCTAGGTGATATCTTCAGAAAGACATGATCACCTACCTCAAACGCCAAAGGTCTCCTCCTACGGTTGGCATAACTCTTTTGTCGACTCTGGGCTGTAACAAGCCTCCTACGGACAAGTTCAACTTTCTCCGTCGTCTCCCTAACCAACTCCGGACCCAACAAAGGTGCATCACCCACCTCGGCCCAACAAACTGGAGACCTAGACGGTCGGCCATACAAGGCCTCAAACGGTGCCATACCGATGCTAGACTGAAAACTATTGTTGTAGGCAAACTCTACCAATGGCAAGTGCCTCTCCCACGTCCCACTGAAGTCCAGGACACAACCCCGAAGCATATCCTCGAGGATCTGAATAGTACGCTCGGACTGCCCGTCAGTCTGAGGATGATAAGCCGTACTAAAGGTCAACTTAGTGCCCAGTGCACTCTGCAAACTCTGCCACAACCTAGCAGTAAAACGAGGATCTCTATCTGAGACGATCGTCACTGGGACCCCGTGCAATCTCACTACGTCCCGAATATACAAAACGGCAAGATGATCTACCGAATCTCTCACGCGCATAGGAATAAAGTGCGCCGACTTAGTCAACCGGTCTACAACCACCCAAATAGCATCACTACCCCGCTGAGTCCTCGGAAGACCTACAACGAAGTCCATAGTGACATGTTCCCACTTCCACTCGGCAATAGGCAAGGGTTGCAACAAACCCGCTGGCCTCTGATGCTCGGCCTTCACTTGCTGGCAAGTAAGGCACTTCGATACGAAAACAGCCACATCTCTCTTCATACCCCGCCACCAAAACTGGCGACCCAAATCCTGATACATCTTAGTACCTCCCGGATGCACCGCAAGGCGCGAATGGTGAAACTCTCGGAGTACTTCCTCTCGGCAAGACTCCGGTACAAACAAACGGTCTTGGTATCTCACACTCAGGTCGGGATACACCGTCAAACCCTTCTCAACTTTCCCACTGGAGATCTTCTCTCGGAGGGATTCTACCTCAAGGTCACCTCTCTGTGCCTCTAACACTTTAATCACAAGTGTAGGCTGCGCAACAACAGAAAACAAGACCGCAGCCTCGACAGATTCGCCCAGTAGCAAATCAAACTCGCCAAGTGCTCCCAACATCACCCATTCCCGGATGGCTATACAAGCTACATCACTAATGGTTTTCCTACTAAGGGCATCGGCCACAACATTAGCCTTTCCCGGATGATAATGCAACTCAAAATCATAATCCTCGATGAACTCCATCCATCTCCTCTGCCTCAGATTCAAGTCTCTCTGTGTAAACAGATACTTCAAACTCTTATGATCCGAGAATACCTCGAACCTCTCACCATAAAGGTAGTGCCTCCAGATTTTCAAGGCAAAGATCACAGCTGCTAACTCTAGGTCGTGTGTAGGGTAATTCTTCTCGTGTATTTTCAACTGACGTGAGCCGTAAGCTACCACTTTCCCCTCTTGCATCAACACACAACCCAAACCCTCTCGTGAGGCATCACAATAAACCGCATAACCCAACCCTCTCTCCGGAATAATCAACACCGGAGCGGTGGTCAATCTAACTTTCATTTCTTGAAACGACTTTTCACAAGTCTCACTCCACACAAACTTGACTCCTTTCCGAGTCAGTCTAGTCAACGGTGACGCTAACCTGGAGAAATCTTTCACAAACCGACGGTAATACCCAGCTAATCCCAGAAAACTGCGGATCTCAAACACACTCTTAGGCTGTGCCCAATCTTGCACTGCCTCAACCTTGGATGTATCAACAGACACCCCTTCCCCGGATACCACGTGGCCTAAGAATTTGACTTCCCTCAGCCAGAATTCACACTTCCCAAACTTGGCATACAGCCTATGGGCTCTAAGTAACTCAAGCACCACTCTCAAGTGTGCCTCGTGCTCTTCCTCAGAAGACGAATAGATAAGGATATCGTCCACGAAAACAACCACAAATCGGTCTAAGAACTCCCGGAAAATCCGGTTCATCAAGTCCATAAAGACTGCCGGTGCATTGGTAAGTCCGAATGGCATCACCAGAAACTCATAATGGCCATACCGCGTACGGAATGCCGTCTTAGGAATATCTTCCTCCCTGACCCTCAACTGATGGTAACCCGATCTCAAGTCTATCTTAGAGAAACAACGGGAACCTTTCAACTGGTCAAACAAATCATCTATACGGGGCATAGGATACTTATTCTTAACCGTGGCCCGATTCAACTTCCGGTAGTCTATACACAATCTCAAGGCACCATCTTTCTTTTTAACAAAGAGGGCCGGTGCTCCCCACGGTGAAACACTAGGGCGAACAAAGCCCTTATCTAGCAATTCCTGGAGCTGAACTTTCAACTCAACCAACTCTGCTGGAGCAAAACGGTAAGGTGCCATAGAAATCGGTGCCGTACCAGGCACTAAATCAATAGAGAACTCTATCTCTCGGTGAGGTGGCAAACTAACAAGATCTTCGGGAAAGACATCCGAATACTCACAAACCACCCTTGGCAATACAACCTGGGTCTCACCACTCTCACCACTCCCAAAGCTGGCAAGTAGACTACTAAGCTCACTTCGCCCTCGCGAATCATACCCCGGTGGCAAAACACTACCAACCCGGTCCCCCAAGAAATGGAACCACTCCCCGCTCAAGGTACACAATGTAACCCTCTGGCGGTAGCAATCAATAACAGCCCGGTATGACGATAACCAGTCCATACCCAAAATAACATCAAAACCCTTCATGGGCATGACAACAAACGGAAAAGGAAGCCTATAGTCGGCGACCTCTATATCACATCCTCTAACACCCTGTTTCAGAATCAACTCACCACCCAAAGGCGATACCACACAAATAGGAGATGCTAACTGTGCTAACTCCAATTCCAAAACAGATGCAAATGCAGCAGATATAAAAGAATGAGATGCACCCGTGTCTATCAACACATTAGCAACTGAGTTGCAAAACAGAAAAGTACCTCTCACTACTGATGGAGCCGGTACTAAATCCTGCGTGGTAACAGCATACACGCGCCCCGTAGGCCCCTGGTCTACCTGCTCACCTCTCGGAGCAAAAGACTGCTGCACAGACTGGGATGACGAAGCTCCCGGATTGGCCCTCGAGGCCTGCACAGACTGAGCTGGCTGAAAACCCTGCGTCTGCCTAGAACCAGACGCTCCCGAAGTGGCACTCAACTGTGGGCAAAACCTCTTCATGTGCCCAGGTTGTCCACACTGATAACAAGTCAAGAGCTGTCCCCTGCCCAAACTCTGACTCTGCGGTCTAGCTGAAGAAGAAGCAGCTTTCTGACCCCCACCCTTCTGCGGGCAAACAGATACCTTGTGACCCAACTGGCCACACTTGTAACAGGTGAAATCCCCCTGACCACCTCTCCCGGAGCCTGCACTCGGCACTGGGAAGGTCGATCTAGCAACACCACCCTGCGACTGCTGAGGGTTATAACCCTTCTGTCTCCTGCCATCACCCTGACTATCCTGGCTCCTCTTGGAGCCTCTCTGACCCTCATCCTCCTCCTGCATCATAAGCTCCATATGAGTTGCAGCATCCACTAAGTGTCTATACTCTCGAATATAAGACCCACCAATTCTCAACTTGAGGCCCCGCCTCAACTTCCGCTCAAACTCATAGCAACGGCGTTCCTCAGACGCCACCAGTTCAGGTGCAAACCTAGACAGACTGGTAAAAGTAGCCTCAAACTCGGCCACTGACAAGCCCTGCTGATTAAGCCGGCTGAACTGATCTCTCAGCTTCTCCCTAGCTGCTGCTGATAAAAACCTCTCCTGAAAAGCATTCACAAACGCCTCCCAAGTACCACCAACACGAGCTTTCTCGTATTTCCACCATTGACCCGCATCTCCCTTCATGCCAAGGTCACTTTCAGTGCTCCGTCCTCGATGCCAAGCATCTCAAACGTCTTCGTTGTCTGTTCGAGCCATTCATCTGCCTTAAGCGGCTCTTTAGGATCCCCGATAAACTCGTCCGGATTACACCGAAAGAACTCCCTCTTCAAGAAGGAAGGCCCTGTCTCAGCTGCTTGATTCCCAGCTCTAAGAGTACCCAAAGCTCCTGCTATCTCTCTGGCCAAGGCACCCATAGCCTGCTGACCTACTGGCTCGGCCACATTGGCCTGCCCAACTCCCTCCTGCACTGCCGGAATCTCACCCTGTAACGGTACTTCCTGCCTTGCAGGTCTACCACGCCTAGCACCTCTTCCTCGTCCTGACATCCTAATAAAGGCAACACAGAACGTTAGCACATTCATAGGTGTGCCGAAACTAAACACTCACGTCCTAATGCATGGACAAGTGTAATTCACTCCACATAAGCACATAAACACATAAGCACTTACGAATTTCATTTCCGAATAATGACAGTCCGAGGCGTTACTAGAGTTCCGGTTAGAAATAGCATTGATCAAGTGCTTTTCCAACAAGACTCCCAGAAACTCAAGGATCCAATCAACATCCTAGAAATTAAATCCCATACCCACATAGTCACATAAGCATGTTATCACTTAAGCACATAGCATATGATACTACATCTAAGTCTCTATCAAGCGAGACAAACCCATTGTGATCCTAATCACTTCCCACGTACCCAAAGTATTCGAACCCGGTACGCTCTGATACCAAGTTGTAACGCCCTCAAAATAATAACAATAAACCCATCAGATAAGACATGAATTTACATTTAAACTATCCGCATTCCCTTCATTCATTAGAATTCCAAGACATAAGTATTACATGTTTAATCTCATAACAAAATGCCCTACGGGCTTACAGCTTTCCAAGTTAACGCTTGGTTACAACAAAGAGTTCTAACTCGTTTACACATTAAGCCCTTGGCTTGAAATTACATGTAATACATCAAAGTAAAACGACAAAACTATGCCCGCCACAAGCCTCCCAGCTATGTCCTTGGAGGTGGCATGCTTCCTGTACCTGAAAATGATATTCCCATATAGGGTGAGCCACAGCCCAGTAGAAATACACTAAACCAACCATGGACAATGACTAAAACGTTAGCAATTGATAGTTGGTCAACACTGATACAATCACATAAATTACATATTTATGTCAACGACTTACAAGTCCCAATTACTTTTCATTTTCCCTTTTTCAACAGATAAGCATGCTAGCTCTATCATCATTTCCACAGATATGTATAGAAACAATATCTCACATTCAGATAAGCATAAAAGCTATATCCACATTCTCAACAGATATGTATATCAACAGTATCCACAGATAAGCATACAAGCTGTATCCACACTTCACAACAGATATGTATATCAACAATATCCACAGATAAGCATACAAGCTGTATCCACACTTCACAAAGATAAGCATATGAGCTCTATCTTCACTTCTCTAGACAAGCATATGAGCTCTGTCTACGGAGTTCATCCCCTATCTCCTCCCAATACCTATCCGGTTTAGAGGTACATCCCCTATCTTCCCCTAAACCGCGGAGTACATCCCATATCTCCTCCTCTACACATAACGTATATAAACACATTGGTTCTATATACAATCACACAATACATACAATTAATGTATTCTATCAACCGTCAAGTTCCATGACACATTCCATTGATTAGTTTCCGTTTACCTAATCATCATGCATTGTCTACAACAATCTCGACTATCCTCCACCGATAGCCCAAAGCAGTTATTTCTAAAACAGAAAATAAATGCACAAATGGATATTCAGTCAACATTTCATTTCCTCATTCCTCACCAATTAATTATCCCAATTAATTAAACAATGTAATTAGGCCATTTTCCATAATTACTATTTCAACCCTTAGGTCCCATTTTCATCAATGATTCAACAATCATTCCATTTTTCTATGCCAAACATGCATCTAGGTTTATTATGAATAAAACCCCAACCTTTGTAAAAATTACACAAAAGCCCCTAAACCTTTACAAGATTACCAAACCAAGCCCAACATCTCAAAATACCAAAATTTAAAGACAAAACCCATAGAGAGGAGTAGGTTATCCCTACCTCAAATTCGGAGTCCCAAAGGAGAAGACAACAAAACCCAACGTGCTCCAAAACCCGAGATTTTCAGATTAAAATGAAGCCCTCGACGATCAACAACTTTTTTGTAAAGGCCAAAGGTGAGTAAATCACCCCTACTAGATCAAAACCTAGAGAGAAGGTAGAGTCTAGAGTGAGAGACTCAACAATGGTGATTTTGGAAAAGTAAGAGAGAGAAGAGAAAGTAAAAAGTGATTTGAAAAGTCACAATCTCGGGACTTAAACCCAGTCTTCCGCTCGAGCGTAAAACACCCCGCTCGAGCGGCCACTCACAGACTTCCGCTCGAGCGGCCAACTTCCCGCTCGAGCGCAGAATGCTCTCGCCCAGCACTTTTGCAGAACCAGGCCTCCGCTCGAGCTCCCAATCCCTACGCTCGAGCTCACAACACTGCACAACAAGATACTGGATGGATGTAATCTACGCTCGAGCGCCAACACCTCCGCTCGAGCGTACAGGCCAAAAATCTGGGCAACTAGTTTTGGTTTCTAAACTCAACCAACCTGTAACCAACCCGCTCAACACATCCTATAACTCAAATACAAAGTAAGAAAGGATGTAAACAAGATAATAAACAACTACCAACATCCACGGACACATGTCCGGATCACTGTACAACAAGGGTAAACCCGGGATCGCTATATTTTTCTATTCCGTTTCGTTTTTTATTTAATTTCCAAATAAATCGTTAAGGTGTAGCAGTTTCTTGAATGAACTTCCATTTTTAATTTTCTGCAACTTCCATTTTTATTTTTATTTAGCTTCCTTTTTTATTTAATTTCCAAATAGATCGTTAAGGTATAGTGGTTTCTGGATTGAACTTCCATTTTTAATTTTCGGCAACTTCCATTTTTATTTTTATTCAACTTTTATTTTTATTAAATTTACTTTTGTATTCAACTTCCTTTTTTTATTTAATTTCCAAACAGATCGTTAAGGTATAGCGGTTTCTTGAATGAACTTACATTTTTAATTTTCTGCAACTTCCATTTTTATTTTTATTCGACTTCCATTTTTATTCAATTTACTTTTCTATTAAACTTCATTTTTTATTTAATTTCCAAATAGATCATAAATGTATAAGCGTTCCTTGAATGAACTTCCATTTTTAATTTTCTGCAACTTCCATTTTTATTTTTATTCGACTTCCATTTTTATTCAATTTACTTTTCTATACAACTTCCTTTTTTATTTAATTTCAAATAGATCGTTAAGGTATAGTGGTTTCTTGAATGAACTTCCATTTTTAATTTTATGCAACTTTCATTTTCATTTTTATTTAACTTCCATTTTTATTCAATTTACTTTTCTATTAAAGTTCCTTTTTTATTTAATTTCCAAATAGATCGTTAAGGTATAGTGGTTTCCGGATTGAACTTCCATTTTTAATTTTCTGCACCTTCCATTTTTATTTTTATTCGACTTCCATTTTTATTCAATTTACTTTTTTATTCAACTTCCTTTTTTATTTAGTTTCCAAATATATCGTTAAGGTATAGTGGTTTATGGATTGAACTTCCATTTTTAATTTTATGCAACTTTCATTTTTATTTTTATTCACCTTTCATTTTTATTCAATTTACTTTTCTATTAAACTTCATTTTTTATTTAATTTCCAAATAGATCGTTAAGGTATAGTGGTTTCTTGAATGATCTTCCATTTTTAATTTTCAGCAACTTCCATTTTTACTCAAGTTTTTTTTCTATTCAACTTCCTTTTTTATTTAATTTCCAAATAGATCGTTAAGGTATAGTGACTTCTTGAATGAACTTCCATTTTTAATTTTCTGCAACTTCCATTTTTATTTTTATTCCACTTTTATTTTTATTCAATTTACTTTTCTATTCAACTTCATTTTTCTATTTAATTTCCAAACAGATCGTTAAGGTATAGCGGTTTCTTGAATGAACGTACATTTTTAATTTTCTGCAACTTCCCTTTTTATTTTTATTCGACTTCCATTTTTATTCATGTCATTTTTCTACTCAACTTCCTTTTTTATTTAATTTCCAAATAGATCGTTCAGGTATAGTGGTTTCTTTAATGAACTTTCAATTTTAATTTTCTGCCACTTCCATTTGTATTTCTATTCAACTTCTTTATTTATTCAAGTTTCTTTTCTATTGAACTTCCTTTTTTATTTAATTTCCAAATAGATTGTTAAGGTATAGTGGTTTCTGGATTGAACTGCCATTTTTATTTTATGCAACTTTCACTATTATTTTTATTCAACTTCCATTTTTATTCAATTTACTTTTCTATTAAACTTCCTTTTTTATTTAATTTCCAAATAGATCGTTAAGGTACAGTGGTTTCTTAAATGAACTTCCATTTTTAATTTTTTGCAACTTCCATTTTTATTTTTATTCGACTTCCATTTTTATTCAATTTACTTTTCTATTCAACTTCCTTTTTTTATTTAATTTCCAAACAGATCGTTAAGGTATTGCGGTTTCTTAAATGAACTTACATTTTTAATTTTCTGTAACTTCCATTTTTATTTTTATTCGACTTCCATTTTTATTCTAGTCATTTTTCTATTCAACTTCCTTTTATATTTAATGTTTCTTCAATGAACTTTCAATTTTAATTTTCTGCAACTTCCATTTGTATTTCTATTCAACTTCTTTATTTATTCAAGTTTCTTTTCTATTCAACTTCCTTTTTTATTTAATTTCCAAATAGATTGTTAAGGTATAGTGGTTTCTGGATTGAACTTCCATTTTAATTTTATACAACTTTCACATTTATTTTTATTCAACTTCCATTTTTATTCAATTTACATTGCTATTAAACTTCCTTTTTTATTTAATTTCCAAATAAATCGTTAAGGTATAGTTGTTTCTTGAATGAACTTCCATTTTTAATTTTCGGCGACTTCCAATTTTATTCAATTTACTTTACTATTCGACTTCCTTTTTTATTTAATTTCCAAATATATCGTTAAGGTATAGTGGTTTCTGGATTGAACTTCCATTTTTAGTTTTATGCAACTTTCACTTTTATTTTTATTCAACTTCCATTTTTATTCAATTTACTTTTCTATTAAACTTCATTTTTTATTTAATTTCCAAATAGATCGTTAACGTATTGTGGTTTCTTGAATGAACTTCCATTTTTAATTTTCTGCAACTTCCATTTTTATTTTTATTCGACTTCCATTTTTATTCAATGTATTTTTCTATTCAACTTTCTTTTTTATTTAATTTCCAAATAGATCGTTAAGGTATAGTGGTTTCGGGATTGAACTTCCATTTTTAATTTCATGCAACTTTCGTTTTTATTTTTATTCAACTTCCATTTTTATTTAATTTACTTTTCTATTAAACTTCCTTTTTTATTTAATTTCCTAATAGATCGTTAAGGTATAGTGGTTTCTGGATTGAACTTCCATTTTTCATTTTTTGCAACTTTCACTTTTATTTTTATTCAACTTCCATTTTTATTCAATTTACTTTTCTATTAAACTTAAATTTTTATTTAATTTCCAAGTAGATTGTTAACGTATTGTGGTTTCTTGAATGAACTTCCATTTTTAATTTTCTGCAACTTCCATTTTTATTTTTATTCAATGAACTTTTCTATTCTACTTCCTTTGTTAATTAATTTCCAAATAGATCGTTAAGGTGTAGTGGTTTCTGGATTGAACTTCCATTTTTATTTTTAAGCAACTTTCACTTTTATTTTTATTCAACTTCCCTTTTTATTCAATTTACTTTTCTATTAAACTTCCTTTTTTATTTAATTTCCAAATAAATCGTTAAGGTATAGTGGTTTCTTGAATGAACTTCCATTTTTAATTTTCTGCAACTTCCATTTTTATTTTTATTCGACTTCCATTTTTATTCAATTTACTTTTCTATTCAACTTCCTTTTTTATTTAATTTCCAAATAGATCGTTAAGGTATAGTGGTTTATGGATTGAACTTCCATTTTTAATTTTATGCAACTTTCATTTTTATTTTTGTTTAACTTCCATTTTTATTTAATTTACTTTTCTTTTAAACTTCCTTTTTTATTTAATTTCCAAATAGGTCGTTAAGGTATAGTGGTTTATGGATTGAACTTCCATTTTTCATTTTATGCAACTTTCATTTTTAGTTTTATTTAACTTCCTTTTTTATTTACTTTCCAAATAGATCGTTAAGGTATAGTCATTTCTTGAATGAACTCTCATTTTTAATTTTCTGCAACTTCCATTTTTATTTTTATTAGACTTCCACTTTTATTCAATTTACTTTTCTATTAAACTTCCTTTTTTATTTAATTTCCAAATAGATAGTTAAGGTATAGTGGTTTCTTGAATGATCTTCCATTTTTAATTTTCTGCAACTTCTATTTTTATTTTTATTCGACTTCCATTTTTACTCAAGTTATTTTTCTATTCAACTTCCTTTTTTATTTAATTTCCAAATAGATCGTTAAGGTATAGTGGTTTCTGGATTGAACTTCCATTTTTCATTTTATGCAACTTTCACTTTTATTTTTATTCAACTTCCATTTTTATTCAATTTACTTTTCTATTAAACTTAAATTTTTATTTAATTTCCAAGTAGATTGTTAACGTATTGTGGTTTCTTGAATGAACTTCCATTTTTAATTTTCTGCAACTTCCATTTTTATTTTTATTCAATGTACTTTTCTATTCTACTTGCTTTGTTAATTAATTTCCAAATAGATCGTTAAGGTGTAGTGGTTTCTGGATTGAACTTCCATTTTTATTTTTAAGCAACTTTCACTTTTATTTTTATTCAACTTCCCTTTTTATTCAATTTACTTTTCTATTAAACTTCCTTTTTTATTTAATTTCCCAATAAATCGTTAAGGTATAGTGGTTTCTTGAATGAACTTCCATTTTTAATTTTCTGCAACTTCCATTTTTATTTTTATTCGACTTCCATTTTTATTCAATTTACTTTTCTATTCAACTTCCTTTTTTATTTAATTTCCAAATAGATCGTTAAGGTATAGTGGTTTATGGATTGAACTTCTATTTTTAATTTTATGCAACTTTCATTTTTATTTTTATTTAACTTCCATTTTTATTTAATTTACTTTTCTTTTAAACTTCCTTTTTTATTTAATTTCCAAATAGGTCGTTAAGGTATAGTGGTTTATGGATTGAACTTCCATTTTTCATTTTATGCAACTTTCATTTTTAGTTTTATTTAACTTCCTTTTTTATTTACTTTCTAAATAGATCGTTAAGGTATAGTGGTTTCTTGAATGAACTCTCATTTTTAAGTTTCTGCAACTTCCATTTTTATTTTTATTAGACTTCCCTTTTTATTCAATTTACTTTTCTATTAAACTTCCTTTTTTATTTAATTTCCAAATAGATAGTTAAGGTATAGTGGTTTCTTGAATGATCTTCCATTTTTAATTTTCTGCAACTTCTATTTTTATTTTTATTCGACTTCCATTTTTACTCAAGTTATTTTTCTATTCAACTTCCTTTTTTTACTTAATTTCCAAATAGATCGTTAAGGTATAGTGACTTCTTGAATGAACTTCCATTTTTAATTTTCTGCAACTTCCCTTTTTTTTTTATTTAACTTCCTTTTTCATTCTAGTTTCTTTTCTACTCAACTTCCTTTTTTTATATAATTTCCAAATAGACCGTTAAGGTATAGTGGTTTTTGGATTGCACTTTCATTTTTAATTTTATGCAACTTTCACTTTTATTTTTATTTAACTTCCATTTTTATTCAATTTACTTTTCTATTAAAATTCCTTCTTTATTTAATTTCCAAATAGGTAGTTAAGGTATAGTGGTTTCTGGATTGAACTTCCATTTTTAATTTTCTGCACCTTCCATTTTTATTCAATTTATTTTTCTATTCAACTCCTTTTTGATTTAATTTCCAAATAGATCGTTAAGGTATAGTGACTTCTTGAATGAACTTCCATTATTAATTTTCTGCAACTTCCATTTTTATTTTTATTCAATTTACTTTTCTATTCAACTTCCTTTTTTTATTTAATTTCCAAACAGATCGTTAAGTTATAGCGGTTTCTTGAATGAAGTTACATTTTTAATTTTCTGCAACTTCCATTTTTATTTTTATTCGACTTCCATTTTTATTCAAGACATTTTTCTATTCAACTTCCTTTTTTATTTAATTTCCAAATAGATCGTTCAGGTATAGAGGTTTCTTTAATGAACTTTCAATTTTAATTTTCTGCAACTTCCATTTGTATTTCTATTCAAATTCTTTATTTATTCAAGTTTCTTTTCTATTTAACTTCCTTTTTTATTTAATTTCCAAATAGATTGTTAAGGTATAGTGGTTTCTGGATTGAACTTCCATTTTAATTTTATACAACTTTCACTTTTATTTTTATTCAACTTCCATTTTTATTCAATTTACTTTGCTATTAAACTTCCTTTTTTATTTAATTTCCAAATAGATCATTAAGGTATAGTGGTTTCTTGAATGAACTTTCATTTTTAATTTTCTACAACTTCCATTTTTATTTTTATTCGACTTGCATTTTTATTCAATTTACTTTACTATTCAACTTCCTTTTTTATTTAATTTCCAAATAGATCGTTAAGGTATAGTGGTTTCTGCATTGAACTTCTATTTTTAATTTTATGCAACTTTCATTTTTATTTTTATTCACCTTCCATTTTTATTCAATTTACTTTTCTATTAAACTTCATTTTTTATTTAATTTCCAAATAGGTCGTTAACGTATTGTGGTTTATGGATTGAACTTCCATTTTTTCATTTTATGCAACTTTCATTTTTATTTTTATTTAACTTCCATTTTTATTCAATTTACTTTTCTATTAAACTTCCTTTTTTATTTAATTTCCGAATTGATCTTTAAGGTATAGTGGTTTCTGGATTGAACATCCATTTTTAATTTTCTGCACCTTCCATTTTTATTCAATTTACTTTTCTATTCAACTTCCTTTTTTATTTAATTTCCAAATAGATCGTTAAGGTATAGTGGTTTATGGATTGAACTTTCATTTTTAATTTTATGCAACTTTCATTTTTATTTTTATTCAACTTCCATTTTTATTCTATTTACTTTTCTATTAAACTTCCTTTTTTATTTAATTTCCAAATAGATCGTTAAGGTATAGTGGTTTATTGAATGATCTTCCACTTTTAATTTTCTGCAACTTCCATTTTTACTCATGTTATTTTTCTATTCAACTTCCTTTTTTTATTTAATTTCCAAATAGATCGTTAAGGTATAGTGACTTCTTGAATGAACTTCCATTTTTAATTTTCTGCAACTTCCATTTTTGTTTTTATTTAACTTCCTTTTTCATTGTAGTTTCTTTTATACACAACTTCCTTTTTTATATAATTTCCAAATAGACCGTTAAGGTATAGTGGTTTTTGGATTGCACTTCCATTTTTAATTTTATGCAACTTTCACTTTTATTTTTATTTAACTTCCATTATTATTCAATTTACTTTTCTATTAAACTTCCTTTTTTATTTAATTTCCAAATAGATCGTTAAGGTATAGTGGTTTCTGGATTGAACTTCCATTTTTAATTTTCTGCACCTTCCATTTTTATTTTTATTCGACTTCCATTTTTATTCAACTTACTTTTCTATTCAACTTCCTTTTTTATTTAATTTCCGAATAGATCATTAAGGTATAGTGGTTTACGGATTGAACTTCCATTTTTAATTTTATGCAACTTTCATTTTTATTTTTATTTAACTTCCATTTTTATTCAATTTACTTTTCAATTAAACTTCCTTTTTTTACTTAATTTCCAAATAGATCGTTAAGGTATAATGGTTTCACCAATGAACTTCCAATTTTAATTTTGGGTAACTGACATTTTTATTTCTATTCAACTTCTTTTTTTGTTCAAGTTTCTTTTCTAGTCAACTTCTTTTTTTATTTAATTTTCAAATAGATTGTTATGGTATAGTGGCTTCGGGATTGGACTTTCATTTTTAATTTTATTCAACTTTCAATTTTATTTTTATTCAACTTCCATTTTTATTCAATTTACTTTTCGATTAAACTTCCTTTTTTATTTAATTTTCCAAATAGATCGTTAAGGTATAGTGGTTTCTTGAATGATCTTCCAGTTTTAATTTTCTGCAACTTCCATTTTTATTTTTATTCGTCCTCCATTTTTACTCAAGTTATTTTTCTATGCAACTTCCTTTTTTATTTAATTTCCAAATAGATCGTTAAGGTATAGTGACTTCTTGAATGAACTTCCATTTTTAATTTTCTGCTGTTTCCCTTTTTTCTTTTATTCGACTTCCATTTTTATTCAATTTACTTTTCTACTCAACTTCCTTTTTTATTTAATTTCCAAATAGACCGTTAAGGTATAGTGCTTTCTGGATTGAACTTCCATTTTTCATTTTATGCAACTTTCACTTTTCTTTTTATTCAACTTCCATTTTTATTCAATTTACTTTTCTATTAAACTTCATTTTTTATTTAATTTCTAAATAGATCATTAAGGTATAGTGGTATCTTGAACTTCCATTTTTAATTTTCTGCAACTCCCATTTTTATTTTTGTTAGACTTTCATTTTTATTTTTATTCAACTTCCATTTTTATTTAATTTACTTTTCTATTAGACTTCCGTTTTTATTTAATTTCCAAATAGATCGTTAAGGTATAGTGGTTTCTTGAATGAACTTCCATTTTTATTTCTATTCAACTTCCATTTTTATTCATGTTATTTTTCTATTCAACTACCTTTTTTATTTAATTTCCAAATAAACCGTTAAGGTATAGTGGTTTCTTGAATGAACTTTCATTTTTAATTTTCTGCAACTTCCATTTTTATTTTTATTTAACTTCCTTTTTTATTCCAGTTTCTTTTCTACTCAACTTCCTTTTATATTTAATTTCCAAATAGATCATTAAGGTATAGTTGTTTCTGTATTGAACTTCCATTTTTAATTTTCTGCAACTTCCTTTTTTATTTTTAATCAATTTACTTTTCTATAAAACTTCCTTTTTTTATTTAATTTCCAAACAGATCGTTAAGGTATAGCGGTTTCTTGAATGAACTTACATTTTTATTTTTCTGCAGCTTCCATTTTTATTTTTATTCGACTTCCATTTTTATTCAAGTTATTTTTCTATTCAACTTCCTTTTTTATTTAATTTCCAAATATATCGTTAAGGTATAGTGGTTTCTGGAATGAACTTTCAATTTTAATTTTCTGCAACTTCCATTTTTATTTCTATTCAACTTCTTTTTTTATTCAAGTTTCTTTTCTATTCAACTTCCTTTTTTATTTAATTTCCAAATAGATCGTTAAGTTATAGTGGTTTCTGGACTGAACTTCCATTTTTAATTTAATGCAACTTTCACTTTTATTTTTTTTCAACTTCCATTTTTATTCAATTTACTCTTCTATTAAACTTCCTTTTTTATTTAATTTCCAAATAGATCGTTAAGGTATAATGGTTTCTCCAATGAACTTCCAATTTTAATTTTCTGTAACTTACATTTTTATTTCTATTCAACTTCTTTTTTTATTCAAGTTTCTTTTCTAGTCAACTTCTTTTTTTATTTAATTTTCAAATAGATATTTATGGTATAGTGGCTTCAGGATTGGACTTTCATTTTTAATTTTTTGCAACTTTCACTTTTATTTTTATTGTACTTCCGTTTTTATTTAATTTGCTTTTCTATTAAACTTCCTTTTTTATTTAATTTCCAAATATATCGTTAAGGTATAATGGTTTTTTGAATGAACTTCCAATTTTAATTTTCTGCAACTTCCATTTTTATTTCTATTCAACTTCTTTTTTTATTCAAGTTTCTTTTCTATTCAACTTCTTTTTTTATTTAATTACCAAATAGATTGTTATGGTATAGTGGTTTCTGGATTGAACTTTCATATTTAATTTTATGCAATTTCCATTTTTATTTTTATTTAACTTCCTTTTTTTATTCAAGTTTCTTTTCTACTCAACTTCCTTTTTTATTTAATTTCCAAATAGATCGTTAAGGTATAGTGTTTTCTGGATTGAACTTCCATTTTTAATTTTCTGCAACTTCCATTTTTATTTTTATTCAATTTACTTTTCTATTAAACTTCCTTTTTTATTTAATTTCCAAACAGATCGTTAAGGTATAGTGGTTTCCTGAATGATCTTCCATTTTTTATTTTTTGCAACTTTCATTTTTATTTTTATTCAACTTTTATTTTTATTCAATTTACTTTTCTATTCAACTTCCTTTTTTATTTAATTTTCAAACAGATCGTTAAGGTATAGCGGTTTCTTAAATGAACTTACATTTTTAATTTTCTGCAACTTCCATTTTTATTTTTATTCGACTTCCATTTTTCTTCAAGTCATTTTTCTATTCAACTTCCTTTTTTATTTAATTTCCAAATAGATCGTTCAGGTATAGTGGTTTCTTTAATGAACTTTTAATTTTAATTTTCTACAACTTCCATTGGTATTTCTATTCAACTCCTTTATTTATTCAAGTTACTTTTCTATTCAACTTCCTTTTTTATTTAATTTCCAAATAGATTGTTAAGGTATAGTGGTTTCTGGATTGAACTTCTATTTTTAATTTTATTCAACTTTTACTTTTATTTTTATTGAACTTCCATTTTTATTGAATTTACTTTTCTATTAAACTTCCTTTTTTATTTAATTTCCAAATAGATCGTTAAGGTATAGTGGTTTCTTGAATGAACTTCAATTTTAATTTTCTGCAACTTCCATTTTTATTTTTATTCAACTTCTTTTTTTATTTAATTTCCGAATAGATTCTTATGTTATAGTGGTTTCTGGATTGAACTTTCATTTTTAATTTTATGCAATTTCCGTTTCTATTTTTATTTAACTTCCTTTTTTATTCAAGTTTCTTTTCTACTCAACTTCCTTTTTTATTTAATTTCCAAATAGATCGTTATGGTATAGTGGTTTCTGGATTGAACTTCCAATTTTAATTTATTGCAACTTCCATTTTTATTTCTATTCAACTTCTTTTTTTATTCAAGTTTCTTTTCTATTCAACTTCTTTTTTTTATTTAATTTCCAAATAGATTGTTATGGTATAGTGGTTTCTGGATTGAACTTTCATTTTTAATCTTATGCAATTTCCATTTTTATTTTTATTTACTTCCTTTTTTATTCAAGTTTCTTTTCTACTCAACTTCCTTTTTTATTTAATTTCGAAATAGATCGTTAAGGTATAGTGGTTTCTGGATTGAACTTCCATTGTTAATTTTCTGCAACTTCCATTTTTATTTTTATTCAACTTCTATTTTTATTCAATTTACTTTTCTATTAAACTTCCTTTTTTTATTTAAATTCCAAACAGATCGATAAGGTACAGCGGTTTCTTGAATGAACATACATTTTTAATTTTCTGCAACTTCCATTTTTATTCAAGTCATTTTTCTATTCAACTCTATTTTTTATTTAATTTCCAAACAGATAGTTAAGGTATAGTGGTTTCCTGAATGAACTTTCAATTTTAATTTTCTGCAACTTCCATTTTTATTTCTATTCAACTTCTTTTTTATTCAAGTTTCTTTTCTATTCAACTTCCTTCTTTATTTAATTTCCAAATAGATCGTGAAGGTATAGTGGTTTCTGGACTGAACTTCCATTTTTAATTTTATGCAACTTTCACTTTATTTTTTTCAATTTCCATTTTTATTCAATTTGCTTTTCAGTTAAACTTCCTTTTTTATTTAATTCCCAAATAGATCGTTAACGTATAGTGGTTTCTCGAATGAACTTCCAATTTTAATTTTCTGTAACTTCCATTTTTATTTCTATTCAACTTCTTTTTTTATTCAAGTTTCTTTCCTATTCAACTTCTTTTTTTATTTAATTTTCAAATAGATTGTTATGGTATAGTGGTTTCGGGATTGAACTTTCATTTTTAATTTTATGCAACTTTCACTTTTATTTTTTTTGAACTTCCATTTTTATTGAATTTACTTTTCTATTAAACTTCCTTTTTTATTTAATTTCCAAATAGATCATTAACGTATAGTGGTTTCTCAAATGAACTTCCAATTTTAATTTTCTGTAACTTCCATTTTTATTTCTATTCGACATCTTTTTTTATTCAAGTTTCTTTTCTATTCAACTTCTTTTATTTATTTAATTTCCAAATAGATTTTTATGGTATAATGGTTTCTGGATTGAACTTTCATTTTTAATCTTATGCAATTTCCATTTTTATTTTTATTTAACTTCCTTTTTTATTCAAGTTTCTTTTCTACTCAACTTCCTTTTTTATTTAATTTCCAAATAGATCGTTAAGGTATAGTGCTTTCTGGATTGAACTTCCATTTTTAATTTTCTGCAACTTCCATTTTTTTTTATTCAACTTCTTTTTTATTCAATTTACTTTTCAATTAAACTTCCTTTTTTATTTAATTTCCAAACAGATCGTTAAGGTATAGTGGTTTCTTGAATGATCTTCCATTTTTAATTTTCTGCAACTTCCATTTTTATTTTTATTCGACTTCGATTTTTATTCAAGTCATTTTTCTATTCAACTTTCTTTTTTATTTAATTTCCAAAAAGATCGTTAAGGTATAGTGGTTTTTGAATGAACTTCCAATTTTAATTTTCTGCAACTTCCATTTTTATTTCTATTCAACTTCTTTTTTTATTCAAGTTTCATTTCTATTCAACTTCCTTTTTTATTTAATTTCCAAATAGATTGTTAAGGTATAATGGTTTCTGGATTGAACTTCCATTTTTAATTTTATGCAACTTTCACTTCTATTTTTATTCAACTTCCATTTCTATTCAATTTACTTTTCAATTAAACTCCCTTTTTTTATTTAATTTCCGAATAGATCGTTAAGGTATAGTGGTTTCTTGAATGAACTTCCAATTTTAATTTTCTGCAACTTCCATTTTTATTTCTATTCAACTTCTTTTTTTATTCAAGTTTCTATTCTATTCAACTTCCTTTTTTATTTAATTTCCAAATAGATTGTTAAGGTATAGTGGTTTCTGGATTGAAGTTCCATTTTTAATTCTATGCAACTTCCTTTTTTATTTAATTTCCAAATAGATCGTTAAGGTATAGTGGTTTCTTGAATGAACTTCCATTTTTAATTTTTTGCAACTTCCATTTTTATTTTTATTCGACTTTCATTTTTATTCAAATCATTTTTCTATTCAACTTACTTTTTTATTTAGTTTCCAAATAGATCGTTAAGGTATAGTGGTTTCTTGAATGAACTTCCATTTTTAATTTTCTGTACCTTCCATTTTTATTTTTATTTGACTTCCATTTTTATTCAAGTCATTTTTCTATTCAACTTCCATTTTTGTTTAATTTCTAAATAGATCGTT
Organism: Camellia sinensis; assembly: GCF_055761805.1. NCBI lineage: Eukaryota > Viridiplantae > Streptophyta > Magnoliopsida > Ericales > Theaceae > Camellia > Camellia sinensis. The sequence continues at coordinate 231,968 of NC_138962.1, read as the reverse complement.
AGGGTATAGTGCTTTCTGGATACTTCCATTTTTAATTTTATGCAACTTTCATTTTTATTTTTATTCAACTTCCATTTTTATTCAATTTACTTTTCTATTAAACTACCTTTTTTATTTAATTTCCAAATAGATCGTTAAGGTCTAGTGGTTTCTGGATTGAACTTCCATTTTTGTTGAATTTACTTTTCTATTAAACTTCCTTTTTTTATTTAATTTCCAAATAGATCGTTAAGGTATAGTGGTTTTTTTAATGAATTTCCATTTTTAATTTTATGCAACTTTCATTTTTATTTTTATACAACTTCCATTTTTATTCAAGTTATTTTTCTATTCAACTTCCTTTTTTATTTAATTTCCAAATAGATCGTAAAGGTATAGTTGTTTCTTGAATGAACTTCCATTTTCAATTTTCTGCAACTTCCATTTTTATTTTTATTCGACTTCGATTTTTATTCAAGTCATTTTTCTATTCAACTTTCTTTTTTATTTAATTTCCAAATAGATCGTTAAGGTATAGTGGTTTTTGAATGAACTTCCAATTTTAATTTTCTGCAACTTTCATTTTTATTTCTATTCAACTTCCTTTTTTATTCAAGTTTCATTTCTATTCAACTTCCTTTTTTATTTAATTTCCAAATAGATTGTTAACGTATAATGGTTTCTGGATTGAACTTCCATTTTTAATTTTATGCAACTTTCACTTCTGTTTTTATTTAACTTCCATTTCTATTCAATTTACTTTTCTATCAAACTTCCTTTTTTATTTAATTTCCAAATAGATCGTTAAGGTATAGTGGTTTCTTGAATGAACTTCCAATTTTAATTTTCTGCAACTTCCATTTTTTTTTTCTATTCAACTTCTTTTTTTATTCAAGTTTCTATTCTATTCAACTTCCTTTTTTACTTAATTTCCAAATAGATTGTTAAGGTATAGTGGTTTCTGGATTGAACTTCCATTTTTAATTCTATGAAACTTTAACTCCTATTTCTATTCAACTTCCTTTTTTATTTAATTTCCAAATAGATCGTTATGGTATAGTGCTTTCTTGAATGAACTTCCATTTTTATTTTTTTGCAACTTCCATTTTTATTTTTATTCGACTTTCATTTTTATTCAAATCATTTTTCTATTCAACTTACTTTTTTAATTATTTTCCAAATAGATCGTTAAGGTATAGTGGTTTCTTGAATGATCTTCCATTTTTAATTTTCTGTAGCTTCCATTTTTATTTTAATGTGACTTCTATTTTTATTCAAGTCATTTTTCTATTCAACTTCCATTTTTATTTAATTTCTAAATAGATCGTTAGGGTATAGTGTTTTCTGGATTGAACTTCCATTTTTAATTTTATGCAACTTTCATTTTTATTTTTATTCAACTTCCATTTTTATTCAATTTACTTTTCTATGAAACTACCTTTTTTATTTCCTTTCCAAATAGATCGTTAAGGTATAGTGGTTTTTTGAAAGAACTTCCATTTTAAATTTTTTGCAACTTCCATTTTTATTTTTATTCGAATTCCATTTTGATTCAATTTATATTTCTATTCAACTTCCTTCGTTATTTAATTTCCAAATAGATCGTTATGGTATAGTGGTTTCTTGATTGAACTTCCATTTTTAATTTTATGCAACTTTAATTTTTATTTTTATTCAACTTCCATTATTATTCAATTTACTTTTCTATTAGACTTCCTTTTTTATTTAATTTTCAAATAGATCGTTAAGGTATAGTGGTTTCTTGAATAAACTTCCATTTTTAATTTTCTGCAACTTCCACTTTTATTTTTATTCGACTTCTATTTTTATTCAAGTCATTTTTCGATTCAACTTCTTTTTTTATTTAATTTCCAAATTGATCTTTAAGGTATAGTGGTTTCTTGAATGAACTTCCAATTTTAATTTTCTGCAACTTCCATTTTTATTTCTATTCAACATCTTTTTTTATTCAAGTTTCTTTTCTTTTCAACTTCCTTTTTTATTTAATTTCCAAATAGATCGTTAAGGTATAGTGGTTTTTTTAATGAATTTCCATTTTTAATTTTATGCAACTTTCATTTTTATTTTTATACAACTTCCATTTTTATTCAAGTTATTTTTCTATTCAACTTCCTTTTTTATTTAATTTCCAAATAGATCGTTAAGGTATAGTGGTTTCTTAAATGAACTTCCATTTTTAATTTTCTGCAACTTCCATATTTATTTTTATTCGACTTCGATTTTTATTCAAGTCATTTTTCTATTCAACTTTCTTTTTTATTTAATTTCCAAATAGATCGTTAAGGTGTAGTAGTTTTTGAATGAACTTCCAATTTTAATTTTCTGCAACTTCCATTTTTATTTCTATTCAACTTCTTTTTTTATTCAAGTCTCATTTCTATTCAACTTCCTTTTTTATTTAATTTCCAAATAGATTGTTAAGGTATAATGGTTTCTGGATTGAACTTCCATTTTTAATTTTATGCAACTTTCACTTCTATTTTTATTCAACTTCCATTTCTATTCAATTTACTTTTCTATTAAACTTCTTTTTTTTATTTAATTTCCAAATAGATCGTTAAGGTATACTGGTTTTTTTAATGAAGTTCCAATTTTAATTTTCTGCAACTTCCATTTTTATTTCTATTCAACTTCTTTTTTTATTCAAGTTTCTATTCTATTCAACTTCCTTTTTTTCTTAATTTCCAAATAGATTGTTAAGGTATAGTGGTTTCTGGATTGAACTTCCATTTTTAATTCTATGAAACTTTAACTCCTATTTCTATTCAACTTCCTTTTTTATTTAATTTCCAAATAGATCGTTAAGGTATAGTGGTTTCTTGAATGAACTTCCATTTTTAATTTTCTGCAACTTCCACTTTTATTTTTATTCGACTTCTATTTTTATTCAATTCATTTTTCTATTCAACTTCTTTTTTTATTTAATTTCCAAATTGATCTTTAAGGTATAGTAGTTTCTTGAATGAACTTCAAATTTTAATTTTCTGCAACTTCCATTTTTATTTCTATTCAACTTCTTTTTTTATTCAAGTTTCTTTTCTATTCAACTTCCTTTTTTATTTAATTTCCAAATAGATCGTTAAGGTCTAGTGGTTTCTGGATTGAACTTCCATTTTTATTGAATTTACTCTTCTATTAAACTTCCTTTTTTATTTAATTTCCAAATAGATCGTTAAGGTATAGTGGTTTTTTTAATGAATTTCCATTTTTAATTTTATGCAACTTTCATTTTTATTTTTATACAACTTCCATTTTTATTCAAGTTATTTTTCTATTCAACTTCCTTTTTTATTTAATTTCCAAATAGATCGTTAAGGTATAGTGGTTTCTTGAATGAACTTCCATTTTCAATTTTCTGCAACTTCCATTTGTATTTTTATTCGACTTCGATTTTTATTCAAGTCATTTTTCTATTCAACTTTCTTTTTTATTTAATTTCCAAATAGATCGTTAAGGTGTAGTGGTTTTTGAATGAACTTCCAATTTTAATTTTCTGCAACTTCCATTTTTATTTCTATTCAACTTCTTTTTTTATTCAAGTTTCATTTCTATTCAACTTCCTTTTTTATTTAATTTCCAAATAGATTGTTAAGGTATAATGGTTTCTGGATTGAACTTCCATTTTTAATTTTATGCAACTTTCACTTCTATTTTTATTCAACTTCCATTTCTATTCAATTTACTTTTCTATTAAACTTCCTTTTTTATTTAATTTCCAAATAGATCGTTAAGGTATAGTGGTTTTTTGAATGAACTTCCAATTTTAATTTTCTGCAACTTCCATTTTTATTTCTATTCAACTTCTTTTTTTATTCAAGTTTCTATTCTATTCAACTTCCCATTTTATTTAATTTCCAAATAGATTGTCAAGGTATAGTGGTTTCTGGATTGAACTTCCATTTTTAATTCTATGAAACTTTAACTCCTATTTCTATTCAACTTCCTTTTTTATTTAATTTCCAAATAGATCGTTAAGGTATAGTGGTTTCTTGAAAGAACTTCCATTTTTATTTTTTTGCAACTTCCATTTTTATTTTTATTCGACTTTCATTTTTATTCAAATCATTTTTCTATTCAACTTACTTTTTTATTTAGTTTCCAAATAGATCGTTAAGGTATAGTGGTTTCTTGAATGAACTTCCATTTTTAATTTTCTGTAGCTTCCATTTTTATTTTAATGTGACTTCTATTTTTATTCAAGTCATTTTTCTATTCAACTTCCATTTTTATTTAATTTCTAAATAGATCGTTAGGGTATAGTGCTTTCTGGATTGAACTTCCATTTTTAATTTTATGCAACTTTCATTTTTATTTTTATTCAACTTCCATTTGTATTCAATTTACTTTTCTATTAAACTACCTTTTTTATTTCATTTCCAAATAGATCGTTAAGGTATAGTGGTTTTTTGAAAGAACTTCCATTTTAAATTTTTTGCAACTTCCATTTTTATTTTTATTCGAATTCCATTTTGATTCGATTTACATTTCTATTCAACTTCCTTTTTTATTTAATTTCCAAATAGATCATTATGGTATAGTGGTTTCTTGATTGAACTTCCATTTTTAATCTTATGCAACTTTAATTTTTATTTTTATTCAACTTCCATTATTATTCAATTTACTTTTCTATTAAACTTCCTTTTTTATTTAATTTTCAAATAGATCGTTAAGGTATAGTGGTTTCTTGAATGAACTTCCATTTTTAATTTTCTGCAACTTCCACTTTTATTTTTATTCGACTTCTATTTTTATTCAAGTCATTTTTCTATTCAACTTCTTTTTTTATTTAATTTCCAAATTGATCTTTAAGGTATAGTGGTTTCTTGAATGAACTTCCAATTTTAATTTTCTGCAACTTCCATTTTTATTTCTATTCAACATCTTTTTTTATTCAAGTTTCTTTTCTTTTCAACTTCCTTTTTTATTTAATTTCCAAATAGATCGTTAAGGTATAGTGGTTTTTTAATGAATTTCCATTTTTAATTTTATGCAACTTTCATTTTTATTTTTATACAACTTCCATTTTTATTCAAGTTATTTTTCTATTCAACTTCCTTTTTTATTTAATTTCCAAATAGATCGTTAAGGTATAGTGGTTTCTTAAATGAACTTCCATTTTTAATTTTCTGCAACTTCCATATTTATTTTTATTCGACTTCGATTTTTATTCAAGTCATTTTTCTATTCAACTTTCTTTTTTATTTAATTTCCAAATAGATCGTTAAGGTGTAGTAGTTTTTGAATGAACTTCCAATTTTAATTTTCTGCAACTTCCATTTTTATTTCTATTCAACTTCTTTTTTTATTCAAGTCTCATTTCTATTCAACTTCCTTTTTTATTTAATTTCCAAATAGATTGTTAAGGTATAATGGTTTCTGGATTGAACTTCCATTTTTAATTTAGTGCAACTTTCACTTCTATTTTTATTCAACTTCCATTTCTATTCAATTTACTTTTCTATTAAACTTCCTTTTTTTATTTAATTTCCAAATAGATCGTTAAGGTATAGTGGTTTTTTGATTGAAGTTCCAATTTTAATTTTCTGCAACTTCCATTTTTATTTCTATTCAACTTCTTTTTTTATTCAAGTTTCTATTCTATTCAACTTCCTTTTTTACTTAATTTCCAAATAGATTGTTAAGGTATAGTGGTTTCTGGATTGAACTTCCATTTTTAATTCTATGAAACTTTAACTCCTATTTCTATTCAACTTCCTTTTTTATTTAATTTCCAAATAGATCGTTAAGGTATAGTGGTTTCTTGAATGAACTTCCATTTTTAATTTTCTGCAACTTCCACTTTTATTTTTATTCGACTTCTATTTTTATTCAATTCATTTTTCTATTCAACTTCTTTTTTTATTTAATTTCCAAATTGATCTTTAAGGTATAGTAGTTTCTTGAATGAACTTCAAATTTTAATTTTCTGCAACTTCCATTTTTATTTCTATTCAACTTCTTTTTTTATTCAAGTTTCTTTTCTATTCAACTTCCTTTTTTATTTAATTTCCAAATAGATCGTTAAGGTCTAGTGGTTTCTGGATTGAACTTCCATTTTTATTGAATTTACTCTTCTATTAAACTTCCTTTTTTATTTAATTTCCAAATAGATCGTTAAGGTATAGTGGTTTTTTTAATGAATTTCCATTTTTAATTTTATGCAACTTTCATTTTTATTTTTATACAACTTCCATTTTTATTCAAGTTATTTTTCTATTCAACTTCCTTTTTTATTTAATTTCCAAATAGATCGTTAAGGTATAGTGGTTTCTTGAATGAACTTTCATTTTCAATTTTCTGCAACTTCCATTTGTATTTTTATTCGACTTCGATTTTTATTCAAGTCATTTTTCTATTCAACTTTCTTTTTTATTTAATTTCCAAATAGATCGTTAAGGTGTAGTGGTTTTTGAATGAACTTCCAATTTTAATTTTCTGCAACTTCCATTTTTATTTCTATTCAACTTCTTTTTTTATTCAAGTTTCATTTCTATTCAACTTCCTTTTTTATTTAATTTCCAAATAGATTGTTAAGGTATAATGGTTTCTGGATTGAACTTCCATTTTTAATTTTATGCAACTTTCACTTCTATTTTCATTCAACTTCCATTTCTATTCAATTTACTTTTCTATTAAACTTCCTTTTTTATTTAATTTCCAAATAGATCGTTAAGGTATAGTGGTTTTTTGAATGAACTTCCAATTTTAATTTTCTGCAACTTCCATTTTTATTTCTATTCAACTTCTTTTTTTATTCAAGTTTCTATTCTATTCAACTTCCCATTTTATTTAATTTCCAAATAGATTGTCAAGGTATAGTGGTTTCTGGATTGAACTTCCATTTTTAATTCTATGAAACTTTAACTCCTATTTCTATTCAACTTCCTTTTTTATTTAATTTCCAAATAGATCGTTAAGGTATAGTGGTTTCTTGAAAGATATAGCGACCCCGGTCTTTTCTCTTTAAATTATTGTATCCGGACTTAGGTTCCGTGGATCCTGTCATTACTTATTGGTTGTTGTTGTCCTTTAATCTCTTTGTATTTGAAGTATAGGTTGTGTTGGACGGGTCTGTTACAGGTTGGTTGATTTTAGATGCCGATAGGTGATGCCCAGATTTTGGCCTTCACGCTCGAGCGGAAGTTTTAACGCTCGAGCGGTCCCTTCGTTGTTGCTTCTCCGCTCGAGCGGGAATTTTGACGCTCGAGCGGGATTTTCCATCTCCCAGTATTTTGCTCTGCAGTTCTTCCGCTCGAGCGGTAGTTTTTACGCTCGAGCGTGATCCCTTGTTTTTGCTCCTCCGCTCGAGCGGGGAGTTTGACGCTCGAGCGGGTGCAGCGCCTGCAAAACTTCTGGAAGGGTGCAATCGACGCTCGAGCGGCTTTCTTCACGCTCGAGCATGATTCTGTGTCTTACGCTCGAGCGGGGCTTTCTACGCTCGAGCGTAGAGTCGATTATATCAGTCCGTGATTTCACTTTTTGGATCACTTTTTGACCTACTTTTCCTTCATAACTTTTTAAAAACCGCCCCTGGAGTGTTTTTATCTCTCTCTCTCCCTCTACACACCTTCTCTCTTACGATTGATCTACTTAGAGTGAGTTTCTACCGTAGATCCTTTATTAAAAAGTTAGAGTGGGTTGAGGGCTTCGTTTTAATCTGAGAAACTTGGGATTTGGAGCACGTTGGTCTTTGGTCTTCATCTCCATCTTCTCCATACGGGTTATTTTCTTCGAGGTAGGGATTTTCCTACTCCATTTTATATGCTTTGTTCTAAGTTTGGTATTTTGATAGGTTGGGGACACTTTGAAAATTTTGGAAAAAAAAACCTAGTTGAATTACTAAATTGATTTGAGTAATTAATTCAAGGAAATTGGGGAATTTGGTTAAATCCATGAAATTAGGGAATTTATTGATTAAATGGTGTAGTTGGTATATTTATTTTCCGAGTCTAGAAATAACTGTTTTGGGCTATCAGTGGAGGATAGTCGTGCTTGTTGTAGACATTGCATGCGGATTAGGGAAAATTGAAACTAATCAATTTGTTAAGTCATAAATTTAGACTATTGAATTAATACAGAAATTACATGTATTGATTGAGCATTGCATATGCATATTGTTTGGGAGGAGATAGGGGATGTACTCCACGGTTTAGGGGAAGATAGGGGATGGACCTCTAAACCGGATTTTTGTTTGGGAGGAGATAGGGGATGGACTCCATTAGCACCATTTTTATGTGTGCTTATTATATTGAAGTGTTTTTACATGATTATTGATACAGCACTAAAATGTGTATCAAATGGGAAGTATGAAGTGTTTTGATATGAGCATGAGTCTCGTTTGTTTTGTTGATATTGGAAGTAATGTGAATATGATATACAATTCACTGTTGTAAGTTGGCCAGGTTCTGAGCCATGTTGATAATAATGGAAAGTGAAATGTGTCTTAGACATTAGTGTCCTGAGACTGTTTAACGATAAAATTGATTATCTTAGTTAACCATCTATTGAATGCTATAGCTTTATTCAATGCTTATATTTGGTTTAGTATTTTTCTACTGGGCTGTGGCTCACCCTTTATGGGAACATCATTTTCAGGTTCAGGTGATAAGCTACCTCCACGGACTTAGCCTGGAAGGATTTGATGTTTGGGATTTTGAAGACTTGTCTTTAGTTATATGTTTTATTTTGTTATTTTTGAGATTTCATGTAAACATTCAAGCCTAGGGCTTAACTTGTAAATGAGTTAGTACTCATCCTTTTTGTGTCCAAGTGTTAGCTTGGAAAGATGTAAGCCCTTAGGGCATTTATTTTGATGTTGCAGGATGTTACATGTGATGTCTTTCAATAAAAATACTCTGATGAATAACTCAAATGATTCATTTTCTTTTATAAATGCATGTTAATGTTATGGTTATTATGGGTTTATTTTGAGGGTGTTACAACTTGGTATCAGAGCGTACCGGGTTCGAATACTTTGGGTACGTGGGAAGTGATTAGTATCACAATGGGTTCGTCTCGCTTGATAGAGACTTAGATGTACTGTTATGTGCTTATATGATAGCATGTTTATGTGATTATGTGGGTATGGAACGTAGTTTCTAGGATGTTAATTGGACCCTTGAGTTTCTAGTAGTCTTGTTGGAAAGGCACTTGATCAATGCTGTTTCCAACCGGAACTATAGTAACGCTTCGGGACTATTATTATCCAGGAATGAAATTCGTAGGTGCTTATGTGATTATGTGCTTACGTGGAATGAATTATTTTTGTCCAATGCATTAGGACGCGAGTGTTTAGTTTCGGCACATTTATTAATGTGCTAACGTCTTTGTTTGTTTCCTTTATTAGGATGTCAGGGCGAGGACGAGGACGCGGTAGGCGTGGTAGGCCGGGTAGGCAGGAGGTACCGGTGCCAGAGGAGATTCCGGCAGTTCGTGAGGGAATTGGCCAGGCCAATGTGGCCGAGCCAGTAGGCCAGTAGGCCAGCAGGCTATGGGCGCTTTAGCCCGAGAGATAGCAGGGGCATTCAGGGAGTCAGTAGGCATTCTTAGGGCTGAGAATCAAGCCCAGGTTGTTGTTGCGGATGCAGGACCTTCCTTTCTGAAGAGGGAGTTCTTCCGGTCTAATCCGGATGAATTTGTGGGTGATCCTAAAGAGCCGCTTAAGGCAGACGAATGGCTCGAACAGACAACGAAGACGTTTGAGATGCTTGGCATCGAAGACGAGGGGTTGAAGGTGACCTTGGCATCATTCCAGTTGAAGGGGGATGCGGGTCAGTGGTGGAAGTTCACTAAGGGGCATATAAGAGGTACATGGGAGGCTTTTGTGAATGCTTTCCAGGAGAAGTTCTTATCTCCAGCAGTTAGGGAGAAGTTGAGAGACCAGTTCTGCCAGCTTAAGCAGTCGAGTTCTTCAGTGGCCGAGTTTGAGGCTGCATTTACTAGTTTATCCAGGTTTGCACCTGAATTGGTGGCGTCTGAGGAACGCCGTTGTATTGAGTTTGAGAGGAAGTTGAGGCGTGGCCTCAAGCTGAGAGTTGGGGGAACTATGATTCGGGATTATGGGCGTTTGGTTGATGCTGCAGCCCACATGGAAATCATGATGCAGGAGGAGGAGGAAGGACAGAAGGGCTCCAAGAGGAGTCAGGATGGTCAGAGTGATGGTAGGAGACAGAAGGGTTTTAATCCCCAACAGTCTCAGAGTAGCTTTTCTAGATCGACTTTTCCCGTGCCGAGTGCTAGTTCGGGGAAAGGCAGTCAAGGAGGCATTACCTGCTTCAAGTGTGGCCAGCTGGGCCATAAGTCTCCAGTTTGTCCTCAGAGGGGAGGAGTGCAGAGAGCAGCATCATCTTCGGCTCGATCTCAGAGCCAGAGTCAGGGTAGAGGCCAGCCACTCTCGTGTTATCAGTGTGGTCAGCCAGGGCATATGAAGAGGTATTGCCCGCAGTTGGGTGGCACACCTGGTGCATCTGGTTTGAGGCAGATTCAGGGTCAACAGCCAGCTCAGTCGGGTCAGGCCTCGAGGGCCAATCAGGGGGCTTCATCGTCTCAGTCGGTGCAACAATCTTATGCTCCTAGGGGTGAGCAGGTTGATCAGAGGTCATCTGGGCGCGTGTATGCTGTTACCGCGCAGGATCTTGTACCGGCTCCATCTGTTGTGAGAGGTACTTTCTTGTTTTGCAACTCGGTTGCTAATGTTTTGATTGATACGGGTGCATCTCATTCCTTTGTGTCTGCTGCATTTGCATCTATTTTGGAGTTGGAGTTAGCACAGTTAGCATCTCCTATTTGTGTAGTGTCGCCTCTTGGGGGTGAATTGATTTTGAAACACGGTGTTAGGGGTTGTGATATAGAGGTTGATTACCATAGAATCCCATTTTCCTTTGTAGTTATGCCTATGAGAGGTTTCGATGTTATTTTGGGTATGGACTGGTTATCGTCATACCGGGCAGTTATTGATTGCTACCGCCAGAGAGTCACTTGTTGTACCGTGAATGGTGAGTGTTTTCATTTTCTGGGGGACCGTGTTGGTAGTGTTTTGCCACCGGGGTATGTTCCGCGAGGACGGAGTGAGCTTAGTGGTCTACTTGCTAACCTTTCGATTAGTGAGGACGGTGAGACTCAGATTGTGTTGCCAAGGGTGGTGTGTGAGTACTCGGACGTTTTTCCCGAGGATCTTGTTGGTTTGCCACTGCATCGAGAGATTGAATTCTCTATTGACTTAGTGCCCGGCACGGCGCCGATTTCTATGGCACCCTATCGTTTTGCCCCAGCTGAGTTAGTTGAGTTGAAGATCCAACTCCAGGAGTTGCTAGATAAAGGCTTTATACGTCCTAGTGTTTCGCCTTGGGGAGCACCGGCCCTCTTTGTTAAAAAGAAAGGTGGTGCTTTGAGACTTTGTATAGATTACCGGAAATTGAATCGGGCTACGGTTAAGAATAAGTACCCTATGCCCCGTATAGATGATCTGTTCGATCAGTTGAAAGGTTCCCGTTGTTTCTCGAAGATAGACTTGAGATCAGGTTATCATCAGTTGAGAGTCAGGGAGGAGGATATTCCAAAGACGGCATTCCGTACGCGGTATGGCCACTATGAGTTTTTGGTGATGCCATTTGGGCTCACCAATGCACCGGCAGTATTTATGGATTTGATGAACCGGATATTCCGGAAATTTCTAGATCGTTTTGTAGTCGTCTTCGTGGACGACATCCTTATCTATTCACCTTCAGAGGAAGAGCACGAGGAACACTTGAGGGTGGTGCTTGATTTACTTAGAGCCCATCAGCTTTATGCTAAGTTTGGGAAGTGTGAGTTCTGGCTAGAGGAGGTGAAGTTCTTAGGCCATGTAGTTTCTAGGGAAGGGGTGTCTGTTGATACATCCAAGACAGAGGCAGTGCAAGATTGGGTACAGCCTAAGAGTGTGTTTGAGATCCGCAGTTTTCTGGGATTAGCTGGGTATTATCGCCGATTTGTAAGAGATTTCTCCAGATTAGCTTCGCCTTTGACTAGATTGACTCGGAAGGGAGTCAAATTTGCTTGGAGTGAGACTTGTGAAAAGTCGTTCCAGGAGTTGAAAGTTAGACTGACCACTGCTCCAGTCTTGATTATTCCGGAGAGAGGGTTGGGTTATGCAGTCTATTGTGACGCCTCACGAGAGGGTCTTGGTTGTGTGTTGATGCAAGAGGGGAAAGTGGTTGCCTATGGCTCACGTCAGTTGAAAGTTCACGAGAAGAATTACCCTACGCATGATTTAGAGTTAGCAGCTGTGATATTTGCCTTGAAGATTTGGAGACATTATCTTTACGGTGAGAGGTTCGAGGTTCGAGGTATTCTCGGATCATAAGAGTCTGAAATATCTGTTCACACAGAAAGACTTGAACTTGAGGCAAAGGAGGTGGATGGAATTTATTGAGGATTATGACTTTGAATTGCATTATCATCCGGGAAAGGCCAATGTGGTGGCCGACGCCCTTAGCAGGAAACCTGTTGGTGACATAGCTAGTTTAGCCATCCGAGAGTGGGAGATGTTAGGTGTACTTGGAGAGTTTGATTTGCTTCTGGGCGAATCCGTTGAGGCTGCGGCCTTGTTTTCTGTTGTTGCGCAACCTACACTTGTGACTCGAGTGTTAGAGGCTCAGAGGGGCGACCTTGAGGTAGAATCCCTCCGTGAGAAGATTTCTGGTGGGAAGGTTGAGAAAGGTTTGACGGTGTATCCCGACCTGAGTGTGAGATACAGAGACCGTCTGTTTGTGCCGGAGTCTCATCGAGAGGAGATACTCCGAGAGTTTCATCATTCACGCCTTGCGGTGCATCCGGGAGGTACTAAGATGTATCGGGATTTGGGTCGCCAGTTTTGGTGGCGGGGTATGAAGAGAGATGTGGCAGCTTTCGTGTCTAAGTGCCTTACTTGTCAGCAAGTGAAGGCCGAACATCAGAGGCCAGCGGGTTTGTTGCAACCCTTGCCTATTGCCGAGTGGAAGTGGGAGCATGTCACTATGGACTTCGTTATAGGTCTTCCGAGGACTCAGCGGGGCAGTGATGCTATTTGGGTGGTTGTAGACCGGTTGACTAAGTCGGCGCACTTCATTCCTATGCGCGTTAGAGATTCAGTAGATCATCTTGCCGACTTGTATATTCGGGACATAGTGAGGTTGCACGGGGTTCCAGTGACGATCGTCTCCGATAGGGACCCTCGTTTTACTGCCAGATTATGGCAGAGCTTGCAGAGCGCCTTAGGTACTAAGTTGACCTTTAGCACAGCTTATCATCCTCAGACTGATGGGCAGTCTGAGCGTACTATTCAGATCCTTGAAGATATGCTTCGGGGTTGTGTTCTTGACTTTAGCGGGTCGTGGGAGAGGCACTTGCCATTAGTGGAGTTTGCCTACAACAACAGCTTCCAGTCTAGTATCGGTATGGCACCGTTTGAGGCCTTATACGGCCGACCGTGTAGGTCTCCTGTTTGTTGGGCCGAGGTGGGTGATGCACCTCTGTTGGGTCCGGAGTTAGTGAGGGAAACGACGGAGAAGGTTGAGCTTATCCGTAAGAGGCTTGTTACAGCCCAGAGTCGTCAGAAATCTTATGCCGACCGTAGGAGGAGACCTTTGGTGTTTGAGGTGAGTGATCATGTCTTTTTGAAGATATCACCAAGACGGGGATTGATGAGGTTTGGGAAGAGCGGGAAGTTGTCCCCTCGATTCATTGGTCCTTTTGAGATCCTTGAGAGGATTGGCGAGACTGCTTATCGTTTAGCTTTGCCGCCGCAGTTGTCCGGAGTACATGACGTGTTTCATGTGAGTATGCTTCGGAAGTATGAGCCGGATCCATCACATGTATTGGATTGGACCGATTTAGTAGTTGATGAGGATGTCTCGTATGAGGAGAGACCGGTTCGGGTCTTGGATAAACGGGATCAAGTCTTGCGAGGCAAGACCATTCCTTTGGTGAAAGTTTTGTGGAAACATCACGGGGTGGAGGAAACCACATGGGAACGTGAGTTGGAAGTCCGCGAGAAATATCCGGACATGTTTATTGATTTGTAATCTTGTAGTTAGATTTTGTAATATTGTCAAACTTTAAAGCTTTTTATATATGTCTTAAGCTGTAAAACATTTAGAATGTTTTGGTTAATGGAAATATTTTGGAACTTGCCTCGAAATGGAAGTTTAATGGAACATTGTATATATTGAATATATTGAAAATTGTTGAAATTGAAAGAAAATTGCATAGTGTTAATGCAGGTTGAAATATATGGTTGTTTTGCATATTGTGGCATGCCTCTTTGTTAAGAGATGGAATGGCCGGTGTTGGGTCAAGTTGTTTATTAGTGAGTTATCATATTGTTGGAATTTGAGAAAAACTTGTTTTCGAAACCTTGTGCTAAATTTCGGGGACGAAATTCTTTTAAGGAGGGGAGGTTATAGCGACCCCGGTCTTTTCTCTTTAAATTATTGTATCCGGACTTAGGTTCCGTGGATCCTGTCATTACTTATTGGTTGTTGTTGTCCTTTAATCTCTTTGTATTTGAAGTATAGGTTGTGTTGGACGGGTCTGTTACAGGTTGGTTGATTTTAGATGCCGATAGGTGATGCCCAGATTTTGGCCTTCACGCTCGAGCGGAAGTTTTAACGCTCGAGCGGTCCCTTCGTTGTTGCTTCTCCGCTCGAGCGGGAATTTTGACGCTCGAGCGGGATTTTCCATCTCCCAGTATTTTGCTCTGCAGTTCTTCCGCTCGAGCGGTAGTTTTTACGCTCGAGCGTGATCCCTTGTTTTTGCTCCTCCGCTCGAGCGGGGAGTTTGACGCTCGAGCGGGTGCAGCGCCTGCAAAACTTCTGGAAGGGTGCAATCGACGCTCGAGCGGCTTTCTTCACGCTCGAGCATGATTCTGTGTCTTACGCTCGAGCGGGGCTTTCTACGCTCGAGCGTAGAGTCGATTATATCAGTCCGTGATTTCACTTTTTGGATCACTTTTTGACCTACTTTTCCTTCATAACTTTTTAAAAACCGCCCCTGGAGTGTTTTTATCTCTCTCTCTCCCTCTACACACCTTCTCTCTTACGATTGATCTACTTAGAGTGAGTTTCTACCTTAGATCCTTTATTAAAAAGTTAGAGTGGGTTGAGGGCTTCGTTTTAATCTGAGAAACTTGGGATTTGGAGCACGTTGGTCTTTGGTCTTCATCTCCATCTTCTCCATACGGGTTATTTTCTTCGAGGTAGGGATTTTCCTACTCCATTTTATATGCTTTGTTCTAAGTTTGGTATTTTGATAGGTTGGGGACACTTTGAAAATTTTGGAAAAAAAAACCTAGTTGAATTACTAAATTGATTTGAGTAATTAATTCAAGGAAATTGGGGAATTTGGTTAAATCCATGAAATTAGGGAATTTATTGATTAAATGGTGTAGTTGGTATATTTATTTTCCGAGTCTAGAAATAACTGTTTTGGGCTATCAGTGGAGGATAGTCGTGCTTGTTGTAGACATTGCATGCGGATTAGGGAAAATTGAAACTAATCAATTTGTTAAGTCATAAATTTAGACTATTGAATTAATACAGAAATTACATGTATTGATTGAGCATTGCATATGCATATTGTTTGGGAGGAGATAGGGGATGTACTCCACGGTTTAGGGGAAGATAGGGGATGGACCTCTAAACCGGATTTTTGTTTGGGAGGAGATAGGGGATGGACTCCATTAGCACCATTTTTATGTGTGCTTATTATATTGAAGTGTTTTTACATGATTATTGATACAGCACTAAAATGTGTATCAAATGGGAAGTATGAAGTGTTTTGATATGAGCATGAGTCTCGTTTGTTTTGTTGATATTGGAAGTAATGTGAATATGATATACAATTCACTGTTGTAAGTTGGCCAGGTTCTGAGCCATGTTGATAATAATGGAAAGTGAAATGTGTCTTAGACATTAGTGTCATGAGACTGTTTAACGATAAAATTGATTATCTTAGTTAACCATCTATTGAATGCTATAGCTTTATTCAATGCTTATATTTGGTTTAGTATTTTTCTACTGGGCTGTGGCTCACCCTTTATGGGAACATCATTTTCAGGTTCAGGTGATAAGCTACCTCCACGGACTTAGCCTGGAAGGATTTGATGTTTGGGATTTTGAAGACTTGTCTTTAGTTATATGTTTTATTTTGTTATTTTTGAGATTTCATGTAAACATTCAAGCCTAGGGCTTAACTTGTAAATGAGTTAGTACTCATCCTTTTTGTGTCCAAGTGTTAGCTTGGAAAGATGTAAGCCCTTAGGGCATTTATTTTGATGTTGCAGGATGTTACATGTGATGTCTTTCAATAAAAATACTCTGATGAATAACTCAAATGATTCATTTTCTTTTATAAATGCATGTTAATGTTATGGTTATTATGGGTTTATTTTGAGGGTGTTACAACTTGGTATCAGAGCGTACCGGGTTCGAATACTTTGGGTACGTGGGAAGTGATTAGTATCACAATGGGTTCGTCTCGCTTGATAGAGACTTAGATGTACTGTTATGTGCTTATATGATAGCATGTTTATGTGATTATGTGGGTATGGAACGTAGTTTCTAGGATGTTAATTGGACCCTTGAGTTTCTAGTAGTCTTGTTGGAAAGGCACTTGATCAATGCTGTTTCCAACCGGAACTATAGTAACGCTTCGGGACTATTATTATCCAGGAATGAAATTCGTAGGTGCTTATGTGATTATGTGCTTACGTGGAATGAATTATTTTTGTCCAATGCATTAGGACGCGAGTGTTTAGTTTCGGCACATTTATTAATGTGCTAACGTCTTTGTTTGTTTCCTTTATTAGGATGTCAGGGCGAGGACGAGGACGCGGTAGGCGTGGTAGGCCGGGTAGGCAGGAGGTACCGGTGCCAGAGGAGATTCCGGCAGTTCGTGAGGGAATTGGCCAGGCCAATGTGGCCGAGCCAGTAGGCCAGTAGGCCAGCAGGCTATGGGCGCTTTAGCCCGAGAGATAGCAGGGGCATTCAGGGAGTCAGTAGGCATTCTTAGGGCTGAGAATCAAGCCCAGGTTGTTGTTGCGGATGCAGGACCTTCCTTTCTGAAGAGGGAGTTCTTCCGGTCTAATCCGGATGAATTTGTGGGTGATCCTAAAGAGCCGCTTAAGGCAGACGAATGGCTCGAACAGACAACGAAGACGTTTGAGATGCTTGGCATTGAAGACGAGGGGTTGAAGGTGACCTTGGCATCATTCCAGTTGAAGGGGGATGCGGGTCAGTGGTGGAAGTTCACTAAGGGGCATATAAGAGGTACATGGGAGGCTTTTGTGAATGCTTTCCAGGAGAAGTTCTTATCTCCAGCAGTTAGGGAGAAGCTGAGAGACCAGTTCTGCCAGCTTAAGCAGTCGAGTTCTTCAGTGGCCGAGTTTGAGGCTGCATTTACTAGTTTATCCAGGTTTGCACCTGAATTGGTGGCGTCTGAGGAACGCCGTTGTATTGAGTTTGAGAGGAAGTTGAGGCGTGGCCTCAAGCTGAGAGTTGGGGGAACTATGATTCGGGATTATGGGCGTTTGGTTGATGCTGCAGCCCACATGGAAATCATGATGCAGGAGGAGGAGGAAGGACAGAAGGGCTCCAAGAGGAGTCAGGATGGTCAGAGTGATGGTAGGAGACAGAAGGGTTTTAATCCCCAACAGTCTCAGAGTAGCTTTTCTAGATCGACTTTTCCCGTGCCGAGTGCTAGTTCGGGGAAAGGCAGTCAAGGAGGCATTACCTGCTTCAAGTGTGGCCAGCTGGGCCATAAGTCTCCAGTTTGTCCTCAGAGGGGAGGAGTGCAGAGAGCAGCATCATCTTCGGCTCGATCTCAGAGCCAGAGTCAGGGTAGAGGCCAGCCACTCTCGTGTTATCAGTGTGGTCAGCCAGGGCATATGAAGAGGTATTGCCCGCAGTTGGGTGGCACACCTGGTGCATCTGGTTTGAGGCAGATTCAGGGTCAACAGCCAGCTCAGTCGGGTCAGGCCTCGAGGGCCAATCAGGGGGCTTCATCGTCTCAGTCGGTGCAACAATCTTATGCTCCTAGGGGTGAGCAGGTTGATCAGAGGTCATCTGGGCGCGTGTATGCTGTTACCGCGCAGGATCTTGTACCGGCTCCATCTGTTGTGAGAGGTACTTTCTTGTTTTGCAACTCGGTTGCTAATGTTTTGATTGATACGGGTGCATCTCATTCCTTTGTGTCTGCTGCATTTGCATCTATTTTGGAGTTGGAGTTAGCACAGTTAGCATCTCCTATTTGTGTAGTGTCGCCTCTTGGGGGTGAATTGATTTTGAAACACGGTGTTAGGGGTTGTGATATAGAGGTTGATTACCATAGAATCCCATTTTCCTTTGTAGTTATGCCTATGAGAGGTTTCGATGTTATTTTGGGTATGGACTGGTTATCGTCATACCGGGCAGTTATTGATTGCTACCGCCAGAGAGTCACTTGTTGTACCGTGAATGGTGAGTGTTTTCATTTTCTGGGGGACCGTGTTGGTAGTGTTTTGCCACCGGGGTATGTTCCGCGAGGACGGAGTGAGCTTAGTGGTCTACTTGCTAACCTTTCGATTAGTGAGGACGGTGAGACTCAGATTGTGTTGCCAAGGGTGGTGTGTGAGTACTCGGACGTTTTTCCCGAGGATCTTGTTGGTTTGCCACCGCATCGAGAGATTGAATTCTCTATTGACTTAGTGCCCGGCACGGCGCCGATTTCTATGGCACCCTATCGTTTTGCCCCAGCTGAGTTAGTTGAGTTGAAGATCCAACTCCAGGAGTTGCTAGATAAAGGCTTTATACGTCCTAGTGTTTCGCCTTGGGGAGCACCGGCCCTCTTTGTTAAAAAGAAAGGTGGTGCTTTGAGACTTTGTATAGATTACCGGAAATTGAATCGGGCTACGGTTAAGAATAAGTACCCTATGCCCCGTATAGATGATCTGTTCGATCAGTTGAAAGGTTCCCGTTGTTTCTCGAAGATAGACTTGAGATCAGGTTATCATCAGTTGAGAGTCAGGGAGGAGGATATTCCAAAGACGGCATTCCGTACGCGGTATGGCCACTATGAGTTTTTGGTGATGCCATTTGGGCTCACCAATGCACCG
The DNA here is from genome assembly GCF_055761805.1 of Camellia sinensis. Classification (NCBI taxonomy): domain Eukaryota; kingdom Viridiplantae; phylum Streptophyta; class Magnoliopsida; order Ericales; family Theaceae; genus Camellia; species Camellia sinensis. The sequence continues at coordinate 212,863 of NC_138962.1, read as the reverse complement.
GCAGTATTTATGGATTTGATGAACCGGATATTCCGGAAATTTCTAGATCGTTTTGTAGTCGTCTTCGTGGACGACATCCTTATCTATTCACCTTCAGAGGAAGAGCACGAGGAACACTTGAGGGTGGTGCTTGATTTACTTAGAGCCCATCAGCTTTATGCTAAGTTTGGGAAGTGTGAGTTCTGGCTAGAGGAGGTGAAGTTCTTAGGCCATGTAGTTTCTAGGGAAGGGGTGTCTGTTGATACATCCAAGACAGAGGCAGTGCAAGATTGGGTACAGCCTAAGAGTGTGTTTGAGATCCGCAGTTTTCTGGGATTAGCTGGGTATTATCGCCGGTTTGTAAGAGATTTCTCCAGATTAGCTTCGCCTTTGACTAGATTGACTCGGAAGGGAGTCAAATTTGCTTGGAGTGAGACTTGTGAAAAGTCGTTCCAGGAGTTGAAAGTTAGACTGACCACTGCTCCAGTCTTGTTTATTCCGGAGAGAGGGTTGGGTTATGCAGTCTATTGTGACGCCTCACGAGAGGGTCTTGGTTGTGTGTTGATGCAAGAGGGGAAAGTGGTTGCCTATGGCTCACGTCAGTTGAAAGTTCACGAGAAGAATTACCCTACGCATGATTTAGAGTTAGCAGCTGTGATATTTGCCTTGAAGATTTGGAGACATTATCTTTACGGTGAGAGGTTCGAGGTATTCTCGGATCATAAGAGTCTGAAATATCTGTTCACACAGAAAGACTTGAACTTGAGGCAAAGGAGGTGGATGGAATTTATTGAGGATTATGACTTTGAATTGCATTATCATCCGGGAAAGGCCAATGTGGTGGCCGACGCCCTTAGCAGGAAACCTGTTGGTGACATAGCTAGTTTAGCCATCCGAGAGTGGGAGATGTTAGGTGTACTTGGAGAGTTTGATTTGCTTCTGGGCGAATCCGTTGAGGCTGCGGCCTTGTTTTCTGTTGTTGCGCAACCTACACTTGTGACTCGAGTGTTAGAGGCTCAGAGGGGCGACCTTGAGGTAGAATCCCTCCGTGAGAAGATTTCTGGTGGGAAGGTTGAGAAAGGTTTGACGGTGTATCCCGACCTGAGTGTGAGATACAGAGACCGTCTGTTTGTGCCGGAGTCTCATCGAGAGGAGATACTCCGAGAGTTTCATCATTCACGCCTTGCGGTGCATCCGGGAGGTACTAAGATGTATCGGGATTTGGGTCGCCAGTTTTGGTGGCGGGGTATGAAGAGAGATGTGGCAGCTTTCGTGTCTAAGTGCCTTACTTGTCAGCAAGTGAAGGCCGAACATCAGAGGCCAGCGGGTTTGTTGCAACCCTTGCCTATTGCCGAGTGGAAGTGGGAGCATGTCACTATGGACTTCGTTATAGGTCTTCCGAGGACTCAGCGGGGCAGTGATGCTATTTGGGTGGTTGTAGACCGGTTGACTAAGTCGGCGCACTTCATTCCTATGCGCGTTAGAGATTCAGTAGATCATCTTGCCGACTTGTATATTCGGGACATAGTGAGGTTGCACGGGGTTCCAGTGACGATCGTCTCCGATAGGGACCCTCGTTTTACTGCCAGATTATGGCAGAGCTTGCAGAGCGCCTTAGGTACTAAGTTGACCTTTAGCACAGCTTATCATCCTCAGACTGATGGGCAGTCTGAGCGTACTATTCAGATCCTTGAAGATATGCTTCGGGGTTGTGTTCTTGACTTTAGCGGGTCGTGGGAGAGGCACTTGCCATTAGTGGAGTTTGCCTACAACAACAGCTTCCAGTCTAGTATCGGTATGGCACCGTTTGAGGCCTTATACGGCCGACCGTGTAGGTCTCCTGTTTGTTGGGCCGAGGTGGGTGATGCACCTCTGTTGGGTCCGGAGTTAGTGAGGGAAACGACGGAGAAGGTTGAGCTTATCCGTAAGAGGCTTGTTACAGTCCAGAGTCGTCAGAAATCTTATGCCGACCGTAGGAGGAGACCTTTGGTGTTTGAGGTGAGTGATCATGTCTTTTTGAAGATATCACCAAGACGGGGATTGATGAGGTTTGGGAAGAGCGGGAAGTTGTCCCCTCGATTCATTGGTCCTTTTGAGATCCTTGAGAGGATTGGCGAGACTGCTTATCGTTTAGCTTTGCCGCCGCAGTTGTCCGGAGTACATGACGTGTTTCATGTGAGTATGCTTCGGAAGTATGAGCCGGATCCATCACATGTATTGGATTGGACCGATTTAGTAGTTGATGAGGATGTCTCGTATGAGGAGAGACCGGTTCGGGTCTTGGATAAACGGGATCAAGTCTTGCGAGGCAAGACCATTCCTTTGGTGAAAGTTTTGTGGAAACATCACGGGGTGGAGGAAACCACATGGGAACGTGAGTTGGAAGTCCGCGAGAAATATCCGGACATGTTTATTGATTTGTAATCTTGTAGTTAGATTTTGTAATATTGTCAAACTTTAAAGCTTTTTATATATGTCTTAAGCTGTAAAACATTTAGAATGTTTTGGTTAATGGAAATATTTTGGAACTTGCCTCGAAATGGAAGTTTAATGGAACATTGTATATATTGAATATATTGAAAATTGTTGAAATTGAAAGAAAATTGCATAGTGTTAATGCAGGTTGAAATATATGGTTGTTTTGCATATTGTGGCATGCCTCTTTGTTAAGAGATGGAATGGCCGGTGTTGGGTCAAGTTGTTTATTAGTGAGTTATCATATTGTTGGAATTTGAGAAAAACTTGTTTTCGAAACCTTGTGCTAAATTTCGGGGACGAAATTCTTTTAAGGAGGGGAGGTTATAGCGACCCCGGTCTTTTCTCTTTAAATTATTGTATCCGGACTTAGGTTCCGTGGATCCTGTCATTACTTATTGGTTGTTGTTGTCCTTTAATCTCTTTGTATTTGAAGTATAGGTTGTGTTGGACGGGTCTGTTACAGGTTGGTTGATTTTAGATGCCGATAGGTGATGCCCAGATTTTGGCCTTCACGCTCGAGCGGAAGTTTTAACGCTCGAGCGGTCCCTTCGTTGTTGCTTCTCCGCTCGAGCGGGAATTTTGACGCTCGAGCGGGATTTTCCATCTCCCAGTATTTTGCTCTGCAGTTCTTCCGCTCGAGCGGTAGTTTTTACGCTCGAGCGTGATCCCTTGTTTTTGCTCCTCCGCTCGAGCGGGGAGTTTGACGCTCGAGCGGGTGCAGCGCCTGCAAAACTTCTGGAAGGGTGCAATCGACGCTCGAGCGGCTTTCTTCACGCTCGAGCATGATTCTGTGTCTTACGCTCGAGCGGGGCTTTCTACGCTCGAGCGTAGAGTCGATTATATCAGTCCGTGATTTCACTTTTTGGATCACTTTTTGACCTACTTTTCCTTCATAACTTTTTAAAAACCGCCCCTGGAGTGTTTTTATCTCTCTCTCTCCCTCTACACACCTTCTCTCTTACGATTGATCTACTTAGAGTGAGTTTCTACCTTAGATCCTTTATTAAAAAGTTAGAGTGGGTTGAGGGCTTCGTTTTAATCTGAGAAACTTGGGATTTGGAGCACGTTGGTCTTTGGTCTTCATCTCCATCTTCTCCATACGGGTTATTTTCTTCGAGGTAGGGATTTTCCTACTCCATTTTATATGCTTTGTTCTAAGTTTGGTATTTTGATAGGTTGGGGACACTTTGAAAATTTTGGAAAAAAAAACCTAGTTGAATTACTAAATTGATTTGAGTAATTAATTCAAGGAAATTGGGGAATTTGGTTAAATCCATGAAATTAGGGAATTTATTGATTAAATGGTGTAGTTGGTATATTTATTTTCCGAGTCTAGAAATAACTGTTTTGGGCTATCAGTGGAGGATAGTCGTGCTTGTTGTAGACATTGCATGCGGATTAGGGAAAATTGAAACTAATCAATTTGTTAAGTCATAAATTTAGACTATTGAATTAATACAGAAATTACATGTATTGATTGAGCATTGCATATGCATATTGTTTGGGAGGAGATAGGGGATGTACTCCACGGTTTAGGGGAAGATAGGGGATGGACCTCTAAACCGGATTTTTGTTTGGGAGGAGATAGGGGATGGACTCCATTAGCACCATTTTTATGTGTGCTTATTATATTGAAGTGTTTTTACATGATTATTGATACAGCACTAAAATGTGTATCAAATGGGAAGTATGAAGTGTTTTGATATGAGCATGAGTCTCGTTTGTTTTGTTGATATTGGAAGTAATGTGAATATGATATACAATTCACTGTTGTAAGTTGGCCAGGTTCTGAGCCATGTTGATAATAATGGAAAGTGAAATGTGTCTTAGACATTAGTGTCATGAGACTGTTTAACGATAAAATTGATTATCTTAGTTAACCATCTATTGAATGCTATAGCTTTATTCAATGCTTATATTTGGTTTAGTATTTTTCTACTGGGCTGTGGCTCACCCTTTATGGGAACATCATTTTCAGGTTCAGGTGATAAGCTACCTCCACGGACTTAGCCTGGAAGGATTTGATGTTTGGGATTTTGAAGACTTGTCTTTAGTTATATGTTTTATTTTGTTATTTTTGAGATTTCATGTAAACATTCAAGCCTAGGGCTTAACTTGTAAATGAGTTAGTACTCATCCTTTTTGTGTCCAAGTGTTAGCTTGGAAAGATGTAAGCCCTTAGGGCATTTATTTTGATGTTGCAGGATGTTACATGTGATGTCTTTCAATAAGAATACTCTGATGAATAACTCAAATGATCCATTTTCTTTTATAAATGCATGTTAATGTTATGGTTATTATGGGTTTATTTTGAGGGTGTTACAAAAGAACTTCCATTTTCATTTTTTTGCAACTTCCATTTTTATTTTTATTCGACTTTCATTTTTATTCAAATCATTTTTCTATTCAACTTACTTTTTTATTTAGTTTCCAAATAGATCGTTAAGGTATAGTGGTTTCTTGAATGAACTTCCATTTTTAATTTTCTGTAGCTTCCATTTTTATTTTAATGTGACTTCTATTTTTATTCAAGTCATTTTTCTATTCAACTTCCATTTTTATTTAATTTCTAAATAGATCGTTAGGGTATAGTGCTTTCTGGATTGAACTTCCATTTTTAATTTTATGCAACTTTCATTTTTATTTTTATTCAACTTCCATTTGTATTCAATTTACTTTTCTATTAAACTACCTTTTTTATTTCATTTCCAAATAGATCGTTAAGGTATAGTGGTTTTTTGAAAGAACTTCCATTTTAAATTTTTTGCAACTTCCATTTTTATTTTTATTCGAATTCCATTTTGATTCAATTTACATTTCTATTCAACTTCCTTTTTTATTTAATTTCCAAATAGATCATTATGGTATAGTGGTTTCTTGATTGAACTTCCATTTTTAATCTTATGCAACTTTAATTTTTATTTTTATTCAACTTCCATTATTATTCAATTTACTTTTCTATTAAACTTCCTTTTTTATTTAATTTTCAAATAGATCGTTAAGGTATAGTGGTTTCTTGAATGAACTTCCATTTTTAATTTTCTGCAACTTCCACTTTTATTTTTATTCGACTTCTATTTTTATTCAAGTCATTTTTCTATTCAACTTCTTTTTTTATTTAATTTCCAAATTGATCTTTAAGGTATAGTGGTTTCTTGAATGAACTTCCAATTTTAATTTTCTGCAACTTCCATTTTTATTTCTATTCAACATCTTTTTTTATTCAAGTTTCTTTTCTTTTCAACTTCCTTTTTTATTTAATTTCCAAATAGATCGTTAAGGTATAGTGGTTTTTTTAATGAATTTCCATTTTTAATTTTATGCAACTTTCATTTTTATTTTTATACAACTTCCATTTTTATTCAAGTTATTTTTCTATTCAACTTCCTTTTTTATTTAATTTCCAAATAGATCGTTAAGGTATAGTGGTTTCTTAAATGAACTTCCATTTTTAATTTTCTGCAACTTCCATATTTATTTTTATTCGACTTCGATTTTTATTCAAGTCATTTTTCTATTCAACTTTCTTTTTTATTTAATTTCCAAATAGATCGTTAAGGTGTAGTAGTTTTTGAATGAACTTCCAATTTTAATTTTCTGCAACTTCCATTTTTATTTCTATTCAACTTCTTTTTTTATTCAAGTTTCATTTTTATTCAACTTCCTTTTTTATTTAATTTCCAAATAGATTGTTAAGGTATAATGGTTTCTGGATTGAACTTCCATTTTTAATTTTATGCAACTTTCACTTCTATTTTTATTCAACTTCCATTTCTATTCAATTTACTTTTCTATTAAACTTCCTTTTTTTATTTAATTTCCAAATAGATCGTTAAGGTATAGTGGTTTTTTGAATGAAGTTCCAATTTTAATTTTCTGCAACTTCCATTTTTATTTCTATTCAACTTCTTTTTTTATTCAAGTTTCTATTCTATTCAACTTCCTTTTTTACTTAATTTCCAAATAGATTGTTAAGGTATAGTGGTTTCTGGATTGAACTTCCATTTTTAATTCTATGAAACTTTAACTCCTATTTCTATTCAACTTCCTTTTTTATTTAATTTCCAAATAGATCGTTAAGGTATAGTGGTTTCTTGAATGAACTTCCATTTTTAATTTTCTGCAACTTCCACTTTTATTTTTATTCGACTTCTATTTTTATTCAATTCATTTTTCTATTCAACTTCTTTTTTTATTTAATTTCCAAATTGATCTTTAAGGTATAGTAGTTTCTTGAATGAACTTCAAATTTTAATTTTCTGCAACTTCCATTTTTATTTCTATTCAACTTCTTTTTTTATTCAAGTTTCTTTTCTATTCAACTTCCTTTTTTATTTAATTTCCAAATAGATCGTTAAGGTCTAGTGGTTTCTGGATTGAACTTCCATTTTTATTGAATTTACTCTTCTATTAAACTTCCTTTTTTATTTAATTTCCAAATAGATCGTTAAGGTATAGTGGTTTTTTTAATGAATTTCCATTTTTAATTTTATGCAACTTTCATTTTTATTTTTATACAACTTCCATTTTTATTCAAGTTATTTTTCTATTCAACTTCCTTTTTTATTTAATTTCCAAATAGATCGTTAAGGTATAGTGGTTTCTTGAATGAACTTCCATTTTCAATTTTCTGCAACTTCCATTTGTATTTTTATTCGACTTCGATTTTTATTCAAGTCATTTTTCTATTCAACTTTCTTTTTTATTTAATTTCCAAATAGATCGTTAAGGTGTAGTGGTTTTTGAATGAACTTCCAATTTTAATTTTCTGCAACTTCCATTTTTATTTCTATTCAACTTCTTTTTTTATTCAAGTTTCATTTCTATTCAACTTCCTTTTTTATTTAATTTCCAAATAGATTGTTAAGGTATAATGGTTTCTGGATTGAACTTCCATTTTTAATTTTATGCAACTTTCACTTCTATTTTTATTCAACTTCCATTTCTATTCAATTTACTTTTCTATTAAACTTCCTTTTTTATTTAATTTCCAAATAGATCGTTAAGGTATAGTGGTTTTTTGAATGAACTTCCAATTTTAATTTTCTGCAACTTCCATTTTTATTTCTATTCAACTTCTTTTTTTATTCAAGTTTCTATTCTATTCAACTTCCCATTTTATTTAATTTCCAAATAGATTGTCAAGGTATAGTGGTTTCTGGATTGAACTTCCATTTTTAATTCTATGAAACTTTAACTCCTATTTCTATTCAACTTCCTTTTTTATTTAATTTCCAAATAGATCGTTAAGGTATAGTGGTTTCTTGAATGAACTTCCATTTTTATTTTTTTGCAACTTCCATTTTTATTTTTATTCGACTTTCATTTTTATTCAAATCGTTTTTCTATTCAACTTACTTTTTTATTTAGTTTCCAAATAGATCGTTAAGGTATAGTGGTTTCTTGAATGAACTTCCATTTTTAATTTTCTGTAGCTTCCATTTTTATTTTAATGTGACTTCTATTTTTATTCAAGTCATTTTTCTATTCAACTTCCATTTTTATTTAATTTCTAAATAGATCGTTAGGGTATAGTGCTTTCTGGATTGAACTTCCATTTTTAATTTTATGCAACTTTCATTTTTATTTTTATTCAACTTCCATTTGTATTCAATTTACTTTTCTATTAAACTACCTTTTTTATTTCATTTCCAAATAGATCGTTAAGGTATAGTGGTTTTTTGAATGAACTTCCATTTTAAATTTTTTGCAACTTCCATTTTTATTTTTATTCGAATTCCACTTTGATTCAATTTACATTTCTATTCAACTTCCTTTTTTATTTAATTTCCAAATAGATCATTATGGTATAGTGGTTTCTTGATTGAACTTCCATTTTTAATCTTATGCAACTTTAATTTTTATTTTTATTCAACTTCCATTATTATTCAATTTACTTTTCTATTAAACTTCCTTTTTTATTTAATTTTCAAATAGATCGTTAAGGTATAGTGGTTTCTTGAATGAACTTCCATTTTTAATTTTCTGCAACTTCCACTTTTATTTTTATTCGACTTCTATTTTTATTCAAGTCATTTTTCTATTCAACTTCCTTTTTTATTTAATTTCCAAATTGATCTTTAAGGTATAGTGGTTTCTTGAATGAACTTCCAATTTTAATTTTCTGCAACTTCCATTTTTATTTCTATTGAACTTCTTTTTTTATTCAAGTTTCTTTTCTATTCAACTTCCTTTTTTATTTAATTTCCAAATAGATCGTTAAGGTATAGTGCTTTCTGGATTGAACTTCCATTTATAATTTTATGCAACTTTCACTTTTATTTTTTTTCAACTTCAATTTTTATTCAATTTACTTTTCTATTAAACTTCATTTTTTATTTAATTTCCAAACAGATCGTTAAGGTATAGTGGTTCCTGGATTAAACATCCATTATTAATTTTCTGCAACTTCCATTTTTGTTTTTATTCAACTTCTTTTTTTATTCAATTTACTTTTCTATTAAACTTCCTTTTTTATTTAATTTCCAAATAGATCGTTAAGGTATAGTGGTTCCTGGATTAAACTTCCATTATTAATTTTCTGCAACTTCCATTTTTATTTTTATTCAACTTCTATTTTTATTCAATTTACTTTTCTATTGAACTTCCTTCTTTATTTAATTTCCAAACAGATCGTTAAGGTATTGTGGTTTCTTGAATGAACTTCCATTTTTAATTTTCTGCAACTTCCATTTTTATTTTTATTCGACTTCCATTTTTATTCAAGTCATTTTTCTATTCAACTTCCCTTTTTATTTAATTTTCAAATAGATCGTTAAGGTATAGTGGTTTCTTGAATGAACTTCCAATTTTAATTTTCTGCAACTTCCATTTTTATTTCTATTCGACTTCTTTTTTTCTTCCAGTTTCTTTTCGATTCAACTTCCTTTTTTATTTAATTTCCAAATAGATCGTTAAGGTATAATGGTTTCTGGATTGAACTTCCATTTTTATTGAATTTACTTTTCAATTAAACTTCCTTTTTTTATTTAATTTCCAAATAGATCGTTAAGGTATAGTGGTTTTTTTAATGAACATCCATTTTTAATTTTATGCAGCTTTCATTTTTATTTTTATTCAACTTCCATTTTTATTCAAGTTATTTTTCTATTCAACTTCCATTTTTATTTAATTTCCAAATAGATCGTTAAGGTATAGTGGTTTCTTGAATGAACTTCCATTTTTAATTTTCTACAACTTCCATTTTTATTTTTATTCGACTTCCATTTTTATTCAAGTCATTTTTCTATTCAACTTTCTTTTTTATTTAATTTCCAAATAGATCGTTAAGGTATAGTGGTTTCTTGAATGAACTTCCAATTTTAATTTTCTGCAACTTCCATTTTTATTTCTATTCAACTTCTTTTTTTATTCAAGTTTCTTTTCTATTCAACTCCCTTTTTTATTTAATTTCCAAATAGATTGTTAAGGTATACTGGTTTCTGGACTGAACTTCCATTTTTAATTTTATGCAACTTCACTTCTATTTTTAATCAATTTCCATTTTTATTCAATTTACTTTTCTATTAAACTTCCTTTTTTATTTAATTCCCAAATAGATCGTTAAGGTATAGTGGTTTCTTGAATGAACTTCCAATTTTAATTTTCTGCAACTTCCATTTTTATTTGTATTCAACTTCTTTTTTTATTCAAGTTTCTTTTCTATTCAACTTCTTTTATTTATTTAATTTCCAAATAGATTGTTATGGTATAGTGGTTTCGTGATTGAACTTTCATTTTTAATTTTTTGCAACTTTCACTTTTATTTTTATTGAACTTCCAATTTTATTGAATTTAATTTTCTATTAAACTTCCTTTTTTAATTAATTTCCAAATAGATCGTTAAGGTATAGTGGTTTCTTTAATGAACTTCCATTTTTAATTTTATGCAACTTCCATTTTTATTTTTATTCAACTTCCATTTTTATTCAAGTCATTTTTGTATTCAACTTCCATTTTTATTTAATTTCTAAATAGATCGTTAAGGTATAGTGCTTTCTGGATTGAACTTTCATTTTTAATTTTACGCAACTTTCATTTTTATTTTTATTCAACTTCCATTTTTATTCAATTTACTTTCCAATTAAACTACCTTTTTTATTTCTTTTCCAAATAGATCGTTAAGGTATAATGGTTTCTTGAATGAACTTCCATTTTTAATTTTTTGCAACTTTCATTTTTATTTTTATTCGCCTTCCATTTTTATTCAATTTACTTTTCTATTCAACTTCCTTTTTTATTTAATTTCCAAATAGGTCGTTAAGGTATAGTTGTTTCTGGATTGAACTTCCATTTTTAATTTTATGCAACTTTAATTTTTATTTTTATTCAACTTCCATTATTATTCAATTTACTTTTCTATTAAACTTCCTTTTTTATTTAATTTCCAAATAGATCGTTAATGTATAGTGGTTTCTTGAATGAACTTCCATTTTTAATTTTCTACAACTTCCACTTTTATTTTTATTCGACTTCCATTTTTATTCAAGTCATTTTTCTATTCAAATTCCATTTTTATTTAATTTCAAAATAGATCTTTAAGGTATAGTGGTTTCTTGAATGAACTTCTAATTTTAATTTTCTGTAACTTCCATTTTTATTTCTATTCAACTTCTTTTTTTATTCAAGTTTCTTTTCTATTCAACTTCCTTTTTTATTTGATTTCCAAATAGATTGTTATGGTATAGTGGATTCCGGATTGAACTTTCATTTTTAATTTTATGCAACTTTCACTTTTATTTTTTTTCAACTTCAATTTTTATTCAATTTACTTTTCTATTAAACTTTCTTTTTTATTTAATTTGCAAATAGATCGTTAAGGTATAGTGGGTTTTGAATGAACTTCCAATTTTAATTTTCTGCAACTTCCATTTTTATTTCTATTCAACTTCTTTTTTTATTCAAGTTTCTTTTCTATTCAACTTCTTTTTTTTATTTAATTTCCAAATAGATTGTGATGGTATAGTGGTTTCGGGATTGAACTTTCATTTTTAATTTTATGCAACTTTCACTTTTATTTTTATTGAACTTCCATTTTTATTGAATTTACTTTTCTATTAAACTTCGTTTTTTATTTAATTTCCAAACAGATCGTTAAGGTTTAGTGTTTCTAGAATGAACTTTCACTTTTAATTTTCTGCAACTTCCATTTTTATTTTTATTCGACTTTCATTTTTATTCAAGTCATTTTTCTATTAAACATCCTTTGTTATTTAATTTCCAAATAGATCGTTAAGGTATAGTGGTTTCTTGAATGAACTTCCAATTTTAATTTTCTGCAACTTCCATTTTTATTTCTATTCAACTTCTTTTTTTATTCCAGTTTCTTTTCGATTCAACTTCCTTTTTTATTTAATTTCCAAATAGATCGTTAACGTATTGTGGTTTGTGGAATGATCTTCCATTTTTAATTTTATGCAACTTTCACTTTTATTTTTTTTCAACTTAAATGTTTATTCAATTTACTTTTCTATTAAACTTCATTTTTTATTTAGTTTCCAAATAGATCGTTAAGGTATAGTGGTTTTTGAATGAACTTCCAATTTTAATTTTCTGCTACTTCCATTTTTATTTCTATTCAACTTATTTTTTTATTCAAGTTTCTTTTCTATTCAACTTCTTTTTTTTTATTTCATTTCCAAATAGATTGTTATGGTGTAGTGGTTTCGGGATTGAACTTTCATTTTTAATTTTATGCAACTTTCACATTTATTTTTATTGAACTTCCATTTTTATTGAATTTACTTTTCCATTGAACTTCCTTTTTTATTTAATTTCCAAACAGATCGTTAAGGTTTAGTGGTTTCTTGAGTGAACTTTTATTTTTAATTTTCTGCAACTTCCATTTTTATTTTTATTCGACTTCCATTTTTATTCAAGTCATTTTTCTATTCAACTTTTTTTTTTATTTAATTTCCAAATAGATCGTTAAGGTATAGTGGTTTCTTGAATAAACTTCCAATTTTAATTTTCTGCAGCTTCCATTTTTATTTCTATTCAACTTCTTTTTTTTATTCAAGGTTCTTTTCTATTCAACTTCTTTTTTTATTTAATTTCCAAATAGATTGTTAAGGTATAGTGGTTTCGGGATTGAACTTTCATTTTTAATTTTATGCGACTTTCACTTCTATTTTTATTCAACTTCCATTATTATTCAATTTACTTTTCTATATAAACTTCCTTTTTTTCTTTAATTTCCAAATAGATCGTTAAGGTATAGTGGTTTCTTTAATGAACTTCCTTTTTTAATTTTCTGCAACTTCCACTTTTATTTTTATTCGACTTCCATTTTTATTCAAGTCATTTTTCTATTCAACTTCCTTTTTTATTTAATTTCCAAATAGATCGTTAAGGTATAGTGATTTCTTGAATGAACTTCCAATTTTAATTTTCTGCAACTTCTATTTTTATTTCTATTCAACTTCTTTTTTTATTCAAGTTTCTTTTTTATTCATCTTCGTTTTTTATTTAATTTCCAAATAGATCGTTAAGGTATAGTGGTTTCTGGATTGAACTTCCATTTTTAATTTTATGCAACTTTCACTTTTATTTTTTTTCAACTTCAATTTTTATTCAATTTACTTTTCTATTAAACTTTTTTTTTTTTAATTTAACTTCCAAATAGATCGTTAAGGTATAGTGGTTTTTGAATCAACTTCCAATTTTAATTTTCTGCAACTTCCATTTTTATTACTATTCAACTTCTTTTTTTTATTCAAGTTTCTTTTCTATTCAACTTCTTTTTTTATTTAGTTTCCAAATAGATTGTTATGGTATAGTGGTTTCGGGATTGAACTTTCATTTTTAATTTTATGCAACTTTCACTTTTATTTTTATTGAACTTCCATTTTTGTTGAATTTACTTTTCCATTAAACTTCCTTTTTTATTTAATTTCCAAACAGATCGCTAAGGTTTAGTGGTTTCTTCAGTGAACTTTCATTTTTAATTTTCTGCAACTTCCATTTTTATTATAGCGATCCCGGTTTTCCCTGTTGTTATTGAACTGTAATCCGGACTTGGTTCCGTAGATTTGTTGTTGTCTTGTCCTCTTTTCTATCCCTTACTCTTTATCTTAGAGCTTTGGGTTGTGTTGGACTTGTTGGGAATAGGTTGATGATGTTTTAAAACTTAGAAATCCTTGCCCAGATTTTGGTCCCTCCGCTCGAGCGGCTCCTTTGATGCTCGAGCGGGACTCTGTTGTTGCTTGTACGCTCGAGCGGGGAGTTTGACGCTCGAGCGGGCATCTTGTCTGTAATAGTTCTGGGAGCGTGCATCCGCCGCTCGAGCAGGGGATTGGACGCTCGAGCGGGGATCTGTGAGTGACGCTCGAGCGGGGAGTTCGACGCTCGAGCGGGGCGACCTGTATAACACACCGAGATTCAGCTTTTTGAATCACTTTTCCATTTCCTTTCTCTCTCTTACTTTTCTGAAAAAGCCATTGGAGAGCACATCACTCTAAAACCTAACTTCTCTCTTAGGATTGATCTAGCTAGAGCGTTTTCCTCACCTTGGGCCTTTGTAAGAAGTGTGTTGATCGTCGAGGGCTTCGTTGTGATCCAAGAAATTTGGGATTTGGAGCACTTTGATTTCGGGTCATCTTCTCCTTTTGAGTTCTCCATCTGAGGTAGGGATTCTCCTTGTTCTTTTTCAATACTCCGTCTATAGATAGACATGTGGTAATTTTTGTATTGCATGAAAATTGTATCATGTTGGATTTGTTTGAAAATCATGAAATAAACCTAGGGTTGGTTGTGTGGAGAATGGTTTTGGCTTCATTGATTGTTGTCTTGGCTAATTAGAATACAAATTAGCATGTTGTAGTTAAATGAAGAAAAACCCTAAATTATATTTTGGTTGGGTAAATTAAAATGGGGGTTTGTTGATCATTGTGTGCAAATCTCTTTTGTCAAAATGAGTGTGGTAAGGGTGTTAATACCTAAGGGATTAACCATGGCTTGGAGTTGATTTCATGAAAGCAAGATTAGTGGAGTTGGTTTTGTGATAACAAAAAGGAAATGGAATTGTTTTTGTGAAAATAAGGGAAGTGTTTTCGAAATAAGTTTGAGAATTGGATTGTTGTATCTTGAGTATTGAACACACATGTAGAAGTTGTATCTTTAACTACCATGTTAATATTGTTGTTGGGTTTGTGATTCATGATATTTGAGTCTTTTAATAGATGTACTAACTATATGCATCTAGAGGTTTTGTCCTTGGTCATCGGTGGAGGATGACACGGTTGTGTAGAATTGTCGGGTATGCATTTTGCCATTGATTAATTGAACATCGCATGTGATGAATTGTTGAGATACATTGTATATGTATGCTTGTTCGGGAAGAAGTAGTTATGTGTTCATATACTTTAACACATTGCTTATATCTGGATGGTTTGTGTATATGTGTTATACATGTTAGTTGTGCCTTGTTGCATTTGGTTGTTGGTGTTATGCCCCGCGCTTATAATCAAAGGTACCGTTACCTTCCAGCTAGCGCCTGGAGAACTGTCTGCGCTAATAATCGAAGGTACCATACCCCTCCAGCTAGCGCCTGGTAAACTGGCTTGTTGTTAATGTTGTTGAGTGGGGTGTATTGTTGGCTTACTACGCACATAGCTAGTAGAGCGAAATGGGATTGTTGTTGTTTCGTTGTAATTGAAAATATCATGGATTTGATTGGTTACAGTTCGGAGGACCAAGTTACTCCATTGGTTGATTGTATACATGTTGGTGGGTTGTAAATTTATATTTTTACAAAGATATGCATGTATAGTTATGATAGAAATGGAAACGAACCAAAATGTCATTTTTGTCTTTTGGAAAGTGTGAAGGTGAACGAATGTTTTATAGATAAACATGTTTGAAAAGGTACATCTGAGTATGTATAGGAAATGGAAGTGGGTATCGGGCTTAGTGAGATTACTTCCTAAGTATTTGTTAATGTTATGAAAGATTGGGAATGGGGATTAATGAAAGGAAAAAGGAAAGACAAACCACTTGTAGCGTTGAATGAAACGGTTGTTTTCGAGAAAAGTTCATACATATATAATTTTGTATAAACTGTCACATTACTATTCTAGTACGAGAATGAGTGTTCATGATCATAGCTATCTGTAAGTTGTTATTGTTGAGGATCATGTTGAGTTCCCTACTGGACTATATGTTCATCCCACGTTGTTGAATCTTTTTCAGGTATTAAGCAGGTTGAGCTGCAAGATTTGGATCTACTTATTTACTGGCCACGGGGCCTCAGTTATGTTGGCGGAATGCCATTGTTGTAAAAGGGTTACACCCATCTTCTTGTACCTTAAGTGATGTAAGCGCAAGGGCAATTTATTAAGTATGTTCATGTAATATTTACTTTGCATACGAATGAGAGTATTGTTAATCACTTCTACGGATTGAATGTATAAGTTTA
The DNA here is from genome assembly GCF_055761805.1 of Camellia sinensis. Lineage (NCBI taxonomy): Eukaryota > Viridiplantae > Streptophyta > Magnoliopsida > Ericales > Theaceae > Camellia > Camellia sinensis. The sequence continues at coordinate 196,992 of NC_138962.1, read as the reverse complement.
TTTTCGCAGGTCATCCTTGAAATTGAATTAAGTTAATGAATTTGGTAATGACTTCGAGTAATAAAAACGGGGGCGTGACATTTATTTTTATTTGACTTCCATTTTTATTCAAGTCATTTTCCTATTCAACTTTCTTTTTTATTTAATTTCCAAATAGATCGTTAAGGTATAGTGGTTTCTTGAATGAACTTCCAATTTTAATTTTCTGCAACTTCCATTTTTATTTCCATTCAACTTCTTTTTTTATTCAAGTTTCTTTTCTATTCAACTTCTTTTTTTATTTAATTTCCAAATAGATTGTTAAGGTATAGTGGTTTCTGGATTGAACTTCCATTTTTAATTTTATGCAACTTTCACTTCTATTTTTATTCAACTTCCATTATTATTCAATTTACTTTTCTATTAAACTTCCTTTTTTTCTTTAATTTCCAAATAGATCGTTAAGGTATAGTGGTTTCTTGAATGAACTTCCATTTTTAATTTTCTGCAACTTCCATTTTTATTTTTATTCGACTTCCAGTTTTATTCAAGTCATTTTTCTATTCAACTTTTTTTTTTATTTAATTTCCAAATAGATCGTTAAGGTATAGTGGTTTCTTGAATGAACTTTCAATTTTAATTTTCTGCAACTTCCATTTTTATTTCCATTCAACAACTTTTTTTATTCAAGTTTCTTTTCTATTCAACTTCTTTTTTTATTTAATTTCCAAATAGATTGTTAAGGTATAGTTGTTTCTGGATTGAACTTCCATTTTTAATTTTATACAACTTTCACTTCTATTTTTATTCAACTTCCATTACTATTCAATTTACTTTTCTATTAAACTTCCTTTTTTTCTTTAATTTCCAAATAGATCGTTAAGGTATAGTGGTTTCTTGAATGAACTTCCATTTTTAATTTTCTGCAACTTCCACTTTTATTTTTATTCGACTTCCATTTTTATTCAAGTCATTTTTCTATTAAACTTCCTTTTTTTTTAATTTCCAAATAGATCTTTAGGGTATAGTGGTTTCTTGAATGAACTTCCAATTTTAATTTTCTGCAACTTCCATTTTTATTTCTATTCAACTTCTTTTTTTATTCAAGTTTCTTTTCTATTCAACTTCCTTTTTTTTATTTAATTTCTAAATAGATCGTTAAGGTATAGTAATTTCTGGATTGAACTTCCATTTTTAACTTTATGCAACTTTCACTTTTATTTTTTTTCAACTTCAATTTTTATTCAATTTACTTTTCTATTAAACATCTTTTTTTATTTAATTTCCAAATAGAACGTTAAGGTATAGTGGTTTTTGAATAACTTCCATTTTTCTTTCTATTCAACTTCTTTTTTTATTCAAGTTTCGTTTCTATTCAACTTCTTTTTTTATTTAATTTCCAAATAGATTGTTATGGTATAGTGGTTTCGGGATTGAACTTTGATTTTTAATTTTATAAAACTTTCACTTTTATTTTTATTGAACTTCCATTTTTATTGTATTTACTTTTTTATTACACTTCCTTTTTTATTTAATTTCCAGACAGATTGTTAAGGTTTAGTGGTTTCTTGAGTGAACTTTCATTTTTAATTTTCTGCAACATCCATTTTTATATTTATTCGACTTCCATTTTTATTAAAGTCATTTTTCTATTCAACTTCCTTTTTTATTTAATTTCAAAATAGATCGTTAAGGTATAGTGGTTTTTGAATTAACTTCCAATTTTAATTTTCTGCAACTTCCATTTTTATTTCTATTCAACTTTTTTTTTATTCAAGTTTCTTTTCTATTCAACTTCTTTTTTTATTTAATTTCCAAATAGATTGTTATGATATAGTGGTTTCGGGATTGAACTTTCATTTTTAATTTTATGCCACTTTCACTTTTATTTTTATTGAACTTCCATTTTTATTGAATTTACTTTTTCATTAAACTTCCTTTTTTATTTAATTTTCAAACAGATCGTTTAGGTTTAGTGGTTTCTTGAGTGAACTTTCATTTTTAATTTTCTGCAACTTCCATTTTTATTTTTATTCGACTTCCATTTTTATTCAAGTCATTTTTCTATTCAACTTTCTTTTTTATTTAATTTCCACATAGATCGTTAAGGTATAGTGGTTTCTTGAATGAACTTCCAATTTTAAATTTCTGCAACTTCCATTTTTATTTCTATTCAACTTCTTTTTTTATTCAAGTTTATTTTCTATTCAACTTCTTTTTTTATTTAATTTCCAAATAGATTGTTAAGGTATAGTGGTTTCTGGATTGAACTTCCATTTTTAATTTTATACTACTTTCACTTCTATTTTTATTCAACTTCCATTATTATTCAATTTACTTTTCTATTAAACTTCCTTTTTTTCTTTAATTTCCAAATAGATCGTTAAGTTATAGTGGTTTCTTGAATGAACTTCCATTTTTAATTTTCTGCAACTTCCACTTTTATTTTTATTCGACTTCCATTTTTATTCAAGTCATTTTTCTATTCAACTTCATTTTTTATTTAATTTCCAAATAGATCTTTAGGGTATAGTGGTTTCTTGAATGAACATCCAATTTTAATTTTCTGCAACTTCCATTTTTATTTCTATTCAACTTCTTTTTTTATTCAAGTTTCTTTTCTATTCAACTTCCTTCTTTTATTTAATTTCCAAATAGATCGTTAAGGTATAGTGATTTCTGGATTGAACTTCCATTTTTAACTTTATGCAACTTTCACTTTTATTTTTTTTCAACTACAATTTTTATTCAATTTACTTTTCTATTAAACTTCTATTTTTATTTAATTTCCAAATAGATGGTTAAGGTATAGTGGTTTTTGAATGAACTTCCAATTTTAATTTTCTGCAACTTCCATTTTTATTTCTATTCAACTTCTTTTTTTATTCAAGTTTATTTCTATTCAACTTCTTTTATTTTTGTTCGACTTCCATTTTTATTCAAGTCATTTTTCTATTGAACTTCCTTTTTTATTTAATTTCCAAATAGATCGTTAAGGTATAGTGGTTTCTTGAATGAACTTCCATTTTTATTTTTCTTCAACTTCCATTTTTATTTTTATTTGATTTCCATTTTTATTCGAGTCATTTTTCTATTCAACTTCCTTTTTTATTTAATTTCCAAATAGTTCGTTAAGGTATAGTGGTTTCCGGATTGAACTTCCATTTTTAATTTTATGCAACTTTCATTTTCATTTTTATTCAACTTCCCCTTTTATTCAATTTACTTTTCAATTAAACTTCCTTTTTTATTTAATTTCCAAACAGATCGTTAAGATATAGTGGTTTCTTGAATGAACATCCATTTTTAATTTTCTGCAACTTCCATTTTTATTTTTATTCGACTTCCATTTTTATTCAATTTACTTTTCTATTCAACTTCCTTTTTTATTTAATTTCCAAATAGATCGTTAAGGTATAGTGGTTTCTGGATTGAACTCCCATTTTTAATTTTATGCAACTTTCATTTTTTTTTTATTCAACTTCCATTTTTATTCAATTTACTTTTCTATTAAACTTCCATTTTTATTTAATTTCCAAATAGATCGTTACGGTATAGTGGTTTCTTGAATGAACTTTCATTTTTAATTTTCTGCAACTTCCATTTTTATTCTTATTCGGCTTCCATTTTTATTCAATTTACATTTCTATTTTTTATTTAATTTCCAAATAGATCGTTAAGGTATAGTAGTTTCTTGAACGAATTTTCATTTTTAATTTTTTGCAACTTCCATTTTTATTTTTATTCGGCTTCCATTTTTATTCAATTTACTTTTCTATTCAACTTCCTTTTTTATTTAATTTCAAAATAGGTCGTTAAGGTATAATGGTTTCTGGATTGAACTTCCATTTTAAATTTTATGCAACTTTCGTTTCTATTTTTATTCAACTTACATTTTTTTTTCAATTTACTTTTCTATTAAACTTCCTTTTTTATTTAATATCCAAGTAGATCGTTAAGGGATAGTCATTTCTTGAATGAACTTCCATTTTTAATTTTCTGCAACTTCCATTTTTATTTTTATTTAACTTCCTTTTTCATCTTAGTTTCTTTTCTACTCAACTTCCTTTTTTATTTAATTTCCAAATAGATCGTTAAGGTATAGTGGTTTCTGGATTGAACTTCCATTTTTAATTTTATGCAACTTTAATTTTTATTTTTTTTCAATTTACTTTTCTATTGAACATCCTTTTTTATTTAATTTCCAAATAGATCGTTGAGGTATAGTGGTTTCTTGAATGAACTTCCATTTTTAATTTTATGCAACTTCCATTTTTATTTTTATTTAACTTCCTTCTTTATTCCAGTTTTTTTTCTACTCAACTTCCTTTTTTATTTAATTTCCAAATAGATCGTTAAGGTATAGTGGTTTATGGATTGAACTTCCTTTTTTATTTTTATTTTTATTCAATTTAATTTCTGTTAAATTTCCTATTCTATTTAATTTCCAAATAGATCGTTAAGGTATAGTGATTTCTTGAATGAACTTCCATTTTTAATTTTCTGCAACTTCTATTTTTATTTTTATTCGACTTCCATTTTTATTCAAGTCATTTTTCTATTCAACTTCCTTTTTTATTTAATTTCCAAATAGATCGTTGAGGTATAGTGGTTTCTTGAATGAACTTCCATTTTTAATTTTCTGCAACTTCCATTTTTTATTTTTATGTGACTTCCATTTTTATTCAAGTCATTCTTCTATTCAACTTCCTTTTTTATTTAATTTCTAAATAGATCGTTAAGGTATAGTGGTTTCTGGATTGAACTTCCATTTTTAATTTTATGCAACTTTCACTTTTATTTTTATTCAACTTCCATTTTTGATCAATTTACTTTACTATTAAACTTCCATTTTTATTTAATTTCCAAATAGATCGTGGAGGTATAGTGGTTTCTTGAATGAACTTCCATTTATAATTTTCTGCAACTTCCATTTTTATTTTTATTCAACTTCCATTTTTATTCAAGTTTTTTTTCTATTCAACTTCCTCTTTTATTTAATTTCCAAATAGATCGTTAAGGTATAGTGGTTTCTTGAATGAACTTCCATTTTTATTTTTATTTAACTTCCTTTTTTGTTCAGGTTTCTTTTCTACTCCACTTCCTTTTTTATTTAATTTCCAAATAGATCGTTATGGTATAGTGGTTTCTAGATTGAACTTCCATTTTTATTTTTATTCAACTTCCATTTTTATTCAATTTACTTTTCTATTAAACTTTCTTTTTTATTTAATTTCCAAACAGATCGTTTAGGTATAGTGGTTTTTTGAATGAACTTCCATTTTTGATTTTCTGCAGCTTCCATTTTTATTTTTATTTAACGTCCTTTTTTATTCAAGTTACTTTTCTACTCAACTTCCTTTTTTATTTAATTTCCAAATAGATCGTTAAGGTATAGTAGTTTCTGGATTGAACTTCCATTTATAATTTTCTGCAACTTCTATTTTTATTTTTATTCAATTTCCTCTTTTATTTAATTTCCAAATAGATCGTTAAGGTATAGTGGTTTCTTGAATGAACTTCCATTTTTAATTTTCTGCAACTTCCATTTTTATTTTTATTTAACTTCCTTTTTTATTCAAGTTTCTTTTCTACTCAACTTCCTTTTTTATTTAATTTCCAAATAGATCGTGAAGGTATAGTGGTTTATGGATTGAACTTCCATTTTTAATTTTTACTTTTATTCAACTTCCATTTTTATTCAATTTAATTTCTATTAAATTTCTTTTTTTATTTAATTTCCAAATAGATCGTTAAGGTATAGTGGTTTCTTGAATGACCTTCCATTTTTAATTTTCTGCAACTTTCATTTTTTTTTTATTCGACTTCCATTTTTATTCAAGTTATTTTTCTATTCAACTTGCTTTTTTATTTAATTTCTAAATATATCGTTAAGTTATAGTGGTTTCTGGATTGATCTTCCATTTTTAATTTTATTCAACTTTCACTTTTATTTTTATTCAACTTCCATTTTTGATCAATTTATTTTTCTATTAAAGTTCCATTTTTATTTAATTTCCAAATAGATCGTGGAGGTATAGTGGTTTCTTGAATGAACTTCCATTTATATTTTTCTACAACTTCCATTTTTATTTTTATTCAACATCCATTTTTATTCAAGTTATTTTTCTATTCAGCTTCCTCTTTTATTTAATTTCCAAATAGATCGTTATGGTATAGTGGTTTCTTGAATGAACTTCCATTTTTATTTTTGTTTAACTTCCTTTTTGTTCAGGTTTCTTTTCTACTCAACTTCCTTTTTTATTTAATTTCCAAATAGATCGTTATGGTGCAGTAGTTTCTAGATTGAACTTCCTTTTTTATTTTTATTCGACTTCCGATTTTATTCAATTTACTTTTCTATTAAACTTACTTTTTTATTTAATTTCCAAATAGATCGTTAAGGTATAGTGGTTTCTTGAATGAACTTCAATTTTTGATTTTCTGCATCTTCCATTTTTATTTTTATTTAACTTCCTTTTTTATTCATGTTTCTTTTCTTCTCAACTTCCTTTTTTGTTTAATTTCCTAATAGATCGTTAAGGTATAGTGGTTTCTTGAATGAACTTTCATTTTTAATTTTCTGCAACTTCTGTAACGCCCTCAAAATAATAACATTAAACCCATCAGATAAGACAAGCATTTACATATAAACTAACCACATTCCTTTATTTCATTGAGTTTCATTACATAAGTATTACATGTTAACATCAAAACAAAATGCCCTACGGGCTTACAGCTTTCCAAGTTAACACTTGGTTTCAACAAAAGAGTACTAACTCGTTTACACCTTAAGCCCTTGGCTTGAAGTTACATGTAATACATCAAAAGTAAAACAACTACACTATGTCCGCCTCTAGCCTTCCAAGCTATGTCCTTGGAGGTAGCATGCTTCCTGTACCTGAAAATGATATTCCCATATAGGGTGAGCCACAGCCCAGTAGAAGTACACTAAACCAACCATGGACAATGACTAAAACATTAGCAATTGATAGTTGGTCAACACTGATATAATCACATAAATTACATATTTATGTCAACGACTTACAAGTCCCAATTACTTTTCATTTTCCCTTTTTCAACAGATAAGCATGCTAGCTCTATCATCATTTCCACAGATATGTATAAAAACTATATCTCACATTCAGATAAGCATAAAAGCTATATCCACATTCTCAACAGATATGTATATCAACAATATCCACAGATAAGCATACAAGCTGTATCCACACTCTACAACAGATATGTATATCAACAATATCCACAGATAAGCATACAAGCTGTATCCACACTTCACAAAGATAAGCATATGAGCTCTATCTTCACTTCTCTAGACAAGCATATGAGCTCTGTCTACGGAGTTCATCCCCTATCTCCTCCCAATACCTATCCGGTTTAGAGGTACATCCCCTATCTTCCCCTAAACCGCGGAGTACATCCCCTGTCTCCTCCTCTACACATAACGTATATAAACACATTGGTTCTATATACAATCACACAATACACACAATTAATGTATTCTATCAACCGTCAAGTTCCATGACACATTCCATTGATTAGTTTTCGTTTACCTAATCATCATGCATTGTCTACAACAATCTCGACTATCCTCCACCGATAGCCCAAAGCAGTTATTTCTAAAACAGAAAATAAATGCACAAATGGATATTCAATCAACATTTCATTTCCTCATTTCTCACCAATTAATTATCCCAATTAATTAAACAATGTAATTAGGCCATCTTCCATAATTACCATTTCAACCCTTAGGTCCCATTTTCATCAATGATTCAACAATCATACTATTTTTCTATGCCAAACATGCATCTGGGTTTATTATGAATAAAACCCCAACTTTTGTAAAAATACACAAAAGCCCCAAACTTTCACAAATTTACCAAACCAAGCCCAACATCTCAAAATACCAAAATTTAAAGACAAAACCCATAGAGAGGAGTAGGTTATCCCTACCTCAAATTCGAAGTCCCAAATGAGAAGACGACAAAACCCAACGTGCTCCAAAACCCGAGATTTTCAGATTAAAATGAAGCCCTCGACGATCAACAACTTTTTTGTAAAGGCCAAAGGTGAGTAAATCACTCCTACTAGATCAAAACCTAGAGAGAAGGTAGAGTCTAGAGTGAGAGGCTCAACAATGGTGATTTTGGAAAAGTAAGAGAGAGAAGAGAAAGTGAAAAAGTGATTTGAAAAGTCACAATTTCGGGATTTAAACCCAGTCTTCCGCTCGAGCGTAAAACACCCCGCTCGAGCGGCCACTCACAGACTTCCGCTCGAGCGGCCAACCTCCCGCTCGAGCGCAGAATGCACTCGCCCAGCACTTTTGCAGAACCAGGCCTCCGCTCGAGCTCCCAATCCCTACGCTCGAGCGGCCACTCACACAGATTCGCTCGAGCGGCCAACTCCACGCTCGAGCGTACAACACTGCACAACAAATACTGGATGGGTGTATTATCCGCTCGAGCGCCAACACCTCCGCTCGAGCGTACAGGCCAAAAATCTGGGCAACTAGTTTTGGTTTCTAAACTCAACCAACCTGTAACCAACCCGCCCAACACATCCTATAACTCAAATACAAAGTAAGAAAGGATGTAAACAAGATAATAAACAACTACCAACATCCACGGACACATGTCCGGATCACTATACAACAAGGGTAAACCCGGGATCGCTATAACCTCCCCCCCTTAAAGAATTTCGTCCCCGAAATTAAACACAAGTTTTCAAAAACAAGTTTTCCTCCATTTTAAACAATGTTACATTTTAACATTCAACAATTCGACCCATTACCGGTCATCCCGTCCCTTTAACAAGAGACATATCACAATATGTAAACAACATATGTATTTTCAACATGCATCAACATTATGCACTATCCTTCCAATTTCAACAATATATTCAACATATATAGTGTTACATCCAACTACCATATGAGGCAAGTTCCAAAACATGCTTCCAATAATCAAAACATTCTCAATGTTTTACAACTTAAGACATATATAAAAGCTCTTAAGTTCAACATAATGAAAAATTTAAATACAAGATCACACATCAACAAACAAGTCCGGATATTTCTCACGGACTTCCAACTCACGTTCCCAAGTGGCTTCCTCCACTCCGTGATGTTTCCACAAGACTTTCACCAAAGGAATGGTCTTGCCACGCAGGACCTGATCCCGCCTATCCAAGACCCGAACCGGTCTCTCCTCATACGAGGCATCCTCATCTACCTCTAAATCAGTCCAATCCAACACATGTGATGGATCTGGCTCATACTTCCGAAGCATACTCACATGAAACACGTCATGCACTCCGGACAACTGCGGCGGTAAGGCTAACCGATAAGCAACCTCGCCTATCTTCTCAAGGATCTCAAAAGGACCAATAAACCGAGGGGATAATTTCCCACTCTTCCCAAACCTCATCAGACCTCGCCTAGGTGATATCTTCAGAAAGACATGATCACCTACCTCAAACGCCAAAGGCCTCCTCCTACGGTCGGCATAACTCTTTTGTCGACTCTGGGCTGTAACGAGCCTCCTACGGATAAGCTCAACTTTCTCCGTCGTCTCCCTAACCAACTCCGGACCCAACAAAGGTGCATCACCCACCTCGGCCCAACAAACTGGAGACCTACACGGTCGGCCATACAAGGCCTCAAACGGTGCCATACCGATGCTAGACTGAAAACTGTTGTTGTAGGCAAACTCTACCAATGGCAAGTGCCTCTCCCACGTCCCACTGAAATCCAGGACACAACCCCGAAGCATATCCTCGAGGATCTGAATAGTACGCTCGGACTGCCCGTCAGTCTGAGGATGATAAGCCGTACTAAAGGTCAACTTAGTGCCCAAGGCACTCTGCAAACTCTGCCACAACCTAGCAGTAAAACGAGGATCTCTATCTGAGACGATCGTCACTGGGACCCCGTGCAATCTCACTATGTCCCGAATATACAAATCGGCAAGATGATCTACCGAATCTCTCACGCGCATAGGAATAAAGTGCGCCGACTTAGTCAACCGGTCTACAACCACCCAAATAGCATCACTACCCCGCTGAGTCCTCGGAAGACCTACAACGAAGTCCATAGTGACATGCTCCCACTTCCACTCGGCAATAGGCAAGGGTTGCAACAAACCCGCTGGCCTCTGATGCTCGGCCTTCACTTGCTGGCAAGTAAGGCACTTCGATACGAAAACAGCCACATCTCTCTTCATACCCCGCCACCAAAACTGGCGACCCAAATCCTGATACATCTTAGTACCTCCCGGATGCACCGCAAGGCGCGAATGGTGAAACTCTCGGAGTACTTCCTCTCGGCAAGACTCCGGTACAAACAAACGGTTTCGGTATCTCACACTCAGGTCGGGATACACCGTCAAACCCTTCTCAACTTTCCCACTGGAGATCTTCTCTCGGAGGGATTCTACCTCAAGGTCACCTCTCTGTGCCTCTAACACTCTAATCACAAGTGTAGGCTGCGCAACAACAGAAAACAAGGCCGCAGCCTCAACAGATTTGCCCAGTAGCAAATCAAATTCGCCAAGTGCTCCCAACATCACCCATTCCCGGATGGCTATACAAGCTACATCACTAATGGTTTTCCTACTAAGGGCATCGGCCACAACATTGGCCTTTCCCGGATGATAATGCAACTCAAAATCATAATCCCCGATGAACTCCATCCATCTCCTCTGCCTCAGATTCAAGTCTCTCCGTGTAAACAGATACTTCAAACTCTTGTGATCCGAGAATACCTCGAACCTCTCACCATAAAGGTAGTGCCTCCAGATTTTCAAGGCAAAGATCACTGCTGCTAACTCTAGGTCGTGTGTGGGGTAATTCTTCTCGTGTATTTTCAACTGACGTGAGCCATAAGCTACCACTTTTCCCTCTTGCATCAACACACAACCCAAACCCTCTCGTGAGGCATCACAATATACAGCATAACCCAACCCTCTCTCCGGAATAATCAACACCGGAGCGGTGGTCAATCTAACTTTCAACTCTTGGAACGACTTTTCACAAGTCTCACTCCACACAAACTTGACTCCTTTCTGAGTCAGCCTAGTCAACGGTGACGCTAACCTGGAGAAATCTTTCACAAACCGACGGTAATACCCAGCTAATCCCAGAAAACTGCGGATCTCAAACACACTCTTAGGCTGTGCCCAATCTTGCACTGCCTCAACCTTGGATGTATCAACAGACACCCCTTCCCCGGATACCACGTGGCCTAAGAATTTGACTTCCCTCAGCCAGAACTCACACTTCCCAAACTTGGCATACAGCCTATGGGCTCTAAGTAACTCAAGCACCACTCTCAAGTGTGCCTCGTGCTCCTCCTCAGAAGACGAATAGATAAGGATATCGTCCACGAAAACAACCACAAATCGGTCTAAGAACTCCCGGAAAATCCGGTTCATCAAGTCCATAAAGACTGCCGGTGCATTGGTAAGTCCGAATGGCATCACCAAAAACTCGTAATGGCCATACCGCGTACGGAATGCCGTCTTAGGAATATCTTCCTCCCTGACCCTCAACTGATGGTAACCCGATCTCAAGTCTATCTTAGAGAAACAACGGGAACCCTTCAACTGGTCAAACAAATCATCTATACGGGGCATAGGGTACTTATTTTTAACCGTAGCCCGATTCAACTTCCGGTAGTCTATACACAATCTCAAGGCACCATCTTTCTTTTTAACAAAGAGGGCCGGTGCTCCCCACGGTGAAACACTAGGGCGAACAAAGCCCTTATCGAGCAACTCCTGGAGCTGAACTTTCAACTCAACCAACTCTGCTGGAGCAAAACGGTAAGGTGCCATAGAAATCGGCGTCGTACCAGGCACTAAATCAATAGAGAACTCTATCTCTCGGTGAGGTGGCAAACTAACAAGATCTTCGGGAAAGACATCCGAATACTCACAAACCACCCTCGGTAACACAACCTGGGTCTCACTACTCTCACCACTCTCAGAGCTAGCAAGTAGACTACTAAGCTCACTTCGCCCTCGCGAATCATACCCCGGTGGCAAAACACTACCAACCCGGTCTCCCAAGAAATGGAACCACTCCCCGCTCAAGGTACACAATGTAACCCTCTGGCGGTAGCAATCAATAACAGCCCGGTATGACGATAACCAGTCCATACCCAAAATAACATCAAAACCCTTCATGGGCATGACAACAAACGGAAAAGGAAGCCTATAGTCGGCGACCTCTATATCACATCCTCTAACACCCTGTTTCAGAATCAACTCACCACCCAAAGGCGATACCACACAAATAGGAGATGCTAACTGTGCTAACTCCAATTCCAAAACAGATGCAAATGCAGCAGATACAAAAGAATGAGATGCACCCGTGTCTATCAACACATTAGCAACTGAGTTGCAAAACAGAAAAGTACCTCTCACTACTGATGGAGCCGGTACTAAATCCTGCGCGGTAACAGCATACACGCGCCCCGTAGGCCCCTGGTCTACCTGCTCACCTCTCGGAGCAAAAGACTGCTGCACAGACTGGGATGACGAAGCTCCCGGATTGGCCCTCGAGGCCTGCACAGACTGAGCTGGCTGAAAACCCTGCGTCTGCCTAGAACCAGACGCTCCCGAAGTGGCACTCAACTGTGGGCAAAACCTCTTCATGTGCCCAGGTTGTCCACATTGATAACAAGTCAAGAGCTGCCCCCTGCCCAAACTCTGACTCTGCGGTCTAGCTGAAGAAGAAGCAGCTTTCTGACCCCCACCCTTCTGCGGGCACACAGATACCTTGTGACCCAGCTGGCCACACTTGTAACAGGTGAAATCCCCCTGACCACCTCTCCCGGAGCCTGCACTCGGCACAGGGAAGGTCGATCTAGCAACACCACCCTGCGACTGCTGAGGGTTATAACCCTTCTGCCTCCTGCCATCACTCTGACTATCCTGGCTCCTCTTGGAGCCTCTCTGACCCTCATCCTCCTCCTGCATCATAAGCTCCATATGAGCTGCAGCGTCCACTAGGTGTCTATACTCTCGAATATAAGACCCACCAATTCTCAACTTGAGGCCCCGCCTCAACTTCCGCTCAAACTCATAGCAACGGCGTTCCTCAGACGCCACCAGTTCAGGTGCAAACCTAGACAGACTGGTAAAAGTAGCCTCAAACTCGGCCACTGACAAGCCCTGCTGATTAAGCCGGCTAAACTGATCCCTCAGCTTCTCCCTAGCTGCTGCTGATAAAAACCTCTCCTGAAAAGCATTCACAAACGCCTCCCAAGTACCACCAACACGAGTTTTCTCGTACTTCCACCATTGACCCGCATCTCCCTTCAGTTGAAAGGATGCCAAGGTCACTTTCAGTGCTCCGTCCTCGATGCCAAGCATCTCAAACGTCTTCGTTGTCTGTTCGAGCCATTCATCTGCCTTAAGCGGCTCTTTAGGATCCCCGATAAACTCGTCCGGATTACACCGGAAGAACTCCCTCTTCAAGAAGGAAGGCCCTGTCTCAGCTGCCTGATTCCCAGCTCTAAGAATACCCAAGGCTCCTGCTATCTCTCTGGCCAAGGCACCCATAGCCTGCTGACCTACTGGCTCGGCCACAGTGGCCTGCCCAACCCCCTCCTGTACTGCCGGAATCTCACCCGGTAACGGTACTTCCTGCCTCGCAGGTCTACCACGCCTAGCACCTCTTCCTCGTCCTGACATCCTAATAAAGGCAACACAGAACGTTAGCACATTCATAAGTGTGCCGAAACTAAACACCCACGTCCTAATGCATGGACAACTGTAATTCACTCCACATAAGCACATAAACACATAAGCACTTACGAACTTCATTTCCGGATAATGATAGTCCCGAGGCGTTACTAGAGTTCCGGTTAGAAACAGCGTTGATCAAGTGCTTTTCCAACAAGACTCCCAGAAACTCAAGGATCCAATCAACATCCTAGAAATTAAATCCCATACCCACATAGTCACATAAGCATGTTATCAAATAAACACATAGCATATGGTACTACATCTACGTCTCTATCAAGCGAGACAAACCCATTGTGATCCTAATCACTTCCCACGTACCCAAAGTATTCGAACCCGGTACGCTCTGATACCAAGTTGTAACGCCCTCAAAATAATAACATTAAACCCATCAGATAAGACAAGCATTTACATATAAACTAACCACATTCCTTTATTTCATTGAGTTTCATTACATAAGTATTACATGTTAACATCAAAACAAAATGCCCTACGGGCTTACAGCTTTCCAAGTTAACACTTGGTTTCAACAAAAGAGTACTAACTCGTTTACACCTTAAGCCCTTGGCTTGAAGTTACATGTAATACATCAAAAGTAAAACAACTACACTATGTCCGCCTCTAGCCTTCCAAGCTATGTCCTTGGAGGTAGCATGCTTCCTGTACCTGAAAATGATATTCCCATATAGGGTGAGCCACAGCCCAGTAGAAGTACACTAAACCAACCATGGACAATGACTAAAACATTAGCAATTGATAGTTGGTCAACACTGATATAATCACATAAATTACATATTTATGTCAACGACTTACAAGTCCCAATTACTTTTCATTTTCCCTTTTTCAACAGATAAGCATGCTAGCTCTATCATCATTTCCACAGATATGTATAAAAACTATATCTCACATTCAGATAAGCATAAAAGCTATATCCACATTCTCAACAGATATGTATATCAACAATATCCACAGATAAGCATACAAGCTGTATCCACACTCTACAACAGATATGTATATCAACAATATCCACAGATAAGCATACAAGCTGTATCCACACTTCACAAAGATAAGCATATGAGCTCTATCTTCACTTCTCTAGACAAGCATATGAGCTCTGTCTACGGAGTTCATCCCCTATCTCCTCCCAATACCTATCCGGTTTAGAGGTACATCCCCTATCTTCCCCTAAACCGCGGAGTACATCCCCTGTCTCCTCCTCTACACATAACGTATATAAACACATTGGTTCTATATACAATCACACAATACACACAATTAATGTATTCTATCAACCGTCAAGTTCCATGACACATTCCATTGATTAGTTTTCGTTTACCTAATCATCATGCATTGTCTACAACAATCTCGACTATCCTCCACCGATAGCCCAAAGCAGTTATTTCTAAAACAGAAAATAAATGCACAAATGGATATTCAATCAACATTTCATTTCCTCATTTCTCACCAATTAATTATCCCAATTAATTAAACAATGTAATTAGGCCATCTTCCATAATTACCATTTCAACCCTTAGGTCCCATTTTCATCAATGATTCAACAATCATACTATTTTTCTATGCCAAACATGCATCTGGGTTTATTATGAATAAAACCCCAACTTTTGTAAAAATACACAAAAGCCCCAAACTTTCACAAATTTACCAAACCAAGCCCAACATCTCAAAATACCAAAATTTAAAGACAAAACCCATAGAGAGGAGTAGGTTATCCCTACCTCAAATTCGGAGTCCCAAATGAGAAGACGACAAAACCCAACGTGCTCCAAAACCCGAGATTTTCAGATTAAAATGAAGCCCTCGACGATCAACAACTTTTTTGTAAAGGCCAAAGGTGAGTAAATCACTCCTACTAGATCAAAACCTAGAGAGAAGGTAGAGTCTAGAGTGAGAGGCTCAACAATGGTGATTTTGGAAAAGTAAGAGAGAGAAGAGAAAGTGAAAAAGTGATTTGAAAAGTCACAATTTCGGGATTTAAACCCAGTCTTCCGCTCGAGCGTAAAACACCCCGCTCGAGCGGCCACTCACAGACTTCCGCTCGAGCGGCCAACCTCCCGCTCGAGCGCAGAATGCACTCGCCCAGCACTTTTGCAGAACCAGGCCTCCGCTCGAGCTCCCAATCCCTACGCTCGAGCGGCCACTCACACAAATTCGCTCGAGCGGCCAACTCCACGCTCGAGCGTACAACACTGCACAACAAATACTGGATGGGTGTATTATCCGCTCGAGCGCCAACACCTCCGCTCGAGCGTACAGGCCAAAAATCTGGGCAACTAGTTTTGGTTTCTAAACTCAACCAACCTGTAACCAACCCGCCCAACACATCCTATAACTCAAATACAAAGTAAGAAAGGATGTAAACAAGATAATAAACAACTACCAACATCCACGGACACATGTCCGGATCACTATACAACAAGGGTAAACCCGGGATCGCTATAACTTCCGTTTTTATTTTTATTCAACTTCTATTTTTATTCAATTTACTTTTCATTTAAACTTCATTTTTTATTTAATTTACAAACAGATCGTTAAGGTATAGTGGTTTCTTGAATGAACTTCCATTTTTAATTTTCTGCAACTTCCATTTTTATTTTTATTCGACTTCCATTTTTATTCAAGTCATTTTTCTATTCAACTTCCTTTCTTATTTAATTTCCAAATAGATCATTAAGGTATAGTGGTTTCTGGATTGAACTTCCATTTTTAATTTTCTGCAACTTTCATTTTTATTTTTATTCAACTTCCATTTTTATTCAATTTACTTTTCTATCAAACTTCTTTTTTTATTTAATTTCCTAGTAGATCGTTAAGGTATAGTGGTTTCTTGAATGAACTTTCATTTTTAATTTTCTGCAACTTCCATTTTTATTCAATTTACTATTCTATTCAACTTCCTTTTTTATTGAATTTCCAAATAGATCGTTAAGGTATAGTGGTTTCTGGATTCAACTTCCATTTTTAATTTTATGCAACTTTGATTTTTCTTTTTATTCAACTTATATTTTTATTCAATTTACTGTTCTATTAAACTTCCTTTTTTTTATTTCATTTCCAAATAGATCGTTAAGGTATAGTGGTTTCTTGAATGAACTTCCATTTTTAATTTTCTGCAACTTCCATTTTTATTTTTATTTAACTTCGTTTTTAATTCTAGTTTCTTTTCTACTCAACTTCCTTTTTTATTTAATTTCCAAATAGATCGTTAAGGTATATTGGTTTCTGGATTGAACTTCCATTTTTAATTTTCTGGATTGAACTTCCATTTTTATTTTTATTCAACTTCTATTTTTATTCAATTTACTTTTCTATTAAACTTCCATTTTTATTTCATTTTCAAACAGATCGTTAAGGTATACAGGTTTCTTGAATGAACTTTGATTTTCAAATTTCTGCAACTTCCATTTTTATTTTTATTTGACTTCCATTTTTATTCAAGTCATTTTTCTATTCAACTTCCTTTTTTATTTAATTTCCAAATAGATCGTTAAGGTATAGTGGTTTCTTGAATGAACTTCCATTTTTAATTTTCTTTAACTTCCATTTTTATTTTTATTCGACTTCCATTTTTATCCAAATCATTTTTTTATTCATCTTCCTTTTTTATTTAATTTCCAAACAGATCATTGACGTATAGTGGTTTCTTGAATGAACTTCCATTTTTATTTGTATTTGACTTCCATTTTTATTCAAGTCATTTTTCTATTCAACTTCCTTTTTTATTTAATTTCCAAATAGATCGTTAAGGTATAGTGGTTTCTTAAATGAACTTCCATTTTTAATTTTCTGCAACTTCCATTTTTATTTTTATTCGACTTCCATTTTTATCCAAGTCATTTTTTTATTCAACTTCCTTTTTTAGTAAATTTCCAAATAAATCGTTGCGGTATAGTGGTTTCTTGAATGAATTTCCCTTTGTAATTTTCTGCAACTTCAATTTTTAGTTGTATTTGACTTCCATTTTTATTCAAGTAATTTTTCTATTCAACTTGCTTTTTTATTTAATTTCTAAATAGATCGTTAACGTATAGTGGCTTCTGTATTGAACTTCAATTTTTAATTTTATGCAACTTTCACTTTTATTTTTATTCAACTTCCATTTTTGTTCAATTTACTTTTCTATTAAACTTCCATTTTTATTTAATTTCAAATAGATCGTTGAGGTATAGTGGTTTCTTGAATGAACTTCCATTTATAATTTTCTGCAACTTCCATTTTTATTTTTATTCAACATCCATTTTTATTCAAGTTATTTTTCTATTCAACTTCCTCTTTTATTTAATTTCCAAATAGATCGTTAAGGTATAGTGGTTTCTTGAATGAACTTCCATTTTTATTTTTATTTAACTTCCTTTTTTGTTCAGGTTTCTTTTCTACCCAACTTCCTTTTTTATTTAATTTCCAAATAGATCGTTATGGTATAGTGGTTTCTGGGTTGAACTTCCATTTTTATTTTTATTCAACTTCTATTTTTATTCAATTTACTTTTGTATTAAATTTTCTTTTTATTTAATTTCCAAATAGATCGTTAAGGTACAGTGGTTTCTTCAATGAACTTCCATTTTTGATTTTCTGCAACTTCCATTTTTATTTTTATTTAACTTCCTTTTTTATTCAAGTTTGTTTTCTACTCAACTTCCTTTTTTATTTAATTTCCAAATAGATCGTTAAGGTATAGTGGTTTCTGGATTGAACTTCCATTTATAATTTTCTGCAACTTCCATTTTTATTTTTATTGAACTTCAATTTTTATTCAAGTTATTTTCTATTCAACTTCCTCATTTATTTAATTTCCAAATAGATCGTTAAGGTATAGTGGTTTCTTGAATGAACTTCCATTTCTAATTTTCTGCAACTTCCATTTTTATTTTTATATAACTACCTTTTTCATTCAACTTTCTTTTCTACTCAACTTCCTTTTTTATTTAATATCCAAATAAATCGTTAAGGTATAGTGGTTTCTGGATTGAACTTCCATTTTTAATTTTCTGCAACTTCCAGTTTCATTTTTATTCAACTTCTATTTTTATTCAATTTACTTTTCTATTAAACTTCCTTTTTTTATTTAATTTACAAACAAATCGTTAAGGTATAGTGGTTTCTTGAATGAACATCCATTTTTAATTTTCTGAAACTTCCATTTTTATTTTTATTCGACTTCCATTTTTATTCAAGTCATTTTTCTTTTCAACTTCCCTTTTTACTTAATTTCCAAATAGATCGTTAAGGTATAGTGGTTTCCGGATTGAACTTCCATTTTTAATTTTATGCAACTTTCTTTTTTATTTTTATTCAAGTTCCATTTTTATTCAAATTACTTTTCTATTAAACTTCCTTTTTTATTTAATTTCCAAATAGATCGTTAAGGTATAGTGGTTTCTTGAAAGAACTTTCATTTTTAATTTTCAGCAACTTCCATTTTGATTTTTATTCGACTTCCATTTTTATTCAATTTACTGTTCTATTCAACTTCCTTTTTTATTTGAGAATATCTCGGGTTCCGTCCAGAAGGGTAATGTTGGAAAAGGACAGATGAGACAGGGCAGAGTATTTGCGCTAGTACCAGGGGACACTCAGAATGCTGAGACAGTGGTGTCAGGTATACTCCTAATTTGCTCCCAAGATGCCTATGTGTTGATTGATTCGGGTTCTACGCATTTGTTTGTATCTGCTAAGTTTGCCGAGAAAATTAATAGAGAACTAGAGCCCCTTGATTATGTATTATCTGTGTCTACTCCATCTGGGAGATCTATGATTGTTGCATCCATGTATAGAGCATGTGTTGTTGTGATTGAGAATGTTGAATTGTTAGTAGATTTAATGCCTCTGGACATAACTCATTTTGATGTTATACTGGGAATGGATTGGTTAGTCACAAATCATGCATCTATTAATTGTGTTTCGAAAAGCGTCACACTGAGACCCCCGAACCTAGCCGAGGTTATTTTCCAGGTTAAAGGGGTAGTGCCCCCACCTTACTTGATTTCGTCCATTAAGGTGTATAAGTTAATTCAGAAAGGGTGTCGAGGCTACTTGTGTAGTATACTGGGTGATCAGAATGGAAATGTTAATTTAGTCGACATCCCAGTTGTTAATGAATTCCCCGACGTCTTCCCGAACGAATTGCCTGGCCACTTAGCCGATAGAGAGATAGAGTTTACTGTTGATATCATGCCGGGAACCCAGCCGATCTCCAAAATGCCCTACAGGATGGCCCCAGCTGAACTTAGGGAATTGAAACTGCAATTACAAGAATTGTTGGATAAGGGATTTATTAGGCCGAGCACTTCACCATGGGGAGCACCTGTTTTATTTGTTAAGAAAAAGGATGGCACACTCCGCCTTTGTATCGATTACAGAGAACTTAATAAGGTCACCATTAAGAACAAGTACCCATTACCTAGGATTGATGATTTGCTTGACCAATTACAAGGAGCACGAGTCTTTTCTAAGATTGACCTTAGGTCTGGTTACCACCAGCTTAAAGTTAAAGCCGAAGATGTTGAAAAGACTGCTTTTCGGACAAGATATGGCCACTACGAGTTTTTAGTAATGCCTTTTGGGGTGACCAATGCCCCTGCTGCGTTTATGGATTTAATGAACAGAGTCTTCAAGCCATATTTAGATGAGTTTGTAGTTGTCTTCATTGATGATATATTGATCTATTCCGAGAGTAAAGCTGAACATGAAAAACATTTGAGACTTGCCTTACAGATTTTGAGAGACCGGAAATTGTTTGCTAAGTTTAACAAGTGTGAGTTTTGGCTACCTACTATCTCATTCTTGGGTCATGTGATTAATGAAGAGGGTATCTCGGTTGATCCTAGCAAAATTGAAGCCGTAGTAAATTGGCCGAGGCCGACTAATGTGTCTGAGATTCTTAGTTTTCTGGGTTTGGCAGGTTATTACAGGAAGTTTGTGAAGGATTTCTCAAGGATTGCAATTCCATTGACGCAATTGACTAAGAAGGGAACACCGTATAAATGGACTAAAGATCGGGAGTCAGCTTTCCAAGAACTGAAGACAAGGTTAGTTATAGCACCAGTACTCGTACTTCCATCAGGTACTGAAAATTAAAAATGGAAGTTCAATCCAGAAACCACTATACCTTAACGATCTATTTGGAAATTAAATAAAAAAGGAAGTTGAGTAGAGAAGAAACTTGAATAAAAAAGGAAATTAAACAAAAATAAAAATGGAAGTTGCAGAAAATTAAAAATGAAAGTTCATTCAAGAAACCACTATACCTTAAAGATCTATTTGGAAATTAAATAAAAAAATAATTTTAATAGAAAAGTAAATTGAATAAAAATGGAAGTTGAATAAAAATAAAAATGGAAGTTCAATCCAGAAACCACTATACCATAACGATCTATTCGGAAATTAAATAAAAAAGGAAGTTGAGTAGAAAAGAAACATGAACAAAAATGGAAGTTAAATAAAAATAAAAATGGAAGTTCATTCAAGAAACCACTATATCTTAACGATCTATTTGGAAATTAAATAAAAGAGGAAGTTGAATAGAAAAATAACTTGAATAAAAATGGAAGTTGAATAGAAATAAAAATGGAAGTTGCAGAAACTTATAAATGGAAGTTCATTAAAGAAACCACTATACCTTAACGATCTATTTAGAAATTAAATAAAAATGGAAGTTTAATAGAAAAGTAAATTGAACAAAAATGGAAGTTGAATAAAAATAAAAGTGAAAGTTGCATAAAATTAAAAATTGAAGTTCAATCCAGAAACCAGTATACCTTAACGATTTATTTAGAAATTAAATAAAAAAGTAAGTTGAATAGAAAAGAAACTTGAATAAAAAAAGATGTTGAATAGAAATAAAAAAGGAAGTTGCAGAAAATTAAAATTGGAAGTTCATTCAAAAACCACTATACCTTAACGATCTATTTGGAAATTAAATAAAAAAGAAAGTTGAATAGAAAAATGACTTGAATAAAAATGGAAGTCGAATAAAAATAAAAATGGAAGTTGCAAAAAATTAAAAATAGAAGTTCATTCAAGAAACAACTATACCTTAACGATCTATTTGGAAATTAAATAAAAAAGGAAGTTTAAGAAAAAAGTAAATTGAATAAAAATGGAAGTTGAATAAAAATAAAAATTAAAGTTGCATAAAATTAAAAATGGAAGTTCAAATCAGAAACCACTATACCTTAATGATCTATTTGGAAATTAAATAAAAAAGGAAGTTTAATAGAAAATTAAATTCAATAAAAATGGAAGTTCAATAAAAATAAAAGGGAAAGTTGCATAAAATTAAAAATGAAAGTTCAATCCAGAAACCACTATACCATAACGATCTATTTGGAAATTTAATAAAAAAAGAAGTTGAGTAGAAAAGAAACTAGAATGAAAAAGGAAGTTAAATAAAAATAAAAATGGAAGTTGCAGAAAATTAAAAATGGAAGTTCATTCAAGAAACCACTATACCTTAACGATCTATTTGGAAATTAAATAAAAAAGGAAGTTTAATAGAAAAGTAAACTGAATAAAAATGAAAGTTGAATAAAAATAAAAGTGAAAGTTGCATACAATTAAAAATGAAAGTTCAATGCAGAAACCACTATACCTTAACAATCTATTTGGAAATTAAATAAAAAGGGAAGTTGAATAGAAAAGAAACTTGAATAAAAAAAGAAGTTGAATAGAAATAAAAATGGAAGTTGCAGAAAATTTAAATTGGAAGTTCATTCAAGAAACCACTATACCTTAACGATCTATTTGGAAATTAAATAAAAAAGGAAGTTGAATAGAAAAATGACTTGAATAAAAATGGAAGTCGAATAAAAATAAAAATGGAAGTTACAGAAAATTAAAAATGTAAGTTTATTCAAGAAACCACTATACCTTAACGATCTGTTTGGAAATTAAATAAAAAAGGAAGTTTAATAGAAAAATAAATTGAATAAAAATAGAAGTTGAATAAAAATAAAAATTGAAGTTCAATCCAGAAACCACTATACCTTAACGATCTATTTGGAAATTGAATAAAAAAGGAAGTTAAATAAAAATAAAAATGGAAGTTGCAGAAAATTAAAAATGCAAGTTAATTAAAGAAACCATTATACCTTAACGATCTACTTGGAAATTAAAGAAAAAAGGAAGTTTAATAGAAAAATAAATTGAATAAAACAGTAAGTTGAATAAAAATAAAAATGAAAGTTGCATAAAATTAAAAATGGAAGTTCAATCCAGAAACCACTATACCTTAACGATCTATTTGGAAATTAAAGAAAAAAGGAAGTTTAATAGAAAAATAAATTGAATAAAACAGTAAGTTGAATAAAAATAAAAATGAAAGTTGCATAAAATTAAAAATGGAAGTTCAATCCAGAAACCACTATACCTTAACGATCTATTTGGAAATTAAATAAAAAAGGAAGTTGAATAGAAAAATGACTTGAATAAAAATGGAAGTCGAATAAAAATAAAAATGGAAGTTGCTGAAAATTAAAAATGGAAGTTCATTGAAGAAACCACTGTACCTTAACGATCTGTTTGTAAATTAAATAAAAAAGGAAGTTTAATAGACAAGTAAATTGAATAAAAATAGAAGTTGAATAAAAATAAAAATGGAAGTTGTAGAAAATTAAAAATGGAAGTTCAATCCAGAAACCACTATACCTTAACGATCTATTTGGAAATTAAATAAAATAGGAAGTTGAGTAGAAAAGAAACTTGAATAAAAAAAGAAGTTAAATAAAAATAAAAATGGAAGTTGCAGAAAATTAAAAATGGAAGTTAATTCAAGAAACCACTATACCTTAACGATCTATTTGAAAATTAAATAAAAGAGGAAGTGGAATAGAAAAATAACTTGAATAAAAATAGAAGCTGAATAAAAATAAAAAAAGAAGTTGCAGAAAATTATCAATGGAAGTTCAATTCAGAAACCACAATACCTTAACTATCTGTTTGGAAATTAAATAAAGAAGAAGTTGAGTAGAAAAGAAACTTGAATAAAAAAGGAAGTTAAATAAAAATAAGAATGGAATTTGCAGAAAATCAAAAATGGAAGTTAATTCAAGAAACAACTATACCTTAACGATCTATTAGGAAATTAAATGAAAAAGTAAGTTTAATAGAAAAGTAAACTGAATAAAAATGGAAGTTGAATAAAAATAAAAATGGAAGTTCAATCCAGAAACCACTATACCATAACGATCTATTCGGAAATTAAATAAAAAAGGAAGTTGAGTAGAAAAGAAACCTGAACAAAAAAGGAAGTTAAACAAAAATAAAAATGGAAGTTCATTCAAGAAACCACTATACCTTAACGATCTATTTGGAAATTAAATAACAGAGGAAGTTGAAAAGAAAAATAACTTGAATAAAAATGGATGTTTAATAAAAATAAAAATGGAAGTTGCAGAAAATCATAAATGGAAGATCATTCAAGAAACCACTATACCTCAACGATATATTTGGAAATTAAATAAAAATGGAAGTTTAATAGAAAAGCAAATTGAACAAAAATGGAAGTTGATTAAAAATAAAAGTGAAAGTTGCATAAAATTAAAAATGGAAGTTCAATCCAGAAACCACTATGCCTTGAAGATCCATTTAGAAATTAAAAAAAAAAGGAAGTAAATAGAAAAGAAACTTCAATAAAAAAAGAAGTTGAATAGAAATAAAAATGAAAGTTGCAGAAAGTTAAAAATGGAAGTTCATTCAAGAAACCACTATACCTTAACGATCAATTTGGAAATTAAATAAAAAAGGAAGTTGAATAGAAAAATGACTTGAATAAAATGGAAGTCAAATAAAAATAAAAATGGAAGTTGCAGAAAATTGAAAATCGAAGTTCATTCAAGAAACCACTATACCTTAACGACCTGTTTGGAAATGAAATAAAAAAGGAAGTTTAATAGAAAAGTAAATTGAATAAAAATAGAAGTTGAATAAAAATAAAAATGGAAGTTGCAGAACATAAAAAATGGAAGTTCAATCCAGAAACCAATATACCTTAACGACCTATTTGGAAATTAAATAAAAAAGGAAGTTGAGTATAAAAGAAACTAGAATTAAAAACGAAGTTAAATAAAAATAAAAATGGAAGTTGCAGAAAATTAAAAATGGAAATTCATTCAAGAAACCACTATACCTTAACGATCTATTTGGAAATTAATTAAAAAAGGAAGTTTAATTGAAAAGTAAATTGAATAAAAATATAAGTTGAATAAAAATAAAAATGAAAGTTGCATAAAATTGAAAAAGGAAGTTCAATCCAGAAACCACTACACCTTAACGATCTGTTTGGAAATTAAATAAAAAAGGAAGTTGAATAGAATAGTAAATTGAATAAAAATGGAAGTTCCAGAAAATTAAAAATGAAAGTTCATTCAAGAAACCACTATACCCTAACAATCTATTTGGAAATTAAATAAAAAAAGAAGTTTGATAGAAAAGTAAATTGAATAAAAATGGAAGTTGAATAAAAATAAAAATGAAAGTTGCAAAAAATTAAAATTGGAAGTTCAATCCAGAAACCACTATACCTTAACGATCTATTTGGAAATTAAATAAAAAAGGAAGTTGAAAAGAAAAATGACTTGAATAAAAATGGAAGTCGAATAAAAATAAAAATGGAACTTGCAGAAAATTAAAAATGGAAGTTCATTCAAGAAACCACTATACCTTAACGATCTATTTCTAAATTAAATAAAAAAGGAAGTTTAATAGAAAAGTAAATTGAATAAAAATAGAAGTTGAATAAAAATAAAAATGGAAGTTGAAGAAAATTAAAAATGGAAGTTCAATCCAGAAACCACTATACCTTAACGATCTATTAGGAAATTAAATAAAAAAGGAAGCTGAGTAGAAAAGAAACTGGAATAAAAAAGGAAGTTACATAAAAATAAAAATGGAAGTTGCAGAAAATTAAAAATGGAAGTTTATTCAAGAAACAACTATACCTTAACGATCTATTTGAACATTAAATAAACGAGGAAGTTGAATAGAAAATAACTTGAATAAAAATGGAAGTTGAATAAAAATAAAAATGGAAGTTGCAGAAAATTATAAATGGAAGTTCAATGCAGTAACCACTATACCTTAACGATCTATTTGGAAATTAAATAAAAAAGGAAGTTCAGTAGAAAAGAAACTTGAATAAAAAAGGAAGTTAAATAAAAATAAAAATGGAAGTTGCAGAAAATCAAAAATCGAACTTCATTCAAGAAACCACTATACCTTAACGATCTATTTGTAAATTAAATAAATGAGGAAGTTGAAAAGAAAATTAAAATGAATAAAAATGGATGTTGAATAAAAATAAAAATGGAAGTTGCAGAAAATTATAAATGGAAGTTCATTCAAGAAACCACTATACCTCAACGATCTATTTGGAAATTAAATAAAAATCGAAGTTTAATAGAAAAGTAAATTAAACAAAAATGGAAGTTGAATAAAAATAAAAGTGAAAGTTGCATAAAATTAAAAATGGAAGTTCAATCCAGAAACCACTATACCTTGACGATCTATTTAGAAATTAAACAAAAAAGGAAGTTGAATAGAAAAGAAACTTGAATAAAAAAAGAAGTTGAATAGAAATAAAAATGGAAGTTGCAGAAAATTAAAAATGGAAGGTCATTCAAGAAACCACTATACCTTAAAGATCTATTTGGAAATTAAATAAAAAAGAAAGTTGAATAGAAAAATGTCTTGAATAAAAATGGAAGTCGAATAAAAATAAAAGTGGAAGTTGCAGAAAATTAAAAATGGAAGTTCATTCGAGAAACCCCTATACCTTAACGATCTGTTTGGAAATTAAATAAAAATGGAAGTTTAATAGAAAAGTAAATTGAATAAAAATAGAAGTTGAATAAAAATGAAAATGGAAGTTGCAGAAAATTAAAAATGGAAGTTCAATCCAGAAACCACTATACCTTAACGATCTATTTGGAAATTAAATAAAAAAGGAAGTTGAGTAGAAAAGAAAACTAGAATGAAAAAGGAAGTTAAAAAAAATAAAAATGGAAGTTGCAGAAAATTGAAAATGGAAGTTCATTCAAGAAACCACTATATCTTAACGATCTATTTTGAAATTAAATAAAAAAGGAAGTTTAATAGAAAAGTAAATTGAATAAAATCTTAAATTGAATAAAAATAGAAATGAAAGTTGCATAAAATTAAAAATGGAAGTTCAATCCAGAAACCAATATATCTTAACGATCTATTTTGAAATTAAATAAAAAAGGAAGTCGAATAAAAATTAAAATGGAAGTTGCAGAAAATTAAAAATGAAAGTTCTTTCAAGAAACCACTATACCTTAACGATCTATTTGGAAATTAAATAAAAAAGGAAGTTTAATAGAAAAGTAATTTGAATAAAAATGGAACTTGAATAAAAATAAAAATGAAAGTTGCATAAAATTAAAATTGGAAGTTCAATCCAGAAATCACTCTACCTTAACGATCTATTTGGAAATTAAGTAAAAAAGGAAGTTGAAAAGAAAAATGACTTGAATAAAAATGGAAGTCGAATAAAAATAAAAATGGAAGTTGCAGAAAATTAAAAATGGATGTTCATTCAAGAAACCACTATACCTTAACGATCTGTTTGTAAATTAAATAAAAAAGGAAGTTTAATAGAAAAGTAAATTGAATAAAAATAGAAGTTGAATAAAAATGAAACTGGAAGTTGCAGAAAATTAAAAATGGAATTTCAATTCAGAAACCACTTTACCTTAACGATCTATTAGGAAATTAAATAAAAAAGGAAGCTGAGTTGAAAAGAAACTGGAATAAAAAGGGAAGTTAAATAAAAATAAAAATGGAAGTTGCAGAAAATTAAAAAAGGAAGTTTATTCGAGAAACCACTATACCTCAACGATCCATTTGGAAATTAAATAAACGAGGAAGTTGAATAGAAAAATAACTTGAATAAAAATGGAAGTTGAATAAAAATAAAAATGGAAGTTGCAGAAAATTTTAAATGGAAGTTCAATGCAGAAACCACTATACCTTAATGATCTATTTGGAAATTAAATAGAAAAGGAAGTTCAGTAGAAAAGAAACTTGAATAAAAAAGGAAGTTAAATAAAAATAAAAATGGAAGTTGCAGAAAATCAAAAATGGAGATTCATTCAAGAAACCACTATACCTTAACGATCTATTTGTAAATTAAATAAATGAGGAAGTTGAAAAGAAAAATAAAATGAATAAAAATGGATGTTGAATAAAAATAAAAATGGAAGTTGCAGAAAATTATAAATGGAAGTTCATTCAAGAAACCACTATACCTCAACGATCTATTTGGAAATTAAATAAAAATAGAAGTTTAATAGAAAAGTAAATTAAACAAAAATGGAAGTTGAATAAAAATAAAAGTGAAAGTTGCATAAAATTAAAAATGGAATTTCAATCCAGAAACCACTATACCTTGACGATCTATTTAGAAATTAAACAAAAAAGGAAGTTGAATAGAAAAGAAACTTGAATAAAAAAAGAAGTTGAATAGAAATAAAAATGGAAGTTGCAGAAAATTAAAAATGGAAGGTTATTCAAGAAACCACTATACCTTAAAGATCTATTTGGAAATTAAATAAAAAAGAAAGTTGAATAGAAAAATGACTTGAATAAAAATGGAAGTCGAATAAAAATAAAAGTGGAAGTTGCAGAAAATTAAAAATGGAAGTTCATTCGAGAAACCCCTATACCTTAAAGATCTGTTTGGAAATTAAATAAAAAAGGAAGTTTAATAGAAAAGTAAATTGAATGAAAATAGAAGTTGAATAAAAATAAAAATGGAAGTTGCAGAAAATTAAAAATGGAAGTTCAATCCAGAAACCACTATACCTTAACGATCTTGTCTTAGGGCAATCTTTCACATAATGACCCATTTCGCCACATTCATAACAAGCTCTAGACGTCCGACGACAGACCCTGAAATGTTGCTTCCCACAATCTGAACACGTCGGTTTAGTATTACCTTCCTGCCTTAGATTACCAGCACTGCCCATGTTCGTCTTCTTCTTGGTGCCTAGCTGTGCTCGGCGATTGTCATAGTTCTGTCTCTTTTGCTGGTTCTCCCCCAAGCTCTGGTATCGATTCAGGTTAGCTTCGGCCAGAATGGCTTTGTCCAACACTTCGGCGTAAGTCGGCATATTGTGCAAGTTAACCCGGTCTTGAATCGGTCCGCGAAGCCCACTCTCGAACTTCCTGGCCTTCATGTATTCATCGTTGGCTATGTGAGGTGCAAACCTTGCCAATTCAGTAAAAGCGTGGTCGTATTCCGCCACTGTTCGGTTGCCTTGCGTCAAAGTCTAAAATTCGGTAGCCTTGCGGTTTCGAACACTTAGGGGAAAGTGTTTGTTGTAGAACAACTCTAAGAATCGGGTCCAGGTCAGATCTGGATTGCTTTCTCGAACCATCATCCACCATCTACGAGCGTCATCATCTAACGTGAATGCTGCCAACGTCACCTTCTGAGCGTCGGTGCTAGGAAAGATCTCGAACAACTTTTTCATTTCCAAAACCCACGCCTCAGCCTTCATTGGCTCTATACCCCCAGAGAATCTCGGTGGTTTCATTTTCTTGAACTCCCTGATCAAAGCTATCGTGCCATCCCCATACAAGGCTGGCTGTGGAGGAACTTGCGGCACTGGGGGAGGTGGAGGCGGAACTACATTTCGGTCGTTGGTCTGCTCGGCCTGAGTCGACGTGGCACTAGCGTACTGCTGTCTTGTTTGCCTCAACTCGCGGGCCAAACCTTCAACTAATCTTTTCAGTCTGTCCAATCTGTCTTCGGGCTGATCCCGGCCAATTGGAGGTCTACCTCTCCTCATGATGCTATGAGCATGCAAAGTGTGACTTTAAAACAAATAAGCAAATAACCACGTAGGCAAGTAACAAATAAGTATGTCAAGACAATACACACCTCGTTCAAATAGCAAGCATCATGATGCAATCCTAATATCTTTCTAAGGGAAATCCTATGCTCTTTAGGACTCAAAGTGTGTGAATAACGTATACTGAGGAACTTGTGCTCTGATACCATTCTGTCACGACCCCAAACCGCCCCTAGTAGTTTGGTGCCGTGATGGCCAGTAATCCGAGATTACCGAAGGCCAACTTTCAAAGTTTAACACAATCAGAGTATAATAAACGGGGCTCACAAATGCGGAAGCAATAAATCAAACTACAAGTGGTCCATAAGAGCAGTGCATAAGTCCAATGAAATGGCATACATCTTTACAACTTGAATACAACAAGGTAAAATACGTATTACATCTTGATCAAAAGGCTTCTCGAGCCGACATATACAAAATACAGTGAATACAAGCCAAGAAGCATGATTTTCAAGATTCGCCGACATAAAAGAAATGACATCGCCGACGTGAATACAAAACAAGGCCGATAAAATCATGGATCCAAAACAAGCTTTCAAAAACACATTCTCGGCATCGCCGACGTCCTGCTCATCACCTACATATATATAGAGAGGGTGAGCTTGGATACTCCGTGAATGGTACTAGTAATAAAGGTTTTGCATGAATATAGCCGAAGTCTTTCAAAACAAAACATGCCAAAACCATACGAATATTAGCCGAGATCCTTTCAGAGCAAAACACATCAAAACTTTATCAAAACAAGAGATGAACCGTATTCATCTATCAAGTCTTACAAGTCTCAAGGGATGCTTACTGGCATCGGCAAAACACAAATTAAGCTTTCCGAACAAAAAAATCCACGCGGTAAACCGTCAGTGGCAAAACAAGGACTGCACGATCCGTAATCAATTAGTCGAAGGTACTGCGAAAGTTTATAGTCCTCCAGCACAAGGGACTTGTGTTACTTAAGCCCGTAGCTCCTTTTAACACGATGGTCTTGTGTTACTTAGGCCCGTAGCCCGTTTTAACACGATAGTCTGGTGTTACTTAGGCCCGTAGCCCGCTTTAACACGATAGTCTTTCCAAGAAAGGACCGTATCCTTTTATACTTAGTGCTGTGAAAGTTTAGAGTCCTCCAGCATAAGGGACTTTTCAAGGATGACATCAAAACAAAGCTTCTACTTGATACATCAACACAGAGCTATTCATTCATGCTTAACAAATACCTTCGTCAAAACAAAGCAAAGCAAGATTTATCAAAACAGTATAACATAGCTTTATTAAAAATACCACTCACATAGATCTCCTCGGGTGTAGGCTCAAAGCAAAGATCAAGGACCTACAATCACATGGCAGTCACATTCTCAAAACAAGCTTTATATGCATGCAAATGATCCCGACATTCTCACCAGATCCAAGTCAATAGCAAAGCAAAACATGCTGGGAGTTTAAACACTGCTCCCGTCTCATGAAAACACACTGGGTACCAACCAGGTCTTTGCCGAGGTCCTATACCTCCTTGCCGAGGTGTGGTCCCGATGGCCTCATTCATAAGCAAAGTCGGGAAAACCTGGGTTTCCCTTTGAAAAACATGATCATGAAGAAGATGAATGCAAAGATCATAACTTGTTACAAAAAAAAAAAAAAAATCAGAGATTTCATGCCATGAGTTCAAAACATGGACCTAGGTACCCATACAAGAAGATCATGCAAGAACAAACACAAAAACATGGTTTTTGCTCCAAACTTTCGGATCAAAACGAGACTTTCTTCAAGAACATGTGTCTACTATCTTTCCCTTCCAAAACCAACTTCAAATCGATGCATGACATGCAAAACAGATTCGATCATGCAATGCAGCTAGATGATCAATAAGAACAACAAGAGTAGGTTAAGATTCTAACCTCAAAACTCGAACCCAACGGTTCAAACCTCGAAGATCAAGCTTGGAAGATCTATTCTCACTCAAGAACTTCTCCTCCTTTCTCTAGAGCTTCTCTCTCTAAAGGCAAAGATTTGAGACAAAAATGATTTGTTTCTAGGTCTGCCGGCTGTCTTAACAATCAGCTCGGACACGTGGCGCTACCAGGTTGGTTCAACTCAAAAGGTGATTGATTGATAAGACAAGTCTATGACAAAGCGTATGCAGCAAGCTAAGGCAAGACACATCGGCAAGTAATGACATCGGCTAAAGTCAAAGCTTCGGCAACAGGGTAACAAAGACATCGGCTAGGGAGGACGACACTTGACTAAACTGTGCCACACCTCGGTCTAGGTCATACCTGCCCAAGGACAAGGATCACTAAATGCAAAACATCTCGGCAAACATGCCCGGGGTGAAGATGGGGGTCGACCAAGTGGTTCCAAAACAGTTCTAAGCACAAAGGTTTAGAGGTGAACTAAGCTCAAGATGACCTCGGCTTCACACCAAGCAAGGAACAAAATCGTGCAAGCAACACTTAAACAAAACAAGGCAAGGCAAAACTTGCAAAACAACATAACAAGACAAGATCATGCATGAATGTATGCAAGTATGACAAGAGTAAGGTGAGGGTTGCTACACTTTTCTATTAAACTTCCTTTTTTATTTAATTTCCAAATAGATCGTTAAGGTATAGTGGTTTCTTGAATGAACTTCCATTTTTAATTTTCTGCAACTTCCATTTTTATTTTTAATCAACTTCCATTTTTATTCAAGTCATTTTTCTATTCAACTTCCTTTTTTATTTAATTTCCAAATAGATCATTAAGATATAATGGTTTCTTGAATGAACTTCCATTTTTAATTTTCTTCAACTTCCATTTTTATTTTTATTTGACTTCCATTTTTATTCGAGTCATTTTTCTATTCAACTTCCTTTTTTATTTAATTTCCAAATAGTTCGTTAAGGTATAGTGGTTTCCGGATTGAACTTCCATTTTTAATTTTATGCAACTTTCATTTTCATTTTTATTCAACTTCCACTTTTATTCAATTTACTTTTCTATTAAACTTCCTTTTTTATTTAATTTCCAAACAGATCGTTAAGGTATAGTGGTTTCTTGAATGAACTTCCATTTTTAATTTTCGGCAACTTCAATTTTTATTTTTATTCGACTTCCATTTTTATTCAATTTACTTTTCTATTCAACTTCCTTTTTTATTTAATTTCCAAATAGATCGTTAAGGTATAGTGGTTTCTGGATTGAACTCCAATTTTTAATTTTATGCAACTTTCATTTTTATTTTTATTCAACTTCCATTTTTATTCAATTTACTTTTCTATTAAACTTCCATTTTTATTTAATTTCCAAATAGATCGTTAAGGTATAGTGGTTTCTTGAATGAACTTCCATTTTTAATTTTCTGCAACTTCCATTTTTATTTTTATTCGACTTCCATTTTTATTCAAGTCATTTTTCTATTCAACTTCCTTTTTTACTTAATTTCCAAATAGATCGTTAAAGTATAGTGCTTTCTTGAATGAACTTCCAATTTTAATTTTCTGCAACTTCCATTTTTATTTCTATTCAACTTCTTTTTTAATTCAAGTTTCTTTTCTATTCAACTTCCATTTTTATTTAATTTCCAAATAGATTATTAAGGTATAGTGGTTTCTGGATTGAACTTCCATTTTTAATTTCATGCAACTTTTACTTTTATTTTTATTCAACTTTCATTTTTATTTAATTTACTTTTCTATTAAATTTCTTTTTTTATTTAATTTCCAAATAGATCGTTAAGGTATACAGGTTTCTTGAATGAACTTCCAATTTTAATTTTCTGTAACTTCCATTTTTATTTCTATTCAGCTTCTTTTTTTATTCAAGTTTCTTTTCTATTCAACTTCTTTTTTTATTTAATTTCCAAATAGATCGTTAAGGTATAGTGGTTTCTGGATTGAACTTTCATTTTTAATTTTATGCAACTTTCACTTTTATTTTTATTGAACTTCAATTTTTATTGAATTTACTTTTCTATTAAACTTCCCTTTTTATTTCATTTCCAAATAGATTGTTAAGGTATAGTGGTTTCTTTAATGAACTTCTATTTTTAATTTTATGCAACTTCCATTTTTATTTTTATTCAACGTCCATTTTTATTCAAGTTATTTTTCTATTCAACTTCCTTTTTTATTTAATTTCCAAACAGATCGTTAAGGTATAGTGCTTTCTTGAATGAACTTCTATTTTTAATTTTCTGGAACTTCCATTTTTATTTTTATTCGACTTCCATTTTTATTCAATTTACTTTTCTATTCAACTTTTTTTTTTATTTAATTTCCAAATAGTTCGTTAAGGTATAGTGGTTTCCGGATTGAACTTCCATTTTTAATTTTATGCAACTTTCATTTTCATTTTTATTCAACTTCCACTTTTATTCAATTTAGTTTTCTATTAAACTTCCTTTTTTATTTAATTTCCAAATAGATCGTTAAGGTATAATGGTTTCTTGAATGAACTTCCATTCTTAATTTTCTACAACTTCCATTTTTATTTTTTTCGACTTCCATTTTTATTCAATTTACTTTTCTATTCAACTTTTTTTTTTATTTAATTTCCAAATAGATCGTTAAGGTATAGTGGTATCTGGATTGAACTTCCATTTTTAATTTTATGCAACTTCCATTTTTATTTTTATTCAACTTCTATTTTTATTCAATTTACTTTTCTATTAAACTTCCTTTTTTATTTAATTTCCAAATAGATCGTTAAGGTATAGTGCTTTCTTGAATGAACTTCCATTTTTGATTTTCTGCAACTTCCATTTTTATTTTTATTCGACTTCCATTTTTATTCAAGTCATTTTTCTATTCAACTTCCTTTTTTATTTAATTTCCAAATAGATCGTTAAGGTATAGTGGTTTCTTGAATGAACTTCCAATTTTAATTTTTTGCAACTTCCATTTTTATTTCTATTCAACTTCTTTTTTTATTCAAGTTTCTTTTCTATTCAACTTCCTTTTTTATTTAATTTCTAAATAGATCGTTAAGGTATAGTTGTTTCTGGATTGAACTTCCATTTTTAATTTTATGCAACTTTCATTTTCATTTTTATTCAACTTCCATTTTCGTTCAATTTACTTTTCTATTAAACTTCCATTTTTATTTAATTTCCAAATAGATCGTTAAGGTATAATGGTTTCTTGAATTAACGTCCATTTATAATTTTCTGCAACTTCCATTTTTATTTTTATTCAAGTTATTTTTCTATTCACCTTCCTCTTTCATTTAATTTTCAAGTAGATCGTTAAGGTATAGTGGGTTTTGAATGAACTTCCATTTTTAATTTTCAGCAACTTCCATTTTTATTTTTATTTAACTTCCTTTTTTGTTCAGGTTTCTTTTCCACTCAAATTTCTTTTTTTTTAATTTCCAAATAGATCGTTATGGTATAGTGGTTTCTGGATTGAACTTCCATTTTTATTTTTATTCAACTTGCTTTTTTATTTAATTTCCAAATAGATCGTTAAGGTATAGTGGTTTCTTGAATGAACTTCCATTTTTAATTTTCTGACCCTTCCATTTTTATTTTTATTTAACTTCATTTTTTCTTCAAATTTCTTTTCAACTCAACTTCCTTTTTTATTTAATTTCCAAATAGGTCGTTAAGGTATAGTGGTTTCTGG
Source organism: Camellia sinensis (assembly GCF_055761805.1). Classification (NCBI taxonomy): domain Eukaryota; kingdom Viridiplantae; phylum Streptophyta; class Magnoliopsida; order Ericales; family Theaceae; genus Camellia; species Camellia sinensis. The sequence goes on along the minus strand of NC_138962.1, from coordinate 161,769 downwards.
ATTGAACTTCCATTTTTAATTTTCTGCAACTTCCATTTTTATTTTAATTCAGCTTCTACTTTTATTCAATTTACTTTTCTATTAAACTTCCTTTTTTATTTAATTTACAAACCAATCGTTATGGTATAATGGTTTCTTGAATGAACTTCCATTTTTAATTTTCTACAACTTCCATTTTTATTTTTATTCGACTTCCATTTTTATTCAAGTCATTTTTCTATTCAACTTCCTTTTTTATTTAATTTCCAAATAGATCGTTAAGGTATTGTGGTTTCTTGAATGAACTTCCATTTTTAATTTTCTGCAACTTCCGTTTTTATTCTTATTTGACTTCCATTTTTATTCAAGTCATTTTTCTATTCAACTTCCTTTTTTATTTAATTTCCAAATAGATCGTTAAGGTATAGTGGTTTCTGGATTGAACTTCCATTTTTAATTTTATGCAACTTTCATTTTTATTTTTATTCAGCTTCCATTTTTATTCAATTTACATTTCTATTGAACTTCCTTTTTTATTTAATTTCCAAATAGATCGTTAAGGTATAGTGGATTCTTTGAATGAACTTCCAATTTTAATTTTCTGCAACTTCCAATGTTATTTCTATTCAACTTCTTTTTTTATTCAAGTTTCTTTTCTATTCAACTTCCTTTTTTATTTAATTTCTAAATAGATCGTTAAGGTATAGTGGTTTCTGGATTGAACTTCCATGTTTAATTTTATGCAACTTTCACTTTTATTTTTATTCAACTTCCATTTTTGTTCAATTTACTTTTCTATTAAAGTTCCATTTTTATTTAATTTCCAAATAGATCGTTAAGGTATAGTGGTTTCTAGAATGAACTTCCAATTTTAATTTTCTGCAACTTCCATTTTTATTTCTATTCAACTTCTTTTTTTATTCAAGTTTCTTTTCTATTCAACTTCCTTTTTAATTTAATTTCTAAATAGATCGTTAAGGTATAGTGGTTTTTGGATTGAACTTCCATGTTTAATTTTATGCAACTTTCACTTTTATTTTTATTCAACTTCCATGTTTGTTCAATTTACTTTTCTATTAAACTTCCATTTTTATTTAACTTCCAAATAGATCGTTAAGGTATAGTGGTTTCTAGAATGAACTTCCAATTTTAATTTTCTGCAACTTCCATTTTTATTTCTATTCAACTTCTTTTTTTATTCATGTTTTTTTCTATTCAACTTCCTTTTTCATTTAATTTCTAAATTGATCGTTAAGGTATAGTGGTTTCTGGATTGAACTTCCATGTTTAATTTTATGCAACTATCACTTTTATTTTTATTCAACTTCCATTTTTGTTCAATTTACTTTTCTATTAAACTTCCATTTTTATTTAATTTCCAAATAGATCGTTAAGGTATAGTGGTTTCTTGAATGAACTTCCATTTATAATTTTCTGCAACTTCCATTTTTATTTTTATTCAAGTTATTTTTCTATTCAACTTCCTCTTTTATTTAATTTCCAAATAGATCGTTAAGGTATAGTGGTTTCTTGAATGAACTTCCATTTTTAATTTTCTGACCCTTCCATTTTTATTTTTATTTAACTTCATTTTTTCTTCAAATTTCTTTTCAACTCAACTTCCTTTTTTATTTAATGTCCAAATAGGTCGTTAAGGTATAGTGGTTTCTGGATTGAACTTCCATTTTTAATTTTCTGCAACTTCCATTTTTATTTTAATTCAGCTTCTACTTTTATTCAATTTACTTTTCTATTAAACTTCCTTTTTTATTTAATTTACAAACCAATCGTTATGGTATAATGGTTTCTTGAATGAACTTCCATTTTTAATTTTCTACAACTTCCATTTTTATTTTTATTCGACTTCCATTTTTATTCAAGTCATTTTTCTATTCAACTTCCTTTTTTATTTAATTTCCAAATAGATCGTTAAGGTATTGTGGTTTCTTGAATGAACTTCCATTTTTAATTTTCTGCAACTTCCGTTTTTATTCTTATTTGACTTCCATTTTTATTCAAGTCATTTTTCTATTCAACTTCCTTTTTTATTTAATTTCCAAATAGATCGTTAAGGTATAGTGGTTTCTGGATTGAACTTCCATTTTTAATTTTATGCAACTTTCATTTTTATTTTTATTCAGCTTCCATTTTTATTCAATTTACATTTCTATTGAACTTCCTTTTTTATTTAATTTCCAAATAGATCGTTAAGGTATAGTGGATTCTTGAATGAACTTCCAATTTTAATTTTCTGCAACTTCCAATGTTATTTCTATTCAACTTCTTTTTTTATTCAAGTTTCTTTTCTATTCAACTTCCTTTTTTATTTAATTTCTAAATAGATCGTTAAGGTATAGTGGTTTCTGGATTGAACTTCCATGTTTAATTTTATGCGACTTTCACTTTTATTTTTATTCAACTTCCATTTTTGTTCAATTTACTTTTCTATTAAAGTTCCATTTTTATTTAATTTCCAAATAGATCGTTAAGGTATAGTGGTTTCTAGAATGAACTTCCAATTTTAATTTTCTGCAACTTCCATTTTTATTTCTATTCAACTTCTTTTTTTATTCAAGTTTCTTTTCTATTCAACTTCCTTTTTAATTTAATTTCTAAATAGATCGTTAAGGTATAGTGGTTTTTGGATTGAACTTCCATGTTTAATTTTATGCAACTTTCACTTTTATTTTTATTCAACTTCCATGTTTGTTCAATTTACTTTTCTATTAAACTTCCATTTTTATTTAACTTCCAAATAGATAGTTAAGGTATAGTGGTTTCTAGAATGAACTTCCAATTTTAATTTTCTGCAACTTCCATTTTTATTTCTATTCAACTTCTTTTTTTATTCATGTTTCTTTTCTATTCAACTTCCTTTTTCATTTAATTTCTAAATTGATCGTTAAGGTATAGTGGTTTCTGGATTGAACTTCCATGTTTAATTTTATGCAACTATCACTTTTATTTTTATTCAACTTCCATTTTTGTTCAATTTACTTTTCTATTAAACTTCCATTTTTATTTAATTTCCAAATAGATCGTTAAGGTATAGTGGTTTCTTGAATGAACTTCCATTTATAATTTTCTGCAACTTCCATTTTTATTTTTATTCAAGTTATTTTTCTATTCAACTTCCTCTTTTATTTAATTTCCAAATAGATCGTTAAGGTATAGTGGTTTCTTGAATGAACTTCCATTTTTAATTTTCTGACCCTTCCATTTTTATTTTTATTTAACTTCATTTTTTCTTCAAATTTCTTTTCAACTCAACTTCCTTTTTTATTTAATTTCCAAATAGGTCGTTAAGGTATAGTGGTTTCTGGATTGAACTTCCATTTTTAATTTTCTGCAACTTCCATTTTTATTTTAATTCAGCTTCTACTTTTATTCAATTTACTTTTCTATTAAACTTCCTTTTTTATTTAATTTACAAACCAATCGTTATGGTATAATGGTTTCTTGAATGAACTTCCATTTTTAATTTTCTACAACTTCCATTTTTATTTTTATTCGACTTCCATTTTTATTCAAGTCATTTTTCTATTCAACTTCCTTTTTTATTTAATTTCCAAATAGATCGTTAAGGTATTGTGGTTTCTTGAATGAACTTCCATTTTTAATTTTCTGCAACTTCCGTTTTTATTCTTATTTGACTTCCATTTTTATTCAAGTCATTTTTCTATTCAACTTCCTTTTTTATTTAATTTCCAAATAGATCGTTAAGGTATAGTGGTTTCTGGATTGAACTTCCATTTTTAATTTTATGCAACTTTCATTTTTATTTTTATTCAGCTTCCATTTTTATTCAATTTACATTTCTATTGAACTTCCTTTTTTATTTAATTTCCAAATAGATCGTTAAGGTATAGTGGATTCTTGAATGAACTTCCAATTTTAATTTTCTGCAACTTCCAATGTTATTTCTATTCAACTTCTTTTTTTATTCAAGTTTCTTTTCTATTCAACTTCCTTTTTTATTTAATTTCTAAATAGATCGTTAAGGTATAGTGGTTTCTGGATTGAACTTCCATGTTTAATTTTATGCAACTTTCACTTTTATTTTTATTCAACTTCCATTTTTGTTCAATTTACTTTTCTATTAAAGTTCCATTTTTATTTAATTTCCAAATAGATCGTTAAGGTATAGTGGTTTCTAGAATGAACTTCCAATTTTAATTTTCTGCAACTTCCATTTTTATTTCTATTCAACTTCTTTTTTTATTCAAGTTTCTTTTCTATTCAACTTCCTTTTTAATTTAATTTCTAAATAGATCGTTAAGGTATAGTGGTTTTTGGATTGAACTTCCATGTTTAATTTTATGCAACTTTCACTTTTATTTTTATTCAACTTCCATGTTTGTTCAATTTACTTTTCTATTAAACTTCCATTTTTATTTAACTTCCAAATAGATCGTTAAGGTATAGTGGTTTCTTGAATGAACTTCCATTTATAATTTTCTGCAACTTCCATTTTTATTTTTATTCAAGTTATTTTTCTATTCAACTTCCTCTTTTATTTAATTTCCAAATAGATCGTTAAGGTATAGTGGTTTCTTGAATGAACTTCCATTTTTAATTTTCTGACCCTTCCATTTTTATTTTTATTTAACTTCATTTTTTCTTCAAATTTCTTTTCAACTCAACTTCCTTTTTTATTTAATTTCCAAATAGGTCGTTAAGGTATAGTGGTTTCTGGATTGAACTTCCATTTTTAATTTTCTGCAACTTCCATTTTTATTTTAATTCAGCTTCTACTTTCATTCAATTTACTTTTCTATTAAACTTCCTTTTTTATTTAATTTACAAACCAATCGTTATGGTATAATGGTTTCTTGAATGAACTTCCATTTTTAATTTTCTACAACTTCCATTTTTATTTTTATTCGACTTCCATTTTTATTCAAGTCATTTTTCTATTCAACTTCCTTTTTTATTTAATTTCCAAATAGATCGTTAAGGTATTGTGGTTTCTTGAATGAACTTCCATTTTTAATTTTCTGCAACTTCCGTTTTTATTCTTATTTGACTTCCATTTTTATTCAAGTCATTTTTCTATTCAACTTCCTTTTTTATTTAATTTCCAAATAGATCGTTAAGGTATAGTGGTTTCTGGATTGAACTTCCATTTTTAATTTTATGCAACTTTCATTTTTATTTTTATTCAGCTTCCATTTTTATTCAATTTACATTTCTATTGAACTTCCTTTTTTATTTAATTTCCAAATAGATCGTTAAGGTATAGTGGATTCTTGAATGAACTTCCAATTTTAATTTTCTGCAACTTCCAATGTTATTTCTATTCAACTTCTTTTTTTATTCAAGTTTCTTTTCTATTCAACTTCCTTTTTTATTTAATTTCTAAATAGATCGTTAAGGTATAGTGGTTTCTGGATTGAACTTCCATGTTTAATTTTATGCAACTTTCACTTTTATTTTTATTCAACTTCCATTTTTGTTCAATTTACTTTTCTATTAAAGTTCCATTTTTATTTAATTTCCAAATAGATCGTTAAGGTATAGTGGTTTCTAGAATGAACTTCCAATTTTAATTTTCTGCAACTTCCATTTTTATTTCTATTCAACTTCTTTTTTTATTCAAGTTTCTTTTCTATTCAACTTCCTTTTTAATTTAATTTCTAAATAGATCGTTAAGGTATAGTGGATTCTTTGAATGAACTTCCAATTTTAATTTTCTGCAACTTCCAATGTTATTTCTATTCAACTTCTTTTTTTATTCAAGTTTCTTTTCTATTCAACTTCCTTTTTTATTTAATTTCTAAATAGATCGTTAAGGTATAGTGGTTTCTGGATTGAACTTCCATGTTTAATTTTATGCAACTTTCACTTTTATTTTTATTCAACTTCCATTTTTGTTCAATTTACTTTTCTATTAAAGTTCCATTTTTATTTAATTTCCAAATAGATCGTTAAGGTATAGTGGTTTCTAGAATGAACTTCCAATTTTAATTTTCTGCAACTTCCATTTTTATTTCTATTCAACTTCTTTTTTTATTCAAGTTTCTTTTCTATTCAACTTCCTTTTTAATTTAATTTCTAAATAGATCGTTAAGGTATAGTGGTTTTTGGATTGAACTTCCATGTTTAATTTTATGCAACTTTCACTTTTATTTTTATTCAACTTCCATGTTTGTTCAATTTACTTTTCTATTAAACTTCCATTTTTATTTAACTTCCAAATAGATCGTTAAGGTATAGTGGTTTCTAGAATGAACTTCCAATTTTAATTTTCTGCAACTTCCATTTTTATTTCTATTCAACTTCTTTTTTTATTCATGTTTCTTTTCTATTCAACTTCCTTTTTCATTTAATTTCTAAATTGATCGTTAAGGTATAGTGGTTTCTGGATTGAACTTCCATGTTTAATTTTATGCAACTATCACTTTTATTTTTATTCAACTTCCATTTTTGTTCAATTTACTTTTCTATTAAACTTCCATTTTTATTTAATTTCCAAATAGATCGTTAAGGTATAGTGGTTTCTTGAATGAACTTCCATTTATAATTTTCTGCAACTTCTATTTTTATTTTTATTCAAGTTATTTTTCTATTCAACTTCCTCTTTTATTTAATTTCCAAATAGATCGTTAAGGTATAGTGGTTTCTTGAATGAACTTCCATTTTTAATTTTCTGCAACTTCTATTTTTATTTTTATTTAACTTACTTTTTTGTTCAGGTTTCTTTTCTACTCAACTTCCTTTTTTATTTAATTTCCTAATAGATCGTTATGGTATGGTGGTTTCTGGATTGAACTACCATTTTTATTTTCATTCAACTTCCATTTTTATTCAATTTACATTTCTATTAAACTTACTTTTTTATTTAACTTCCAAATAGATCGTTAAGGTATAGTGGTTTATTGAATGAACTTCCATTTTTAATTTTCTACAACTTCCATTTTTATTTTTATTCGACTTTCATTTTTATTCAAGTCATTTTTCTATTCAACTTCCTTTTTTATTTAATTTCCAAATAGATCGTTAAGGTATAGTGGTTTCTTGAATGAACTTCCATTTTTAATTTTCTGCAACTTCCGTTTTTATTCTTATTTGACTTCCATTTTTATTCAAGTCATTTTTCTATTCAACTTCCTTTTTTATTTAATTTCCAAATAGATTGTTAAGGTATAGGGGTTTCTGGATTGAACTTCCATTTTTAATTTTATGCAACTTTCATTTTTATTTTTATTCTGCTTCCATTTTTATTCAATTTACTTTTCTATTAAACTTCCTTTTTTATTTAATTTCCAAATAGATCGTTAAGGTACAGTGGTTTCTTGAATGAACTTTCATTTTTAATTTTCTGCAACTTCTATTTTTATTTTTATTCGACTCCCATTTTTATTCAATTTACTTTTTCTATTCAACTTCCTTTTTTATTTAATTTCCAAATAGATCGTTAAGGTATAGTGTTTCTAAATTGAACGTCCATTTTTAATTTTCTGCAACTTCCATTTTTATTTTTATTCAACTTCCTTTTTTATTTAATTTACAAATAGATCGTTAAGGTATAGCGGCTTCTTGAATGAACTTCCATTTTTAATTTTATGCAACTTTCATTTTTATTTTTATTCCTCTTCCATTTTTATTCAATTTACATTTCTATTGAACTTCCTTTTTTATTTAATTTCCAAATAGATCGTTAAGGTATAGTGGATTCTTGAATGAACTTCCAATTTTAATTTTCTGCAACTTCCAATGTTATTTCTATTCAACTTCTTTTTTTTTATTCAAGTTTCTTTTCTATTCAACTTCCTTTTTTATTTAATTTCTAAATAGATCGTTAAGGTATAGTGGTTTCTGGATTAAACTTCCATGTTTAATTTTATGCAACTTTCACTTTTATTTTTATTCAACTTCCATTTTTGTTCAATTTACTTTTCTATTAAAGTTCCATTTTTATTTAATTTCCAAATAGATCGTTAAGGTATAGTGGTTTCTAGAATGAACTTCCAATTTTAATTTTCTGCAACTTCCATTTTTATTTCTATTCAACTTCTTTTTTTATTCATGTTTCTTTTCTATTCAACTTCCTTTTTCATTTAATTTCTAAATTGATCGTTAAGGTATAGTGGTTTCTGGATTGAACTTCCATGTTTAATTTTATGCAACTATCACTTTTATTTTTATTCAACTTCCATTTTTGTTCAATTTACTTTTCTATTAAACTTCCATTTTTATTTAATTTCCAAATAGATCGTTAAGGTATAGTGGTTTCTTGAATGAACTTCCATTTATAATTTTCTGCAACTTCCATTTTTATTTTTATTCAAGTTATTTTTCTATTCAACTTCCTCTTTTATTTAATTTCCAAATAGATCGTTAAGGTATAGTGGTTTCTTGAATGAACTTCCATTTTTAATTTTCTGCAACTTCTATTTTTATTTTTATTTAACTTACTTTTTTGTTCAGGTTTCTTTTCTACTCAACTTCCTTTTTTATTTAATTTCCTAATAGATCGTTATGGTATGGTGGTTTCTGGATTGAACTTCCATTTTTATTTTTATTCAACTTCCATTTTTATTCAATTTACATTTCTATTAAACTTACTTTTTTATTTAACTTCCAAATAGATCGTTAAGGTATAGTGGTTTCTCCAATGAACTTCCATTTTTAATTTTCTGCAACATCCATTTGTATTTTTATTTAACTTCCTTTTTATTCAAGTTTCTTTTCTACTCAACTTCCTTTTTTATTTAATTTCCAAACAGATCGTTAAGATATAGTGGTTTCTGAATTGAACTTCCATTTTTAATTTTCTGCAACATCCATTTTTATTTTTATTCAACTTCTATTTTTATTCAATTTATTTTTCTATTAAACTTCATTTTTTATTTAATTTACAAACTGATCGTTAAGCGGTAGTGTTTTCTTGAATGAACTTTCATTTTTAGTTTTCTGCAACTTCCATTTTTTTTTTATTCGACTTCCATCTTTATTCAAGTCATTTTTCTATTCAACGTCCTTTTTTATTTAATTTCCAAATAGATCGTTAAGGTACAGTGGTTTTTTGAATGAACTTCCATTTTTAATTTTCTGCAACTTCCATTTTTATTTTCATTTGATTTCCATTGTTATTCAGGTCATTTTTCTATTCAACTTCGTTTTTTATTTAATTTCCAAATAGATCGTTAAGGTATAGTGGTTTCTGGATTGAACTTCCATTTTTAATTTTATGCAACTTTCATTTTTATTTTTATTCAGCTTCCATTTTTATTTAATTTACTTTTCTATTAAACCTCCTGTTTTATTTAATTTCCAAATAGATCGTTAAGGTACAGTGGCTTCTTGAATGAACTTTCATTTTTAATTTTCTGCAACTTCTATTTTTATTTTTATTCGACTCCCATTTTTATTCAATTTACTTTTTCTATTCAACTTCCTTTTTTATTTAATTTCCAAATAGATCGTTAAGGTATAGTGTTTCTAAATTGAACTTCCATTTTTAATTTTCTGCAACTTCCATTTTTATTTTTATTCAACTTCTATTTTTATTCAATTTACTTTTCTATGAAACTTCCTTTTTTATTTAATTTACAAATAGATCGTTAAGGTATAGCGGCTTCTTGAATGAACTTCCATTTTTAATTTTCTGCAACTTCCATTTTTATTTTTATTCGACTTCGATTTTTATTCAAGTCATTTTTCTATTCAACGTCCTTTTTTATTTAATTTCCAAATAGATCGTTAAGGTATAGTGGTTTCTGGAATGAACTTCCATTTTTAATTTCGGCAATTTCCAATTTTATTTATATTTGATTTCTGTAACGCCCTCAAAAAAAACAACAATAAACCCATCAGATAAGACATGCATTTACATATAAACTAACCACATTCTTTCATTCATTAGAGTTTCATTACATAAGGATTACATGTTAACATCAAAAACAAAATGCCCTACGAGCTTACAGCTTTCCAAGTTAACACTTGGTTACAACAAAAGAGTACTAACTCGTTTACACATTAAGCCCTAGGCTTGAAGTTACATGTAATACATCAAAAGTTAAGCGACAAAAGTATGTCCGCCTCTAGCCTCCCAGCTATGTCCTTGGAGGTGGCATGCTTCCTGCACCTGAAAATGATATTCCCATATAGGGTGAGCCACAGCCCAGTAGAAATACACTAAACCAACCATGGACAATGACTAAAATATTAGCAATTGATAGATGGTCAACACTGATACATCCACATAAATCACATATTTATGTCATACAACTTATGAGTCTAAGTTACCTTTCATTTTCCCTTTTTCAACAGATAAGCATGCTAGCTCTATCATCATTTCCAAAGATATGTATAAAAACTATATCTCACATTCAGATAAGCATAAAAGCTATATCCACATTCTCAACAGATATGTATAACAACAATATCCCACATTCACAGATAAGCATATAAGTTGTATCCACACTTTACTAAGATAAGCATATAAACTCTATCTTCACTTCTCTAGACAAGCATATGAGCTGTGTCTACGGAGTTCATCCCCTATCTACTCCCAACACTATCCGGTTTAGAGGTACATCCCCTATCTTCCCCTAAACCGCGGAGTACATCCCCTATCTCCTCCTCTACACATAACGTATATAAACACATTGGTTCTATATACAGTCACCCAATACATACAATTAATGTATTCCATCAACCGTCAAGTTCCATGACACATTTCATTGATTAGTTTTAGTTTACCTAATCATCATGCATTGTCTACAACAATCACGACTATCCTCCACCGATAGCCCAAAGCAGTTATTTCTAAACAGAAAATAAATGCACAATGGATATTCAATCAACATTTCATTTCCTCATTTCTTACCATTAATTATCCCAATTAATCAATCAATGTAATTAGGCTATTTTCCATAATTACCATTTCAACCCTTAGGTCCCATTTCCATCAATGAATTAACATCTATTCCATTTTTTCATGCCAAACATGCATCTAGGTTTATTATGAATAAAACCCCAACTTTTGTAAAATTACACAAAAGCCCCAAACTTTCACAAAATTACCAAACCAAGCCCAGCATCTCAAAATACCAAAATTTAAAGACAAAACCCATAGAGAGGAGTAGGATATCCCTACCTCGAAGTTTAAGCCACAAAGGAGATGAAGACTCGGAGATCAACGTGCTCCAAATCCAAACTTTTTCAGATTAAATCGAAGCCCTTAACGCCCTCTATCTTTTTAACAAAGGCCCTAGGCTAGATTCACACCCTAGGGAGATCAAGTCTTAGAGAGAGTGCAAGTTTAGAGAGAGAGAGTGTCGGATTTAGGTTTTGCTCAAAGAAAGGGACTGAAAAAGTGATGTTTAAGACGCTGCTGTCCGCTGATATAAAACACGCTCGCTCGAGCGACCAGACACAGAAAACTCTCGCTGGAGCCAAGAAGTTCTCGATCGAGCGAAGAAAAATCCAGACCGCTCGAGCGAAGGAAGCTCGCTCGAGCCAAGAAAGACAGCTCTCAGGTCCAGAACCAGACGCAACACTACTCTCGCTCGAGCGACAAACTCCTCGCTCGAGCGAATGACCAAAAATCTGGGCAGCAACACTAGGCTCCCAAACACAACCAACCTGTAACAAACCTGCCCAACACATCCCATAACTCAATATACAAAGTAAAGAGGATGCAAACTAGATAATAAACAACAACCAACATCCACGGACACATGTCCGGATCACTGTACAACAAGGGTATACCCGGGATCGCTATAACCTCCCCCCCTTAAAGAATTTCGCCCCCGAAATTAAGCACAAGTTTTCAAAAACAAGTTTTCCTTCATTTTAGACAATGTTACAATTTAACATTCAACAATTCGACCCATTACCGGTCATCCCATCCCTTTAACAAGAGACATATCACAATATGTAAACAACATATGTATTTTCAACATGCATCAACATTATGCACTATCTTTCCAATTTCAACAATATATTCAACACATATAGTGTCACATTCAACTTCCATATGAGGCAAGTTCCAAACATACTTCCAATAATCAAAACATTTTCAATGTTTCACAACTTAAGACATATATAAAAGCTCTTAAGTTCAACAAAATGTAAAATTTAAATACAAGATTACATATCAACAAACAAGTCCGGATATTTCTCTCGGACTTCCAACTCACGTTCCCAAGTGGCTTCCTCCACTCCGTGATGTTTCCACAAGACTTTTACCAAAGGAATGGTCTTGCCACGCAGGACCTGGTCCCGCCTATCCAAGACCCGAACCGGTCTCTCCTCATACGAGGCATCCTCATCTACCTCTAAATCAGTCCAATCCAACACATGTGATGGATCTGGCTCATACTTCCGAAGCATACTCACATGAAACACGTCATGCACTCCGGACAACTGCGGTGGTAAGGCTAATCGATAAGCAACCTCACCTATCCTCTCAAGGATCTCAAAAGGACCAATAAACCGAGGGGATAACTTCCCACTCTTCCGAAACCTCATCAAGCCTCGCCTAGGTGATATCTTCAGAAAGACATGATCACCTACCTCAAACGCCAAAGGCCTCCTCCTACGGTCGGCATAACTCTTTTGTCGACTCTGGGCTGTAACAAGCCTCCTACGGATAAGCTCAACTTTCTCCGTCGTCTCCCTAACCAACTCCGGACCTAACAAAGGTGCATCACCCACCTCGGCCCAACAAACTGGAGACCTACACGGTCGGCCATACAAGGCCTCAAACGGTGCCATACCGATGCTAGACTGAAAACTGTTGTTGTAGGCAAACTCTACCAAAGGTAAGTGCCTCTCCCACGTCCCACTGAAATCAAGGACACAACCCCGAAGCATATCCTCGAGGATCTGGATAGTACGCTCGGACTGCCCGTCAGTCTGAGGATGATAAGCCGTACTAAAGGTCAACTTAGTGCCCAAGGCACTCTGCAAACTCTGCCACAACCTAGCAGTAAAACGAGGATCTCTATCTGAGACGATCGTTACTGGGACCCCGTGCAATCTCACTATGTCCCGAATATACAAGTCGGCAAGATGATCTACCGAATCTTTCACGCGCATAGGAATAAAGTGCGCCGACTTAGTCAACCGGTCCACAACCACCCAAATAGCATCACTACCCCGTTGAGTCCTCGGAAGACCTACAACGAAGTCCATAGTGACATGCTCCCACTTCCACTTGGCAATAGGCAAGGGTTGCAACAAACCCGCTGGCCTCTGATGCTCGGCCTTCACTTGCTGGCAAGTAAGGCATTTCGATACGAAAACAGCCACATCTCTCTTCATACCCCGCCACCAAAACTGGCGACCCAAATCCTCATACATCTTAGTACCTCCCGGATGCACCGCAAGGCGCGAATGATGAAACTCTCGGAGTACTTCCTCACGGCAAGACTCCGGTACAAACAAACGGTCTCGGTATCTCACACTCAGGTCGGGATACACCGTCAAACCCTTCTCAACTTTCCCACTGGAGATCTTCTCTCGGAGGGATTCTACCTCAAGGTCACCTCTCTGTGCCTCTAACACTCTAATCACAAGTGTAGGCTGCGCAACAACAGAAAACAAGGCCGCAGCCTCAACAGATTCGCCCAGTAGCAAATCAAACTCGCCAAGTGCTCCCAACATCTCCCATTCCCGGATGGCTATACTAGCAACATCACTAATGGTCTTCCTACTAAGGGCATCGGCCACAACATTGGCCTTTCCCGGATGATAATGCAACTCAAAATCATAATCCTCGATGAACTCCATCCACCTCCTCTGCCTCAAATTCAAGTCTCTATGTGTAAACAGATACTTCAAACTCTTATGATCCGAGAATACCTCGAACCTCTCACCATAAAGGTAGTGCCTCCAAATTTTCAAGGCAAAAATCACTGCTGCTAACTCTAGGTCGTGTGTTGGGTAATTCTTCTCGTGTATTTTCAACTGACGTGAGCCATAAGCTACCACTTTCCCCTCTTGCATCAACACACAACCCAAACCCTCTCGTGAGGCATCACAATAAACCGCATAACCCAAACTTCTCTCCGGAATAATCAACACCGGAGCGGTGGTCAATCTAACTTTCAGTTCTTGGAACGACTTTTCACAAGTCTCACTCCACACAAACTTAACTCCCTTCCGAGTCAGTCTAGTCAACGGTGACGCTAACCTGGAGAAATCTTTCACAAACCGACGTTAATACCCAGCTAATCCCAGAAAACTGCGGATCTCAAACACACTCTTAGGTTGTGCCCAATCTTGCACTGCCTCAACCTTGGATGTATCAACAGACACCCCTTCCCTGGATACCACGTGGCCTAAGAATTTGACTTCCCTCAGCCAGAACTCACACTTCCCAAACTTGGCATACAGCCTATGAGCTCTAAGTAACTCAAGCACCACTCTCAAGTGTGCCTCGTGCTCCTCCTCAGAAGACGAATAGATAAGAATGTCGTCCACGAAGACAACCACAAATCGGTCTAAGAACTCCCGGAAAACCCGGTTCATCAAGTCCATAAAGACTGCCGGTGCATTGGTAAGCCCAAATGGCATCACCAGAAACTCATAATGGCCATACCGCGTACGGAATGCCATTTTCGGAATATCCTCATCCCTGACCCTCAATTGGTGGTAACCCGATCTCAAGTCTATCTTAGAGAAACAACGGGAACCCTTCAACTGGTCAAACAAATCATCTATACGGGGCATAGGATACTTATTCTTAACCGTAGCCCGATTCAACTTCCGGTAGTCAATACACAATCTCAAGGCACCATCTTTCTTTTTAACAAAGAGGGCCGGCGCTCCCCACGGCGAAACACTAGGGCGTACAAAGCCCTTACCTAGCAATTCCTGGAGCTGAACTTTCAACTCAACCAACTCTGCTGGAGCAAAACGGTAAGGTGCCATAGAAATCGGCGCCGTGCCGGGCACTAAATCAATAGAGAACTCTATCTCTCGGTGAGGTGGCAAACTAACAAGATCTTCGGGAAAGCCATCCGAATACTCACAAACCACCCTCGGCAATACATGCTGGGTCTCACCACTCTCACCACTCTCAAAGCTAGCAAGTAGACTACTAAGCTCACTTCGCCCTCGCGAATCATACCCCGGTGGCAAAACACTACCAACCCGGTCTCCCAAGAAATGGAACCACTCCCCACTCAAGGTACATAACGTGACCCTCTGGCGGTAGCAATCAATAACAGCCCGGTATGACGATAACCAGTCCATACCCAAAATAACATCAAAACCCTTCATGGGCATGACAACAAACGGAAAAGGAAGCCTATAATCGGCGACCTCTATATCACATCCTCTAACACCCTGTTTCAGAATCAACTCACCACCCAAAGGCGATACCACACAAATAGGAGATGCTAACTGTGCTAACTCCAATTCCAAAACCGATGCAAATGCAGCAGATACAAAAGAATGAGATGCACCCGTGTCTATCAACACACTAGCAACTGAGTTGCAAAATAGAAAAGTACCTCTCACTACTGATGGAGCCGGTACTAAATCCTGCGCGGTAACAGCATACACGCGCCCCGTAGGCCCCTAGTCTACCTGCTCACCTCTCGGAGCAAAAGACTGCTGCACAGACTGGGATGACGAAACTCCCGGATTGGCCCTCGAGGCCTGCACAGACTGAGCTGGCTGAAAACCCTGCGTCTGCCTAGAACCAGACGCTCCCGAAGTGGCACTCAACTATGGGCAAAACCTCTTCATGTGCCCAGGTTGTCCACACTGATAACAAGTCAAGGGCTGTCCCCTGCCCAAACTCTGACTCTGCGGTCTAGCTGAAGAAGAAGCAGCTTTCTGGCCCCCACCCTTTTGCGGGCAAACTGAAACCTTGTGACCCAGCTGGCCACACTTGTAACAAGTGAATTCCCCCTGACTGCCTCTCCCTGAGCCTACACTCGGCACTGGAAAGGTCGATCTAGAGACTGCACCCTGAGACTGCTGAGGGTTATAACCCTTCTGTCTCCTGCCATCACTCTGACTATCCTGGCTCCTGTTGGAGCCCCTCTGTTCTTCTTCCTCCTCCTGCATCATAATCTCCATATGAGCAGCAGCATCAACCAGGTGTCTATACTCTCGGATGTAAGACCCACCAACTCTCAACTTGAGGCCCCGCCTCAACTTCCGCTCAAACTCATAGCAACGGCGTTCCTCAGACGCCACCAGTTCCGGTGCAAACCTGGACAGACTGGTAAAAGTAGCCTCAAACTCGGCCACTGACAAGCCCTGCTGTTTAAGCCGGCTAAACTGATCCCTCAGCTTCTCCCTAGCTGCTGCAGACAAAAACCTCTCCTGAAAAGCATTTATAAACGCCTCCCAAGTACCACCAACACGAGCCTTCTCGTACTTCCACCATTGACCCGCATCTCCCTTCAGTTGGAAGGATGCCAAGGTCACTTTCAGTGCTCCGTCCTCAATGCCAAGCATCTCGAACGTCTTACTCATCTGTTCTAACCACTCATCAGCCTTCAGTGGCTCCTTCGGATCCCCGGCAAACTCATCCGGATTAGACCGGAAAAACTCCCTCTTCAAGAAAGAAGGCCCTGTCTCAGCTGCCTGATTCCCAGCTCTAAGAATACCCAAAGCTCCCGCTATCTCTCTGGCCAAGGCACCCATAGCCTGCTGACCCACTGGCTCGACCACGTTGGCCTGACCAACCCCCTCCTGCACTGCCGGAATCTCACCCGGTAACGGTGCTTCCTGCCTCGCAGGTCTACCACGCCTAGCACCTCTTCCTCGTCCTGACATCCTAATAAAGGCAACACAGAACGTTAGCACATTCATAAGTGTGCCGAAACTAAACACTCACGTCCTAATGCATGGACAACTGTAATTCACTCCACATAAGCACATAAACACATAAGCACTTACGAATTTCATTTCCGAATAATGATAGTCCCGAGACGTTACTAGAGTTCCGGTTAGAAATAGCATTGATCAAGTGCTTTTCCAATAAGACTCCCAGAAACTCAAGGATCCAATCAACATCCCAGAAATTAAATCCCATACCCACATAATCACATAAGCATGTTATCAATTAAGCACATAGCATATAATACTACATCTAAGTCTCTACCAAGCGAGACAAACCCATTGTGATACTAATCACTTCCCACGTACCCAAAGTATTCGAACCCGGTACGCTCTGATACCATGTTGTAACGCCCTCAAAAAAAACAACAATAAACCCATCAGATAAGACATGCATTTACATATAAACTAACCACATTCTTTTATTCATTAGAGTTTCATTACATAAGTATTACATGTTAACATCAAAAACAAAATGCCCTACGGGCTTACAGCTTTCCATGTTAACACTTGGTTACAACAAAAGAGTACTAACTCGTTTACACATTAAGCCCTAGGCTTGAAGTTACATGTAATACATCAAAAGTTAAGCGACAAAAGTATGTCCGCCTCTAGCCTCCCAGCTATGTCCTTGGAGGTGGCATGCTTCCTGCACCTGAAAATGATATTCCCATATAGGGTGAGCCACAGCCCAGTAGAAATACACTAAACCAACCATGGACAATGACTAAAATATTAGCAATTGATAGATGGTCAACACTGATACATCCACATAAATCACATATTTATGTCATACAACTTATGAGTCTAAGTTACCTTTCATTTTCCCTTTTTCAACAGATAAGCATGCTAGCTCTATCATCATTTCCACAGATATGTATAAAAACTATATCTCACATTCAGATAAGCATAAAAGCTATATCCACATTCTCAACAGATATGTATAACAACAATATCCCACATTCACAGATAAGCATATAAGTTGTATCCACACTTTACTAAGATAAGCATATAAGCTCTATCTTCACTTCTCTAGACAAGCATATGAGCTGTGTCTACGGAGTTCATCCCCTATCTTCTCCCAACACTATCCGGTTTAGAGGTACATCCCCTATCTTCCCCTAAACCGCGGAGTACATCCCCTATCTCCTCCTCTACACATAACGTATATAAACACATTGGTTCTATATACAGTCACCCAATACATACAATTAATGTATTCCATCAACCGTCATGTTCCATGACACATTTCATTGATTAGTTTCAGTTTACCTAATCATCATGCATTGTCTACAACAATCACGACTATCCTCCACCGATAGCCCAAAGCAGTTATTTCTAAACAGAAAATAAATGCACAATGGATATTCAATCAACATTTCATTTCCTCATTTCTTACCATTAATTATCCCAATTAATCAATCAATGTAATTAGGCTATTTTCCATAATTACCATTTCAACCCTTAGGTCCCATTTCCATCAATGAATTAACATCTATTCCATTTTTTCATGCCAAACATGCATCTAGGTTTATTATGAATAAAATCCCAACTTTTGTAAAATTACACAAAAGCCCCAAACTTTCACAAAATTACCAAACCAAGCCCAACATCTCAAAATACCAAAATTTAAAGACAAAACCCATAGAGAGGAGTAGGATATCCCTACCTCGAAGTTTAAGCCACAAAGGAGATGAAGACTCGGAGATCAACGTGCTCCAAATCCAAACTTTTTCAGATTAAATCGAAGCCCTCAGCGCCCTCTATCTTTTTAACAAAGGCCCTAGGCTAGATTCACACCCTAGGGAGATCAAATCTTAGAGAGAGTGCAAGTTTAGAGAGAGAGAGTGTCAGATTTAGGTTTTGCTCAAAGAAAGGGACTGAAAAAGTGATGTTTAAGACGCTGCTGTCCGCTGATATAAAACACGCTCGCTCGAGCGAAGACTTGGTCGCTCGAGCGACCAGACACAGAAAACTCTCGCTGGAGCCAAGAAGTTCTCGATCGAGCGAAGAAAAATCCAGACCGCTCGAGCGAAGGAAGCTCGCTCGAGCCAAGAAAGACAGCTCTCAGGTCCAGAACCAGACGCAACACTACTCTCGCTCGAGCGACAAACTCCTCGCTCGAGCGAAGGACCAAAAATCTGGGCAGCAACACTAGGCTCCCAAACACAACCAACATGTAACAAACCTGCCCAACACATCCCATAACTCAATATAAAAAGTAAAGAGGATGCAAACTAGATAATAAACAACAACCAACATCCACGGACACATGTCCGGATCACTGTACAACAAGGGTAAACCCGGGATCGCTATAATTTCCATTTTTATTCAAGTCATTTTTCTATTCAACTTCCTTTTTTATTTAATTTCCAAATAGATCGTTAAGGTATAATGGTTTCTTGAATGAACTTCCATTTTTAATTTTCATCAACTTCCATTTTTATTTAATTTAATTTTCTATTAAACTTCCTTTTTTAATAAATTTCCAAATAGATCGTTAAGGTATAGTGGTTTCTTGAATGAACTTCCATTTTTAATTTTCTGCAACTCCCATTTTTATTTTTATTCGACTTCCATTTTTATTCAATTTATTTTTGTATTCAACTTCCTTTTTTATTTAATTTCCAAATAGATCGTTAAGGTATAGTGGTTTCTGGATTGAACTTCCATTTTTAATTTTCTGCAACATCCATTTTTATTTTTGTTCAACTTCTATTTTTATTCAATTTACTTTTCTATTAAACTTTCTTTTTTATTTAATTTACAAACAGATCGTTAAGGTATAGTGGTTTATTGAATGAACTTCCATTTTTAATTTTCTGCAACTTTCATTTTTATTTTTATTCGACTTCCATCTTTATTCAAGTCATTTTTCTATTCAACGTCCTTTTTATTTAATTTCCAAATAGATCGTTAAGATATAGTGGTTTCTTGAATGAACTTCCATTTTCAATTTTCTACAACTTCCATTTTTATTTTTATTTGATTTCCATTTTTATTCAAGTCATTTTTCTATTCAACTTCCTTTTTTATTTAATTTCCAAAAAGATCGTTAAGGTATAGTGGTTTCTAGATTGAACTTCCATTTTCAATTTTATGCGACTTTCAATTTTATTTTTATTCAGCTTCCATTTTTATTCAATTTACTTTTCTATTAAACATCCTTTTTTTTATTTAATTTCCAAATAGATCGTTAAGGTATAGTGGTTTCTCGAATGATCTTCCATTTTTAATTTTGGGCAACTTTCATTTTTAGTTTTATTCGACTTCCATTTTTATTCAATTTACTTTTCTATTCAACTTCCTATTTTATTTAATTTCCAAATAGATCGTTAAGATATAGTGGTTTCTAGATTGAACTTCCATTTTTATTTAAATTCAACTTCTATTTTTATTCAATTTACTTATCTATTAAACTTCCTTTTTTATTTAATTTACAAACAGATCGTTAAGGTATAGTGGTTTCTTGAATGAACTTCCATTTTTTAATTTTCTGCAACTTTCATTTTTATTTTTATTCGACTTCCATTTTTATTCAAGTCATTTTTCTATTCAACTTGCTTTTTTATTTAATTTCCAAATAGATCGTTAAGGTATAGTGGTTTCTTGAATGAACTTCCATTTTGAATTATCTGCAACTTCCATTTTTATTTTTATTCGACTTCCATTTTTATTCAATTTACTTTTCTATTCAACTTCCTTTTTTATTTAATTTCCAAATAGGTCGTTAAGGTATAGTGGTTTCTAGATTGAACTTCCATTTTTAATTTTCTGCAACTTCCATTTTTATTTTTGTTCAACTTCTATTTTTAATCAATTTACTTTTCTATTAAACTTCCTTTTTTATTTAATTTACAAACAGATCGTTAAGGTATAGTGGTTTCTTGAATGAACTTCCATTTTTAATTTTCTGCAACTTCCATTTTTATTTTTATTCGACTTCCATCTTTATTCAAGTCATTTTCTATTCAACGGCCTTTTTTATTTAACTTCCAAATAGATCGTTAAGGTATAGTAGTTTCTTTAATGAACTTCCATTTTTAATTTTCTGCAACTTCCATTTTTATTTTTATTTGATTTCCATTTTTATTCAAGTCATTTTTCTATTCAACTTCCTTTTTTATTTAATTTCCAAATAGATCTTTAAGGTATAGTGGTTTCATGAATGAACTTCCATTTTTAATTTTCTTCAACTTCCATTTTTATTTTTATTTAACTTCTATTTTTATTCAATTCATTTTTCTATTCAACTTCCTTATATATTTAATTTCCAAATAGATCGTTACGGTATAGTGGTTTCTGGATTGAACTTCCATTTTTACTTTTATGCGACTTTCATTTTCATTTTTATTCAACTTCCGTTTTTATGCAATTTACTTTTCTATTATACTTCCTTTTTTATTTAATTTCCAAATAGATCGTTAAGGTATAGTGATTTCTTGAATGAACTTCCATTTTTAATTTTACGCAACGTCCATTTTTATTCAATTTACTTTTCTATTCAACTTCTTTTTTTATTTAATTCCCAAATAGATCATGAAGGTATAGTGGTTTCTGGATTGAACTTTCATTTTTAATTTTCTGCAACTTCCATTTTTATTTTTATTCAACTTCTATTTTTATTCAATTTACTTTTCTATTAAACTTATTTTTTTATTTAATTTACAAACAGATCGTTAAGGTATGGTGGTTTCTTGAATGAACTTCCATTTTTAATTTTCTGCAACTTCCATTTTTATTTTTATCCGACTTCCATATTTATTCAAGTCATTTTTCTATTCAACGTTCCTTTTTATTTAATTTCCAAATAGCTCGTTGAGGTATAGTGGTTTCTTGAATGAACTTCCATTTTTAATTTTCTGCAACTTCTATTTTTATTTTTATTTGATTTCCATTTTTATTCAAGTCATTTTTCTATTCAACTTATTTTTTTATTTAATTTCCAAATATATCGTTAAGGTATAGTGGTTTCCGGATTGAACTTCCATTTTTAATTTTATGCAACTTTCATTTTTATTTTTATTCGACTTCCATTTTTATTCAATTTACTTTTCTATTAAACTTCCTTTTTTATTTAATTTCCAAATAGATCGTTAAGGTATAGTGGTTTCTTGAATGAACTTCCATTTTTAATTTTCTGCAACTTCCATTTTTATTTTTATTCGACTTCCATTTTTATTCAATTTACTTTTCTATTCAACTTCCTTTTTTATTTAATTTCCAAATAGATCGTTAAGGTATAGTGGTTTCCGGATTGAACTTCCATTTTTAGTTTTATGCAACTTTCATTTTTATTTTTATTCAACTTCCATTTTTATTCAAGCTATTTTTCTATTCAACTTTCTTTTCTATTTAATTTCCAAATAGATCGTAAAGGTATAGTGGTTTCTTGAATGAACTTGCAATTTTATTTTTCTGCAACTTCCATTTTTATTTCTATTCAACTTCTTTTTTTATTCAAGTTTCTTTTCTATTCAACTTCCTTTTTTATTTAATTTCCAAATAGATTGCTAAGGTATAGTCGTTTTCCAGATTGAACTTCAATTTTTAATATTATGCAACTTTCAGTTTTGTTTTTATTCAACTTTCATTTTTATTCAATTTACTTTTCTATTAAACTTCCTTTTTAATTTATTTCCAAATAGATCGTTATGGTATAGTGGTTTCTTGAATGAACTTCTATTTTTAATTTTCTGCAACTTCCATTTTTATTTTTATTCAACTTCTATTTTTAGTCAAGTCATTTTTCTATTCAACTTTTTTTTTATTTAATTTCCAAATAGATCGTTAAGGTATAGTGGTTTCTTGAATGAACTTCCATTTTTAATTTTCTTCAACTTCCATTTTTATTTTTATTTCACTTCCATTTTTATTCAAGTAATTTTTCTATTCAACTTCCTTTTTTATTTAATTTCCAAATAGATCATTAAGGTATAGTGGTTTCTGGATTGAACTTCCATTTTTAATTTTATGCAACTTTCATTTTCAATTTTATTCAACTTCCATTTTTATTCAATTTACTTTTCTACTAAACTTCCTTTTTTATTTAATTTCCAAATAGATCGTTAAGGTTTAGTGGTTACTTGAATGAACTTCCATTTTTAATTTTCTACAACTTCCATTTTTATTTTTATTCGACTTCCATTTTAATTCAATTTACTTTTCCATTCAACTTCCAATTTTACTTAATTTTCAAATAGATCGTTAAGGTATAGTGGTTTCTGGATGGAACTTCCATTTTTAATTTTATGCAACTTTCATTTTTATTTTTATTCAACTTCCATTTTTATTCAATTTTCTTTTCTATTAAACTTCCTTTTTTATTTAATTTCCAAATAGATCGTTAAGGTATAGTGGTTTCTTGAATGAACTTCCATTTTTAATTTTCTGCAACTTCCATTTTTATTTTTATTCGACTTTCATTTTTATTCAAGTCATTTTTCTATTCAACTTCCTTTTTTATTAAATTCCAAATAGATCCTTAAGGTATAGTGGTTTCTTGAATGAACTTCCAGTTGTAATTTTCTGCAACTTCCATTTTTATTTCTATTCCACTTCTTTTTTTATTCAAGTTTCTTTTCTATTCAACTTTTTTTTTTATTTAATTTCTTAATAGATCGTTAAGGTATAGTGGATTCTGGATTGAACTTCCATTTTTGATTTTATGCAACTTTCACTTTTATTTTTATTCAACTTCCATTTTTGTTCAATTTACTTTTCTATTAAACTTCCATTTTTATTTAATTTCCTAATAGATCGTTAAGGTATAGTGGTTTCTTGAACGAACTTCCATTTATAATTTTCTGCAACTTCCATTTTTATTTTTATTCAAGTTATTTTTCTATTCAACTTCCTCTTTCATTTAACTTCCAAATAGATCGTTAAGGTATTGTGGTTTCTTGAATGAACTTCTATTTTTAATTTTCGGCAACTTCCATTTTTATTTTTATTTAACTTCCTTTTTTGTTCAGGTTTCTTTTCTACTCAACTTTCTTTTTTTTTTTTTAATTTCCAAATAGATCGTTATGGTATAGTGGTTTCTGGATTGAACTTCCATTTTTATTTTTATTCAACTTCCATTTTTATTCAATTTACTTTTCTATTAAACTTTCTTTTTTATTTAATTTCCAAATATATCGTTAAGGTATAGTGGTTTCTTGAATGAACTTCCATTTTTTATTTTTTGCAACTTCCATTTTTATTTTTATTTAACTTCCCTTTTTATTCAAGTTTCCTTTCTACTCAACTTCCTTTTTTATTTAATTTTCAAGTAGATCGTTAAGGTATTGTGGTTTCTGGATGGAACTTCCATTTCTAATTTTATGCAACTTTCATTTTTATTTTTATTCAACTTCCATTTTTATTCAATTTTCTTTTCTATTAAACTTCCTTTTTTATTTAATTTCCAAATAGATCGTTAAGGTATAGTGGTTTCTTGAATGAACTTCCATTTTTAATTTTCTGCAACTTCCATTTTTATTTTTATTCGACTTCCATTTTTATTTAAGTCATTTTTCTATTCAACTTCCTTTTTTATTTAATTTCCAAATAGATCATTAAGGTATAGTGGTTTCTTGAATGAACTTTCATTTTTATTTTGGTTCAATTTACTTTTCTATTAAACTTCCATTTTTATTTAATTTCCAAATAGATCGTTAAGGTATAGTGGTTTCTTGAATGAACTTCTATTTATAATTTTCTGCAACTTCCATTTTTATTTTTATTTTTATTCAAGTTATTTTTCTATACAACTTCCTCTTTCATTTAATTTCCAAATAGATCGTTAAGGTATTGTGGTTTCTCGAATGAACTTTCATTTTTAATTTTCGGCAACTTCCATTTTTATTTTTATTTAACTTCCTTTTTTGTTCCAGTTTCTTTTCTATTCAACTTTCTTTTTTATTTAATTTCCAAATAGATCGTTATGGTATAGTGGTTTCTGGATTGAACTTCCATTTTTATTCAATTTGCTTTTCTGTTAAACTTTCTTTTTTATTTAATTTCCAAATAGATCATTAAGGTATAGTGGTTTCTTGAATGAACTTCCATTTTTTATTTTTTGCAACTTCCATTTTTATTTTTATTAAACTTCCCTTTTTATTCAAGTTTCCTTTCTACTCAACTTCCTTTTTTATTTAATTTCCAAATAGATCGTTAAGGTATAGTGGTTTCTGGATTGAACTTCTGTTTTTAATTTTCTGCAATTTCCATTTTTATTTTAATTGAACTTCTATTTTTATTCAATTTACTTTTCTATTAAACTTCCTTTTTAATTTAATTTACAAATAGATCGTTAAGGTATAGTGGTTTCTTGAATGAACTTCCATTTTTAATTTTCTGCAACTTCCATTTTTATTTTTATTCGACGTCCACTTTTATTCAAGTCATTTTTCTATTCAACTTCCTTTTTTATTTAATTTCCAAATAGATCGTTATGGTATAGTGGTTTCTTGAATGAACTTCCATTTTTATTTTTATTTGACTTCCATTCAATTTACTTTTTTTATTAAACTTCCTTTTTTATTTAATTTCCAAATAGATCGTTAAGGTATAGTGGTTTCTTGAATGAACTTCCATTTTTAATTTTCTGCAACTTCCATTTTTTTTTATTCGACTTCCATTTTTATTCAATTTACTTTTCTATTAAACCTCCTTTTTTATTTAATTTCCAAATAGATCGTTAAGGTATAGTGGTTTCTTGAATGAACTTCCATTTTTAATTTTCTGCAACTTCCATTTTTTTTTATTCGACTTCCATTTTTGTTCAATTTACTTTTCTATTAAACTTCCTTTTTTATTTAATTTCCAAATAGATCGTTAAGGTATAGTGGTTTCTGGATTGAACTTCCATTTTTAATTTTATGCAACTTTCATTTTTATTTTTATTCAACTTCCATTTTTATTCAATTTACTTTTCGATTAAACTTCCTTTTTTATTTAATTTCCAAATAGATCGTTAAGGTATAGTGGTTTCTTGAATGAACTTCCATTTTTAATTTTCTGCAACTTCCATTTTTATTTTTATTTAACTTCATTTTTCATTCTAGTTTCTTTTCTACTCTATAGCGATCTCGGTTATCCCTTTACTGTTCTGTTGTATTCCAGACTCGGTTATGTGAAGTTCATAGTGGTATCTATCCTGTTGTTGCCCTTTAATTCCACTAGATTGAGTTTTAGGATGTTTATGGGCTTGTGTTGAACAGGTGGGTTAGGCCTTGGTCTATATCCTTGTTGCCCAGGTTTTTGGTGTTACGCTCGAGCGGGTCATTTTGCGCTCGAGCGGAGATTGCACACTCCCAGTATTTCGTGTCTCTGCAAAACTTCTGCAGATGTGATTTTTACGCTCGAGCGGGTTTGTTTATGCTCGAGCGGTGGCGCTTGAGCGGGTCGGTTGGCACTCGATCGGGTAGTACTTCCAGAGTATAAGTTCTGGGAGGGGGGAATCCACGCTCGAGCGGACTGGTTTTCACGCTCGAGCGGAAGTGCTTTATTCTTGTGTCTTGGCGCTCGAGCGGGCATTATGGCGCTCGAGCGTGTCCAGATTTTTGTTCTTGGCGCTCGAGCGTCATGTTCTCCGCTCGAGCGGGTCATACGTATATGAGTTATCCGCTGGGTGATTTCAAATCACTTTTTGCTTTTCTTTCTCTCTCCTACTTTTTCTAAAAACCATTTTTGAGAGCCTCTCTCTCTAGATACTCCCTTCTCTCTAGGGTTTGATCTAGTTAGAGTGTCCTCCTTCTCTTCGGCCTTTGTAAAAGTTGTGTTGATCGTCGAGGGCGTCGTTTTGATCTGAAAATCTCGGTCTTTGGAGCACGTTGGTTTTGGGTCTCTTCTCCATCCGAGCTCTAACTTCAAGGTAGGGATAACCTACTCCTTACTATGAGCTTTGTCTTTAAATTTTAGTATTTTGAGATGTTGGGGAAGGTTTGGTAATTTTGTGAAAGTTTGGGGCCTTTGTGTAAATTTTACAAAAGTTGGGGTTTTTATTTATATAAGACCTAAATGCATGTTTGGCATGGGAAAGTGGAATTAATGTTGAGACATTAATGAAAATGGAACCTAAGGGTTGTAATGTAAATTATGGAAAATGCCCTAATTACATTGGTTAATTAATTTGTATAATTAATTATGAGAAATGAGGAATTGATTTGGGAAGTTATGGGATAAAAGGGTGTAGTTGGATCATTTATCACTCACCTAGTTGGAATGTTGATTATATATCCATTGTTGCATTTATTTTCTGCATAGAAATAACTGCTTTAGGCTATCGGTGGAGGATAGTCTTGATTGTTGTAGACAATGCATGATGATTAGGCAAACTGAAACTAATCACTGGAATGTGTCATTGAGATTGACGATTGAAAGAATACATTAAATTTATGTATTGTGTGATGATGTGTATAATTGTTGTTTATATGCATTGTGTTGTGTTGGAGGAGATAGGGGATGTACTCCACGGTTTAGGAGAAGATAGGGGATGAACCTTTAAACCGGATGTTGTTGGGAGGAGATAGGGGATGGACTCCGTAGATAGAGCTCATATGCTTATCTAGTAATGTGTTGACAGAGCTCATATGCTTGTCATTGGAAGTGTGATAGTGCTCATATGCATATCTGTGGAAGTGATGATATAGCTTGTATGCTTATCTGTTGGTATGTGATATAGCTAGTATGCTTATCTGTTATGTAATGGGAAGTGCTTGATATGAGTTGTTTGGCCAGGTTCTGAGCCATGGTTATAAATTGAGAATTTGAAAGGAATTGGAAAATGAATGGTAATATGGACTTGTATGTCATGAAAATGTAAAGTGTGATAAGGGAAAGTATCAGTGTTGGCCATCTATCAACTGCTAATCTTTTAATCATTGTTCATATTTGGTTTAGTATATTTCTACTGGGCTGTGGCTCACCCTATATGGGAATATCATTTTCAGGTACAGGTAGCATGCCACCTCCAAGGACGTAGCTTGGGAGGCTAGAGGCAGGCGGACTTTTGCTGTTTTATTTCTTGATGTATTACATGTATATTCAAGCCAAGGGCTTAATGTGTAAATGAGTTAGCACTCTTTTGTTGTAACCAAGTGTTAACTTGGAAAGCTGTAAGCCTGTAGGGCATTTGCTTTTGTATATTAACATGTAATACTTTTGTAAAGAACCACTCTGATGAATAGAAGAATGTTTATCTTTATTACCAATGCATGTCTATATTGATGGGTTTAATGTGTTATTTTGAGGGCGTTACATACTCAACTTCCTTTTTTATTTAATTTCCAAATAGATCGTTAAGGTATAGTGGTTTATGGATTGAACTACCATTTTTAATTTTATGCAATTTAATTTTTATTTTTATTCAACTTCCATTTTTATTCAATTTACTTTTCTATTAAACTTCCTTTTTTATTTAATTTCGAAATAGATCGTTAAGGTATAGTGATTTCTTGAATGAACTTCTATTTTTAATTCTCTGCAACTTCTATTTTTATTTTTATTTAACTTCCTTTTTCATTCTAGTTTCTTTTCTACTCAACTTCTTTTTTATTTAATTTCCAAATAGATCGTTAAGGTATAGTCGTTTGTGGATTGAACTTCCATTTTTAATTTTATGCAACATTAATTTTTATTTTTATTTTTATTCAACTTCCATTTTTATTCAATTTACTTTTCTATTAAACTTCCTTTTTTATTTAATTTCCAAATAGATCGTTAAGGTATAGTGGTTTCTTGAATGAACTTCCATTTTTAATTTTCTGCAACTTCCATTTTTATTTTTATTTGACTTCCATTTTTATTCAAGTCATTTTTCAATTCAACCTCCCTTTTTATTTAATTTCCAAATAGATTGTTAAGGTATAGTGGTTTCTTGAATGAACTTCCAATTTTAATTTTTTGCAACTTCCACTTTTATTTCTATTCAACTTCTTTTTTTATTCAAGTTTCTTTTCTATTCAACTTCCTGTTTTATTTAATTTCTAAATAGATCGTTAAGGTATAGTGGTTTCTGGATTAAACTTCCATGTTTAATTTTATGCAACTTTCACTTTTATTTTTATTCAACTTCCATTTTTATTTAATTTCCAAACAGATCGTTAAGGTATAGTGGTTTCTTGAATGAACTTGCATTTATAATTTTCTGCAACTTCCATTTTCATTTTTATTCAAGTTATTTTTCTATTCAACTTCCTCTTTTATTTAATTTCCAAACAGATCGTTAAGGTATAGTGGTTTCTTGAATGAACTTCCATTTATAATTTTCTGCAACTTCCATTTTCATTTTTATTTAAGTTATTTTTCTATTCAACTTCCTCTTTTATTCAATTTCCAAACAGATCGTTAAGGTATAATGGTTTCTTGAATCAACTTTCGTTTTTAATTTTCTACAACTTCCATTTTTATTTTTATTTAACTTCCTTTTTTTGTTCAGGTTTCTTTTCTAGTCAACTTCCCTTTTTATTTAATTTCCAAATAGATCGTTATGGTATAGTGGTTTCTGGATTGAACTTCAATTTTTATTTTCATTCAACTTCCATTTTTATTCAATTTAAATTTCTATTAAACTTAATTTTTTATTTAATTTCCAAATAGATCGTTAAGGTATAGTGGTTTCTCGAATGAACTTCCATTTTTAATTTTCTGCAGCATCCATTTTTATTTTTACTTAACTTCCTTTTTTATTCAAGTTTCTTTCCAACTCAACTTCCTTTTTTATTTAATTTCCAAATAGATCGTTAAGGTATAGTGGTTTCTGGATTGAACTTCCATTTTTAATTTTCTGCAACTTCCATTTTTATTTTTATTCAACTTCGATTTTTATTCAATTTACTTTTCTATTAAACTTCCTTTTTTATTTAATTTACAAACAAATCGTTAAGGTATAGTGGTTTCTTGAAGGAACTACCATTTTTAATTTTTAGCAACTTCCATTTTTATTTTTATTCGACTTCCATCTTTATTCAAGTCATTTTTCTATTTAACTTTTTTTTTATTTAATTTCCAAATAGATCGTTAAGGTATAGTGGTTTCTTGAATGAACTTCCATTTTTAATTTTCTGCAACTTCCATTTTTATTTTTATTCAACTTCTATTTTTATTCAATTTACTTTTCTATTAAACTTCATTTTTTATTTAATTTACAAACAGATCGTTAAGGTATAGTGGTTTCTTGAATGAACTTCCATTTTTAATTTTCTGCAACTTCAATTTTTATTTTTATTCGACTTCCATCATTATTCATGTCATTTTTCTATTTAACTCCATTTTTTATTTAATTTCCAAATAGATCGTTAAGGTATAGTGGTTTCTTGAATGAACTTCCATTTTCAATTTTCTGCAACTTAGATTTTTATTTTTATTTGACTTTCATTTTTATTCAAGTCATTTTTCTATTCAACCTCCTTTTTTATTTAATTTCCAAATAGATCGTTAAGGTATTCTGGTTTCCGGATTGAACTTCCATTTTTAATTTTATGCAACTTTCATTTTTATTTTTATTCAGCTTCCATTTTCATTCAATTTACTTTTCTATTAAACTTCCTCTTTTATTTAATTTCAGAATAGATCGTTAAGGTATAGTGGTTTCTTGAATGAACTTCCATTTTTAATTTTCTGCAACTTCCTTTTTTATTTAATTTCAAAATAGTTCGTTAAGGTATAGTGGTTTCTGGATTGAACTTCCATTTTTAATTTTATGCAACTTTAATTTTTATTTTTATTCAACTTCAATTTTTATTCAATTTACTTTTCTATTAAACTTCATTTTTTTATTTAATTCCCAAATAGATCGTTAAGGTATAGTGGTTTCTTCAATGAACTTCCATTTTTAATTTTCTGCAACTTCCATTTTTATTTTTATTCGACTTCCATCTTTATTCAAGTCATTTTTCTATTCAACTTCCTTTTTTATTTAATTTCCAAATAGATCGTTAAGGTATAGTGGTTTCTTGAATGAAATTCCAATTTTAATTTTCTGCAACTTCAATTTTTATTTCTATTCATCTTCTTTTTTTATTCAAGTTTCTTTTCTATTCAACTTTTTTTTTATTTAATTTCTAAATAGATATTTAAGGTATAGTGGTTTCTGGATTGAACTTCCATTATTAATTTTATGCAACTTTCACTTTTATTTTCATTCAACTTCCATTTCTATTTAATTTCCAAATAGATCGTTAAGGTATTGTGGTTTCTTGAATGAACTTCCATTTATAATATTCTGCAACTTCCATTTTTATTTTTATTCAACTTCCATTTTTATTCAAGTCATTTTTCTATTCAACTTCCTCTTTTATTTATGTTCAAAATAGATCGTTAAGGTATAGTGGTTTCTTGAATGAACTTCCATTTTTAATTTTCTGCAACTTCTATTTTTATTTTTATTTTTATTTAACTTCCTCTTTTGTTCAGGTTTCTTTTCTACTCAACTTCCTTCTTTATTTAATTTCCAAATAGATCGTTATGGTATAATGGTTTCTGGATTGAACTTCCATTATTAATTTCCGGCAACTTTCAATTTTATTTTCATTCAACTTCCATTTTTGTTCAATTTACTTTTCTGTTAAACTTCCATTTCTATTTAATTTCCAAATAGGTCATTAAGGTATAGTGGTTTCTTGAATGAACTTCCATTTATAATTTTCTGCAACTTCCATTTTTATTTTTATTCAAATTCCATTTTTATTCAGGTTATTTTTCTATTCAACTTCCTCTTTTATTTAATTTCCAAATAGATCGTTAAGGTATAGTGGTTTCTTGAATCAACTTCCATTTTTAATTTTCTGCAACTTCTATTTTTATTTTTATTTAACATCCTTTTTTGTTCAGGTCTCTTTTCTACTCAACTTCCTTTTTTATTTAATTTCCAAATAGATCGTTATGGTATAGTGGTTTCTGGATTGAACTTCCATTTTTATTTTCATTCAACTTCCATTTTTGTTCCATTTACATTTCTATTAGACTTACTTTTTAATTTATTTTCCAAATAGATCGTTAAGGTATAGTGGTTTCTCGAATGAACTTCCATTTTTAATTTTCTGCAACTTCCATTTTTATTTATATTTAACTTCCTTTTTTATTCAAGTTTCTTATCTACTCAACTTCCTTTTTTATTTAATTTCCAAATAGATCGTTAAGGTACAGTGGTTTCTGGATTGAACTTCCATTTTTAATTTTCTGTAACTTCCATTTTTATTTTTATTCAACTTCTATTTTTATTCAATTTACTTTTCTATGAAACTTCCTTTTTTATTTAATTTACAAACAAATCGTTAAGGTATAGTGGTTTCTTGAACGAACTTCCATTTTTATTTTTATTCGACTTCCATCTTTATTCAAGTCATTTTTCTATTTAACTTCTTTTTTTACTTTAATTTCCAAACAGATCGTTAAGGTATAGTGGTTTCTTCATTGAACTTCCATTTTTAATTTTCTGCAACATCCATTTTTATTTTTATTCAACTTCTATTTTTAGTCAATTTACATTTCTATTAAACTTCCTTTTTTATTTAATTTACAAACAGATCGTTAAGCTATAGTGGTTTTCTTGAATGAACTTCCATTTTTATTTTTATTCGACTTCTGTCTTTATTCAAGTCATTTTTCTATTTAACTTCTTTTTTATTTAATTTCCAAATAGATCGTTAAGGTATAATGGTTTCTTGAATGAACTTCCATTTTTAATTTTCTGCAACTTAGATTTTTATTTTTATTTGACTTCCATTTTTATTCAAGTCATTTTTCTATTCAACCTCTTTTTTTATTTAATTTCCAAATAGATCGTTAAGGTATTCTGGTTTCCGGATTGAACTTCCATTTTTAATTTTATGCAACTTTCATTTTTATTTTTATTCAGCTTCCATTTTTATTCAATTTACTTTTCTATTAAACTTCCTCTTTTATTTAATTTCAGAATAGATCGTTAAGGTATAGTGGTTTCTTGAATGAACTTCCATTTTTAATTTTCTGCAACTTCCTTTTTTATTTAATTTCCAAATAGATCGTTAAGGTATAGTGGTTTCTGGATTGAACTTCCATTTTTAATTTTATGCAACTTTAATTTTTATTTTTATTCAACTTCCATTTTTATTCAATATACTTTTCTACTAAACTTCCTTTTTTATTTAATTTCCAAATAGATCGTTAAGGTATAGTGGTTTCTTCAATGAACTTCCATTTTTAATTTTCTGCAACTTCCATTTTTATTTTTATTCGACTCCCATTTTTTTTCAAGTCATTTTTCGATTAAATTTCCTTTTTCATTTAATTTCCAAATAGATCGTTAAGGTATAGTGGTTTCTTGAATGAACTTCCAATTTTAATTCTCTGCAACTTCAATTTTTATTTCTATTCATCTTCTTTTTTTATTCAAGTTTCTTTTCTATTCAACTTCTTTTTTTATTTAATCTCTAAATAGATCGTTAAGGTATAGTGGTTTCTGGATTGAACTTCCATTATTAATTTTATGCAACTTTCACTTTTATTTTCATTCAACTTCCATTTCTATTTAATTTCCAAATAGATCGTTAAGGTATTGTGGTTTCTTGAATGAACTTCGATTTATAATATTCTGCAACTTCCATTTTTATTTTTATTCAACTTCCATTTTTATTCATGTCATTTTTCTATTCAACTTCCTCTTTTATTTAATTTCCAAATAGATCGTTAAGGTATAGTAGTTTCTTGAATGAACTTGCATTTTTAATTTTCTGCAACTTCTATTTTTATTTTTATTTTTATTTAACTTCCTCTTTTGTTCAGGTTTTTTTCTACTCAACTTCCTTCTTTATTTAATTTCCAAATAGATCGTTATGGTATAGTGGTTTCTGGATTGAACTTCCATTATTAATTTCAGGCAACTTTCACTTTTATTTTCATTCAACTTCCATTTTTGTTCAATTTCCTTTTCTGTTAAACTTCCATTTCTATTTAATTTCCAAATAGGTCGTTAAGGTATAGTGGTTTCTTGATTGAACTTCCCTTTATAATTTTCTGCAACTTCCATTTTTATTTTTATTCAACTTCCCTTTTTATTCAGGTTATTTTTCTATTCAACTTCCTCTTTTATTTAATTTCCGAATAGATCGTTAAGGTATAGTGGTTTCTTGAATGAACTTCCATTTTTAATTTTCTGCAACTTCTATTTTTATTTTTATTTAACACCCTTTTTTGTTCAGGTTTCTTTTCTACTCAACTTCCTTTTTTATTTAATTTCCAAATAGATCGTTATGGTATAGTGGTTTCTGGATTGAACTTCCATTTTTATTTTCATTCAACTTCCATTTTTGTTCCATTTACATTTCTATTAAACTTACTTTTTTATTTAATTTCCAAATAGATCGTTAAGGTATAGTGGTTTCTCGATTGAACTTCCATTTTTAATTTTCTGCAACTTCCACTTTTATTTATATTTAACTTCCTTTTTTATTCAAGTTTCTTATCTACTCAACTTCCTTTTTTAGTTAATTTCCAAATAGATCGTTAAGGTATAGTGGTTTCTGGATTGAACTTCCATTTTTAATTTTCTGCAACTTCCATTTTTATTTTTATTCAACTTCTATTTTTATTCAATTTACTTTTCTATTAAACTTCCTTTTTTATTTAATTTACAAACAAATCGTTAAGGTATAGTGGTTTCTTGAACGAACTTCCATTTTTAATTTTCTGCAACTTCCATTTTTATTTTTATTCGACTTCCATCTTTATTCAAGTCATTTATCTATTTAACTTCTTTTTTTATTTAATTTCCAAATAGATCGTTAAGGTATAGTGGTTTCTTGAATGAACTTCCTTTCCAATCTCTCCAACCTGTCTTCCGATCGATCTCGGCCAACCGGGGGTCTACCTCTCCTCATGATGCTAGGGGGGGGGGATGCAAGATGAGACTTTAAAACAACTAAACAGATAACACATATGCAAGTAACGAGCGTCTAGGCCAAAACGATGCACACATAGTCAAGTAGCAAGCAATATGATGAAATCTTAACATTCTTCTAAGGGAAATCCTAGGCTCTCTAGGACTCAAGGTGTGTGATTAACGTACTACAAGGATCTTGTGCTCTGATACCATTCTGTCACGCCCCCAAACCGCCCTTAGTAGTTTGGTGCCGTGATGGCCAGTAACCCGAGGTTACCGAAGGCCGTCTTACAAAAATCACACACAATCAGAGTATAAAATATGGGGCTTACAAGTGCGGAAGCAATATATATACATATACAAAATCTAAATAGTCCATGAGAGCCGTGCATAAGTCCAATGGAATGTCATACATCAAACATCTTTACAAGTCTTACAATTTAGATACAGCAAGAATGAGATACAAACACATCCTGACCAAAAGGCTTCTCAAGCCGACATATGCCAAAACAAACAAAGAAACATAAGCCGAGAAGCATAATCTTCAAGACGATGCAAAACGCAAATCCAAAACATGTCGGCTATACGCCCAAAACACATCGGCAATCACGTCTAGGCCTCAATGCCTTCTTGTTCATCACCTACATATATATAGAGAGGGTGAGCTTGGATACTCAGTGAATGATATTAGAAATAAAGGTTTTGCATGATTGATATCCAAGATTTCTTTCAAAACAATACATAGCATACTTTACAATCAAGAGGGAAATCAAGTTCATTGCCGGCCTTTCAAGTTCTTTGGATGTTATTACATCTACTTAATACAAGAGGGTGATGACATTCCCAAGACAAGAGTGCAGTTGCATTATAGTCCCCTGCAACTAAGGACTTTCAAGACAAGCTGTGCTGCGAAAGTTTATAGTCCTCTAGCACTAAGGACTGTCAAGACAAGCTGTGCTGCGAAAGTTTAGAGTCCTCTAGCACTAAGGACTGTCAAGACAAGAGTGCAGTTGCATTATAGTCCCCTGCAACTAAGGACTTTCAAGACGAGTCATCAAAACAAGATAGCATTTGATATACAAAATAGGGATAGTCATTCATGCTAGATCAAGTACTTTTTAAAACAAGGCAAGACGAGATTTATGAAAGCAAGTGTAACATAGCTTTATTAAAAATACCACTCACATCGTTTCTTCACACGTCGGGGTCGAGACAAGCCCAAGTCCTACAACACATGGCAAAGCCTATTGAATGCGCTTTCAAACAAGTCTCTCATGTACACAAATGTTTTCGGAAAACATGCTGGGCACCAACCAGGTCTAGGCCGAGGTTCCACACCTCCTTGCCGAGGTGTGTTCCCGAGGGCCACATGCAAGGAAAAGAGGTCGGGAAACTCTGGGTTTCCCTCTGCTGATAAACATGAAGAACATGAGTGTGAAAACATGAAAAATACGAATGTTTGATCATAATCTGCCATCACAAATCTGGGATTTTCGTGCTATGAGTTTGAAAACATGGACCTGGGTACCCGTAGTTGAAAATCATGCAAGAACAAACACAAAACTTGAGTCTAGGCGAAAAGCTTTCGGATCAAAACAAGACTTTCTTGAAGAACACATGAATGTCATTTTCTCTTTCTAGAATCGAGCTTCAAAACGATGCATGGCTTACAAATCATTTTCAATCATGCAATGCAATAACATAAACATAAAGAACATCATGAGCGGATCAAGAATCTAACCTTAGAACACGGATCTAACGGTTCGATCTCTAGGAATCAAGCTTGAAGATCTACTTCTCTCTCAAGAACTCTTCTCCCTCTTCTAGAGCTTCTCTCTCTCTACAAGGCAAGTTTATGACACCAAATGATAGTTTTCTATACCCGGTTCTGGGGTTAACCTTCTGCTGAGACACGTGGCGGCGACTGATTGGGTTCTACCTGAAAAGGTGACTGACAGACCAGACAAAGCATGGTGGAAGGGTGTTCAACAAGCAAAGCGGTATGGGCTCTCTGACAGGCTATGACATCGGCTAACAACAAGGCATATCTAACAAGCTACACGGAGTGGCACTCCGGCAAGGGGTGACGTCGGCTAACAAAAGACTTCGGCAACTAAGGTGACAATGACCTCGGCTAGGAAGGACAACACTTGACTAAGCTGTGCCACATCTTGGCCTAGATGCGCCACACCTCGGTCTGGGTCATACCACTCCAGGACGAGATCACTTGGGTGCAAGGTAACATCTCGGCTAATGTGGTCAAGGCAAGAACTGAGGTCGACAAGGGGTTTCAAGATACTAATACTAGACTAAGGATGACCTCGGCTTGGAATAACATCGGCTAGCATAACTCAGGCAAGGCGTAACCTAAGTTTCACATCAAGGAAGGAACAAGACAAGCATACTACACTTAGACAAATCACAAGGCTTCAAATCAAGACATGGATCGCATTAGCTCAGGTGAAACAAATCACAACATACACACGCAAGCTAAACAAGTCATAATCATACCGATGCTCATGAACATGATGAGGACATGCAGTGTGGGTTCTTACAGTCTACCCTCCTTAAAGAAGTTTGGTCCCCAAACTTAAGTTACCTTGTCCTACGAATAACTCCGGGTAACGGATTTTCATCTCCTCTTCTTTTTCCCATGTGGCCTCCTCGCCATAATGCTTCTCCCATTCGATTTTCACCATTGATATCGACTTGTTTCTCAACTGCCTCACTTGTCTGTCGATAATTCTCATCGGCTTCTCTTCGTAGCCCAAGTCTTCATTAACTACAACCCCGGAGTAATCTATTACATGCAGTGGGTCTCGGATATATTTTCTCAGCATCGAAACATGGAACACGCTGTGGACTTGGCTCAAATCTGGCGGCAAAGCGAGTCTGTACGCAACGGTGTTAACTTTCTCAAGAATTTCAAACGGCCCAATATATCGGGGTGCAAGTTTACCCTTCTTCCCAAATCTCGAAACTCCTGTCATCGGCGAGACCTTCAAAAATACATGATCCC
The DNA here is from genome assembly GCF_055761805.1 of Camellia sinensis. Classification (NCBI taxonomy): domain Eukaryota; kingdom Viridiplantae; phylum Streptophyta; class Magnoliopsida; order Ericales; family Theaceae; genus Camellia; species Camellia sinensis. Next base: position 124,114 of record NC_138962.1, on the reverse strand, counting down.
CTATTTCAAATTCTAACTCCCTCCTTCTTTGGTCGGCATAACACTTATGTCGACTTTGTGCAGTTTTAATCCTCTGCTGAATGAGTTTGATCTTTTCAATTGTCATATGAACCAACTCGGGGCCAATTAGAGCTTTGTCTCCTACTTCAGTCCAACATATCGGCGATTTACACTCCCTTCCATACAAAGCTTCATACGGCGCCATGCCTATGCTGGCTTGATAACTGTTGTTGTACGCGAACTCTACTAATGGCAAATGCGATTCCCAACTTCCCTGGAAGTCCAACACGCACAGTCTGAGCATGTCTTCGAGTGTCTGAATCGTTCTTTCTGTCTGTCCGTCGGTCTGGGGGTGAAAGGCTGTGCTAAATCTCAACTCTGTTCCCAAGGCTCCTTGTAGACTCTGCCAAAATCTAGAAACGAACTTCGGGTCTCGGTCTCACACAATGGACATCGGCACACCATGAAGCCTAACGATCTCATTCATGTACAATTCGGCAAGTCGGTTGGCATTGAATGTAGTCTTGACCGGCAAAAAGTGAGCTGACTTAGTAAACCTGTCAACTATAACCCAAATGGAATCCATACCTCTTTGCGTCCTCGGCAAACCCACTACGAAATCCATGGAGATGTGCTCCCATTTCCACTCAGGAATTGACAAGGGTTGAAGAAGTCCTGCTGGTCTCTGGTGTTCTGCCTTCACTCGCTGACAACACAGACACTGAGATACAAACTCGGCTATCTCTCTTTTCATGTTTGGCCACCAAAAGGTCCGCTTTACGTCCCGATACATCTTGGTGCTCCCTGGATGAATGGCAAATTTGGAACTATGGGCCTCTTGCAAAATCTTCCTTTTTAACTCTGGTACGTCGGCTACACACAATCTTCCTTCGAACCTAAGCACCTGATTTTCCACTGTGTAACCTGGCCTCGGCTTGGAGACGAATTCATCAATTACCCTTTTTAGGAACTTATCTTCCATCTGCCTGTTCTTCACTTCCTCAACGATGGTCGGTTCCGCTGAGACCGTTGCCAGACACGCCAAACTTCCGACTAGTTTCCTGCTTAATGCGTCGGCTACGAAGTTTGCCTTACCTGGGTGATACTGAATCTGCATGTCGTAGTCCTTCAACAGCTCGAGCCATCTTCTCTGCCTCATATTTAACTCTTTCTGGGTGAACAAGTATTTCAGACTCTTGTGGTCGGTGAAAACTTGGCAAGATGTTCCGTACAGGTAATGACGCCATATCTTCAAGGCAAAAACCACGGCAGCTAGCTCCAAATCATGGGTAGGATAATTCTTTTCATTGGGATTCAACTGACGAGACGCGTACGCTATGACTTTACCTTCTTGCATTAACACGCAACCCAAACCTTTATGTGAAGCATCACTGTAAATCTGAAATTCCTCATTAGTTGATGGTAGTACTAGAACTGGTGCTGTGACTAACCTCGTCTTCAGTTCCTGGAAAGCTGATTCCCTTTCATTGGTCCATTCATAAGCTGCTCCCTTCTTGGTTAGTTGTGTCAATGGCACTGCGATCCTCGAGAAGTCCTTCACAAACTTTCTGTAATAACCTGCCAAACCCAGAAAACTACGAACCTCGGACACGTTGGTCGGCGTCGGCCAATTCACAATGGCTTCAATCTTACTGGGGTCAACTGATATACCGTCTTCATTGATCACATGCCCTAGAAATGAAATGCTGGAAAGCCAAAACTCGCATTTACTTAACTTGGCGTACAACTTCTTATCTCTCAAGGTCTGTAGGGCAAGTCTCAGATGATTCTCGTGCTCGCTCGCACTCCCGGAATAGATCAATATGTCGTCGATAAAAATAATGACGAACTCATCTAGGTACGGCTTAAAGACTCTGTTCATCAGGTCCATGAATGCTGCTGGGGCATTGGTTACTCCGAAGGGCATTACCAAAAATTCGTAGTGGCCATATCTTGTCCGAAAAGCGGTTTTCTCAATGTCCTCGGCTTTAACCTTCAACTGGTGGTAGCCTGACCTAAGGTCAATCTTGGAAAAGACTCGTGCTCCTCGTAGTTGATCAAGCAAATCATCGATTCTTGGCAATGGGTATTTGTTCTTAATGGTCACCTTATTAAGTTCTCTGTAGTCAATGCAAAGACGAAGGGTGCCGTCCTTTTTCCTAACAAATAGAACGGGTGCTCCCCACGGTGAAGTGCTCGGCCTGACGAATCCCTTATCCAACAATTCCTGTAATTGCGATTTCAGTTCTCTAAGTTCAGCTGGAGCCATTCTGTAGGGTGTTTTGGAGATAGGTTGTGTTCCTGGCAAGACGCCCACAGTAAACTCTATTTCTCTATCGACAAGGTGGCCAGGCAACTCATTCGGAAAGACGTCGGGGAATTCCTCAACAACGGGTATGTCGGCTAACTCAACATTTCCATTCAGATCACTTAGTATACTGCATAAATAACCCTTACATCCTTTTTGGATCAACTTGTAGGCCTTCATGGATGAGATTAAGTAAGGTGGGGGTACTACTCCTTTACCCTGGAAAATGACCTCGGCTTGACTTGGGGTCTTCAATGTGACGTTCTTAGTAACACAATTAATGGATGCATGATTCGCCACTAACCAATCCATTCCCAATATAACATCGAAGTGAGTCATGTTTAATGGCATCAAATCAACTAACAATTCTACACTCTCAATCATAGCAATACACGCCCTATAAATGGATGTAACAATCATATTTCTCCCAGATGGAGTAGACACAGATAATACATAATCAAGGGGTTCTAATTCTCTATCCAACTTCTCGGCGAATATAGTGGACACAAATGAATGCGTAGAACCCGAATCAATCAATACGTATGCATCTTGAGAACAAATTGAGAGGGTACCTAACACTACCGCCTCGGCATTCTGGGCGTCTCCTGGTACTAATGCAAAAACTCTGCCTTGCCTCGCCTGTATTCCCCCGATGTTATTCTTCTGTGTAGAGCCCGAGGTGCTTCCAGTCCTCTTCCCATCATCGGTCCTTGCTTTCGGGCAGTCCTTCACTCGATGGCCTATCTCGCCACACTCGTAGCAAGCTCCTGTTGCCCAACGACAAACCCCGAAATGTAGCTTTCCACAACTCGCGCACATCGGCTTAACGTTACCTTCCTGATTTGAGTTGCTGGAACTGTCTGTGCTTATCTTCTTCTTGGCATTGAACGGAACTCGGCGATTGTCATAACTCTGTCTCTTCCTCTGACCCTCACCTGAACTCTGGTATCGGTTCAAGTTAGCTTCAGCCAGGATGGCCTTGTCCAGTACTCCGGCGTACGTCAGCATATTGAGCATATTGACCCGATCTTGTATCGGTCCACGCAACCCACTTTCGAACTTCCTCGCCTTTCGGTACTCGTCGTCAACCATATGAGGCGCATATCTCGCTAGTTCAGTAAAGGCACGATCGTATTCTGCGACCGTCTTGTTCCCTTGGATCAGATTCTGAAACTTCGTGGTCTTTCGGTCTCGGACGCTGAGGGGGGAATGCTTGTTGTAAAACAACTCCAAAAATTTTGCCCAAGTCAAACCCGGATTGCTTTCTCGGACCATCATCCACCACCTACGAGCATCGTCGTCCAATGTGAATGCTGCCAGAGATACCTTCTGGGCGTCTGTACTGGGGAAAACTTCAAACAACTTCTCCATCTCTAAAACCCATGCCTCGGCTTTCATTGGTTCTATGCCTCCCTGAAATCTAGGCGGTTTCATCTTCTTGAACTCTCTGATTAGAGTTATCGTGTCGTTCCCATACAAAGCTTGCTGCGGAGGCACTTGTGGCACTGGAGGAGGTGGAGCTGCATATCGGCCATTCGTCTGTTCGGCATGCATAGAAGTGGTACCAGTATCCTGCGGCCTAGGTTGTCTCTGCTCACGAACCAAGCCTTCGACTAACCTTTCCAATCTCTCCAACCTGTCTTCCGATCGATCTCGGCCAACCGGGGGTCTACCTCTCCTCATGATGCTAGGGGGGGGGGGATGCAAGATGAGACTTTAAAACAACTAAACAGATAACACATATGCAAGTAACGAGCGTCTAGGCCAAAACGATGCACACATAGTCAAGTAGCAAGCAATATGATGAAATCTTAACATTCTTCTAAGGGAAATCCTAGGCTCTCTAGGACTCAAGGTGTGTGATTAACGTACTACAAGGATCTTGTGCTCTGATACCATTCTGTCACGCCCCCAAACCGCCCCTAGTAGTTTGGTGCCGTGATGGCCAGTAACCCGAGGTTACCGAAGGCCGTCTTACAAAAATCACACACAATCAGAGTATAAAATATGGGGCTTACAAGTGCGGAAGCAATATATATACATATACAAAATCTAAATAGTCCATGAGAGCCGTTGTGACACCCCTGTTCCGTAGTATGTTAATTGGTCCTTAACATGATGTGATTATGTATTTTGATATGATTTTGTGTTCCACTATGTGAAAATATGTGGTTTGAAATTTTATCTGTTCATCGTAGGAATATCTGTTTGAGTAGTCTGTTTTGGAAATTTAATTGAGGGCCTTATCGGCCACGGAACCCGAAATTGACTACGCCATTGTGGTTGGCATAATTTTTAGGGCCTACGGTGAAATTTAATTGAAATTTGATTCTGGTCAATTTAAACTGATTAAATTGATAAATTAAGCACCCCATTATTTTATATTAAAATATTTGTTAGTGGGGCTTGTTGTATATTTGCATTGCACTCCCCTTTAGCTCTCTTAAAACTCAAAATCTGAGTTAGACAATTGAGAGGGAGAGAGAGGCCGGCCATGGAGAGAAAAAGGGAGAGATTTGTGTAATTTGGGCTCAAGACTTGGGAATTTGAAGATCTAGCTCAAGATTTGGCTAGAGCTTGAGTGTTGAAGCTCTTAGGTAAGTGATTTCTTGAACTCTTACTTGTAATTTGTAAGTTCAAGGGTTGTTTGTGATCAAGAACATGTAATGAGTCGATTTTGTTGAGATTGAAGTCTTAGAACTCATGCATGTAAGAAATTACTTTGAATTTGCATGTTTGAGCTGAAACACATGATTCATGTGGAGTTTTGGGTAAAGCTCATGTTGTAGTCACCATTTGTACCGTCTAAGTTGAGAATGATGAGCATCTCCCACATGCATGTACAAATCATGGGAGTATAAGTCTTGAATGTTTGAATTTGAGCATGTTGATGATGGGTTTGAGACAATTTGGGACATGCATGTAGATAATTCATGTAATTGAGCTTCCTAATGTTGTAATCTGCATTAGTAGCATGTTAGCATGTGTAAATGTGTAATTTGAACCATTGCATGCAAGAAACGTAGATGGAAAACTGATTTGGAGCTCAAGAACACGATCTGGGAAACCCAGATTTTTGAGGCCCGCTCGAGCGGGGTAATGGCCGCTCGAGCGGGAAAATCGTGCTCCCAGCATTTTTGCAGAGTTGGATGCCCGCTCGAGCGGGACATTTCACGCTCGAGCGTGGATCTTTGTAGACGGACCTTCAGCTCGAGCGCATCTTTTGTGCAACCAGTACCTTGCAGGCCTTAAGGGTCCGCTCGAGCGGAGAAGCTTACGCTCGAGCGGGGACCCTGTTTTCTGGAATTTTGTTCATACATTCTGTGATTCGTTTTCCGTTCTCTTTCACTTGTAAGCACTCTTAGGCATGTGTTAAGCATTGTAAATGAGTTAATGAGATAAGAGCAAAGCCTAAAGAGGAATATGTGAATTAAAGAACGAATTGAACTGTTAGTGACCCTTTTGTATTCATGAAATGTGTAGGGTCAAGCTCCAGGGCGCATCCACAAGCCGATCACTGTGAGTAATATCAATATTTGAAAACTTGTCAATGTCCAATTGTTATTCCCCTATAAATATTATGAGTTGTTAATTGGGATTGTGGACAAAAGTTTGACATGAATGAATGGGCCAAAGGCCGTTTGACATGAATGAATGGGCCAAAGGCCGTTTGACATGAATGAATGGGCCAAAGGCCGTTTGACATGAATGAATGGGCCAAAGGCCGTTTGACATGAATGAATGGGCCAAAGGCCGTTTGACATGAATGAATGGGCCAAAGGCCGTTTGACATGAATGAATGGGCCAAAGGCCGTTTGACATGAATGAATGGGCCAAAGGCCGTTTGACATGAATGAATGGGCCGAAGGCCGTTTTGCCATGAATGGAAACCCGGATGGGCCAAAGGCCAGAATGTTTGGAACTACAGTTACTTGACTTGCATTTCGTATAGTTATATATATTTTGCTGTTAAACAGAAGTATGAATTGGGCCCAAGGCCGTTTGGAGCATGTTGTTCTACATATTGTTATGTAACTGTTATGTTTGATATTATTCACTGGGCTATCGCTCACGCTCATTCATGTATTTGTAGGTGAGCCAAGGGAAGTCCAAACCCAGCCCCAGTGAAGTCTGCTAGGAACAACAGGAGTTTTGGGAGAGTCAGCCTTGTGCCTCGCGCATGAGACCATCCTTGCCCTTTTACTATGTACCTATGTTTTGTCTTGTTGGCAAGGACCTAGTGCATGTCTGTACATAGTCTGTTATAGGTTGACTCGTTTTGGACGATCCTGTCTGTAATGAATTTTGTGAAACTGTACTTTTGATGTGAGTTATTAACGTATCTGAGTATGGTTTGTTTGATGTGCATATAAGCACGGCTCTATGGACAAAGTTTTTAATTTTGCTTCCGTTTGGCCCCCATTAACTCTGTTAGAATACGTTTAGAACAGTTTGAGGCCGTAGGTAATCTCATGATTACTGGCCGGTTACGTCCTTAACCCACGGGGGCGGGTTCGGGTCGTGACAGAGTGGTATCAGAGCACGAGTTAATAACTCACACACTTGTCCAAAAAGAGCAATAAGCGTCTAGATAAGATCTAGGATGCATTCATGTGATAAATACGAGTTTGGAAGCATTGATTTTGTGCTTAAATGTTTTGTTATGAATAATTATATGTGTAAGTTGTGAACTACTTGCATTACGAATTATCTGGAAATATGTGCTCCTTAGTGTATGTGTACTTGTGTACCTTTGGTATGGAATATAATGCAAGTTTAATTAGATGGTGAGAACCAGAGGTGATGAGTTAGAGGAATCCTCTGCTGCCAGACTGGACAGAATGGAAAGACTGATTCAGGAAATGGCAGAAGCTTTGAGACAGCAACAGGAGTGGCAACAACAGTGGCAGCAACCACATCCGCCACCTCCACCTCCGGCACCACCTGTGCCAGATAATCAAAATGATGATCGGATAATCGCCCTCACCAAGGAATTCAAGAAAATGAAACCACCACAGTTCCATGGTGGACTAGATCCCTTAAAAGCCGAAGCTTGGGTACTTGGGATTGAAAAACTGTTTGAGGTGTTTCCGTGCTCGGATACACAGAAAGTGCTTCTAGCCACCTTTATGCTAGAAGATGAAGCGAGAAGATGGTGGATGTTGATGAGGGAAAACCACAGAGATATTGATTGGGCGAAATTTTTGGAAATCTTCTATGACAAGTACTTCCCGCAGTGTGTCCGGGACAGGAAAGTGGCAGAGTTCATGGAACTCAAACAAGACAGTATGACTGTAGCTGAGTATGAGGCCAAATTTACTGAGTTGGCCAGGTTTGCACCACACGTAATTGACACTGATTATAAGAAGGCAAGGCATTTTGAAGGTGGGCTCCGAAGTGACATCCTAGAGCGGGTGAATGTCCTGAAATTGGAGACCTACATTGGAGTGCTTGACCGGGCCATCATATCAGAGGCCAATATAGCTAGACAAGCTAAGCCAACAACCGAATGGAGAGGCAACAAAAGACAAGGCTTCTTTTCGAAGAAGAAATTTCTGAAAAAGCAAAACACGGGCTCCTCAACTACCTCAAGTTCTTCCCGAGACACGACTCCCGTGTGCAACACTTGTAGCAAAAGGCACCGTGGAGTTTGTTACCGTGCATCGGGAGCCTGTTTTAAGTGTGGGAAACAAGGGCATATAGCCCGAGATTGTAATCAGAATAGTGGGAAGATAGCTGCTAGCTCCACTGCATCGATCCCGAAGCCGGGAAACACTTTGAGATCTGCTACTACTGGGGATACAGTGAGACAAGGGAGAGTCTTTGCACTCGTTCCGGGTGATACACGGAATGCCAATGCCGTCGTCTCAGGTACTATCTCGATATGTAATCAGGATGCTTTTGTGTTAATTGATTCTGGATCAACGCATTCATTTGTGACATATGCATTTGCATCTAGGCTGAAAAGACCCCTAGAATTGTTGCCATATTTGTTATATGTGTCTGCTCCATCGGGGGAATCTGTGTTATGTGACTATATATATCGGTTTTGTGACATGCATATTGAGGATGCTACCCTGTATGTAGATTTGTTGCCCTTAAACTTTAGACACTTTGATGTAATTTTGGGCATGGATTGGTTGACCAAATACTGTGCCACTATAGATTGTGTGACAAAGAGGGTTGTATTTAAACCACCAGAACAGGAAGAAATTGTGTTTGTGGGAAATGGGGTAGTACCTCCACCATATTTGATATCTGCAATGAAAGCATGTAAATTGATCAGGAAGGGATGCCAGGGTTATTTGTGTTATGTATTGACTGAACAATCCGTGAATGTTGAATTGAATGATATTCCCATCGTTAGAGAATTCCCAGATGTGTTTCCAAATGAATTACCAGGGGAATTGGTAGACAGGGAGATAGAGTTTACTATTGAAACTGTGCCAGGCACCCAACCTATTTCTAAAACTCCCTACAGGATGGCTACAGCCGAAATGAAAGAATTAAAAGAACAGTTGCAAGACCTTCTTGATAAAGGGTTTATCCGGCCCAGTACTTCGCCTTGGGGCGCACCAGTGTTATTTGTAAAGAAAAAGGATGGTACCTTACGCCTATGTATTGATTACCGGGAATTGAACAAGGTAACGATAAAGAATAAATATCCCTTACCCCGTATTGATGACTTATTTGACCAGTTGCAGGGATCACAGGTGTTTTCTGAGATTGATTTGAGATCCGGGTATCATCAGCTGAAGGTTAAGGCAGAAGATGTTGAGAAAACCGCATTCAGAACGAGGTATGGTCATTTTGAGTTTCTTGTTATGCCATTTGGAGTGACCAATGCTCCGGCAGCATTTATGGACTTAATGAATAGAATTTTTAAAACCTACCTTGATGAGTTTGTTGTTGTCTTCATCGATGATATTTTAATATACTCTAAAGATAGACTTGAACACGAACATCATTTGAGGACTGTTTTACAAATACTTCGGGAAAGAAAACTATTTGCTAAGTTAAAGAAATGTGAGTTTTGGTTGGATGAGGTTATTTTCTTAGGGCACGTGGTCAACAAGGAAGGAATTTCAGTGGACCCGCAGAAAATAGAAGCAATTGTGAATTGGCCTACACCAACTAATGTGACATAAGTTCGCAGTTTCATGGGCTTAGCTGGGTACTACAGAAGGTTTGTAAAGGACTTTTCGAAATTAGCTGTGCCTCTTACCCAATTGACACGTAAAGGACAACCATTTGAGTGGAATAGTGAAAGAGAATCAGCCTTTCATGAATTGAAGACAAGATTGACCACTGCACCAATTTTGACACTACCTTCAGGTACGGAAAATTTTGTGATTTTCAGTGACGCATCTTATAAGGGTATGGGTTGTGTGTTAATGCAGAACGGAAAGGTTATTGCTTACGCCTCCCGACAGTTGAGGCCACATGAGAAGAATTATCCAACACATGACCTAGAATTGGCCGCAGTTGTTTTTGCTTTGAAGATCTGGCGGCATTATTTGTATGGGGCAAAGTGTGAAGTCTACACAGATCATAAAAGCCTAAAATACTTCTTCACGCAGAAAGAGTTGAATATGCGTCAGAGAAGATGGCTGGAACTGATAAAAGATTACGACCTAGAAATTCAGTATCACCCCGGAAAAGCTAATACAGTGGCTGATGCCTTGAGCAGAAAATCAACAGGGAGTATGGCTTGCTTGCTTACTGAACAAAGGGAGATTTTGCAAGACTTTGAAAAGTCTGAAATTGAAGTGGTAGTGTGTGAACAGGGCGGATTGATAGCCGCTATTACAGCCGAGCCGGCAATTGTTGATGAAATCAAGCAAAAACAGAAAGAGGATGAGTTCCTCAGAAAGGTAATTGATGAATTTGAAGTCAGCCCAAAAGCAGAGTTCAGTATCGAGAATGGAATGTTGAAATTTCGAAACCGAATATGTGTTCCAGTTATTCCGGAGCTAAAGAAGAGGGTCTTAGACGAAGCCCACAGATCCGTATTTGCTATGCATCCGGGTAACAATAAAATGTATCGGGATTTGAAACAAACCTATTGGTGGCCTAAAATGAAGAAAGAGATTGCAGAACATGTGTCCAAGTGCCTTCAGTGTCAGCAAGTTAAGGCTGAACATCAGAAACCAGGCGGTCTACTTCAACCTCTCCCCATTCCTGAGTGGAAGTGGGAACATGTGACTATGGATTTCGTTGTTGGCCTACCTCGGACTTTCCGCGGTATGGATTCTGTTTGGGTTGTAGTTGATAGACTGACTAAATCTGCACATTTTCTGCCTGTCAAAACTACATTTACTGCTTACAGGTTGGCTACTATTTATGTTGATGAAATTGTCCGCTTACATGGAGTTCCAGTAACCATTGTGTCGGATAGAGATCCGAAGTTTGTATCTAGATTGTGGAAGAGTTTGCAGGAAGCTATGGGAACAGAACTAAGGTTCAGTACTGCATTCCACCCACAGACAGATGGGCAGTCAGAACGAACAATACAGACTTTGGAAGATATGCTTCGCATGTGTGCTTTGGATTTTCAGGGGAGTTGGGAAGATTACCTGCCACTTGCAGAATTTGCCTATAATAATAGCTTCCACTCCAGCATCGGTATGGCACCATACGAGGCTTTGTATGGTAGGAGGTGTAGATCACCTATTTGTTGGACAGAGGTCGGGGACAGAGCTTTGCTCGGGCCTGAAATTGTACAAGACACCTCTGAAAAGATCAAGACTATTCGGCAAAGGCTCAAAACGGCTCAAGACCGACAGAAGAGTTATGCAGATGTCCGGAGAAGACCTCTTGAGTATGAGGTCGGCGACCATGTGTTCATCCGTGTTTCTCCAATGAAAGGCCAAGTCAGGTTTGGGAAAAAGGGCAAGTTGACGCCCCGTTATATTGGGCCGTTTCAAATTTTGGAGAAACTTGGTCCAGTTGCTTATAGAGTTGCTTTGCCACCGGGATTTGAACAAATCCACAATGTGTTCCATGTGTCAATGTTGAGGGGTTACCTCCGAGACCCGTTGCATGTGATTGATTATCACCGGATTGCTATTGATGAAAATATGGAATATGCTGAATGGCCGGAAAGAATTGTTGACCGACAAGTGAAAGAATTGAGAAACAAATCCATTCCAATGGTGAAAGTGGAATGGAAGGAACACTATGGGACAGATGCTACATGGGAAAAAGAGGAGGAAATGCGTCTACGCTATCCACATTTGTTTCCCGACGAAGGTAAGTTAAGTTTGGAGGACCAAACTTCCTAAAGGGGGGAAGACTGTGACACCCCTGTTCCGTAGTATGTTAATTGGTCCTTAACATGATGTGATTATGTATTTTGATATGATTTTGTGTTCCACTATGTGAAAATATGTGGTTTGAAATTTTATCTGTTCATCGTAGGAATATCTGTTTGAGTAGTCTGTTTTGGAAATTTAATTGAGGGCCTTATCGGCCACGGAACCCGAAATTGACTACGCCATTGTGGTTGGCATAATTTTTAGGGCCTACGGTGAAATTTAATTGAAATTTGATTCTGGTCAATTTAAACTGATTAAATTGATAAATTAAGCACCCCATTATTTTATATTAAAATATTTGTTAGTGGGGCTTGTTGTATATTTGCATTGCACTCCCCTTTAGCTCTCTTAAAACTCAAAATCTGAGTTAGACAATTGAGAGGGAGAGAGAGGCCGGCCATGGAGAGAAAAAGGGAGAGATTTGTGTAATTTGGGCTCAAGACTTGGGAATTTGAAGATCTAGCTCAAGATTTGGCTAGAGCTTGAGTGTTGAAGCTCTTAGGTAAGTGATTTCTTGAACTCTTACTTGTAATTTGTAAGTTCAAGGGTTGTTTGTGATCAAGAACATGTAATGAGTCGATTTTGTTGAGATTGAAGTCTTAGAACTCATGCATGTAAGAAATTACTTTGAATTTGCATGTTTGAGCTGAAACACATGATTCATGTGGAGTTTTGGGTAAAGCTCATGTTGTAGTCACCATTTGTACCGTCTAAGTTGAGAATGATGAGCATCTCCCACATGCATGTACAAATCATGGGAGTATAAGTCTTGAATGTTTGAATTTGAGCATGTTGATGATGGGTTTGAGACAATTTGGGACATGCATGTAGATAATTCATGTAATTGAGCTTCCTAATGTTGTAATCTGCATTAGTAGCATGTTAGCATGTGTAAATGTGTAATTTGAACCATTGCATGCAAGAAACGTAGATGGAAAACTGATTTGGAGCTCAAGAACACGATCTGGGAAACCCAGATTTTTGAGGCCCGCTCGAGCGGGGTAATGGCCGCTCGAGCGGGAAAATCGTGCTCCCAGCATTTTTGCAGAGTTGGATGCCCGCTCGAGCGGGACATTTCACGCTCGAGCGTGGATCTTTGTAGACGGACCTTCAGCTCGAGCGCATCTTTTGTGCAACCAGTACCTTGCAGGCCTTAAGGGTCCGCTCGAGCGGAGAAGCTTACGCTCGAGCGGGGACCCTGTTTTCTGGAATTTTGTTCATACATTCTGTGATTCGTTTTCCGTTCTCTTTCACTTGTAAGCACTCTTAGGCATGTGTTAAGCATTGTAAATGAGTTAATGAGATAAGAGCAAAGCCTAAAGAGGAATATGTGAATTAAAGAACGAATTGAACTGTTAGTGACCCTTTTGTATTCATGAAATGTGTAGGGTCAAGCTCCAGGGCGCATCCACAAGCCGATCACTGTGAGTAATATCAATATTTGAAAACTTGTCAATGTCCAATTGTTATTCCCCTATAAATATTATGAGTTGTTAATTGGGATTGTGGACAAAAGTTTGACATGAATGAATGGGCCAAAGGCCGTTTGACATGAATGAATGGGCCAAAGGCCGTTTGACATGAATGAATGGGCCAAAGGCCGTTTGACATGAATGAATGGGCCAAAGGCCGTTTGACATGAATGAATGGGCCAAAGGCCGTTTGACATGAATGAATGGGCCAAAGGCCGTTTGACATGAATGAATGGGCCAAAGGCCGTTTGACATGAATGAATGGGCCAAAGGCCGTTTGACATGAATGAATGGGCCGAAGGCCGTTTTGCCATGAATGGAAACCCGGATGGGCCAAAGGCCAGAATGTTTGGAACTACAGTTACTTGACTTGCATTTCGTATAGTTATATATATTTTGCTGTTAAACAGAAGTATGAATTGGGCCCAAGGCCGTTTGGAGCATGTTGTTCTACATATTGTTATGTAACTGTTATGTTTGATATTATTCACTGGGCTATCGCTCACGCTCATTCATGTATTTGTAGGTGAGCCAAGGGAAGTCCAAACCCAGCCCCAGTGAAGTCTGCTAGGAACAACAGGAGTTTTGGGAGAGTCAGCCTTGTGCCTCGCGCATGAGACCATCCTTGCCCTTTTACTATGTACCTATGTTTTGTCTTGTTGGCAAGGACCTAGTGCATGTCTGTACATAGTCTGTTATAGGTTGACTCGTTTTGGACGATCCTGTCTGTAATGAATTTTGTGAAACTGTACTTTTGATGTGAGTTATTAACGTATCTGAGTATGGTTTGTTTGATGTGCATATAAGCACGGCTCTATGGACAAAGTTTTTAATTTTGCTTCCGTTTGGCCCCCATTAACTCTGTTAGAATACGTTTAGAACAGTTTGAGGCCGTAGGTAATCTCATGATTACTGGCCGGTTACGTCCTTAACCCACGGGGGCGGGTTCGGGTCGTGACAGCCGTGCATAAGTCCAATGGAATGTCATACATCAAACATCTTTACAAGTCTTACAATTTAGATACAGCAAGAATGAGATACAAACACATCCTGACCAAAAGGCTTCTCAAGCCGACATATGCCAAAACAAACAAAGAAACATAAGCCGAGAAGCATAATCTTCAAGACGATGCAAAACGCAAATCCAAAACATGTCGGCTATACGCCCAAAACACATCGGCAATCACGTCTAGGCCTCAATGCCTTCTTGTTCATCACCTACATATATATAGAGAGGGTGAGCTTGGATACTCAGTGAATGATATTAGAAATAAAGGTTTTGCATGATTGATATCCAAGATTTCTTTCAAAACAATACATAGCATACTTTACAATCAAGAGGGAAATCAAGTTCATTGCCGGCCTTTCAAGTTCTTTGGATGTTATTACATCTACTTAATACAAGAGGGTGATGACATTCCCAAGACAAGAGTGCAGTTGCATTATAGTCCCCTGCAACTAAGGACTTTCAAGACAAGCTGTGCTGCGAAAGTTTATAGTCCTCTAGCACTAAGGACTGTCAAGACAAGCTGTGCTGCGAAAGTTTAGAGTCCTCTAGCACTAAGGACTGTCAAGACAAGAGTGCAGTTGCATTATAGTCCCCTGCAACTAAGGACTTTCAAGACGAGTCATCAAAACAAGATAGCATTTGATATACAAAATAGGGATAGTCATTCATGCTAGATCAAGTACTTTTTAAAACAAGGCAAGACGAGATTTATGAAAGCAAGTGTAACATAGCTTTATTAAAAATACCACTCACATCGTTTCTTCACACGTCGGGGTCGAGACAAGCCCAAGTCCTACAACACATGGCAAAGCCTATTGAATGCGCTTTCAAACAAGTCTCTCATGTACACAAATGTTTTCGGAAAACATGCTGGGCACCAACCAGGTCTAGGCCGAGGTTCCACACCTCCTTGCCGAGGTGTGTTCCCGAGGGCCACATGCAAGGAAAAGAGGTCGGGAAACTCTGGGTTTCCCTCTGCTGATAAACATGAAGAACATGAGTGTGAAAACATGAAAAATACGAATGTTTGATCATAATCTGCCATCACAAATCTGGGATTTTCGTGCTATGAGTTTGAAAACATGGACCTGGGTACCCGTAGTTGAAAATCATGCAAGAACAAACACAAAACTTGAGTCTAGGCGAAAAGCTTTCGAATCAAAACAAGACTTTCTTGAAGAACACATGAATGTGATTTTCTCTTTCTAGAATCGAGCTTCAAAACGATGCATGGCTTACAAATCATTTTCAATCATGCAATGCAATAACATAAACATAAAGAACATCATGAGCGGATCAAGAATCTAACCTTAGAACACGGATCTAACGGTTCGATCTCTAGGAATCAAGCTTGAAGATCTACTTCTCTCTCAAGAACTCTTCTCCCTCTTCTAGAGCTTCTCTCTCTCTACAAGGCAAGTTTATGACACCAAATGATAGTTTTCTATACCCGGTTCTGGGGTTAACCTTCTGCTGAGACACGTGGCGGCGACTGATTGGGTTCTACCTGAAAAGGTGACTGACAGACCAGACAAAGCATGGTGGAAGGGTGTTCAACAAGCAAAGCGGTATGGGCTCTCTGACAGGCTATGACATCGGCTAACAACAAGGCATATCTAACAAGCTACACGGAGTGGCACTCCGGCAAGGGGTGACGTCGGCTAACAAAAGACTTCGGCAACTAAGGTGACAATGACCTCGGCTAGGAAGGACAACACTTGACTAAGCTGTGCCACATCTTGGCCTAGATGCGCCACACCTCGGTCTGGGTCATACCACTCCAGGACGAGATCACTTGGGTGCAAGGTAACATCTCGGCTAATGTGGTCAAGGCAAGAACTGAGGTCGACAAGGGGTTTCAAGATACTAATACTAGACTAAGGATGACCTCGGCTTGGAATAACATCGGCTAGCATAACTCAGGCAAGGCGTAACCTAAGTTTCACATCAAGGAAGGAACAAGACAAGCATACTACACTTAGACAAATCACAAGGCTTCAAATCAAGACATGGATCGCATTAGCTCAGGCGAAACAAATCACAACATACACACGCAAGCTAAACAAGTCATAATCATACCGATGCTCATGAACATGATGAGGACATGCAGTGTGGGTTCTTACAGGTATAGTGGTTTCTTGAATGAACTTCATTTTTAATTTTCTGCAACTTGCTTATTTATTTAATTTCCAAATAGGTCGTTAAGGTATAGTGGTTTCTGGATTGAACTTCCATTTTTAATTTTATGCAACTTTAATTTTTTTTTTTATTCAACTTCCATTTTTATTCAATTTACTTTTCTATTAAACTTCCTATTTTATTTAATTTCCAAATAGATCGTTAAGGTATAGTGGTTTCTTCAATGAACTTCCATTTTTAATTTTCGGCAACTTCCATTTTTATTTTTATTCGACTTCCATTTTTATTCAAGTCATTTTTCTATTCGACTTCCTTTTTTATTTAATTTCCAAATAGATCGTTAAGGTATAGTGGTTTCTTGAATGAACTTCCAATTTTAATTTTCTGCAACTTCAATTTTTATTTCTATTCATCTTCTTTTTTATTCAAGTTTCTTTTCTATTCAACTTCCTTTTTTATTTAATTTCTAAATAGATAGTTAAGCTATAGTGGTTTCTGGATTGAACTTTCATTATTAATTTTATGCAACTTTCACTTTTATTTTCATTCAACTTCCATTTTTGTTTAATTTCCAAATAGATCGTTAAGGTACTGTGGTTTCTTCAATGAACTTTCATTTATAATATTCTGCAACTTCAATTTTTATTTTTATTGAACTTCCATTTTTATTCAAGTCATTTTTCTATTTAACTTCCACTTTTATTTAATTTCAAAATAGATCGTTAAGGTATAGTGGTTTCTTGAATGAACTTCCATTTTTAATTTTCTGCAACTTCTATTTTTATTTTTATTTAACTTCCTTTTTTGTTCAGGTTTCTTTTCCACTCAACTTCCTCTTTTATTTAATTTCCAAATAGATCGTTATGGTATAGTGATTTCTGGATTGAACTTCTATTTTTATTTTTATTCAACTTTCATTTTTATTCAATTTACTTTTCTATTAAACTTACTTTTTTATTTAATTTCCAAATACATCGTTAAGGTATAGTGGTTTCTTGAATTAACTTCCATTTTTAATTTTTTGCAACCTCCATTTTTATTTTTATTTAGCTTCCTTTTTTATTCAAGTTTCTTTTCTACTCAACTTCCTTTTTTATTTAATTTCCAAATAGATCGTTGAGGTATAGTGGTTTCTGGATTGAACTTCCATTTTTAATTTTCTGCAACTTCCATTTTTATTTTTATTCAATTTACATTTCTATTAAACTTCCTTTTTTATTTAATTTACAAACAGATCGTTATGGTATAGTGGTTTCTTGAATGAACTACGATTTTTAATTTTCTGCGACTTCCATTTTTATTTTTATTCGACTTCCATCTTTATTCATGTCATTTTTCTATTCAACTTCCCTCTTTATTTAATTTCCAAATAGATCGTTAAGCTATAGTGGTTTCTTGAATGAACTTCCATTTTTAATTTTCAGCAACTTCCATTTTTATTTTTATTTGACTTCCATTTTTATTCAAGTCATTTTTCTATTCAACTTCCTTTATTATTTAATTTCCAAATAGATCGTTAAGGTATAGTGGTTTCTATATTGAACTTCCATTTTTAATTTTATGCAACTTTCATTTTTATTTTTATTCAGCTTCCATTTTTATTCAATTTACTTTTCTATTAAACTTCCTTTTTTATTTAATTTCCAAATAGATCGTTAAGGTACAGTGGTTTCTTGAATGAACTTCCTTTTTAAATTTTCTGCAACTTCCATTTTTGTTTTTATTCGACTTTCATTTTTATTCAATTTACTTTTCTGTTCATCATCTTTTTTTATTTAATTTCGAAATAGATCGTTAAGGTATAGTGGTTTCTTTATTGAACTTCCATTTTTAATTTTATGCAACTTTCATTTTTATTTTTATTCAACTTCCATTTTTATTCAATTTACTTTTCTATTAAACTTCATTTTTTATTTAATTTCCAAATAGATCGTTAAGGTATAGTGGTTTCTTGAATGAACTTCCATTTTTAATTTTCTGCAACTTCCATTTTTATTTTTAATTAACTTCCTTTTTCATTCTAGTTTCTTTTCTACTCAACTTCCTTTTTTATTTAATTTCCAAATAGATCGTTAAGGTATAGTGGTTTATGGATTGAACTTCCATTTTTAATTTTATGCAATTTTAATTTTAATTTTTATTCAACTTCCATTTTTATTTAATTTCCAAAGAGATCGTTAAGGTATAGTGGTTTCTTGAATGAACTTCCATTTTTAATTTTCTGCAACTTTCATTTTTATTTTTATTTAACTTCCTTTTTCATTCTAGTTTCTTTTCTACTCAACTTCCTTTTTTATTTAATTTCCAAATAGATCGTTAAGGTATAGTGGTTTGTGGATTGAACTTCCATTTTTAATTTTATGCAACTTTAATTTTTATTTTTATTCAATTTACTTTTCTATTAAACTTCCTTTTTTATTTAATTTCCAAATAGATCGTTAAGGTATAGTGGTTTCTTGAATGAACTTCCATTTTTAATTTTCTGCAACTTCCATTTTTATTTTTATTTGACTTCCATTTTTATTCAAGTCATTTTTTTATTCAACTTCCTTTTTTGTTTAATTTCCAAATAGATCGTTAAGGTATAGTGGTTTCTTGAATGAACTTCCAATTTTAATTTTCTGCAACTTCCATTTTTATTTATATTCAACTTCCTTTTTTATTTAATTTCTAAATAGATCGTTAAGGTATAGTTGTTTCTGGATTGAACTTCCATTTTTAATTTTATGCAACTTTCACTTTTACTTTTATTCAACTTCCATTTTTGTTCAATTTACTTTTCTATTAAACTTCAATTTCTATTTAATTTCCAAATAGATCGTTAAGGTATAGTGGTTTCTTTAATGAACTTCCATTTATAATTTTCTGCAACTTCCATTTTTGTTTTTATTCAATTTCCATTTTTATTCAACTGATTTTTCTATTCAACTTCCTCTTTTATTTAATTTCCAAATAGATCGTTAAGGTATAGTGGTTTGTTGAATGAACTTCCATTTTTAATTTTCTGCAACTTCTATTTTTATTTTTATTTAACTTCCTTTTTTGTTCAGGTTTTTTTTCTACTCAACTTCCTTTTTTATTTAGTTTCCAAATAGATCGTTATGGTATAGTGGTTTCTGGATTGAACTTCCATTTTTATTTTTATTCAACTTGTCACGACCCCAAATCGCCCCTAGTAGTTTGGTGCCGTGATGGCCAGTAATCTGAGATTACCGAAGGCCAACTTACAAAATTCACACACAATCAGAGTACAATTATATGGGGCTGACAAGTACGGAAGCAATTTATACAAACAGATTAGTCCATAAGAGCTGTGCATAAGTCAAATGAGATAGGAATCATCTAGAGATGGGTTACAACTCAATTACAAACAAAACAAAGTACAAATTACATCTTTCACATTAATAAAAGGGCTTCACAGGCCGATATGAACAAAATACATGAAATACAGCTAGAAGCAAAATCTTCAGAATTGCCGACATCCTCACTGCCGACATAACATGTATACAAAACACGCATCTTGATCAAAAGGCTTCTCAAGCCGACGTATGCAACATGCAAGTATTACAAATCGAGAAGCATAATTTTCAAGACTGCCGACGTAATTACAGGTTAGGGCGACATAATCAAAATCCAAAATAAGCTCCAGAATCACATCTAGGCGTCACCGCCTTCTTGCTCATCACCTACATATATATAGAGAGGGTGAGCTTGGATACTTAGTGAATGGTATAAATAATAAAGGGGTTTGCATAAATAATAGCCGAAGTCCTTTCAAAACAATACAAGAAAAAACTTTATATAAAACAAGGAATGTACCTCGTCCATCTAACATATTTTCAAAGCTTCAAGGGACACTTACTAGCATCACATATTACAAATAATAACATTCCGGTAAACGTATCCACGCGGTAAACCGTCCGTGGCAAAACAAGACGAGGCAAGAGAGGCATCTCAAACAAGGGTGCTACAAAAGTTTAGAGTCCTCTAGCACAAGGGACTTTCAAGGCAAGATGTGCTGCGAAAGTTTAGAGTCCTCCAGCACGAGGGACCTATGTTACAAAGGCCCGTAGCCCTTTAACACTAGAGTACAAATCAAGGGTGCTGCGAAAGTTTAGAGTCCTCCAGCACAAGGGACTTTCAAGACAAGATGTGCTGCGAAAGTTTAGAGTCCTCTAGCACGAGGGACTTTCAAGACAAGATGTGCTGCGAAAGTTTAGAGTCCTCCAGCACGAGGGACTTTCAAACAAGAGGTGCTGCGAAAGTTTAGAGTCCTCCAGCACAAGGGACTTTCAAACGAGAAGATCATTCAAGCAAGGATGATACGAGATACAAAACTAAGGACAATCATTCAAGCAAAACAAGACAAGATTTGCAAATGCACATATTAACACAAGATCATCCACAAATGTATGCAAGTATGACTAAGTCAAAATGAGGGTTGTTACATCCTACCCCCCTTAAAGAAGTTTGGTCCCCAAACTTGAGTTACCTTGTTCCAAAAACAATTCTGGATGTCGGATTTTCATTTCCTTTTCCATTTCCCATGTAGCATCCTCCCCGTAATGCTCCTTCCATTCAACTTTCACCATTGGTATCGACTTGTTTCTCAACTGCCTCACCTGCCTATCGACAATCCGTATCAGCTTCTCTTCGTAGCCTAAATCTTCATTAATTACAATTTCGAAATAGTCGATCACATGTAGCGGATCTCGAATATATTTCCTCAACATTGAAACATGAAATACATTATGGACTTGGCTCAATCCTGGCGGCAAAGCAAGTCTGTAGGCAGCGAGGTCAATCTTCTCAAGGATTTCAAAAGGCCCGATGTAACAGGGTGCTAACTTACCCTTCTTCCCAAATCTTGTAACTCCTTTCGTCGGCGAAATTCTTAGTTGTTACTTGAATTAACTCGGGACCAAGCAGAGCTTTGTCTCCCACCTCGGTCCAACATATCGGTGACCTGCACTTTCTGCCATACAGTGCCTTATACGGCGCCATGCCAATGCTAGCTTGGTAGCTGTTGTTGTAGGTAAATTCCACCAAAGGCAAATGTACTCCCCAACTTCCTTGGAGGTCCAATACACATAGTCTAAGCATATCTTCAAGTGTCTGAATCGTCCTCTCTGTTTGCCCATCAGTCTGGGGATGAAAAGCTATGCTAAACCTTAACTCGGCTCCGAAAGCTCTTTGTAGGCTTTGCCAAAATCTGGAAACCAACTTCGGATCTCGGTCTGACACAATTGACATCGGCACTCCATGAAGTCTAACAATCTCATTCACATACAACGAAGCAAGTTTATCGGCGTTGAAGGTGGTCTTAACAGGCAAGAAGTGCGCTGACTTAGTTAGTCTATCCACAATAACCCAAATCGAATCCATACCCTTTTGTGTCTTCGGCAAACCAACCACGAAGTCCATGGAGATGTGCTCCCACTTCCACTCAGGAATTGGCAAAGGTTGAAGAAGTCCTGCTGGCCTTTGATGTTCCGCTTTTACTTGCTGACAATACAGACACTGGGACACGAACTCGGCTATCTCTCCTTTCATATTTGGCCACCAAAACATCTGCTTCACATCCTGATACATCTTGGTGTTCCCGGGGTGAACAGCAAACTTGGAACCATGAGCCTCCTGCAAAATTTTCCTTTTCAACTCTGGGACGTCGGCCACACACAACCTTCCTTCAAACTTTAGTATTTGATTTTCTAAGGTGTACCCGGATCTCGGCTTTGTGACAATCTCATCGGCTACCTTCTTGAAGAATTCATCCTCCATTTGCCTTGTCTTTACCTCCTCAACAATAGTCGACTCCACTGAGATCGCGGTTAGGCATGCCAAATTTCCAACCACCTTCCTGCTCAGAGCGTCGGCTACGGTGTTAGCTTTTCCTGGGTGATATTGAATCCGCATGTCGTAATCTTTCAACAACTCAAGCCATCTTCTCTGCCTCATATTCAATTCCTTCTGAGTGAACAAGTCCTTTAAACTTTTATGATCTGTAAAAATTTGACAAGAAGCTCCATACAAGTAGTGGCGCCAAATCTTCAAAGCAAATACCACGGCTGCTAACTCTAGATCATGGGTGGGGTAGTTCTTTTCATGTGGTTTTAACTGGCGGGAGGCATATGCTATAACCCTACCTTTTTGCATTAATACACAACCCAGACCCTTATGCGAAGCATCACTGTAGACATGGAACTCTTCATTACCTGATGGTAGTACAAGAATTGGTGCTGCGACTAACCTCGTCTTCAACTCCTGAAAGGCTGCTTCTCTATCCTTAGTCCATTCGTATGCCACTCCCTTCTTAGTCAGTTGTGTCAACGGAATTGCAATCCTTGAGAAATCCTTTACGAATTTTCTGTAATAACCAGCCAATCCCAGAAAACTACGAACCTCAGATACATTAGTCGGCCTCAGCCAATTCACCACTGCTTCAATTTTACTAGGATCGACTGAAATACCCTCTTCATCAATTACATGACCCAAAAATGAAATAGTGGAAAGCCAAAACTCACACTTGTTAAATTTAGCATACAATTTCCGATCCCTCAAAGTCTGTAAGGTAAGTCTCAAATGCTCCTCGTGTTCGGCTTTACTCTTAGAGTAGATCAATATGTCATCGATGAAGACAACCACAAACTCATCTAGATATGGCTTAAAGACTCTGTTCATCAAATCCATAAAGGCTGCAGGGGCATTGCTCACTCCAAAAGGCATCACTAAAAACTCGTATTGGCCATATCTCGTCCGAAAAGCGGTCTTCTCGACATCCTCGGCTTTAACCTTAAGCTGATGATAACCCGACCTAAGGTCAATTTTGGAAAAGACTCGTGCTCCTTGCAACTGGTCAAACAAATCGTCTATCCTCGGCAACGGGTACTTATTCTTAATGGTTACCTTGTTCAGTTCCCGGTAATCAATACAAAGACGAAGTGTGCCATCCTTCTTCTTAACAAACAAGACGGGTGCTCCCCAGGGTGAAGTGCTCAGCCTAATAAAACCCTTACCTAGCAACTCTTGTAGTTGAAGTTTCAATTCCTTAAGCTCGGCGGGGGCCATCCTATAGGGTGTTTTAGAGATGGGCTGGGTTTCCGGCATGATGTCAACCGTAAACTCTACCTCTCTATCAACTAAGTGACCAGGAAAATCATTTGGAAAGACGTCAGGGAATTCACTAACCACTGGGACGTCGGCTAGCTCAACGCTTCCATTCAAATTACTTAATATGCTACACAGATAACCTTGACACCCCTTTTGGATCAATCTATAGGCTTTCATGGACGAAATTAAGTAAGGTGGGGATACTACCCCTTTTCCCTGAAACGTGACCTCGGCTAGGTTTGGGGGTTTTAACGTAACACTCTTAGAAACACAATTTATGGACGCGTGATTTGCCACTAACCAATCCATCCCCAATATAACATCAAAATGAGTCATGTCCAATGGCATTAAGTCAGCTAACAGTTCAACATTCCCAATCATAACAACACATGCTCGATAGATGGATGTAACATTCATAGATCTCCCAGATGGAGTAGACACAGATAATACAAAATCAAGGGGTTCTACTTTCCTATTAATCTTCTCGGCAAACTTAGCAGAAATGAATGAATGCGTAGAACCCGAATCAATCAATACATATGCATTTTGAGAACAAATTGAAAGTGTACCGGACACCACTGCCTCAGCATTTTGAGTGTCCCCTGGTACTAGTGCAAAAACTCTGCCTTGTCTCACCGGTCCTTTCCCAGCGTTACCTTTCTGCACAGAGCCCGAAGTATTCTCATCTTTCTTATTTTCCCCAGCCTTCGTTTTTGGACAGTCCCTCACAAAGTGACCTACTTCACCACATTCGTAACAACCCCCAGACGCCCGACGACAGACCCCGAAATGTGGCTTCCCACAACTGGAACATATCGGCTTAGTACCACTCTCTTGCCTTGGGTTGCTTGAACTGCCGACGTTCGCTTTCTTCTTGGTACCAAACTATGCTTGGCGGTTGTCATAACTCTGCCTCTTCCTCTGGTTCTCTCCCGAACCCTGGTATCTGTTCAAGTTAGCTTCAACCAGAATAGCTTTGTCCAATACTCCGGCATAAGTCGGCATGTTGAGCATGTTAACTCGATCTTGTATCGGTCCACGGAGCCCACTTTCGAACTTCCTAGCCTTCATATATTCATCATTGACCATGTGAGGTGCATACCTTGCCAATTCGGTAAAGGCACGGTCATATTCAGCTACGGTTCTACTACCTTGCGTCAAGGTCTGAAACTCGGTAGCCTTGCGATTCCGAACACTTCAGGAAAAATGCTTGGTGTAGAACAATTCTAAAAATCGGGTCCAAGTCAAGTCTGGATTGCTTTCTCGAACCATCATCCACCATCTCCGGGCGTCGTCATCTAGTGTAAAAGCTGCTAATGTCACCTTCTGGGCATCGGTGCTGGGAAAGATCTCGAATAGCTTTTCCATTTCCAAGACCCAGGCTTCGCCTTTCATCGGCTCTATGCCTCCTTGAAATCTCGGCGGTTTCATTTTCTTAAACTCTCTAATCAAAGCTATCGTGCTGTCCCCATATAAAGCTGGCTGTGGGGGCACTTGCTGTACTGGAGGGGGTGGGAGTGGAACTACATTCCGGCCGTTTGTCTGCTCGGCCTGAGTCGATGTAGCACTAGCGTACTGCTGTCTTGTCTGCCTTAACTCGCGGGCCAAACCTTCAACTAGCCTCTCCAGTCTGTCTATTCTGTCCTTCGACTGATCTCGGCCAACTGGAGGTCTACCTCTCCTCATGATGCTATGAGTATGCAAAAATGTGGCTTTAAAACAAAATGAGCAAATAATCACGTAGGCAAGTAACAGTTAAGCATGCCGAGACAATGTACAACTCGTTCACATAGCAAGCAATATGATGCAATTCTAACTTCCTTCTAAGGGGAAATCCTATGCTCTTTAGGACTCAAAGTGTGTGAATAACGTATACTAAGGAACTTGTGCTCTGATACCATTCTGTCACGACCCCAAACCGCCCCTAGTAGTTTGGTACCGTGATGGCCAGTAATCCGAGATTACCAAAGGCCAACTTACAAAATTCACACACAATCAGAGTACAATTATATGGGGCTAACAAGTACGGAAGCGATTTATACAAATAGATTAGTCCATAAGAGCTGTGCATAAGTCAAATGAGATAGTAATCATCTGGAGATGGGTTACAACTCAATTACAAACGAAACAAAGTACAAATTACATCTTTCATATTAACAAAAGGGCTTCACAAGCCGATATGAACAAAATACATGAAATATAGCTAGAAGCAAAATCTTCAGAATTGCCGACATCCTCACTGCCGACATAACATGTATACAAAACACGCATCTTGATCAAAAGGCTTCTCAAGCCGACGTATGCAACATGCAAGTATTACAAATCGAGAAGCATAATTTTCAAGACTGCTGACGTAATTACAGGTTAGGGCGACATAATCAAAATCCAAAATAAGCTCCAGAATCACATCTAGGCGTCACCGCCTTCTTGCTCATCACCTACATATATATAGAGAGGGTGAGCTTGGATACTCAGTGAATGGTATAAATAATAAAGGGGCTTGCATGAATAATAGCCGAAGTCCTTTCAAAACAATACAAGAAAAAACTTTATATAAAACAAGGAATGGACCTCGTCCATCTAACATATTTTCAAAGCTTCAAGGGACACTTACTAGCATCACATATTACAAATAATAACATTCCGGTAAACGTATCCACGCAGTAAACCGTCCGTGCCAAAACAAGACGAGCAACAGAGGCATCTCAAACAAGGGTGCTACAAAAGTTTAGAGTCCTCTAGCACAAGGGACTTTCAAGGCAAGATGTGCTGCGAAAGTTTAGAGTCCTCCAGCACGAGAGACCTATGTTACAAAGGCCCGTAGCCCTTTAACACTAGAGTACAAATCAAGGGTGCTGCGAAAGTTTAGAGTCCTCCAGCACAAGGGACTTTCAAGACAAGATGTGCTGCGAAAGTTTAGAGTCCTCCAGCACGAGGGACTTTCAAACGAGAGGTGTTGCGAAAGTTTAGAGTCCTCCAGCACAAGGGACTTTCAAACGAGAAGATCATTCAAGCAAGTATGATACGAGATACAAAACTAAGGACAATCATTCATGCTTAACAAATACTTTCAAAACAAAGTAGAGCAAAGTCTTTATCAAAACGTATAACATAGCTTTATCAAAAATACCACTCACCTAGTTCTTCAAACGTTGGGGTCAAGGCAAGTCCAAGTCCTACAACACATGGCAAAGTCTATTGAATGCACTACTCAAAACAAGTCTAGCTTACATGCAAATGACCTCGGCATTCTTCAAAAACTAAGTCAATCAAATTGAAACACAGTTTCTTATCCTTGGAAAAACACGCTAGGCAAATACCAGGTCTAGGCCGAAGTCCCACACCTCCTTGCTGAGGTGTAGCCTTGATGGCCACATTCAAAAGCGAAGTCGGGAAAAATCTGGGTTTCCCTCTTGATAAACATGAAGAACATGAGCATGAAGAACTTGAAGAACATGAACATGAGGAAGATGAATGTAAAGATCGAAACTTGCTATTACAACAGCTGAGACTTCATACTATGAATTCAAAAACATGGACCTGGGTACCCACACTCAAGGATCTTATCAAAACAAACACAAAAACATGAGCTTTAATGCAAACTTTCGGATCAAATGAGGTTTTTCTTCAAAAACACATGAAAACCGTTTTCTCTTTCTAAAACCAACTTTAAATCGATGAATGGCGTGCGGAACAGGTTTGATCGTGCAATGCAGCTAGATGATCAATAAGAACAACAAGAATAGGTTACGATTCTAACCTCAAAACTCGAATCTAACGGTTCAAGCTCCACCGATCAAGCTTGGAAGTTCACTCACTCTAGCTTAAACTTCTCCTTCTTCTTCCTTGAGTTTCTCTCTCTAAAAGGTAAGACTTGATACAAAATGATATGTTTCTCACGACAATCACTGACTTAATCCCTATGTCGGGACACGTGGCATCGGCTGATTCGCTCAACTAAAAAAGGTGACTGACTTGACAAGACAAGACCAAGACAAAGTGTACTCAACAAGCTAGGCGGTAAGAACACACCGGCAAGTAACGACATCGGCTAACAACAAGACTCCGGCAATCAAGGGGCAAGGACATCAGCTTGGAAGGACAACACTTGACTAAACTGTGCCACACCTTGGCCTAGATGTGCCACACCTCGGCCTAGATGTGCCACACCTCGGTCTAGGTCATACCATTCCAGGAACAAAATCACTCATGCAAGGATCAAGGATCTAAAACGCCTAGATATTAACATCTCGGCCCAGATGATGCACTTCTCGGCCTAGGCGACGCGCACCTCGGCCTAGATGGTGACATCTTGGCCAATATTCCAGGGTGAAGATGGATGTCAACCAACGGGGTTCCAAGATAGTTCTAAGTGACAAAGGTTTCGAAGGTGTCTAGGCTTAAGATGACCTCAGCAACACACCAGACAAGAACAAAGCGTGCATGCAATCATTCAAGCAAAACAAGACAAGATTTGCAAATGCACATATTAACACAAGATCATCCACAAATGTATGCAAGTATGACTAAGTCAAAATGAGGGTTGTTACACAACTTCCATTTTTATTCAATTTACTTTTCTATTAAACTTACTTTTTTATTTAATTTCTAAATAGATCGTTAAGGTATAGTGGTTTCTTGAATGAACTTCCATTTTTAATTTTCTGCAACTTCCATTTTTATTTTTATTTAACTTCCTTTTTTATTTAATTTCCAAATAGATCGTTAAGGTATAGTGGTTTCTGGATTGAACTTCCATTTTTTAATTTTTTGCAACTTCCATTTTTATTTTTATTCAACTTCTATTTTTATTCAATTTACTTTTCTATTAAACTTCCTTTTTTATTTAATTTACAAACAGATCGTTAAGGTATAGTGGTTTCTTGAATGAACTTCTATTTTTATTTTTATTCGACTTCCATCTTTATTCAAGTCATTTTTCTATTCAACTTCCTTTTTTATTTAATTTCCAAATAGATCGTTAAGGTATAGTGGTTTCTTGAATGAACTTCCATTTTTAATTTTCAGCAACTTCCATTTTTATTTTTATTTTTATTTGACTTCCATTTTTATTCAAGTCATTTTTCTATTCAACTTCCTTTTTATTTAATTTCCAAATAGATCGTTAAGGTATAGTGGTTTCTGGATTGAACTTCTATTTTTAATTTTATGCAACTTTCATTTTTTTTTTATTCAACTTCCATTTTTATTCAATTTACTTTTCTATTAAACGTCCTTTTTTATTTAATTTCCAAATAGATCGTTAAGGTATAGTGGTTTCTTGAATGAACTTCCATTTTTAATTTTCTGCAACTTCCATTTTTATTTTTATTCGACTTCCATTTTTATTTAAGTCATTTTTCTATTCAACTTCCTTTTTTATTTAATTTCCAAATAGATCGTTAAGGTATAATGGTTTCTTGAATGAACTTCCAATTTTAATTTTCTGCAACTTCCATTTTTATTTCTATTCAACTTCTTTTTTTATTCAAGTTTCTTTTCTATTCAACTTCCTTTTTTATTTAATTTCCAAATAGTTTGTTAAGGTATGGTGGTTTCTGGATTGAACTTCCATTTTTAATTTTATGCAACTTTCACTTTTATTTTTATTCAACTTCCATTTTTATTCAATTTACTTTTTTATTAAACTTCCTTTTTATTTAATTTCCAAATCGATCGTTAAGGTATAGTGGTTTCTTGAATGAACTTTCATTTATAATTTTCTGCAACTTCCATTTTTATTTTTATTCGACTTCCATTTTTATTCAAGTCATTTTTCTATTCAACTTCCTTTTTTTATTTAATTTCCAAATAGATCGTTAATATAGCGATCTCGGTTGTCCCTTTACTGTTCTGTTGTATTCCGGACTCGGTTCCGTGATGTTGGTGGTGGTATACCTTGTTGTCATCCTTTAATTCCACTTGATTGAGTTTTAGGATGTATTGGGCGGAGTTGTTATAGGTTGGTTAGGCTTTGGTTTCAATTCTTTGTTGCCCAGTTTTTAGGAGGTCCGCTCGAGCGGGTCTTCTTGCGCTTGAGCGGAGATTGCACGCTCCCAGTTTTTCGTGTCCCTACAAAACTTCTGCAGGTGTGATTTTTATGCTCGAGCGGGTTTATTTACGCTCGAGCGGGTACTTTGGCGCTTGAGCGGGTAGTACCTTTGGGTGTAAGTTCTGGGAGGGGGAAATCTACGCTGGAGCGAACTGGTTTTCGCGCTCGAGCGGATGTACTTTATTCTTGTGTCTTGGCACTCGAGCGGGCCTTACTGCGCTCGAGCGGACCTAGTTTTTTGTTCTTGACACTCGAGCGTTGTGTTCTCCGCTCGAGCGGGAATGTCGTATATCAGTTGGCAGCTGGGCATTTTAAAATCACTTTTTACATTCTCTCTCTCTCTTACTTTCTAAAAAGACTTTTGGAGAGTTCCTCTCTCTAGAAACTCCCTTCTCTCTAGGGTTTGATCTAGTTAGAGTGTTTCCCTTCCCTTCGGCCTTTGTAAGAGTTGGGTTGATCGTCGAGGGCTACGTTTTGATCCGAGTATATTGAGTTTTGGAGCACGTTGAGTTTCTTCACCTTCTTTCCTTGAGCTCCAAATTTGAGGTAGGGATTCCTACTCACTCTTATGGGTTTTAACCTAGATTTTGAGCTTATTGTTTAAATGGTTGATTTTGGGACTTAGGGTTTCAAAATGTGTTAAAGAGGGTTTTGTGATTTTGGGCTCATAAATTGTATTTTGGGTTTCAAAAGGGTGTTATTGATGTTGGTTGTTGATATTTAGACCATTGGGTCAATATTGGAAAATGGGGTAGAAAACCCTAATTGGTTGTATAAATTAATTAGTATGATTAATTTGGGAAAATTGTGGTTATATGGAATTGAGTTGAAATAATGAAATTGGTCCATTATATGGTTGAATAGTGAAGTTAGATTTATTAATCGCTCACCTTTGAAAATATTGATATTTTATCTGTTGGAGCTTTTATTATCTGTTTAGAAATAATTGCTTGGGCTACCGGTGGAGGGTAGTTTTGATTGTTGTAGACAATGCATGATGATTAGGCAAACTAAAACTAATCAATTGGATATGTCATAGAGTATGACGGTTGATAGAATACATTAACGTTATGTATTGATTGATTGTGTATATTACCTTTGTGTATATACGTTGTGTGTGTGGGAGGAGATAGGGGATGTACTCCACGGTTTAGGGGAAGATAGGGGATGGACTCCACTGATACAGCTCATATGCTTGTCAGATAATGTGTTGATATAGCTCATATGCGTATCTTGGAAGTGTTGATACAGCTCATATGCTTATCATTAGGAGTGTTGATATAGCTAATATGCATATCTGTTGAAATGTGGATACAACTTGTATGCTCATCTGTTGAGATGTTGATACAACTAGTATGTTTATCTATTGTAAAATGGGAAGTGTTTAATATGAGTCATTGTCTCATATAAGTGGTTGGCCAGGTTCTGAGCCGTTGATGTAAATTGTGAAATTGATAAGAAATGGAAACTGAAATGAAACATGAACATATTGGTCATGAAATGGAAATGGGTTATGAACTGGTTTATGGAAATTGAACATTTATCAATTGCTAATGTCTTAGTCATTGCTCATACTGTGTTTAGCATATCTCTACTGGGCGTTGGCTCACCCTTTATGGGACATTATTTCAGGTACAGGTAGTATGCCACCTCCAAGGACATAGCTTGGATGATGATGAGAGTTAAAGACTCCTTTTGTTTATTTTGTTTGTATTACATGTATATCAAGCCAAGGGCTTATTTTGTATAGAGTTAGTACTCTTCTTTTGTGTAACCAAGTGTTGACTTGGAAAGCTGTAAGCCCATAGGGCATTTGCTTTTGTTTTTAACATATAATACATTGTAAGAATTACTCTGATGAATAGAAATGGTTGGTTTCCTTTATATCAATGCATGTCTAAAGTGTTGGGTTTTGTAACAACCCTCATTTTGACTTGGCCATACTGGCATACATTTATGGATGATCTTGTGTTAACATTTACATTAGCAAATCTTGTCTTGTTTTGATTGAATGATTGCTTGCATACTTTGTTCTTGCCTGTTGTGTTGCCGAGGTCGTCTTAAGCCTAGGCACCTTCGAGACCTTTGTCACTTAGAACTATCTTAGAACCCCGTTGGTTGACCTCCATCTTCGCCCTGGCATGTTGGCCGAGATGTCACCATCTAGGCCGAGGTGCGCGTTGCCTAGGCCGAGATGTGCACCATCTGGGCCGAGATGTTAATATCTAGGCGTTCTAGATCCTTGATCCTTGCATGAGTGATTTTGTTCCTAGAATGGTATGACCTAGACCGAGGTGTGGCACACCTAGGCCAGGGTGTGGCACAGTTTAGTCAAGTGTTGTCCTTCCAAGCCGATGTCCTTGCCCCTTGATTTCCGGAGTCTTGTTTAGCCGATGTTGTTTCTTGCCGGTGTGTTCGTGCCGCCTAGCTTGCTGAGTACGCTTTGTCTTGGTCTTGTCTCGTCAAGTCAGTCACCTTTTTGAGTTGAGCAAATCAGCTGATGCCACGTGTCCCGACAGAGGGACTAAGTCAGTGTTTGTCGTGTGTAGCATACCATTGTTGTATCAATCTTGCCTTTTAGAGAAAGAAACTCTAGTGAGAAGGAGGAGAAGGTTGAGCTAGAGAGGGTGACTTCCAAGCTTGATCGTTAGAGCTTGAGCCGTTAGATTCGAGTTTTGAAGTTAGAATCTTAACCTATTCTTGTTGTTCTTATCCATTATCTAGCTGCATTGCACGATCAAACCTGTTTTACACACCATTCATCGATTTAAAGTTGGTTTTAGAAAGAGAAAACGGTTTTCATGTGTTTTTGAAGAAAAGCCTCGTTTGATCCGAAAGTTTGCATCGAAGCTCATGCATTTGTGTTTGTTTTGATAAGATCCTTGAGTATGGGTACCCAGGTCCACGTTTTCGTAGTTGTGGCATGAAATCTCAGCTTTTGTATAGCAAGTTTGACCTTTGCATTCATCTTCCTCATGTTCATGTTCTTCAAGTTCTTCATGCTCATGTTCTTCATGTTTATCAAGAGGGAAACCCAGATTTTTCCCGACTTCACTTTTGAATGTGGCCATCGAGGCTACACCTCGGCAAGGAGGTGTGGGACCTTGGCCTAGACCTGGTAGCTGCCCAGCGTGTTTTTCCAAGGATAAGAAACTATGTTTCAACTTGATTGACTTAGTTTTTGAAGAATGCCGAGGTCATTTTCATGTAAGCTAGACTTGTTTTGAGTAGTGCATTCAATAGACTTTGCCATGTGTTGTAGGACTTGGACTTGCCTTGACCCCGACGTTTGAAGAACTAGGTGAGTGGTATTTTTAATAAAGCTATGTTATACGTTTTGATGAAGACTTTGCTTTGCCTTGCTTTGAAAGTGTTTGTAAAGCATGAATAATTGTCCCTGTTTTGTATATCAAGTATGAGTTTGTCTTGATGACCTTCTTGGAAAGTCCCTTGTGCTGGAGGACTCTAAACTTTCGCAGCATATCTCGTTTGAAAGTCCCTTGTGCTGGAGGACTCTAAACTTTCGCAGCACATCTTGTTTTGAAAGTCCCTCATGCTGGAGGACTCTAAACTTTCGCAGCACCCTTGATTTGTACTCTAGTGTTAAAGGGCTACGGGCCTTTGTAACATAGGTCCCTCGTGCTGGAGGACTCTAAACTTTCGCAGCACATCTTGTCTTGAAAGTCCCTTGTGCTAGAGGATTCTAAACTTTTGTAGCACCCTCATTTGAGATGCCTATCTTGCTTTGTCTTGCTTTGCCACGGACGGTTTACCGCGTGGATATGTTTGCCGGAATGTTATTGTTTGTAATATGTGATGCTAGTAAGTATCCCTTGAAACTTTGAAGATTTGTTAGAAGGACGAGGTCCATTCCTTGTTATATATAGAGTTTGTCTTGTATCACTTTGAAAGGATTTCGGCTATTGTTCATGCAAACCCTTTTATTATTTATACCATTCACTGAGTATCCAAGCTCACCCTCTCTATATATATATGTAGGTGATGAGCAAGAAGGCGGTGACGCCTAGATGTGAATTTGGAGCTTATTTTGGATTTTGATTATGTCGGCCTAACCTGTAATTACGTCAGTAGTCTTGAAAATCATGCTTCTCGATTTGTAATACTTGTATGTTGCATACGTCGGCTTGAGAAGCCTTTTGATCAAGATGCGTGTTTTGTATACTTGTTATGTCGGCAGTGAGGACGTCGGCAATTCTGAAGATTTTGCTTCTAGCCGTATTTCTTGTATTTTGTTCATGTCGGCTTGTGAAGCCCTTTTGTTAATATGGAAGATGTAATTTGCACTTTGTTTCATTTGTAATCGAGTTGTAACCCATCTAACCTATGATTGCTATCTCATTTGACTTATGCACAACTCTTATGGACTAATCTGTTTGTATAAATCGTTTTCGTACTTGTTAGCCCCATATAATTGTACTCTGATTGTGTGTGAATTTTGGGAGTTGGCCTTCGGTAATCTCGGATTACTGGCCATCACGGCACCAAACTACTAGGGGCGGTTTGGGGTCGTGACAGGTTTTATGTATTATTTTGAGGGCGTTATAGTTAAGGTATAGTGGTTTCTTGAATGAACTTCTAATTTTCATTTTCTGCAGCTTCCATTTTTATTTCTATTCACCTTCTTTTTTTATTCAAGTTTCTTTTCTATTCAACTTCCTTTTTTATTTAATTTCCAAATAGATTGTTAAGGTATGGTGGTTTCTGGATTGAACTTTCATTTTTAATTTTCTGCAACTTTCACTTTTATTTTTATTCAACTTCCATTTTTATTCAATTTACTTTTCTATTAAACTTCCTTTTTTATTTAATTTCCAAATAGATCGTTAAGGTATAGTGGTTTCTTGAATGAACTTCCATTTATAATTTTCTGCAACTTCCATTTTTATTTTTATTCGACTTCCATCTTTATTGAAGTCATTTTTCTATTCAACTTCCTTTTTTATTTAATTTCCAAATAGATCGTTAAGGTATAGTGGTTTCTTGAATGAACTTCCATTTTTAATTTTCAGCAACTTCCATTTTTATTTTTATTTGACTTCCATTTTTATTCAAGTCATTTTTCAATTCAACTTCCTTTTTTATTAAATTTCCAAATAGATCGTTAAGGTATAGTGGTTTCTGGATCGAACTTCTATTTTTAATTTTATGCAACTTTCATTTTTATTTTTATTCAACTTCCATTTTTATTCAATTTACTTTTCTAATAAACTTTCTTTTTTAATTAATTTTCAAATAGATCGTTATGGTATAGTGGTTTCTTGAATGAACTCTCATTTATAATTTTCTGCAACTTCCATTTTTATTTTTATTCGACTTCCATTTTTATTTAAGTCATTTTTCTATCCAACTTCCTTTTTTATTCAATTTTCAAATAGATCGTTAAGGTATAATGGTTTCTTGAATGAACTTCCAATTTTAATTTTCTACAACTTCCATTTTTATTTCTATTCAACTTCTTTTTTTATTCAAGTTTCTTTTCTATTCAACTTCCTTTTTAATTTAATTTCCAAATAGATCGTTAAGGTATAGTGGTTTCTGGAATGAACTTCCACTTTTAATTTTATGCAACTTTAATTTTTATTTTTATTCAACTTCCGTTTTTATTCAATTCACTTTTCTATTAATCTTTCTTTATTATTTAATTTCCAAATAGATCGTTAAGGTATAGTGGTTTTGTCACGCCCCCAAACCGCCCCTAGTAGTTTGGTGCCGTGATGGCCAGTAACCCGAGGTTACCGAAGGCCGTCTTACAAAAATCACACACAATCAGAGTATAAAATATGGGGCTTACAAGTGCGGAAGCAATATATATACATATACAAAATCTAAATAGTCCATGAGAGCCGTGCGTAAGTCCAGTAGAATGTCATACATCAAACATCTTTACAAGTCTTACAACTTAAATACAAGAATGAAATGAAATACAAAACACATCTTGACCAAAAGGCTTCTCAAGCCGACATATGCCAAAACAAACAAAGAAACATAAGCCGAGAAGCATAATCTTCAAGACGATGCAAAACGCAAATCCAAAACATGTCGGCTATACGCCCAAAACACATCGGCAATCACGTCTAGGCCTCAATGCCTTCTTGTTCATCACCTACATATATATATAGAGAGGGTGAGCTTGGATACTCAGTGAATGATATTAGAAATAAAGGTTTGCATGATTGATATCCAAGATTTCTTTCAAAACAATACAAAGTATACTTTACAATCAAGGAAAAGTCAAGTTCATTGCCGGCCTTTCAAGTTCTTTGGATGTTATTACATCTACTTAATACAAGAGGGTGATGACATTCCCAAAACAAGAGTGCAGTTGCATTATAGTCCCCTGCAACTAAGGACTTTCAAGACAAGCTGTGCTGCAAAAGTTTATAGTCCTCTAGCACTAAGGACTGTCGAGACAAGCTGTGCTGCGAAAGTTTAGAGTCCTCTAGCACTAAGGACTGTCAAGACAAGCTGTGCTGCGAAAGTTTAGAGTCCTCTAGCACTAAGGACTGTCAAGACAAGAGTGCAGTTGCATTATAGTCCCCTGCAACTAAGGACTTTCAAGACGAGTCATCAAAACAAGATAGCATTTGATATACAAAATAGGGATAGTCATTCATGCTAGATCAAGTACTTTTCAAAACAAGGCAAAACGAGATTTATGAAAGCAAGTGTAACATAGCTTTATTAAAAATACCACTCACTTCGTTTCTTCACACGTCGGGGTCGAGACAAGCCCAAGTCCTACAACACATGGCAAAGCCTATTGAATGCGCTTTCAAACAAGTCTCTCATGTATACAAATGTTTTCGGAAGACATGTTGGGGCACCAACCAGGTCTAGGCCGAGGTTCCACACCTCCTTGCCGAGGTGTGTTCCCGAGGGCCGCATGCAAGGAAAAGAGGTCAGGAAACTCTGGGTTTCCCTCTGCTGATAAACATGAAGAACATGAGTGTGAAAACATGAAAAATACGAATGTTTGATCATAATCTGCCATCACAAATCTGGGATTTTCGTGCTATGAGTTTGAAAACATGGACCTGGGTACCCGTACTTGAAATCCTTGCGAAAATAAACACAAAATCATGATTCTTTATGCAAGCTTTCGGATCAAAACAAGACTTCCTTGAAGAACACATGAATGTCATTTTCTCTTTCTAAAACCGAACTTCAAAACGATGCATGGCTTACAAATCATTTTCAATCATGAAATGCAATAATATAAACATAAAGAACATCATGAGCAGATCAAGAATCTAACCTTAGAACGCGGATTTAACGGTTCGATCTCTAGGAATCAAGCTTGAAGATCTACTTCCTCACTCTAAAACTCTTTCTTCCTCCTAGAGCTTCTCTCTCTACAAGGCAAGTTTTTGATACCAAATGATAGTTTTCTATACCCGGTTCTGGGGTTAACCCTCTGCTGAGACACGTGGCGGCGACTGGTTGGGTTCATCCTGAAAAGGTGGCTGACAGACCAGACAAAGCATGGTGGAAGGGTGTTCAACAAGCAAAGCGGTATGGGCTCTCTGACAGGCTATGACATCGGCTAACAACAAGGCATACTTAACAAGCTACACGGAGTGGCACTCCGGCAAGGAGTGACATCGGCTAACAAAAGACTTCGGCAACTAAGATGACAATGACCTCGGCTAGGAGGGACAACACTTGACTAAGCTGTGCCACATCTTGGCCTAGATGCGCCACACCTCGGCCTAGGTCATACCGCTCCAGGACGAGATCACTTGGGTGCAAGGTAACATCTCGGCTAATGTGGTCAAGGCAAGGACGGAGGTCAACAAGGGGTTTCAAGATACTAATACTAGACTAAGGATGACCTCGGCATTGGAATAACATCGGCTAGTATAACTCAAGCAAGGCGTAACCTAGGTTTCGCATTAAGGGAGGAACAAGACAAGCACACTACACTTAGACAAATCACAAGGCTTCAAATCAAGACATGGATCGCATTAGCTCAAACGAAACAACCACAACATACACATGCAAGCTAAACAAGTCATAATCATACCGATGCTCATGAACATGATGAGGACATAAAGTGTGGGTTCCTACAGGTTTCTTGAATGAACTTCCATTTATAATTTTCTGCAACTTCCATTTTTATTCAAGTCATTTTTCTATTCAACTTCCTTTTTTAATTAATTTCCAAATAGATCGTTAAGGTATAGCGGTTTCTTGAATGAACTTGCATTTTTAATTTTCTGCAACTTCCATTTTTATTTTTATTTGACTTCCATTTTTATTCAAATCATTTTTCTATTCAACTTTCTTTTTTAAATATTTTCAAATAGATCGTTAAGGTATAGTGGTTTCTGGATTGAACTTCCATTTTTAATTTTATGCAACTTTCATTTTTATTCAATTTACTTTTCTATTAAACTTCCTTTTTTATTTAATTTCCAAATAGATCGTTAAGGTATAATGGTTTCTGGAATGAACTTCCATTTTTAATTTTCTGGAACTTCCATTTTTATTTTTATTCGACTTCCATTTTTATTCAATTTACTTTTCTATTAAACTTCTTTTTTTATTTAATTTCCAAATAGATCGTTAAGGTATAGTGGTTTCTTGAATGAACTTCCAATTTTAATTTTCTGCAACTTCCATTTTTATTTCTATTCAACTTCTATTTTTATTCAATTTACTTTTCTATTAAACTTCCTTTTTTATTTAATTTCTAAATGGATCGTTAAGGTATGGTGGTTTCTGATTGAACTTCCATTTTTAATTTTATGCAACTATCACTTTTATTTTTATTCAACTTCCATTTTTATTCAATTTACATTTCTATTAAACTTCCTTTTTTATTTAATTTCCAAATAGATCGTTAAGGTATAGTGGTTTCTTGAATGAATTTCGAATTTTAATTTTCTGCAACTTCCAGTTTTATTTTTATTCAACTTCTTTTTTTATTCAAGCTTCTATTCTATTCAACTTCCTTTTTTATTTAATTTCCAAATAGATCATTAAGGTATAGTGGTTTCTGAATTGAACTTCCATTTTTAATTTCATGCAACTTTCACTTTTATTTTTATTCAACTTCCATTTTTATTCAATTTACATTTCTATTCAACTTCCTTTTTTATTTAATTTCCAAATAGATCGTTAAGATATGGTGGTTTCTTGAATGAATTTCCATTTTTAATTTTCTGCAACCTCCATTTTTATTTTTAATTAACTTCCATTTTTCTTCAAGTTACTTTTCTATACAACTTCCTTTTTTATTTAATTTCCAAATAGAACGTTAACGTACAGTGGTTTCTGGAATGAACTTCCATTTTTAATTTTCTGCAACTTCCTTTTTTATTCAAGTTTCTTTTCTACTCAACTTACTTTTTTATTTACTTTCCAAATAGATCGTTAAGGTATAGTGGTTTCTGGATTGAACTTCTATTTTTAATTTTATGCAAGTTTCATTTTTATTTTCATTCAACTTCCATTTTTATTCAATTTACTTTTCTAGTAAACTTCCTTTTTTATTTAATTTCCAAATAGATTGTTAATGTATGGTGGTTTCTTGAATGAATTTTCA
The DNA here is from genome assembly GCF_055761805.1 of Camellia sinensis. Lineage (NCBI taxonomy): Eukaryota > Viridiplantae > Streptophyta > Magnoliopsida > Ericales > Theaceae > Camellia > Camellia sinensis. The sequence goes on along the minus strand of NC_138962.1, from coordinate 85,139 downwards.
TTTTTAATTTTCTGCAACTTCCATTTTTATTTTTAATTAACTTCCATTTTTCTTCAAGTTACTTTTCTATTCAACTTCCTTTTTTATTTAATTTCCAAATAGATCGTTAATGTATAGTGGTTTCTGGAATGAACTTCCATTTTTAATTTCATGCAACTTTCATTTTTATTTTTATTCAACTTCCATTTTTATTCAATTTACTTTTTTATTGAACTTCCTTTTTTATTTAATTTCCAAATAGATCGTTAAAGTGTAGTGGTTTCTTAAATGAACTTTCATTTTTAATTTTCTGCAACTTCCATTTCTATTTTTATTCAACTTCCATTTCTATTCAATTTACTTTTCTATTAAACTCCCTTTTTTATTTAATTTCGAAATGGATCGTTAAGGTATGGTGGTTTCTTGAATGAATTTCCATTTTTATTTTTAATTAACTTCCAATTTTCTTCATGTTACATTTCTACTCAACTTCATTTTTTATTTAATTTCCAAATAGATCGTTAATGTATAGTGGTTTCTGGAATGAACTTCCATTTTTAATTTTATGCAACTTCCATTTTTATTTTTATTCAACTTCCATTTTTATTCAATTTACTTTTCTATTAAATTTCGTTTTTTTATTTAATTTCCAAATAGATCGTTATGGTATAGTGGTTTCTTGAATGAACTTCTATTTTTCATTTTCTGCAACTTCCATTTTTGTTTCTATTCAACTTCTTAGTTCATTCAAGTTTTTTTTTTTCTATTCAGCTTCCTTTTTTATTTAATTTCCAAATAGATCATTAAGGTGTAGTGGTTCCTGGATTAAACTTCCATTTTTATTTTTATTCCAGTTCCATTTTTATTCAAATTATTGTTCTATTCAACTTCCTTTTTTTTTAATTTCCAAATAGAACGTTCAGGTATGCTGGTTTCTTGAATGAACTTCCTGTTTTAATTTTCTGCAACTTCCATTTTTATTTCTATTCAACTTCTTTTTTTATTCAACTCATTTTTCTATTCAACTTCCTTTTTTTATTTTGTTTCCAAATAGGTCCTTAAGGTGTAGTGGTTTCTTGAATGCTCTTCCAATTTTAATTTTATGCAACTTCAATTTTTATTTCAATTCAAAATCTTTTTTATTCAAGTTTTTTTTTCTATTCAACTTCCATTTTTATTTAATTTCTAAATAGATCGTTAAAGTATAGTGGTTTCTGGATTGAACTTCCATTATTAACTTTATGCAACTTTCACTTTTATTTTTATTCAACTTCCATTTTTATTCAATTTACTTTTCTATTAAACTTCCTTTTTTATTTAATTTCCAAATAGATCGTTAAGGTATAGCGGTTTCTTGAATGAACTTCCATTTTTAATTTTCTGCAACTTCTATTTTTTTTTATTTCACCACCATTTTTATTCAAGTTATTTTTCTATTCAACTTCTTTTTTTATTTAATTTCGAAATAGATCGTTAAGGTATAATGGTTTCTCGAATGAACTTCCATTTTTAAATTTCTGCAACTTCCATTTTTAATTTTATTTAACTTCCTTTTTTATTCAAGTTTCTTTTCTACTCAACTTCCTTTTTTATTTAATTTCCCAATAGATCGTTAAGGTATAGTGGTTTCTGGATTGAACTTTTATTTTTAATTTTTTCCAACTTTCATTTTTATTTTCATTCAACTTCCATTTTTATTCAATTTACTTTTCTATTAAACTTCCTTTTTTATTTAATTTCCAAATAGATCGTTAAGGTATGGTGGTTTCTTGAATTAACTTCCATTTTTAATTTTATGCAATATTCATTTTTATTTTTATTCAACTTCAATTTTTCTTCAAGTTATTTTTCTATTCAACTTCTTTTTTTATTTAATTTCAAAATAGATCGTTAAGGTATAGTGGTTTCTTGAATGAACTTCCATTTTTAATTTTCTGCAACTTCCTTTTTTATTCAACTTTTTTTTCTACTCAACTTCCTTTTATATTTAATTTCCAAATAGATCGTTAAGGTATATTGGTTTCTGAATTGAACTTTTATTTTTAATTTTATGCAACTTTCATTTTTATTTTCATTCAACTTCCATTTTTACTCAATATACTTTTCTATTAAACTTCGTTTTTTATTTAATTTCCAAATAGATTGTTAAGGTATGATGGTTTCTTCATTGAATTTTCATTTTTAATTTTCTGCAACTTCCATTTTTATTTTTAATTAACTTCCATTTTTCTACGAGTTACTTTTCTATTCAACTTCATTTTTTATTCAATTTCCAAATAGATCGTTAACGTACAGTGGTTTCTGGAATGAACTTCCATTTTTAATGTTATGCAACTTTCATTTTTAGTTTTATTCAACTTCCATTTTTATTCAATTTACTTTTTTGTTAAACTTCCTTTTTTATTTAATTTCCAAATAGATCGTTAAGGTATAGTGGTTTCTTGAATGAACTTCCATTTTTAATTTTCTGCAGCTTTCATTTCAATTTTTATTCAACTTCTATTTTTATTCAATTTATTTTCTATTAAACTTCCATTTTTATTTAATTTCCAAATAGATCGTTCAGGTATAGTAGTTTCTTGAATGAACTTCCATTTTTAATTTTCTGCAAGTTTCATTTCAGTTTTTATTCAACTTCCATTTTTATTCAATTTACTTTTCTATTAAACTTCCTTTTTTATTTACTTTCCAAATAGATCGTTAAGGTATGGTGGTTTCTTGAATGAATTTCCATTTTTAATTTTCAGCAACTTCCATTTTTATTTTTAATTAAATTCCAATTTTCTTCAAGTTACTTTTCTACTCAACTTCCTTTTTTATTTAATTTCCAAATAGAGCGTTAACGTATAGTGGTTTCTGTAATGAACTTCCATTTTTAATTTTATGCAACTTCCATTTTTATTTTTATTCAACTTCCATTTTTATTCAATTTACTTTTCCATTAAACTTCGTTTTTTTATTTAATTTCCAAATAGGTCGTTATGGTATAGTGGTTTCTTGAATGAACTTCTATTTTTAATTTTCTCCAAGTTCCATTTTTATTTCTATTCAACTTCTTTTTTTATTCAAGTTTCTTTTCTATTCTGCTTCCTTTTTTATTTAATTTCCAAATAGATCGTTAAGGTCTAGTGGTTTCTGGATTGAACTTTCATCTTTATTTTTATTCCACTTCCATTTTTATTCAAGTTATTTTTCAATTCAACTTCCTTTTTTATTTAATTTCCAAATAAATCGTTAAGATATACTGGTTTCTTGAATGAACTTCCAATTTTAATTTTTTACAACTTCCATTTTTATTTCAATTCAACTTCCATTTTTAATTTTATTTCAATTCCTTTTTTATTCAAGTTTCTTTTCTACTCAACTTCCTTTTTTATTTAATTTCCAAATAGATCGTTAAGGTATAGTGGTTTCTGTATTGAACTTCCATTTTTAATTTTATGCAACTTTCATTTTTATTTTCATTCAACTTCCATTTTTATTCAATTTACTTTTCTATTAAACTTCGTTTTTTTCTTTAATTTCTAAATAGATCGTTATGGTATAGTGGTTTCTTGAATGAACTTCTATTTTTAATTTTCTGCAACTTCCATTTTTATTTCTATTCAACTTCTTTTTTTTTACAAGTTTTTTTTTTCTATTCAGCTTCCTTTTTTATTTAATTTCCAAATAGATCGTTAAGGTACAGTGGTTTCTAGATTGAACTTCAATTTTTAACTTTATGCAACTTTCACTTTTATTTTTATTCAACTTCCATTTTTATTCATCTTACTTTTCTATTAAACTTCCTTTTTTACTTTATTTCCAAATAGATCGTTAAGGTATAGTGGTTTCTTGAATGAACTTCCATTTTTAATTTTATGCAACTTTCATTTTTTTTATTCAACATCCATTTTTATTCAAGTTATTTTTCTATTCAACATCTTTTTTTATTTAATTTCCAAAATGGATCGTTACGATATCGTGGTTTCTGGATTGAACTTCCATTTTTAATTTTATGCAACTTTCACTTTTATTTTTATTCAACTTCCATTTTTATTCAATTTACTTTTCTATTAAACTTCCTTTTTTATTTAATTTCCAAATAGATCGTTAAGGTATAGTGGTTTCTTGGATGAACTTCCATTTTTAATTTTATGCAACTTTCATTTGTTTTCTTATTCAACTTCCATTTTTATTCAAGTTATTTTTCTATTCAACTTATTTTTTTATTTAATTTCCAAATAGATCGTTATGGTATAGTGGTTTCTGGAATGAACTTCCATTTTTAGTTTTCTGCAACTTCCATTTTTAATTTTATTTAACTTCCTTTTTAATTCAAGTTTCTTTTCTACTCAACTTCCTTTTTTATTTAATTTCCAAATAGATCGTTGAGGTATAGTGGTTTCTGGATTGAACTTCCATTTCTAATTTTATGCAACTTTCTTTTTTATTTTCATTCAACTTCCATTTTTATTCAATTTACTTTTCTATTAAACTTCCTTTTATATTTAATTTCCAAATAGATCGTTAAGGTTTGGTGGTTTCTTGAATGAACTCCCATTTTTAATTTTATGCAACTTCCATTTTTATTTTTATTCAACTTCCATTTTTCTTCAAGTTATTTTTCTATTCAACTTCTTTTTTTATTTAATTTCAAAATAGATCGTTAAGGTATAGTGGTTTCTTGAATGAACTTCCATTTTTAATTTTCTGCAACTTCCATTTTTAATTTTATTTAACTTCCTTTTTTATTCAAGTTTCTTTTCTACTCAACTTCCTTTTATTTTTAATTTCCACGTAGATCGTTAAGGTATAGTGGTTTCTGGATTGAACTTCTATTTTTAATTTTATGCAACTTTCATTTTTATTTTCATTCAACTTCCATTTTTATTGAATTTACTTTTCTATTAAACTTCATTTTTTATTTAATTTCCAAATAGATCGTTAAGGTATGGTGGTTTCTTGAATGAATTTTCATTTTTAATTTTCTGGAACATCCATTTTTATTTTTAATTAACTTCCATTTTTCTTCAAGTTACTTTTCTATTTAACTTCCTTTTTTATTTAATTTCCAAATAGATCGTTAACGTATAGTGGTTTCTGGAAAGAACAACCATTTTTAATTTTATGCAACTTTCATTTTTATTTTTATTCAACTTTCATTTTTATTCAATTTACTTTTTTATTAAACTTCCTTTTTTATTTAATTTCCAAATAGATCGTTAAGGTATAGTGGTTTCCTGAATGAACTTCCATTTTTAATTTTTTGCAACTTTCATTTCAATTTTTATTCAACTTCCATTTTTATCAATTTACTTTTCTATTAATCTTCCTTTTTTATTTAATTTTCAAATAGGTCGTTAAGGTATGGTGGTTTCTTGAAGGAATTTCCATTTTTAATTTTCAGCAACTTCCATTTTTATTTTTAATTAAATTCCAATTTTCTTCAAGTTACTTTTCTACTTAACTTCCTTTTTTATTTAATTTCCAAATAGATCGTTAACGTATCGTGGTTTCTGTAATGAACTTCCGTTTTTAATTTTATGCCACTTCCATATTTATTTTTATTCAACTTCCATTTTTATTCAATTTACTTTTCTATTAAACTTCATTTTTTTATTTAATTTCCAAATAGGTCGTTACGATATAGTGGTGTCTTGAATGAACTTCTATTTTTAATTTTCTGCAAGTTCCATTTTTATTACTATTCAACTTCTTTTTTTATTCAAGTTTCTTTTATATTCAGCTTCCTTTTTTATTTAATTTCCAAATAGATCGTTAAGGTGTAGTGGTTTCTGGATTGAACTTCCATTTTTATTTTTATTCCACTTCCATTTTTATTCAAGTTATTTTTCTATTCAACTTCCTTTTTTATTTAATTTCCAAATAGATCGTCAAGGTATACTGGTTTCTTGAATGAACTTCCAATTTTAGTTTTCTGCAACTTCCATTTTTATTTCTATTCAACTTCCTTTTTTATTCAACTCATTTTTCTATTCAACTTCCTTTTTTATTTAAATTCCAAACAGGTCGTTGAGGTATAGTGGTTTCTTGAATGCTCTTCCAATTTTAATTTTACGCAACTTCCATTTTTATTTCAATTCAACTTCTTTTTTTATTCAAGTTTTTTTTTCTATTCAACTTCCTTTTTTATTTAATTTCTAAATAGATCGTTAAGGTATAGTGGTTTCTGGATTGAACTTCCATTTTTAATTTTATGCAACTTTCACTTTTATTTTTATTCAACTTCCATTTTTATTCAATTTGCTTTTCGATTAAACTTTCTTTTTTATTTAATTTCCAAATAGATTGTTAAGGTATAGTGGTTTCTTGAATGAACTTCCATTTCTAATTTTATGCAACTTTCATTTTTTTTTTATTCAACTTCCATTTTTATTCAAGTTATTTTTCTATTCAACTTCTTTTTTTATTTAATTTCCAAATAGATTGTTAAGGTATAGTGGTTTTTTGAATGAACTTCCTTTTTTAATTTTCTGCAACTTCCAGTTTTAATTTTATTTCACTTCCTTTTTTATTCAAGTTTCTTTTCTACTCAACTTCCTTTTTTATTTAATTTCCAAATAGATCGTTAAGGTATAGTGGTTTCTGTATTGAACTTCCATTTTTAATTTTATGCAACTTTCATTTTTATTTTCATTCAACTTCCATTTTTATTCAATTTACTTTTCTATTAAACATCGTTTTTTTCTTTAATTTCCAAACAGATCGTTATGGTATAGTGGTTTCTTGAATGAACTTCTATTTTTAATTTTCTGCAACTTCCATTTTTATTTCTATTCAACTTCTTTTTTTATTCAAGTTTTTTTTTCTATTCAGCTTCCCTTTTTATTTAATTTCCAAATAGATCGTTAAGGTACAGTGGTTTCTGGATTGAACTTCCATTTTTAATTTTATGCAACTTTCACTTTTATTTTTATTCAACTTCCATTTTTATTCATTTTACTTTTCTATTAAACTTCCTTTTTTATTTTATTTCCAAATAGGTCGTTAAGGTATAGTGGTTTCTTGAATGAACTTCCATTTTTAATTTTATGCAACTTTCATTTTTTTTTTATTCAACTTCCGTTTTTATTCAAGTTATTTTTCTATTCAACTTCTTTTTTTATTTAATTTCCAAATAGATCGTTAAGGTATAGTGGTTTCTTGAATGAAATTTCATTTTTAATTTTCTGCAACTTCCATTTTTAATTTTATTTAACTTCCTTTTTTGTTCAAGTTTCTTTTCTACTCAACTTCGTTTTTTATTTAATTTCCAAATAGATCGTTAAGGTATAGTTGTTTCTGCATTGAACTTCCATTTTTAATTTTATGCAAGTTTCATTTTTATTTTCATTCAACTTCCATTTTAATTCAATTTACTTTTCTATCAAACTTCATTTCTTTATTTAATTTCCAAATAGATCGTTATGGTATAGTGGTTTCTTGAATGAACTTCTATTTTTTATTTTCTGCAACTTTCAATTTTATATCTATTCAACTTCTTTTTTTATTCAAGTTTTTTTTTCTATTCAGCTTCCTCTTTTATTTAATTTCCAAATAGATCGTAAAGGTATAATGGTTTCTGGATTGAACTTCCATTTTTAATTTTATGCAACTTTCACTTTTATTTTTATTCAACTTCCATTTTTATTCAATTTACTTTTCTATTAAACTTTCTTTTTTATTTAATTTCCAAATAGATCGTTAAGGAATAGTGGTTTCTTGAATGAACTTCCATTTTTAATTTTCTGCAACTTCCATTTTTATTTCTATTCAACTTCCTCTTTTATTCAACTCATTTTTCTATTCAACTTCCTTTTTTATTTAATTTCCAAATAGGTCGTTAAGGTGTAGTGGTTTCTTGAATGCTCTTCCAATTTTAATTTTATGCAACTTCCATTTTTAATTTTATTTAACTTTCTTTTTCATTCAAGTTTCTTTTCTACTCAACTTCCTTTTTATTTAATTTCCAAATAGATCATTAAGGTATAGTGATTTCTAGATTGAACTTCCATTTCTAATTTTATGCAACTTTCATTTTTATTTTCATTCAACTTCCATTTTTATTCAATTTACTTTTCTATTAAACGTCCTTTTTTATTTAATTTCCAAATAGATCGTTAAGGTATGGTGGTTTCTTGAATGAACTTCCATTTTTAATTTTATGCAAATTCCATTTTTATTTTTATTCAACTTCCATTTTTCTTCATGTTATTTGTAGGAACCCACACTTTATGTCCTCATCATGTTCATGAGCATCGGTATGATTATGACTTGTTTAGCTTGCATGTGTATGTTGTGATTTGTTTCGCTTGAGCCAATGCGATCCATGTCTTGATTTGAAGCCTTGTGATTTGTCTGAGTGTAGTATGCTTGTCTTGTTCCTTCCTTGATGCGAAACTTAGGTTACGCCTTGCCTGAGTTATGCTAGCCGACGTTATTCCAATGCCGAGGTCACCCTTAGTCTAGTAGCAGTATCTTGGAACCCCTTGTTGACCTCCGTCTTTGCCTTGACACATTAGCCGAGATGTTACCTTGCACCCAAGTGATCTCGTCCTGGAGTGGTATGACCCAGACCGAGGTGTGGCGCATCTAGGCCAAGATGTGGCACAGCTTAGTCAAGTGTTGTCCTTCCTAGCCGAGGTCATTGTCACCTTAGTTGCCGAAGTCCTTTGTTAGCCGATGTCACCCCTTGCCGGAGTGTCATTCTGTGTAGCTTGTTAGATACGCCTTGATGATTAGCCGATGTCATTACCCTGTCAGAGAGCCCATACCGCTTTGCTTGTTGAACACCCTTCCACCATGCTTTGTCTGGTCTGTCAGCCACCTTTTCAGGAAGAACCCAATCAGTCGCCGCCACGTGTCTCAGCAGAGGGTTAACCCCAGAACCGGGTATAGAAAACTATCATTTGGTATCAAAAACTTGCCTTGTAGAGAGAGAAGCTCTAGGAGGAAGAAAGAGTTTTAGAGTGAGGAAGTAGATCTTCAAGCTTGATTCCTAGAGATCGAACCGTAAAATCCGTGTTCTAAGGTTAGATTCTTGATCTGCTCGTGATGTTCCTTATGTTCATGTTATTGCATCGCATGATCGGATATGATTTGTAAGCCATGCATTGTCTTGAAATTCGGTTTTAGAAAGAGAAAATGACATTCATGTGTTCTTCAAGAAAGTCACGTTTTGATCCGAAAGCTTTTTGCCTAGACTCATGTTTTGTGTTTGTTCTTGCATGATTTCCAACTATGGGTACCCAGGTCCCTGTTTTCAAACCCGTAACATGAAAATCCCAGATTTGTGATAACAGATTGTGATCGAGCATTCATATTTTTCCATGTTTTCATACTCATGTTCTTCATATTCATCAACAGAGGGAAAACCCAGAGTTTCCCGACCTCTTTTTCTTGCATGTGGCCCTCGGAAACACACCTCGGCTTAGACCTGGTTGGTGCCCAGTAGGTTTTCCAAAATCATTTGCATGCATGTTAGACTTGTTTTGAGGAATATGTTCAAGTACGCTTTGCCATGTGATTGTAGGACTGGACCTTGCTTGACCCCGACGTTTGAAGAATTATGTGAGTGGTATTTCTAATAAAGCTATGTTACACTTGTTTTGATAAATCTTGTTTTGCCTTGTCTTGAAAAGTATTTGATTTAGCATGAATGACTATCCCTACTTGTATATTAAACACTATCTTGTTTTGATGACTTGTCTTGACAGTCCTTAGTGCTAGAGGACTATAAACTTTCGCAGCACAGCTTGTCTTGACAGTCCTTAGTGCTAGAGGACTATAAACTTTCGCAGCACAGCTTGTCTTGAAAGTCCTTAGTTGCAGGGGACTATAATGCAACTGCACTCTTGTCTTGGGAATGTCATCACCCTCTTGTATTAAGTAGATGTAATAACATCCAAAGAACTTGAAAGGCCGGCAATGAACTTGATTTCCCTCTTGATTGTAAAGTATGCTATGTATTGTTTTGAAAGAAATCTTGGATATCAATCATGCAAAACCTTTATTTCTAATATCATTCACTGAGTATCCAAGCTCACCCTCTCTATATATATGTAGGTGATGAACAAGAAGGCATTGAGGCCTAGACGTGATTGCCGATGTGTTTTGGGCGCATAGCCGACATGTTTTGGATTTGTGTTTTGCATCGTCTTGAAGATTATGCTTCTCGGCTTATGTTTTCTTTGTTTGTTTTGGCATATGTCGGCTTGAGAAGCCTTTTGGTCAAGATGTGTTTTGTATTTCATTTCATTCTTGTATTTAAGTTGTAAGACTTGTAAAGATGTTTGATGTATGACATTCTACTGGACTTACGCACGGCTCTCATGGACTATTTAGATTTTGTATATGTATATATATTGCTTCCGCACTTGTAAGCCCCATATTTTATACTCTGATTGTGTGTGATTTTTGTAAGACGGCCTTCGGTAACCTCGGGTTACTGGCCATCACGGCACCAAACTACTAGGGGCGGTTTGGGGGCGTGACAGAATGGTATCAGAGCACAAGATCCTTGTAGTACGTTAATCACACACCTTGAGTCCTAGAGAGCCTAGGATTTCCCTTAGAAGAATGTTAAGATTTCATCATATTGCTTGCTACTTGACTATGTGTGCATCGTTTTGGCCTAGACGCTCGTTACTTGCATATGCGTTATCTGTTTAGTTGTTTTAAAGTCTCATCTTGCATCCCCCCCCTAGCATCATGAGGAGAGGTAGACCCCCGGTTGGCCGAGATCGATCGGAAGACAGGTTGGAGAGATTAGAAAGGTTAGTCGAAGGCTTGGTTCGTGAGCAGAGACAACCTAGGCCGCAGGATACTGGTACCACTTCTATGCATGCCGAACAGACGAATGGCCGATATGCAGCTCCACCCCCTCCAGTGCCACAAGTGCCTCCGCAGCAAGCTTTGTATGGGAACGACACGATAACTCTAATCAGAGAGTTCAAGAAGATGAAACCGTCGAGATTTCAGGGAGGCATAGAACCAATGAAAGCCGAGGCATGGGTTTTAGAGATGGAGAAGTTGTTTGAAGTTTTCCCCAGTACAGACGCCCAGAAGGTATCTCTGGCAGCATTCACATTAGACGACGATGCTCGTAGGTGGTGGATGATGGTCCGAGAAAGCAATCCGGGTTTGACTTGGGCAAAATTTTTGGAGTTGTTTTACAACAAGCATTTCCCCCTCAGCGTCCGAGACCGAAAGACCACGGAGTTTCAGAATCTGATCCAAGGGAACAAGACGGTCGCAGAATACGATCGTGCCTTTACTGAACTAGCGAGATATGCGCCTCATATGGTTGACGACGAGTACCGAAGGGCGAGGAAGTTCGAAAGTGGGTTGCGTGGACCGATACAAGATCGGGTCAATATGCTCAATATGCCGACGTACGCCGGAGTACTGGACAAGGCCATCCTGGCTGAAGCTAACTTGAACCGATACCAGAGTTCAGGTGAGGGTCAGAGGAAGAGACAGAGTTATGACAATCGCCGAGTTCCGTTCAATGCCAAGAAGAAGATAAGCACAGACAGTTCCAGCAACTCAAATCAGGAAGGTAACGCCAAGCCGATGTGCGCGAGTTGTGGAAAGCTACATTTCGGGGTTTGTCGTTGGGCAACAGGAGCATGCTACGAGTGTGGCGAGATAGGCCATCGAGTGAAGGACTGCCCGAAAGCAAGGACCGATGATGGGAAGAGGACTGGAAGCACCTCGGGCTCTACACAGAAGAATAACATCGGGGGAGTACAGGCGAGGCAGGGCAGAGTCTTTGCATTAGTACCAGGAGACGCCCAGAATGCCGAGGCGGTAGTGTCAGGTACCCTCTCAATTTGTTCTCGAGATGCATACGTGTTGATTGATTCGGGTTCTACGCATTCATTTGTGTCCACTATATTCGCCGAGAAGTTGGATAGAGAATTAGAACCCCTTGATTATGTATTATCTGTGTCTACTCCATCTGGGAGAAATATGATTGTTGCATCCATTTATAGGGCGTGTGTTATCATGATTGAGGGTGTAGAGTTGTTAGTTGATTTGATGCCATTAAACATGACTCACTTCGATGTTATATTGGGAATGGATTGGTTAGTGGCGAATCATGCATCCATTAATTGTGTTACTAAGAACGTCACATTGAAGACCCCAAGTCAAGCCGAGGTCATTTTCCAGGGTAAAGGAGTAGTACCCCCACCTTACTTAATCTCATCCATGAAGGCCTACAAGTTGATCCAAAAAGGATGTAAGGGTTATTTATGCAGTATACTAAGTGATCTGAATGGAAATGTTGAGTTAGCCGACATACCCGTTGTTGAGGAATTCCCCGACGTCTTTCCGGATGAGTTGCCTGGCCACCTTGTCGATAGGGAAATAGAGTTTACTGTGGACACCTTGTCAGGAACACAACCCATCTCTAAAACACCCTACAGAATGGCCCCAGCCGAACTTAGAGAGCTAAAATCGCAATTACAAGAATTGTTGGACAAAGGATTTGTTAGGCCGAGCACTTCACCGTGGGGAGCACCCGTTCTATTTGTTAAGAAAAAGGATGGCACACTTCGTCTTTGCATTGACTACAGAGAACTTAATAAGGTGACCATCAAGAACAAGTACCCATTGCCTAGAATCGACGATTTGCTTGATCAACTACGAGGAGCACGAGTCTTTTCCAAGATTGACCTTAGGTCGGGCTACCATCAGTTGAAGGTTAAAGCCGAGGACATTGAGAAAACTGCTTTTCGGACAAGATATGGTCACTACGAATTTTTGGTAATGCCCTTCGGAGTAACCAATGCCCCAGCAGCATTCATGGACCTGATGAACAGAGTCTTTAAGCCGTACCTAGATGAGTTCGTCATTATTTTTATCGACGACATATTGATCTATTCCGGGAGTGCGAGCGAGCACGAGAATCATCTGAGACTTGCCCTACAAACCTTGAGAGATAAGAAGTTGTACGCCAAGTTAAGTAAATGCGAGTTTTGGCTTTCCAGCATTTCATTTCTAGGGCATGTGATCAATGAAGACGGTATATCAGTTGACCCCAGTAAGATTGAAGCCATTGTGAATTGGCCGACGCCGACCAACGTGTCCGAGGTTCGTAGTTTTCTGGGTTTGGCAGGTTATTACAGAAAGTTTGTGAAGGACTTCTCGAGGATCGCAGTGCCATTGACACAACTAACCAAGAAGGGAGCAGCTTATGAATGGACCAATGAAAGGGAATCAGCTTTCCAGGAACTGAAGACGAGGTTAGTCACAGCACCAGTTCTAGTACTACCATCAGCTAATGAGGAATTTCAGATTTACAGTGATGCTTCACATAAAGGTTTGGGTTGCGTGTTAATGCAAGAAGGTAAAGTCATAGCGTACGCGTCTCGTCAGTTGAAGCCCAATGAAAAGAATTATCCTACCCATGATTTGGAGCTAGCTGCCGTGGTTTTTGCCTTGAAGATATGGCGTCATTACCTGTACGGAACACCTTGCCAAGTTTTCACCGACCACAAGAGTCTGAAATACTTGTTCACCCAGAAAGAGTTAAATATGAGGCAGAGAAGATGGCTCGAGCTACTGAAGGATTATGACATGCAGATTCAGTACCACCCAGGTAAGGCAAATTCCGTAGCCGACGCATTGAGCAGGAAGTTAGTTGGAAGTTTGGCGTGCCTGACAGCGGTTTCGGTGGAACCAACCATTATTGAGGAAGTGAAGACCAGACAGAGGGAGGATAAATTCCTCAAGAAGGTAATTGATGAATTCGTCACCAAGCCGAGGCCAGGATACACCATTGAGAACCAAGTGCTTAAGTTTGAAGGGAGATTGTGCGTGGCCGACGTGCCAGAGTTGAAAAGAAAGATTTTGCAAGAAGCCCATAACTCCAAGTTTGCCGTTCACCCAGGGAGCACCAAGATGTATCAAGACGTAAAGCGGACCTTTTGGTGGCCAAACATGAAAAGAGAGATAGCCGGGTTCGTATTTCAGTGTCTGAATTGTCAGCAAGTGAAGGCAGAACACCAGAGACCGGCAGGACTTCTTCAACCCTTATCAATTCCTGAGTGGAAATGGGAGCACATCTCCATGGATTTCGTAGTGGGTTTGCCGAGGGCGCAAAGAGGTATGGATTCCATTTGGGTTATAGTCGACAGGTTTACTAAGTCAGCCCACTTTTTGCCTGTCAAGACTACATTCAATGCCAACCGACTTGCCGAATTGTACATGAATGAGATCGTTAGGCTTCATGGTGTGCCGATGTCCATTGTGTCAGACCGAGATCCGAAGTTCGTTTCTAGATTTTGGCAGAGTCTACAAGGAGCCTTGGGAACAGAGTTGAGATTTAGCACAGCCTTTCACCCCCAGACCGACGGACAGACAGAAAGAACGATTCAGACACTCGAAGACATGCTCAGACTGTGCGTGTTGGACTTCCAGGGAAGTTGGGAATCGCATTTGCCATTAGTAGAGTTCGCGTACAACAACAGTTATCAAGCCAGCATTGGCATGGCGCCGTATGAAGCTTTGTATGGAAGGGAATGTAAATCGCCGATATGTTGGACTGAAGTAGGAGACAAAGCTCTAATTGGCCCCGAGTTGGTTCATATGACAACTGAAAAGATCAAACTCATTCAGCAGAGGATTAAAACTGCACAGAGTCGACAGAAGTGTTATGCCGACCAAAGAAGGAGGGAGTTAGAATTTGAAATTGGGGATCATGTATTTTTGAAGGTCTCGCCGATGACAGGAGTTTCGAGATTTGGGAAGAAGGGTAAACTTGCACCCCGATATATTGGGCCGTTTGAAATTCTTGAGAAAGTTAACACCGTTGCTTACAGACTCGCTTTGCCGCCAGATTTGAGCCAAGTCCACAGCGTGTTCCATGTTTCGATGCTGAGAAAATATATCCGAGACCCACTGCATGTAATAGATTACTCCGGGGTTGTAGTTAATGAAGACTTGGGCTACGAAGAGAAGCCGATGAGAATTATCGACAGACAAGTGAGGCAGTTGAGAAACAAGTCGATATCAATGGTGAAAATCGAATGGGAGAAGCATTATGGCGAGGAGGCCACATGGGGAAAAGAAGAGGAGATGAAAATCCGTTACCCGGAGTTATTCGTAGGACAAGGTAACTTAAGTTTGGGGACCAAACTTCTTTAAGGAGGGTAGACTGTAGGAACCCACACTTTATGTCCTCATCATGTTCATGAGCATCGGTATGATTATGACTTGTTTAGCTTGCATGTGTATGTTGTGATTTGTTTCGCTTGAGCCAATGCGATCCATGTCTTGATTTGAAGCCTTGTGATTTGTCTGAGTGTAGTATGCTTGTCTTGTTCCTTCCTTGATGCGAAACTTAGGTTACGCCTTGCCTGAGTTATGCTAGCCGACGTTATTCCAATGCCGAGGTCACCCTTAGTCTAGTAGCAGTATCTTGGAACCCCTTGTTGACCTCCGTCTTTGCCTTGACACATTAGCCGAGATGTTACCTTGCACCCAAGTGATCTCGTCCTGGAGTGGTATGACCCAGACCGAGGTGTGGCGCATCTAGGCCAAGATGTGGCACAGCTTAGTCAAGTGTTGTCCTTCCTAGCCGAGGTCATTGTCACCTTAGTTGCCGAAGTCCTTTGTTAGCCGATGTCACCCCTTGCCGGAGTGTCATTCTGTGTAGCTTGTTAGATACGCCTTGATGATTAGCCGATGTCATTACCCTGTCAGAGAGCCCATACCGCTTTGCTTGTTGAACACCCTTCCACCATGCTTTGTCTGGTCTGTCAGCCACCTTTTCAGGAAGAACCCAATCAGTCGCCGCCACGTGTCTCAGCAGAGGGTTAACCCCAGAACCGGGTATAGAAAACTATCATTTGGTATCAAAAACTTGCCTTGTAGAGAGAGAAGCTCTAGGAGGAAGAAAGAGTTTTAGAGTGAGGAAGTAGATCTTCAAGCTTGATTCCTAGAGATCGAACCGTTAAATCCGTGTTCTAAGGTTAGATTCTTGATCTGCTCGTGATGTTCCTTATGTTCATGTTATTGCATCGCATGATCGGATATGATTTGTAAGCCATGCATTGTCTTGAAATTCGGTTTTAGAAAGAGAAAATGACATTCATGTGTTCTTCAAGAAAGTCACGTTTTGATCCGAAAGCTTTTTGCCTAGACTCATGTTTTGTGTTTGTTCTTGCATGATTTCCAACTATGGGTACCCAGGTCCCTGTTTTCAAACCCGTAACATGAAAATCCCAGATTTGTGATAACAGATTGTGATCGAGCATTCATATTTTTCCATGTTTTCATACTCATGTTCTTCATATTCATCAACAGAGGGAAAACCCAGAGTTTCCCGACCTCTTTTTCTTGCATGTGGCCCTCGGAAACACACCTCGGCTTAGACCTGGTTGGTGCCCAGTAGGTTTTCCAAAATCATTTGCATGCATGTTAGACTTGTTTTGAGGAATATGTTCAAGTACGCTTTGCCATGTGATTGTAGGACTGGACCTTGCTTGACCCCGACGTTTGAAGAATTATGTGAGTGGTATTTCTAATAAAGCTATGTTACACTTGTTTTGATAAATCTTGTTTTGCCTTGTCTTGAAAAGTATTTGATTTAGCATGAATGACTATCCCTACTTGTATATTAAACACTATCTTGTTTTGATGACTTGTCTTGACAGTCCTTAGTGCTAGAGGACTATAAACTTTCGCAGCACAGCTTGTCTTGACAGTCCTTAGTGCTAGAGGACTATAAACTTTCGCAGCACAGCTTGTCTTGACAGTCCTTAGTGCTAGAGGACTATAAACTTTCGCAGCACAGCTTGTCTTGAAAGTCCTTAGTTGCAGGGGACTATAATGCAACTGCACTCTTGTCTTGGGAATGTCATCACCCTCTTGTATTAAGTAGATGTAATAACATCCAAAGAACTTGAAAGGCCGGCAATGAACTTGATTTCCCTTTTGATTGTAAAGTATGCTATGTATTGTTTTGAAAGAAATCTTGGATATCAATCATGCAAAACCTTTATTTCTAATATCATTCACTGAGTATCCAAGCTCACCCTCTCTATATATATGTAGGTGATGAACAAGAAGGCATTGAGGCCTAGACGTGATTGCCGATGTGTTTTGGGCGCATAGCCGACATGTTTTGGATTTGTGTTTTGC
Organism: Camellia sinensis; assembly: GCF_055761805.1. Lineage (NCBI taxonomy): Eukaryota > Viridiplantae > Streptophyta > Magnoliopsida > Ericales > Theaceae > Camellia > Camellia sinensis. The sequence goes on along the minus strand of NC_138962.1, from coordinate 68,027 downwards.
ATCGTCTTGAAGATTATGCTTCTCGGCTTATGTTTTCTTTGTTTGTTTTGGCATATGTCGGCTTGAGAAGCCTTTTGGTCAAGATGTGTTTTGTATTTCATTTCATTCTTGTATTTAAGTTGTAAGACTTGTAAAGATGTTTGATGTATGACATTCTACTGGACTTACGCACGGCTCTCATGGACTATTTAGATTTTGTATATGTATATATATTGCTTCCGCACTTGTAAGCCCCATATTTTATACTCTGATTGTGTGTGATTTTTGTAAGACGGCCTTCGGTAACCTCGGGTTACTGGCCATCACGGCACCAAACTACTAGGGGCGGTTTGGGGGCGTGACATTATTTTTCTATTCAACTTCTTTTTTTATTTAATTTCAAAATAGATCGTTAAGGTATAGTGGTTTCTTGAATGAATTTCCATTTTTAATTTTCTGCAACTTCCATTTTTAATTTTATTGAACTTCCTTTTTTATTCAATTTTCTTTTCTACTCAACTTCCTTTTATATTTAATTTCCAAATAGATCGTTAAGGTAAAGTGGTTTCTGGATTGAACTTCTATTTTTAATTTTATGCAACTTTTATTTTTATTTTCATTCAACTTCCATTTTTATTCAATTTACTTTTCTATTAAACTTCATTTTTTATTTAATTTCCAAATAGATCGTTAAGGTATGGTGGTTTTTTGAATGAATTTTCATTTTTAATTTTCTGCAACTTCCATTTTTATTTTTAATTAACTTCCATTTTTCTTCAAGTTACTTTTCTATTCAACTTCCTTTGTTATTTAATTTCCAAATAGATCGTTAACGTATAGTGGTATCTGGATTGAACTTCCATTTTTAATATATTGCAAATTTCATTTTTATTTTTATGCAACTTCCATTTTTATTCAATTTACTTTTTTATTAAACATCCTTTTTTATTTAATTTCTAAATTGATCGTTAAGGTATAGTGGTTTCCTGAATGAACTTCCATTTTTAATTTTCTGCAACTTTCATTTCAATTTTTATTCTACTTCCATTTTTATTCAATTTACTTTTCTATTAAACTTCCTTTTTTATTTAATTTTCAAATAGATCGTTAAGGTATGGTGGTTTCCTGAATTAACTTCCATTTTTAATTTTCTACAACTTTCATTTCTATTTTTATTCAACTTCCATTTTTATCAATTTACACTTCTATTAAACTTCATTTTTTATTTAATTTCCAAATAGATCGTTAAGGTATAGTGGTTTCTTGAATGAACTTCCATTTTTAATTTTCTGCAACTTCTATTTTTAATTTTTTTTAACTTACTTTTTTATTCAAGTTTCTTTTCTACTCAACTTCCTTTTTTATTGAATTTCCAAATAGATCGTTAAGGTATAGTGGTTTCTGTATTGAACTTCCATTTTTAATTTTATGCTACTTTCATTTTTATTCAATTTAATTTTCTATTAAACTTCGTTCTTTTATTTAATTTCCAAATAGATCGTTATGGTATAGTGGTTTCTTGAATGAACTTCTATTTTTAATTTTCTGCAACTTCTATTTTTATTTCTATTCAACTTCTTTTTTTATTCTAATTTTTTTGCTATTCAGCTTCCTTTTTTATTTAATTTCCAAATAGATTGTTAAGGTATAGTGGTTTCTGGATTGAACTTCCATTTTTAATTTTATGCAACTTTCACTTTTATTTTTATTCAATTTACTTTTCTATTAAACTTCTTTTTTTATTTAATTTCCAAATAGATCGTTAAGGTATGGTGGTTTCTTGAATGAACTTCCATTTTTAATTTTATGCAAATTCCATTGTTATTTTTATTTAACTTCCATTTTTCTTCAAGTTATTTTTCTATTCAACTTCTTTTTTTATTTAATTTCAAAAGAGATCGTTAAGGTATAGTGGTTTCTTGAATGTACTTCCATTTTTAATTTTCTGCAACTTCCATTTTTAATTTTATTTAACTTCCTTTTTTGTTCAAGTTTCTTTTCTACTCAACTTCCTTTTATATTTAATTTCCAAATAGATCGTTAAGGTATAGTGGTTTCTGGATTGAACTTCCATTTTTAATTTCATGCAACTTTCATTTTTATTTTCATTCAACTTCCATTTTTATTCAATTTACTTTTCTATTAAACTTCATTTTTTTATTTAATTTCCAAATAGATCGTTATGGTATAGTGGTTTCTTGAATGAACTTCTATTTTTAATTTTCTGCAACTTCCATTTTTATTTCTATTCAACTTCTTTGTTTATTCAAGTTTTTTTTTTCTATTCAGTTTCCTTTTTAAATAAATTTCCAAATAGATCGTTAAGGTATAGTGGTTTTTGGATTGAACTTCAATTTTTCATTTTATGCAACTTTCACTTTTATTTTTATTCAACTTCCATTTTTATTCAATTTACTTTTCTATTAAACTTCCTTTTTTATTTAATTTCCAAATAGATCGTTAAGTTATAGTGGTTTCTTGAATAAACTTCCATTTTTAACTTTATGCAACTTTCATTTTTTTTTATTCAACTTCCATTTTTATTCAAGTTATTTTTCTGTTCAACTTATTTTTTATTTAATTTCCAAATAGATCGTTAAGGTATAGTGGTTTGTCGAATGAACTTCTATTTTTAATTTTCTGCAACTTCCATTTTTAATTTTATTTAACTTCCTTTTTTATTCAAGTTTCTTTTCTACTCAACTTCCTTTTTTATTTAATTTCCAAATAGATCGTTAAGGTATAGTGGTTTCTGGATTGAACTTTCATTTTTAATTTTCTGCAACTTCCATTTTTATTTTCATTCAATTTCCATTTTTATTCAATTTACTTTTCTATTAAACTTCCTTTTTTATTTAATTTCCAAATAGATCGTTAAGGTATGGTGGTTTGTTGAATGAACTTCCATTTTTAATTTTATGCAAATTCCATTTTTATTTTTATTCAACTTCCATTTTTCTTCAAGTTATTTTTCTATTCAACTTCTTTTTTTATTTAATTTCAATATCGATCGTTAAGATATAGTGGTTTCTTGAATGAACTTCCATTTTTAATTTTCTGCAACTTCCATTTGTAATTTTATTTAACTTCCTTTTTTATTCAAGTTTCTTTTCTACTCAACTTCCTTTTATATTTAATTTCCAAATAGATCGTTCAGGTATGGTGGTTTCTTGAATGAATTTTCATTTTTAATTTTCTGCAACTTCCAATTTTATTTTTAATTAACTTCTATTTTTCTTCAAGTTACTTTTCTATTCAACTTCCCTTTTTATTTAATTTTCAAATAGATCGTTAACGTATAGTGGTCTCTGGAATGAACTTCCATTTTTAATTTTATGCAACTTTCATTTTAATTTTTATTCAATTTACTTCTTTATTAAACTTCCTTTTTTATTTAATTTCCAAATAGATCGTTAAGGTATAGTGGTTTCTTGAATGAACTTCCATTTTTAATTTTCTGCAACTTTCATTTCAATTTTTATTCTACTTCCATTTTTATTCAATTTACTTTTCTATTAAACTTCATTTTTTCTTTAATTTCCAAATAGATCGTTAAGGTATAGTGGTTTCTTGAATGAACTTCCATTTTTAATTTTCTGCAACTTTCATTTCAATTTTTATTCAACTTCCATTTTTATCAATTTACTTTTCTATTAAACTTCCCTTTTTTTTTTTAATTTCCAAATAGATCGTTAAGCTATAGTGGTTTCTTGAATGAACTTCCATTTTAAATTTTCTGCAACTTTCATTTCAATTTTTATTCAACTTCCATTTTTATCAATTTACTTTTCTATTAAACTTCCTTGTTTATTTAATTTCCAAATAGATCGTTAAGGTATGGTGGTTTCTTGAATGAATTTCCATTTTTAATTTTCAGCAACTTCCATTTTTATTTTTAATTAAATTCCAATTTTCTTCAAGTTACTTTTCTACTTAACTTCCTTTTTTATTTAATTTCCAAATAGATCGTTAACGTATAGTGGTTTCTGTAATGAGCTTCCATTTTTAATTTTATGCAACTTCCATTTTTTTTTTATTCAACTTCCATTTTTATTCAATTTACATTTCTATTAAACTTCGTTTTTTTATTTAATTTCCAAATAGGTCGTTATGATATAGTGGTTTCTTGAATGAACTTCTATTTTTAATTTTCTGCAAATTCCATTTTTATTTCTATTCAACGTCTTTTTTTATTCAAGTTTCTTTTCTATTCAGCTTTTTTTTTCATTTAATTTCCAAATAGATAGTTAAGGTGTAGTGGTTTCTGGATTGAACTTCCATTTTTATTTTTATTCCACTTCCATTTTTTTTCAAGTTATTTTTCTATTCAACTTTCTTTATTATTTAATTTCCCAATAGATCGTTAAGGTATAGTGGTTTCTTGAATGAACTTCCAATTTTAATTTTCTGCAACTTCCATTTTTATTTCTATTCAACTTCCTTTTTTATTCAACTCATTTTTCTATTCAACTTCCTTTTTATTTAATTTTTCAAATCGGTCGTTAAGGTATAGTGGTTTCTTGAATGCTCTTCCAATTTTAATTTTACGCAACTTCCATTTTTATTTCAATTCAACTTCTTTTTTTATTCAAGTTTTTTTTCTATTCAACTTTCTTTTTTATTTAATTTCTGAATAGATTGTTAAGGTATAGTGGTTTCTGGATTGAACTTTCATTTTTAATTTTATGCAACTTTTAATTTTTATTTTTATTCAACTTCCATTTTTATTCAATTTACTTTTCTATTAAACTTCATTTTTTATTTAATTTCCAAATAGATCGTTAAGGTATAGTGGTTTCTTGAATGAACTTCTATTGTTAATTTTATACAACTTTCATTTTTTTTTATTCAACTTCCATTTTTATTCAAGTTATTTTTCTATTCAACTTCTTTTTTTATTTAATTTCCAAATAGATCGTTAAGGTATAGTGGTTTCTTGAACGAACTTCCATTTTTAATTTTCTACAACTTCCATTTTTAATTTTATTTAAATTCCTTTTTTATTCAAGTTTCTTTCTACTAAACTTCCTTTTTTATTTAATTTCCAAATAGATCGTTAAGGTATAGTTGTTTCTGTATTGAACTTCCATTTTTAATTTTATGCAAGTTTCATTTTTATTTTCATTCAACTTCCATTTTTATTCAATTTACTTTTCTATTAAACTTCGTTTTTTTATTTTATTTCCAAATAGATCGTTATGGTATAGTGGTTTCTTGAATGAACTTCTATTTTTAATTTTCTGCAACTTCCATTTTTATTTTTATTCAACTTCTTTTTTAATTCAAATTTTTTTTCCTATTCAGCTTCCTTTTTTATTTAATTTCCAAATAGATCGTTAAGGTATAGTGGTTTCTGGATTGAACTTCCATTTTTAATTTTATCCAACTTTCACTTTTATTTTTATTCAACTTCCATTTTTATTCAATTTACTTTTCTATTAAACTTCTTTTTTTCTTTAATTTCCAAATAGATCGTTAAGGTATAGTGGTTTCTTGAATGAACTTCCATTTTTAATTTTATGCAACTTTCATTTTTTTTATTCAACTTCCATTTTTATTCAAGTTATTTTTCTATTCAACTTCTTTTTTTATTTAATTTCCAAATAGATCGTTAAGGTATAGTGGTTTCTTGAATGAACTTCCATTTTTAATTTTATGCAACTTTCATTTTTTTTTATTCAACTTCCATTTTTATTCAAGTTATTTTTCTATTCAACTTCTTTTTTTATTTAATTTTCAAACAGATCGTTAAGGTATAGTGGTTTCTTGAATGAACTTCCATTTTTAATTTTCTGTAACTTCCATTTTTAATTTTACTTGACTTCCTTTTTTATTCAAGTTTCTTTTCTACTCAACTTCCTTTTTTATTTAATTTCCAAATAGATCGTTAAGGTATAGTTGTTTTTGTATTGAACTTCCATTTTTAATTTCATGCAACTTTCATTTTTATTTTCATTCAACTTCCATTTTTATTCAATTTACTTTTCTATCAAACTTCGTTTTTTATTTAATTTCCAAATAGATCGTTATGGTATAGTGGTTTCTTGAATGAACTTCTATTTTTAATTTTCTGCAACTTCCATTTTTATTTCTGTTCAACTTCTTTTTTTATTCAAGTTTTTTTTTTCTATTCAGCTTCCTTTTTTATTTAATTTCCAAATAGATCGTTAAGGTATAGTTGTTTTTGTATTGAACTTCCATTTTTAATTTCATGCAACTTTCATTTTTATTTTCATTCAACTTCCATTTTTATTCAATTTACTTTTCTATCAAACTTCGTTTTTTTATTTAATTTCCAAATAGGTCGTTATGGTATAGCGGTTTCTTGAATGAACTTCTATTTTTAATTTTCAGCAACTTTCATTTTTATTTCTATTCAACTTCTTTTTTTATTCAAGTTTTTTTTTTCTATTCACCTTCCTTTTTTATTTAATTTCCAAAGAGATCGTTAAGGTATAGTGGTTTCTGGATTGAACTTCCATTTTTAATTTTATGCAACTTTCACTATTATTTTTATTCAACTTCCATTTTTATTCAATTTACTTTTCTATTAACATTCATTTTTTATTTAATTTCCAAATAGATCGTTATGGCATAGTGGTTTCTTGAATGAACTTCCATTTTTAATTTTCTGCAACTTCCATTTTTATTTCTATTCAACTTCCTTTTTTATTCAACTCATTTTTCTATTCAACTTCCTTTTTTATTTAATTTTCAAATAGGTCGTTAAGGTGTAGTGGCTTCTTGAATGCGCTTCCAATTTTAATTTTATGCAACTTCTATTTTTATTTCAATTCAACTTCTTTTTTACTCAAGTTTCTTTTCTATTCAACTTCCATTTTTATTTAATTTCTAAATAGATCGTTAAGGTATAGTGGTTTCTAGATTGAACTTCCATTTTTAATTTTATGCAACTTTCATTTTTATTTTCATTCAACTTCCATTTTTATTCAATTTACTTTTCTATGAAACTTCCTTTTTTATTTAATTTCTAAATAGATCATTAAGGTATGGTGGTTTCTTGAATGAACTTCCATTTCTAATTTAATGCAAATTCCATTTTTATTTTATTCAACTTCCATTTTTCTTCAAGTTATTTTTCTATTCAACTTCTTTTTTTATTTAATTTCAAAATAGATCGTTAAGGTATAGTGGTTTCTTGAATGAACTTCCACTTTTAATTTTTTGCAACTTCCATTTTTAATTTTATTTAACTTCCTTTTTTATTCAAGTTTCTTTTCTACTCAACTTCCTTTTTATTTAATTTCCAAATAGATCGTTAAGGTATAGTGGTTTCTGGATTGAACTTCCATTTTTAATTCTTTGCAACTTTCATTTTTATTTTCATTCAACTTTCATTTTTATTCAATTTACGTTTCTGTTAAACTTCCTTTTTTATTTAATTTCCAAATAGATCGTTAAGGTATGGTGGTTTCTTTAATGAACTTCCACTTTTAATTTTATGCAAATTCCATTTTTATTTTTGATCAACTTCCATTTTTCTTCAAGTTATTTTTCTATTCAACTTCTTTTTTTATTTAATTTCAATATAGATCGTTAAGGTATGGTAGTTTCTAGAATGAACTTCCATTTTTAATTTTTTGCAACTTCCATTTTTAATTTTATTTAACTTCCTTTTTTATTCAAGTTTCTTTTCTACTCAACTTCCTTTTATATTTAATTTCCAAATAGATCGTTAAGGTATAGTGGTTTCTGGATTGAATTTCTGTTTTTAATTTTATGCAACTTTCATTTTTATTTTCATTCAACTTCCATTTTTATTCAATTTACTTTTCAAATAAACTTCATTTTTTATTTAATTTCCAAATAGGTCGTTAAGGTATGGTGGTTTTTTGAATGAATTTTCATTTTTAATTTTCTGCAACTTCCATTTTTATTTTTAATTAACTCCCATTTTTCTTGAAGTTACTTTTCTATTCAACCTCTTTTTTTTTATTTAATTTCCAAATAGATCGTTAACGTATAGTGGTTTATGGAATGAACTTCCATGTTTAATTTTATGCAACTTTCATTTTTATTTTTATTCAACTCCCATTTTTATTCAATTTACTTTTTTATTAAACTTCCTTTTTATTTAATTTCCAAATTGATCGTTAAGGTATAGTGGTTTCTTGAATGAACTTCCATTTTTAATTTTCTGCAACTTTCATTTCAATTTTTATTCTACTTCCATTTCTATTCAATTTACTTTTCTACTCCCTCCGTCCCAAAATATTAGTCCCTTATTCCATTTTTCATTGTCCCAAAATATTAGTCCCTCTTCAAAAATCAAGTACAAAAATAATATAAATTTCCTATTTTACCCTTCTTTTAAATTAATAAACAATATAAAAAGTACAATTATGCATTGATATTCCCAAAAAATGTACTATCAAAAGGATAATTTTGGAAAATCAACTTTTTTCAAATGCAATAATTGTACTACCAAAAAAAGTTGGATTCCCCAAAAGGGACCATTATTTTGGGACGGAGGGAGTATTAAACTTTCTTTTTTATTTAATTTCCAAATAGATTGTTAAGTTATAGTGGTTTCTTGAATGAACTTCCATTTTTAATTTTCTGCAACTTTCATTTCAATTTTTATTCAACTTCCATTTTTATCAATTTACTTTTCTATTAAACTTTCTTTTTTATTTAATTTCCAAATAGATCGTTAAGGTATGGTGGTTTCTTCAATGAATTTCCATTTTTAATTTTCTGCAATTTCCATTTTTATTTTTAATTAAATTCCAATTTTGTTCAAGTTACTTTTCTACTCAACTTCCTTTTTTATTTAATTTCCAAATAGATCGCTAACGTATAGTGGTTTCTGTAATGAACTTCCAGTTTTAATTTTATTCAACTTCCATTTTTATTGAATTTACTTTTCTATTGAACTTCGTTTTTTTATTTAATTTCCAAATAGATCGTTATGGTATAGTGGTTTCTTGAATGAACTTCTATTTTTAATTTTCTGCAAGTTCCATTTTTATTTCTATTCAACTTCTTTTTTTATTCAAGTTTCTTTTCTATTAAGCTTACTTTTTTATTTAATTTCCAAATAGATCGTTAAGGTGTTGTTGTTTCTGGATTGAACTTCCATTTTTATTTTTATTCCACTTCCATTTTTATTCAAGTTATTTTTCTATTCAACTTCCTTTTTTATTTAATTTCCAAGTAGATCGTTAAGGTATAGGGGTTTCTTGAATGAACTTCCAATTTTAATTTTCTGCAACTTCCATTTTTATTTCTATTCAACTTCCTTTTTTATTCAACTCATTTTTCCATTCAACTTTCTTTTTTATTTAATTTCCAAATAGGTCGTTAAGGTATAGTGGTTTCTTGAATGCTCTTCCAATTTTAATTTTATGCAACTTCCATTTTTATTTCAATTCAACTTCTTATTTTATTCAAGTTTTTTTTTCATTTCAACTTTCTTTTTTATTTAATTTCTAAACAGATCGTTAAGGTATAGTGGTTTCTGGATTGAAGTTCCATTTTTAATTTTATGCAACTTTCACTTTTATTTTTATTCAACTTCCATTTTTATTCAATTTACTTTTCTATTAAACTTCCTTTTTTATTTACTTTCCAAATAGATTGTTAATGTATAGTGGTTTTTTGAATGAACTTCCATTTTTAATTTTATGCAACTTTCATTTTTTTTTATTCAACTTCCATTTTTATGCAAGTTATTTTTCTATTCAACTTCTTTTTTTTATTTAATTTCCAAATAGATCGTTAAGGTATAGTGGTTTCTTGAATGAACTTCCATTTTTAATTTTCTGCAACTTCCATTTTTAATTTTATTTAACTTCCTTTTTTATTCAAGTTTCTTTTCAACTCAACTTCCTTTTTTATTTAATTTCCAAATAGATCGTTAAGGCATATTGGTTTCTGTATTGAACTTCCATTTTTAATTTTATGCAACTTTCATTTTTATTTTCATTCGACTTCCATTTTTATTCAATTTACTTTTCTATTAAACTTCCTTTTTTATTTAATTTCTAAATAGATCGTTAAGGTATGGTGGTTTCTTGAATGAGCTTTCATTTTTAATTTTATGCAACTTCTATTTTTATTTTTATTCAACTTCCATTTTTCTTCAAGTTATTTTTCCATTGAACTTCTTTTTTTATTTAATTTCAAAATAGATCGTTAGGGTTTATTGGTTTCTTGAATGAACTTCCATTTTTAATTTTCTGCAACTTCCATTTTTAATTTTATTTAACTTCCTTTTTTATTCAAGTTTCTTTTCTACTCAACTTCCTTTTATATTTAATTTTCAAATTGATCGTTAAGGTATATTGGTTTCACATTCTTCCATTTTATCAGATTTCTATTACATAAGTATTACATGTTAACAACAAAAGCAAAATGCCTACGGGCTTACAGCTTTCCAAGTTAACACTTGGTTACAACAAAAGAGTACTAACTCATACACGTTAAGCCCTTGGCTTGAGTTTACATGTAATACATTAAAAGTAAATCAACAAAAGTGTGCCCGCCTCTAGCCTCCCAAGCTATGTCCTTGGAGGTGGCATGCTACCTGTACCTGAAAATGATATTCCCATAAAGGGTGAGCCACAGCCCAGTAGAAATATACTAAACCAACCATGAACAATGACTAAAATATTAGCAATTGATAGATGGCCAACACTGATACGTTCACATAAATCACATATTTATGTCATACAACTAATGAGTCTAAGTTACTTTTCATTTTCCCCTTTTCAACGGATAGGCATATAAGCACTAGCCACATTCTCAACAGATATGTAAAACAACAATATCCACATTCACAGATAAGCAAATAAGCTATATCCACATTCTACAACAGATATGTATATCAACAATATCCACAGATAAGCATATAAGCTATATCCACATTCTACAACAGATATGTATATCAACAATATCCACAGATAAGCATATAAGCTATATCCACACTTCACAAAGATAAGCATATGAGCTCTATCTTCACTTTACTAGACAAGCATATGAGCTGTATCTACGGAGTTCATCCCCTATCTTCTCCCAACACTATCCGGTTTAGAGGTACATCCCCTATCTTCCCTAAACCGCGGAGTACATCCCCCATCTCCTCCTCTACACATAACGTATACAAACACATTGGTTCTATATACAATCACTCAATACATACAGTTAATGTATTCTATCAACCGTCAAATTCCATGACACATTCCATTGATTAGTTTCCGTTTGCCTAATCATCATGCATTGTCTACAACAATCACGACTATCCTCCACCGATAGCCCAAAGCAGTTATTTCTAAGTAGAAAATAAATGCACAATGGATATTCAATCAACATTTCATTTCCTCATTTCTCACAATTAATTATCCCAATTAATCAAACAATGTAATTAGGTCGTTATCCATAATTACCATTTCAACCCTTAGGTCCCATTTTCATCAATGATTCAACATTTATTCCATTTCTCTATGCCAAACATGCATCTAGGTTTATTATGAATAAAACCCCAACTTTTGTAAAATTGCACAAAAGCCCCAAACCTTTACCAAATTACCAAACCAACCCCAACATCTCAAAATACTAAAATTTAAAGACAAAATCCATAGAGAGGAGTAGGATATCCCTACCTCGAAGTTTGAGCCAAAAAGGAGATGAAGACTCGAAGATCAACGTGCTCCAAATCCAAACTTTTTCAGATTAAAACAAAGCTCTCATCGCCCTCTATCTTTTTAACAAAGGCCCTAGGCTAGATTCACACTCTAGGGAGATCAATTCTTAGAGAGAATGTAAGTTTAGAGAGAGAGAGTCTCGGATCTAGGTTTGATCAAAAAAAGAAGTGAAAAAGTGATGTTCAAAAACGCTACTGTCCGCTGATATAAAACACTCTCGCTCGAGCGAAGACTTGGTCGCTCGAGCGACCAGACACAGAAACTCTCGCTCGAGCCAAGGAACTCTCGCTCGAGCCAAAAACTCAGAAGTGCGCTCGAGCTAAGGAATGCTCACTCGAGCCAACAACTCAAACCCTCAGGTCTGTAACCAGAAGCACGCTCGAGCGACAGACCTCTTGCTCGAGCGAAGAACAAACCAGACCGCTCGAGCCAAGAAAAGCTCGCTCGAGCCAAGAAATACAACTCTCAGGTCCAGAACCAGACGCCATCGCTCGCTCGAGCGAAGCCACTCTAGCTCGACCCACCAGACACGAACTCAACTCTCGCTCGAGTGACAAACTCCTCGCTCGAGCAAAGGTCCAAAAATCTGGGCAGCAACACTAGGCTCCCAAACACAACCAACCTGTAACAAACCTGCCCAACACATCCTACAACTCAATAAACAAAGTAAAGAGGATGCAAACTAGATAATAAACAACTACCAACATCCACGGACACATGTTCAGATCACTGTACAACAAGGGTAAACCCGGGATCGCTATAGTTCAAGTTACTTTTCTACTTAACTTCCTTTTTTTTTTTAATTTCCAAATAGATCGTTAACGTATAGTGGTTTCTGTAATGAACTTCCATTTTTAATTTTATTCAACTTCCATTTTTATTGAATTTACTTTTCTATTAAACTTCGTTTTTTTATTTAATTTCCAAATAGATCGTTATGGTATAGTGGTTTCTTGAATGCTCTCCTATTTTTAATTTTCTGCAAGTTCCATTTTTATTTCTATTCAACTTCTTTTTTTATTCAAGTTTCTTTTCTATTCAGCTTCCTTTTTTATTTAATTTCCAAATAGTTCGTTAAGGTGTAGTGGTTTCTGGATTGAACTTCCATTTTTATTTTTATTCCACTTCCATTTTTATTCAAGTTATTTTTCTATTCAACTTCCTTTTTTATTTAATTTCCAAATAGGTCGTTAAGGTATAGTCGTTTCTTGAATGCTCTTCCAATTTTAATTTTATGCAACTTCCATTTTTATTTCAATTCAACTTTTTTTACTCAAGTTTTTTTTCTATTCAACTTACTTTTTTATTTAATTTCTAAATAGATTGTCAAGGTATAGTGGTTTCTGGATTGAACTTCCATTTTTAATTTTTTGCAACTTTCACTTTTATTTTCATTCAACTTCCATTTTTATTCAATTTACTTTTTTATTAAACTTCCATTTTTATTTAATTTCCAAATAGATAGTTAAGGTATAATGGTTTCTTGAATGAACTTCCATTTTTAATTTTATGGAACTTTCATTTTTTCTTATTCAACTTCCATTTTTATTCAAGTTATTTTTCTATTCAACTTCTTTTTTTATTTAATTTCCAAATAGATCGTTAAGGTATAGTGGTTTCTTGAATTAACTTCCATTTTTAATTTTCTGCAACTTCCATTTTTAATTTTATTTAACTTCCTTTTTTATTCAAGTTTCTTTTCTACTCAACTTCCTTTTTTATTTAATTTCCAAATAGATCGTTAAGGTATAGTGGTTTTTGTATTGAACTTCCATTTTAAATTTTATGCAACTTTCATTTTTATTTTCATTCAACTTCCATTTTTATTCGATTTACTTTTCTATTAAACTTCATTTTTTTATTTAATATCCAAATAGATCGTTATGGTATAGTGGTTTCTTGAATGCACTTCTATTTTTAATTTTCTGCAACTTCCATTTTTATTTCCATTTAACTTCTTTTTTTATTCAAGTTTTTTTTCTATTCAGCTTCCTTTTTTATTTAATTTCCAAATAGATCGTTAAGGTATAGTGGTTTCTTGAATTAACTTCCATTTTTAATTTTCTGCAACTTCCATTTTTAATTTTATTTAACTTCCTTTTTTATTCAAGTTTCTTTTCTACTCAACTTCCTTTTTTATTTAATTTCCAAATAGATCGTTAAGGTATAGTGGTTTTTGTATTGAACTTCCATTTTAAATTTTATGCAACTTTCATTTTTATTTTCATTCAACTTCCATTTTTATTCGATTTACTTTTCTATTAAACTTCATTTTTTTATTTAATATCCAAATAGATCGTTATGGTATAGTGGTTTCTTGAATGCACTTCTATTTTTAATTTTCTGCAACTTCCATTTTTATTTCCATTTAACTTCTTTTTTTATTCAAGTTTTTTTTCTATTCAGCTTCCTTTTTTATTTAATTTCCAAATAGATCGTTAAGGTATAGTGGTTTCTGGATTGAAATTCCATTTTTAATTTTATGCAACTTTCACTTTTATTTTTATTCAACTTCCATTTTTATTCAATTTACTTTTCTATTAAACTTCCTTTTTTATTTAATTTCCAAATAGATCGAAAAGGTATAGCGGTTTCTTGAATGAACTTCCATTTTTAATTTTATGCAACTTTCATTTTTTTTTTTAATTCAACTTCCATTTTTATTCAAGTTATTTTTCTATTCAACTTCTTTTTTTATTTAATTTCCAAATAGTTCGTTAAGGTATAGTGGTTTTGTCGAATGAACTTCCATTTGTAATTTTCTGCAACTTCCATTTTTAATTTTATTTTACTTCCTTTTTTATTCAAGTTTCTTTTCTACACAACTTCCTTTTTTATTTAATTTCCAAATAGATCGTTAAGGTATAGTGTTTTCTGGATTGAACTTCCATTTTTAATTTTATGCAACTTTCATTTTTATTTTCATTCAACTTCCTTTTCAATTCAATTTACTTTTCTATTAAACTTCCTTTTTTATTTAATTTCCAAATAGATCGTTAAGGTATGGTGGTTTCTTGAATGAATTTCAATTTTTAATTTTATGCAACTTCCATTTTTATTCAACTTCTATCTTTCTTCAAGTTATTTTTCCATTCAACTTCTTTTTTTATTTAATTTCAAAATAGATCGTTAAGGTATAGTGGTTTCATGAATGAACTTCCATTTTTAATTTTCGGCGACTTCCATCTTTAATTTTATTTAACTTCCTTTTTTATTCAAGTTTCTTTTCCATTCAACTTCTTTTTTTATTTAATTTCAACTTTTACTTTTATTTTCATTCAACTTCCATTTTTATTCAATTTACTTTTCTATTAAACTTCATTTTTTATTTAATTTCCAAATTGATCGTTAAGGAATGGTGGTTTCTTGAATGAATTTTCATTTTTAATTTTCTGCAACTTCCATTTTTATTTTTAATTAACTTCCATTTTTCTACAAGTTACTTTTCTATTCAACTTCCTTTTTTATTTAATTTCCAAATAGATCGTTAACGTATAGTGGTTTCTGGAATGAACTTCCATTTTTAATTTTATGCAACTTTCATTTTTATTTTTATTCAACTTCCATTTTTATTCAATTTACTTTTTTATTCAACTTCCTTTTCGATTTAATTTCCAAATAGATCGTTAAGGTATAGTGGTTTCTTGAATGAACTTCCATTTTTAATTTTCTGCAACTTTCATTTCAATTTTTATTCAACTTCCATTTTATTCAATTTACTTTTCTATTGAACTTCCTTTTTTATTTAATTTCCAAATAGATCGTTAACGTATAGTGGTTTCTCGAATGAACTTCCATTTTTAATTTTATGCAACTTTCATTTTTATTTTTATTCAACTTCCATTTTTATTCAATTTACTTTTTTATTCAACTTCCTTTTCGATTTAATTTCCAAATAGATCGTTAAGGTATAGTGGTTTTTTGAATAAACTTCCATTTTTAATTTTCTGCAACTTTCATTTCAATTTTTATTCAACTGCCATTTTTAATTTAATTTCCAAATAGATCGTTAAGGTATGGTGGTTTCTTGAATGAATTTTCATTTTTAATTTTCAGCAACTTCCATTTTTATTTTTAATTAAATTCCAATTTTCTTCAAGTTACTTTTCTACTCAACTTCATTTTTTATTTAATTTCCAAATAGAGCGTTAACGTATAGTGGCTTCTGTAATGAACTTCCACTTTTAATTTTATGCAACTTCCATTTTTATTTTTATTCAACTTCGATTTTTATTCAATTTACTTTTCTATTAAACTTCGTTTTTTTATTTAATTTCCAAATAGGTCGTTATGGTATAGTGGTTTCTTGAATGAATTTCTATTTTTAATTTTCTGCAAGTTCCATTTTTATTTCTATTCAACTTCTTTTTTTATTCAAGTTTCTTTTTTATTCAGCTTTCTTTTTTATTTAATTTCAAAATAGATCGTTAAGGTGTAGTGGTTTCTGGATTGAACTTCCATTTTTATTTTTGTTCCACTTCCATTTTTATTCAAGTTATTTTTCTATTCAACTTCCTTTTTTATTTAATTTCCAAATAGGTCGTTAAGGTATAGCGGTTTCTTGAGTGCTCTTCCAATTTTAATTTTATGCAACTTCCATTTTTATTTCAATTAAACTTCTTTTTTTATTCAAGTATTTTTTCTATACAACTTCCTTTTTTATTTAATTTCTAAATAGATCGTTAAGGTATGGTGGTTTCTGGATTGAACTTCCATTTTTAATTTTATGCAACTTTCACTTTTATTTTTATTCAACTTTCATTTTTATTCAATTTACTTTTCTATTAAACTTCCTTTATTATTTAATTTCCAAATAGATCGTTAAGGTATAGTGATTTTTTGAATGAACTTCCATTTTTAATTTTATGCAACTTTCATTTTTTTTTATTCAACTTCCATTTTTATTCAAGTTATTTTTCTATTCAACTTCTTTTTTTATTTAATTTCCAAATAGATCGTTAAGGTATAGTGGTTTCTTGAATGAACTTCCATTTTTAATTTTCTGCAACTTCACTTTTTAATTTTATTTAACTTCCTTTTTTATTTAAGTTTCTTTTCTACTCAACTTCCTTTTTTACTTAATTTCCAAATAGATCGTTAAGGTATTGTGGTTTCGGTATTGAACTTCAATTTTTAATTTTATACAACTTTCATTTTTATTTTCATTCAACTTCCATTTTTCTTCAATTTACCTTTCTATCAAACTTCGTTTTTTTATTTAATTTCAAAATAGATCGTTATGGTATAGTGGTTTCTTGAATGAACTTCTATTTTTAATTTTCTGCAACTTCCATTTTTATTTCTATTCAACTTCTTTTTTTATTCAATTTTTTTTTCTATTCAGCTTCCTTTTTTATTTAATTTCCAAATAGATCGTTAAGGTATAGTGGTTTCTTGAATGAACTTCCATTTTTAATTTTCTGTAACTTCCATTTTTAATTTTATTTAACTTCCTTTTTTATTCAAGTTTCTTTTCTACTCAACTTCCTTTTTTATTTAATTTCCAAATAGATCGTTAAGGTATGGTGGTTTCTGTATTGAACTTCCATTTTTAATTTTATGCAACTTTCATTTTTATTTTCATTCAACTTCCATTTTTATTCAATTTACTTTTCTATCAAACTTCGTTTTTTTATTTAATTTCAAAATAGATCGTTATGGAATAGTGGTTTCTGGAATGAACTTCTATTTTTAATTTTCTGCAGCTTCCATTTTTATTTTTATTCAACTTCTTTTTTTATTCAAGTGTTTTTTTCTATTCAGCTTCCTTTTTTATTTAATTTCCAAATAGATCGTTAAGGTATAGTGGTTTCTGGATTGAACTTCCATTTTTAATTTTATGCAACTTTCACTTTTATTTTTATTCAACTTCCATTTTTATTCAATTTACTTTTCTATTAAACTTCCTTTTTTATTTAATTTCCAAATAGATCATTAAGGTATAGTGTTTTCTTGAATGAACTTCCATTTTTAATTTTATGCAACTTTCATTTTTTTTTATTCAACTTCCATTTTTATTCAAGTTATTTTTCTGTTCAACTTCTTTTTTTATTTAATTTCCTAATAGATCGTTAAGGTATAGTGGTTTCTCGAATGAACTTTCATTTTTTATTTTCTGCAACTTCCATTTTTAATTTTATTTAACTTCCTTTTTTATTCAATTTCTTTTCTACTCAACTTCTTTTTTATTTAATTTCCAAATAGATCGTTAAGGTATAGTGGTTTCTTGGAAGAACTTCCATTTTTAATTTTATGCAACTTTCATTTTTATTTTCATTCAACTTCCATTTTTATTCAATTTACTTTTCTATGAAACTTCCTTTTTTATTTATATTCGAAATAGATCGTTAAGGTATGGTGGTTTCTTGAATGAACTTCCATTTTTAATTTTATGCAAATTCCATTTTTATTTTTATTCAACTTCCATTTTTCTTCAAGTTATTTTTCTATTCAACTTCTTTTTTTATTTAATTTCAAAATAGATCGTTATGGTATAGTGGTTTCTTGAATGAACTTCCATTTTTAATTTTATTTAATATAGCGATCCCGGGTTTACCCTTGTTGTACAGTGATCCGGACATGTGTCCGTGGATGTTGGTTGTTGTTTATTATCTTGTTTGCATCCTTTTTACTTTGTATATTGAGTATGGGATGTGTTGGGCAGGTTTGTTACTGGTTGGTTGTGTTTGGGAGCCTAGTGTTGCTGCCCAGATTTTTGGCCCTTCGCTCGAGCCAGGAGTTTGTCGCTCGAGCGAGAGTAAGGTTCGTGCCTGGTGGGTCGAGCCAGGGTGGCTTCGCTCGAGCGAGTGTTGCGTCTGGTTCTGGACCTAAGAGTTGCCTTTCTTGGCTCGAGCGAGCTTCCTTCGCTCGAGCGGTCTGGGTTTTTCTTCTCTCGATCGAGAACTTCTTGGCTCGAGCGAGAGTTTCTGTGTCTGGTCGCTCGAGCGACAAAGGCTTCGCTCGAGCGAGCGTGTTTTATATCAGCGGACAGTAGCGATTTTGAACTTCAGTTTTTCACTTCTTTTTTTTGATCAAACCTAAATCCGAGACCCTCTCTCTCTAAACTTACATTCTCTCTAAGATTTGATCTCCCTAGAGTGTGAATCTAGCCTAGAGCCTTTGTTAAAAAGATAGAGGGTGTTGAGAGCTTTGTTTTAATCTGAAAAAGTTTGGATTTGGAGCAAGTTGATCTTCGAGTCTTCATCTCCTTTTTGGCTTAAACTTCGAGGTAGGGATATCCTACTCCTCTCAATGGATTTTGTCTTTAAATTTTGGTATTTTGAGATGTTGGGGTTGGTTTGGTAATTTTGTGAAAGTTTTGGGGCTTTTGTGTAATTTTACAAAAGTTGGGGTTTTATTCATAATAAACCTAGATGCATGTTTGGCATGGAGAAATGGAATTGATGTTAAATCATTGATGAAAATGTGACCTAAGGGTTGAAATGGTAATTATGGAAAATGGCCTAATTACATTGTTTGATTAATTGGGATAATTAATGGTGAGAAATGAGGGAATGAAATGTTGATTGAATATCCATTTGTGCATTTATTTTCTGTTTAGAAATAACTGCTTTGGGCTATCGGTGGAGGATAGTCGTGATTGTTGTAGACAATGCATGATGATTAGGCAAACTGAAACTAATCAATGAAATGTGTCATGGAACTTGACGGTTGATAGAATACATTAACTGTATGTATTGGGTGATTGTATATAGAACCAATGTGTTTATATACGTTATGTGTAGAGGAGGAGATAGGGGATGTACTCCGCGGTTTAGGGGAAGATAGGGGATGTACCTCTAAACCGGATAGTGTTGGGAGAAGATAGGGGATGAACTCCGTAGACACAGCTCATATGCTTGTCTAGAGAAGTGAAGATAGAGCTTATATGCTTATCTTAGTAAAGTGTGGATACAGCTTATATGCTTATCGGTGAATGTGGGATATTGTTGTTATACATATCTGTTGAGAATGTGGATATAGCTTATATGCTTATCTGAATGTGGGATATAGTTTTTATACATATCTGTGGAAATGATGATAGAGCTAGCATGCTTATCTGTTGAGAAAGGGAAAATGAAAGGTAACTTAGACTCATAAGTTGTATGACATAAATGTGTAATTTATGTGAATGTATCTGTGTTAGCCATCTATCAATTGCTAATCTTTTAGTCATTGTTCATGGTTGGTTTAGTGTATTTCTACTGGGCTGTGGCTCACCCTATATGGGAATATCATTTTCAGGTACAGGTAGCATGCCATCTCCAAGGACATAGCTGGGAGGCTAGAGGCGGACATACTTTGTCGCTTAACTTTTGTTGTATTACATGTAACTTCAAGCCAAGGGCTTAATGTGTAAACGAGTTAGTACTCTTTTGTTGTAACCAAGTGTTAACTTGGAAAGCTGTAAGCCCATAGGGCATTTTGTTTTGATGTTAACATGTAATACTTATGTAATGGAACTCAAATGAATAAAAGCATGTGGTTAGTTTATATGTAAATGCATGTCTTATCTGATGGGTTTAATGTTGTTATTTCGAGGGCGTTACATTTAACTTCCTTTTTTATTCAAGTTTCTTTTCTACTCAACTTCCTTTTATATTTAATTTCCAAATTGATCGTTAAGGTATAGCGGTTTCTGGATTGAACTTCTATTTTTAATTCTATGCAACTTTCATTTTTATTTTCATTCAACTTCCATTTTTATTCAATTTACTTTTCTATTAAACTTCATTTTTTATTTAATTTCCAAATAGATCGTTAAGGTATGGTGGTTTCTTGAATGAATTTTCATTTTTAATTTTCTGCAACTTCCATTTTTATTTTTAATTAACTTCCATTTTTCTTCAAGTTACTTTTCTATTAAACTTCCTTTTTTATTTAATTTCCAAATAGATCGTTAAGGTATAGTGGTTTCTTGAATGAACTTCCATTTTTAATTTTCTGCACCTTTCATTTCAATTTTTATTCTACTTCCTTTTTTATTTAATTTCCAAATAGATCGTTAAGGTATAGTGGTTTCTTGAATGAACTTCCATTTTTAATTTTCTGCAACTTTCATTTCAATTTTTATTCAACTTCCATTTTTATCATTTACTTTTCTATTAAACTTCCTTTTTTATTTAATTTCCAAATAGATCGTTAAGGTATGGTGGTTTCTTGAATGAATTTCCATTTTTAATGTCACGACCCCATTCCGCCCGTAGTAGAATGGTGCCATGATGGCTAGTAATTCGTGATTACCGAAGGCCAACTGTCAAGAAACGCACACAATCAGAGTATAAAATATGGGGCTTACAAGTGCGGAAGCAATATATATTGAATCTAAGTAGTCCATGAGAGCCGTGCATAAATCCAATGAAATGACATACATCTTTACAAGGTCTTACAACTTAGATACAATAAGGAAATGAGATACAAAATACATCTTGACCAAAAGTCTTCTCAAGCCGACATATACAAATACACATGAAATATAAGCTAAGAAGCATGATCTTCAAGATGTTACAAAATGCGAATCCAAAACACGTCGGCAATGCACCCAAAAACATATCGGCAACACATCTAGGCCTCATTGCCCTCTTGTTCGTCACCTGCATATATATAGAGAGGGTGAGCTTGGATACTCAGTGAATGATATTAGAAATAAAGGTTTTGCATGATTGATTTTCAAGATCTCTTCCAAAGCAATACATAGCATAACTTTACAATCAAGGGGGGGAAATCAAGTTCGTTTGCCGATCTTTCAAGTTCCTTGGATGTTAATAACATCTACATAATACATGGGGCGATGACATTCCAAGACAAGGGTGCAGTTGCATTATAGTCCCCTGGCACTAAGGACTTTCAAGACAAGAGTGCAGTTGCATTATAGTCCCCTGGCACTAAGGACTTTCAAGAAATGTCATCAAAACAAGATAGTGCTTGATATACAAATAAGGATAATCATTCATGCTAAATCAAATACTTTTCGAAAACAAAGCAAGCAAAGCTTATCAAAACGTATAACATAACTTTACTAAAAATACCACTCACATAGTTCTTCAAACGTCGGGGTCGAGACACGCCCAAGTCCTACAAACACATGGCAAAGCCTATTGAATGCACTTTCAAACAAGCTTCATATGTATACAAATGATCTCGGAAAACATGCTGGGCACCAACCAGGTCTAGGCCGAGGTTCCACACCTCCTCGCCGAGGTGTGCTCCCGAGGGCCACATTCAAGAAAAAGAAGTCGGGGAAAATCTGGGTTTCCCTCCGTTGATGAACATGAAGAACATGAAAAATATGAATGCTCAATCACAACCTGTTATCACCAAATCTGGGATTTTTGTGCTACGAGTTCGAAAACATGGACCTGGGTACCCATACTTGAAGTTCTTGCAGAAATGAACACAAAAACATGATTCTCAATGCAAGCTTTTGGATCAAAACAACACTTTTTCTTCAAGAACACATGAATACTATTTTCTCTTTCTAAAAACCAGCTTCAAATCAATGCATGTCGTGCAGAACAGGTTCGATCGTGCAATGTAGCTAGATAGACACAAAGAATAACAAGAGTAAGCCAAGGATATAACCTCAATACACGAATCTAACGGTTCGATCTCTTGGAATCAAGCTCGAAGATTAACCTTCTCACTCTAAAACTTCTTCTTCCTCCTAGAGCTTCTCTCTCTAAAAGGCAAGGATATGATACCAAATGATAGGTTCTCTCACTCGGTTTTGGGCTTAACCCTCTGCTGGGACACGTGGCGGCGACTGGTTGGGTTTTTCCTCAAAAGGTGGCTGACAGACCAGACAAAAGCATGGCGAAAGGGTGTTCAACAAGTAAAGCGGTATGGGCTCTCTGGCGAGGCAATGACATCGGCTACGAACAAGGCGTCGGCAAGTAGGGTGACAGTGATCTCGGCTAGGAAGGACAACACTTGACCTAGCTGTGCCACACCTTGGCCTAGATGTGCCACACCTCGGTCTAGGTCGTACCAATCTAGGAGTAAGATCACTTGGGTTCAAGGATAACATCTCGGCCTAGATGATACACATCTCGGCCTTGGTGATGCACACCTCGGCCTAGATAATGACATCTCGGCCAATATGCCAGGACGAAGGTAGAGGTCAACCAAATTGGTTCCAAGGTGGTTCTAGGCTTAGGATGACCTCGGCTCGAAATAACCTAGGCTTGATCATGACTTAGGCTTGAGACGGCAAGGAAGGAACAAAGCATGCACATAACACTTAGGCAAAACAAGATAAGATTCATGAATGTAAACTTAATAAGACAAGGTTATGCAAGTGCACATGAACATGACTACGACATGAATGTGGGTTATTACAGTCTACCCTCCTTAAAGAAGTTTGGTCCCCAAACTCAAGTTACCTTGCTCTACGAATAACTCCGGATAACGGATTTTCATTTCCTCTTCCTTTTCCCACGTGGCCTCCTTGCCATAATGCTCCTCCCATTCGATTTTTACCATCAGTTTCGACTTGTTCCTCAACTGTCTCATTTGTCTGTCAATAATCCTCATCGGCTTCTCCTCGTAGTCTAGGCCTTCATTAACTACAACCCCGGAATAATCTATCACATGCAGTGGGTCTCGGATATATTTCCTCAACATCGAAACATGGAACACGCTGTGGACTTGGCTCAAATCTGGCGGCAGAGCAAGTCTGTAAGCAACGGTGTTAACTCTCTCAAGAATTTCAAATGGCCCAATATATCGGGGTGCTAGTTTACCCTTCTTCCCAAATCTTGAAACTCCTATCATCGGCGAGACCTTCAAAAATACATGATCCCCAATTTCAAATTCTAGCTCCCTCCTCCTCTGGTCGGCATAACTCTTATGCCGACTCTATGCGGTTTTAATCCTCTGCTGAATGAGTTTAATCTTTTCAGTTGTCATTTGAACCAACTCGGGGCCAATTAGAGCTTTGTCTCCTACCTCGGTCCAACATATCGGCGATCTGCACTCCCTTCCATACAAAGCTTCATATGGTGCCATGCCAATGCTGGCTTGGTAACTGTTGTTGTATGCGAACTCCACTAATGGCAAATGCGATTCCCAACTTCCTTGGAAATCCAATACACACATCCTGAGCATATCTTCGAGTGTCTGAATCGTTCTTTCCGTTTGCCCGTCGGTCTGGGGGTGAAAGGCTGTGCTAAATCTCAACTCGGTTCCCAAGGCTCCTTGTAGGCTCTGCCAAAATCTAGAAACGAACTTCAGATCTCGGTCTGACACAATGGACATCGGCACGCCATGAAGCCTAACGATCTCATTCATATACAATTCAGCAAGTCGGTCGGCGTTGAATGTAGTCTTGACAGGCAAAAAGTGTGCTGACTTAGTAAATTTATCAACTACAACCCAAATTGAGTTCATACCTTTTTGCGCCCTCGGCAAACCTACCACGAAATCCATGGAGATGTGTTCCCATTTCCACTCAGGAATTGACAAGGGTTGAAGAAGTCCTGTCGGTTTCTTGAATGAACTTCTATTTTCAATTTTCTGCAACTTCCATTTTTATTTCTATTCAACTTCTTTTTTTATTCAAGTTTTTTTTCTATTCAGCTTCCTTTTTTATTTAATTTCCAAATAGATCGTTATGGTATCGTGGTTTCTGGATTGAACTTCCATTTTTATTTTTCTTGCAGTTCCATTTTTATTCAAGTTATTTTTCTATTCAACATCCTTTTTCATTTAATTTCCAAATAGATCGTTAAGGTATAGTGGTTTCTTGAATGAACTTCCAATTTTACTTTTCTGCAACTTCTATTTTTATTTCTATTCAACTTCCTTTTTTATTCAACTCATTTTTCAATTCAACTTCCTTTTTTATTTAATTTCCAAATAAGTCGTTAAGGTGTAGTGGTTTCTTGAATGCCCTTCCAATTTTAATTTTATGCAACATCCATTTTTATTTCAATTCAACTTCTTTTTTATTCAAGTTTCTTTTCTATTCAACATCCTTTTTTATTTAATTTCTAAATAGATCGTTAAGGTATAGTGGTTTCTGGATTGAACTTCCATTTTTAATTTTATGCAACTTCCATTTTTAAATTTCTGCAACTTCTTTTCTTATTCATGTTTCTTTTCTACTCAACTTTTTTTTTATTTAATTTCCAAATAGATCGTTAAGGTACAGTGGTTTCTGGATTGAACTTCTATTTTTAATTTTATGCAAGTTTCATTTTTATTTTCATTCAACTTCCTTTTTTATTCAATTTACTTTTCTATTAAACTTCCTTTTTTATTTAATTTCCAAATAGATCGTTAAGGTATGGTGGTTTCTTGAATGAATTTTCATTTTTAATTTTCTGCAACATCCATTTTTATTTTTAATTAACTTCCATTTTTCTTCAAGTTACTTTTCTATTCAACTTCCTTTTTTATTTAATTTCCAAATAGATCGTTAACGTATAGCGGTTTCTAGAATGAACTTTCATTTTTAATTTTATGCAACTTTCATTTTTATTTTTATTCAACTTCCATTTTTATTCAATTTACTTTTTTATTGAACTTCCTTTTTTATTTAATTTCCAAATAGATCGTTAAAGTATTGTGGTTTCTTGAATGAACTTCAATTTTTAATTTTATGCAACTTCCATTTTTATTTTTATTTAACTTTCACTTTTCTTCAAGTAATTTTTCTATTAAACTTCTTTTTTTATTTAATTTCCAAATAAATTGTTAAGGTATAGTGGTTTCCTGAATGAACTTCCAATTTTAATTTTCTGCAACTACCATTTTTAATTTTATTTAACTTCCTTTTTTATTCAAGTTTCTTTTCTACTCAACTTCATTTTTTATTTAATTTCCAAATAGATCGTTAAGGTATAGTGGTTTCTGGATTGAACTTCCATTTTTATTTTTATTCCACTTCCATTTTTATTCAAGTTATTTTTCTATTCAACTTCATTTTTTATTTAATTTCCAAATAGATCGTTAAGGTATTGTGGTTTCTAGAATAAACTTCCAATTTTAATTTTCTATAACTTCCATTTTTATTTCTATTCAACTTCCTTTTTTATTCAACTCATTTTTCTATTCAACTTCCTTTTTTATTTAATTTCCAAATAGGTCGTTAAGGTATAATGGTTTCTTGAATGCTCTTCCAATTTTAATTTTATGCAACTTCCATTTTTATTTCAATTCAACTTCTTTTTTTATTCAAGTTTTTTTTCTATTCAACTTCCTTTTTTATTTAATTTCTAAATAGATCGTTAAGGTATAGTGGTTTCTGGATTCAACTTCCATTTTTAATTTTATGCAACTTTCACTTTTATTTTTATTCAACTTCCATTTTTATTCAATTTACATTTCTATTAAACTTCCTTTTTTATTTAATTTTCAAATAGATCGTTAAGGTATAGTGGTTTCTTGAATGAACTTCCATTTTTAATTTTATGCATATTTCATTTTTTTTTATTCGACTTCCATTTTTATTCTAGTTATTTTTCTATTCAACTTCTTTTTTTATTTAATTTCCAAATAGATCGTTAAGGTATAGTGGTTTCTTGAATGAACTTCCCATTTTAATTTTATTTAACTTCCTTTCTTTTTCAAGTTTCTTTTCTACTCAACTTCCTTTTTTATTTAATTTCCAAATAGATCGTTAAGGTATAGTGGTTTCTGTATTGAACTTCCATTTTTAATTTTATGCAACTTTCATTTTTATTTTCATTCAACTTCCATTTTTATTCAATTTACTTTTCTGTTAAACTTCATTTTTTATTTAATTTCCAAATAGATCGTTAAGGTATGGTGGTTTCTTGAATAAATTTCCATTTTTAATTTTCTGCAACTACCATTTTTATTTTTAATTAACTTCAATTTTTCTTCAAGTTACTTTTCTACTCAACTTCCTTTTTTATTTAATTTCCAAATAGATCGTTAAGGTATAGTGGTTTCTGTATTGAACTTCTATTTTTAATTTTATGCAACCTTCATTTTTATTTTCATTCAACTTCTATTTTTATTCAATTTACTTTTCTATTAAACTTCCTTTTTTATTTAATTTCCAAATAGATCGTTAAGGTATGGTGGTTTCTTGAATGAATTTCCATTTTTAATTTTCTGCAACTTCCGTTTTTATTTTTAATTACCTTCAATTTTTCTTCAAGTTACTTTTCTATTCAACTTCCTTTTTCATTTAATTTGCAAATAGATCGTTAAAGTATTGTGGTTTCTTGAATGAACTTCAATTTTTAATTTTATGCAACTTCCATTTTTATTTTTATTTAACTTTCACTTTTCTTCAAGTTATTTTTCTATTCAACTTCTTTTTTTATTTAATTTCCAAATAAATCGTTAAGGTATAGTGGTTTCTTGAATGAACTTCCATTTTTAATTTTCTGCAACTACCATTTTTAATTTTATTTAACTTCATTTTTTATTCAAGTTTCTTTTCTACTCAACTTCCTTTTCTATTTAATTTCCAAATAGATCGTTAAGGTATAATGGTTTCTGGATTGAACTTGCATTTTTAATTTTATGCAACTTTAATTTTAATTTTTATTGAACTTCCATTTTTATTCAATTTAATTTCTATTAAACTTCATCTTTTATTTAATTTCTAAATAGATCGTTAAGGTATAGTGGTTTTTTTAATGAACTTCCATTTTTAATTTTCTGTAACTTCCATTTTTATTTTTATTCGACTTCCATTTTTATTGAATTTATTTTTCTATTCAACTTCCTTTTTTATTTAATTTTCAAATAGATCGTTAAGGTATAGTTGTTTTTTGAATGAATTTCCATTTTTAATTTTCTGCAACTTCCATTTTTATTTCTATTCAACTTCTTTTTTTATTCAAGTTACTTTTCTATTCAACTTCTTTTTTATTTAATTTCCAAATAGAACGTTAAGGTATAGTGGTTTCCGGATTGAACTTCCATTTTTAATTTTACGCAACTTTCACTTTTATTTTTGTTCAATTTACATTTCCATTAAACTTCCTTTTTTATTTAATTTCCAAATAGATCGTTAAGTTATAGTGGTTTCTTGAATGAACTTCCATTTTTATTTTTATTCGAGTTATTTTTCTAATCAACTTCCTTTTTTTATTTAATTTCCAAATAGATCGTTAAGGTATAGTGGTTTCTTGAAGAATTTCCATTTTTAATTTTCTGCAACTTCCATTTTTATTCAAGTTACTTTTCAATCCAACTTCCTTTTTTATTTAATTTCCAAATAAATCGTTAAGGTATAGTGGTTTCTTGAATGAACTTCCAATTTTAATTTTCTGCAACTTTCATTTTTATTTCTATTCAACTTCTTTTTTATTCAAGTTTCTTTTCTATTCAACTTCCTTTTTTATTTAATTTCTAAATAGATCGTTAAGGTATAGTAGTTTCTGGATTGAACTTCCATTTTTAATTTTATGCAACTTTCACTTTTATTTTTATTCAACTTCCATTTTTATTGAATTTTCTTTTCTATTAAACTACATTTTTTATTTATTTTTCTAATAGAACGTTAAGGTATAGTGGTTTTGTCACGACCCCAAACCGCCCCTAGTAGTTTGGTGCCGTGATGGCCAGTAATCCGTAATTACCGAAGGCCAACTTTTCAAAAACTTAACACAATCAGAGTATGGATATAGGGGGCTCACAAATGCGGAAGCAATAAATCAAATACAAGTGGTCCATAAGAGCTGTGCGTAGATCAAAGCAATGCCAAACATTTCCAATTAACTTTACAACTTGATTACAACAAGGTAAAATACATGTTACATCTTGATCAAAAGGCTTCTCGAGCCGACATATACAAAAGTAGAGCTAATACAAGTCAAGAAGCATGATTTTCAAGATTTGCCGACATGCAAAGCAGGGCATCGCCGACGTAAATACAAAAGCAAAGCCGACATAAGTACGAATCCAAAACAAGCATCCAAAACGATCTAGGCGTCGCCGCCGTCCTGCTCATCACCTACATATATATAGAGAGGGGTGAGTACAAATACTCAGTGAATGGTACTAATAATAAAGGTTTTGCATGAATATTGCCGAGGTCCTTCAAAACGAAACACATCAACTTTAGCAAGGCGAGGGATGAACCGTATTCATCAATCAAATATTACAAGTATCCAAAGATGTTTACTGACATAGGCAAACCAAGGGATGAACCGTATTCATCATCCAGTATCATAACATCGGCGAAGCAAGGAATGAACCGTATTCATCATTCAAGTATCATAACATCGGCGAAGCAAGGGATGAACCGTATTCATCAGTCAAGTATCATAACATCGGCGAAGCAAGGGATGAACCGTATTCATCATTCAAGTATCATAACATCGGCGAAGCAAGGGATGAACCGTATTCATCAGTCAAGTATCATAACATCGGCGAAGCAAGGGATGAACCGTATTCAACATTCAAGTATCATAGGGCTGTACGATCCGTAATCGTTTGGTCAAAGGTACTGCGAAAGTTTATAGTCCTCCAGCACAAGGGACTTGTGTTACTTAGGCCCGTAGCCCGATTTAACATAGAAATCTTTTCAAGAAAGGACCGTATCCTTTTACACATAGTATTGCGAAAGTTTAGAGTCCTCCAATACAAGGGACTTGTGCACTTGGTACCGCGAAAGTTTAGAGTCCTCCAGTACAAGGGACTTGTGTTACTTAGGCCCGTAGCCCAATTTAACAAGGACCGTATCCTTTTATACTTAGCACTGCGAAAGTTTAGAGTCCTCCAGCACAAGGGACTTGTGTTACTTAGGCCCGTAGCCCGATTTAACAAGGACCGTATCCTTTTATACTTAGTACTGCGAAAGTTTAGAGTCCTCCAGCACAAGGGACTTGTGTTACTTAGGCCCGTAGCCCGATTTAACAAGGACCGTATCCTTTTATACTTAGTACTGCGAAAATTTAGAGTCCTCCAGCACAAGGGACTTTCCGAGGATAACAATCAAAACAAGGCTATTTATTCATGCTTAGCAAATACCCATGTCAAAACAAACAAAACAAGATTTATCAAAAGCAAGTGTAACATAGCTTTATTAGAAATACCACTCACCTAGTTCTTCAGGTGTAGACTCAAAGCAAATATCAAGGACCTACAATCACATGGCAAGTCACATTCTCAAAGCAAGCTCTATATACATGCAAATGATCTCAGCATTCTTGCCAGATCCAAGTCAAAGACAAAGCAAAACAAGATGGAAGCTTAATCACTGCTCCCGTTTCATGAAAACACACTGGGTACCGTCCAGGACTATGCCGAGGTCCCGCTAAACAAAGTCAGGAAAAACCCTGGGTTTTCCTTTGAAGAATATGAAGAACATGATCATTTGAAAGATGGATGCAAGCTCACAACTTGTTACAAAAATCTGAGTTTTCATGCCATGAGTTCAAAATACGGACCTGGGTACCCATTCAAGAAAGTCATGCAAAAACAAACACAAAAACATGGTTTTCGTTCCAACTTTCGGATCAAAACGAGACTTTCTTCAAGAACACATGAAAACCATTTTCTCTTTCCAAAACCAACTTCAAAACGATGCATGACATGCAACACAAATCCGATCATGCAATGCAGCTAGATAATCCATAACAACATTCAAAGTAGATCAAGAATCTTACCCCAAAGCTCGAATCTAACGGTTCAAGCCACGAAGATCAAGTTTGGAAGACTATTCTCACTCAAGAACCCTTCTTCCTCCTCTCTAGAGCTTCTCTCTCTAAAACAAAGATTTGAGACCAAAATGACTCGTTTCTAAGTCTATCGGCTGCCTTAACAATCAGCTCGGACACGTGGCGTTACCGGGTTGGTTCAACTCAAAAAGGTGATTGATAGACAAGACAAGTCTCTGACAAAGCGTATGCAGCAACCTCGGGTAAGACACACCGGCAATAAGATGACATCGGCTCAAATCAAGGATCCAGCAACAGGATAACAAAACATCGGCTAAGGAGGACGACACTTGACTAAGCTGTGCCACACCTTGGCCGGGGTGTGCCACATCTCGGCCTAGGCCATACCTGCCTGCGGACAAGGTTCACTAAGTGCAAAACATCTCGGCAATAAAATGCCCGAGATGAAGATGGGGTTGAACAAGATCTCAAAACAAATCTAAGTACAAGGGTTCAAAGGCGGACTAAGCTCAAGATGACCTCGGCCACACACACACACACACCAAGCAAAGATCAAAATCATGCTAGCAACTTTAAGCAAATCAAGACAAGGCAAAACCTTCAAAACAAAATAACAAGGCAGGTTCATGCAGGAATGTATGCAAGTATGACAAGAGTAAGGTGAGGGTTGTTATAGGTTTCTTGAATGAACTTTCATTTTTAATTTTCTGCAAATTTCATTTCTATTTTTATTCAACTTTCATTTTTATTCAAGTTATTTTTCTATTCAACTTCCTTTTTTATTTAATTTCCAAGTAGATCTTTAAGGTATAATGGTTTCTTGAATGAATTTCTATTTTGAATTTTCTGCAACTTTCATTTTTATTCAATTTACTTTTCAAATCAACTTCCTTTTTCATTTAATTTCCAAATAGATCGTTAAGGTATAGTGGTTTCTTGAATGAACTTCCAATTTTAATTTTCTGCAACTTTCATTTTTATTTCTATTCAACTTCTTTTTTTATTCAAGTTTCTTTTATATTCAACTTCCTTTTTTATTTAATTTCTAAATAGATCGTTAAGGTATAGTGGTTTCTGCATTGAACATCCATTTTTAATTTTATGCAACTTTCACTTTTATTTTTATTCAACTTCCATTTTTATTCAATTTACTTTTCTATTAAACTTCCTTTTTATTTAATTTCCAAATAGATCGTTAAGGTATAGTGGTTTCTTGAATGAACTTCCAGTTTTTTTTATTCAACTTCCATTTTTATTCAATTTATTTTTCTATTCAATTTCTTTTTTTTATTTAATTTCCAAATAGATCGTTAAGGTATAGTGCTTTCTTGAATGAACTTCTATTTTCAATTTTCTGCAACTTCCATTTTTTTTTCATTCAACTTCCATTTTTATTCAAGTTATTTTTCTATTCAACTTCTTTTTTTATTTAATTTCCAAATAGATCGTTAAGGTATAGTGGTTTCTTGAATGAACTTCCATTTTTAATTTTCTGCAACTTCCATTTTTATTTTTATTTAACTTCCTTTTTTATTCAAGTTTCTTTTCTACTCAACTTCTTTTTTTATTTAATTTCCAAATAGATCGTTAAGGTATAGTGGTTTCTGGATTGAACTTCCACTTTTAATTTTAGGCACCTTTAACTTTTATTTTTATTCAACTTCCATTTTCATTCAATTTACTTTTCTATTAAACTACCTTTTTTATTTAATTTCCAAATAGATCGTTAAGGTGTAGTGGTTTCTTGAATGAACTTCCAATTTTAATTTTCTACAACTTCCATTTTTATTTCTGTTCAACATCTTTTTTTATTCAAGTTTCTTTTCTATTCAACATCTTTTTTATTTAATTTCCAAATAGATCGTTAAGGTATTGTGGTTTCTGGATTGAACTTCCATTTTTAATTTTATGCAACTTTCACATTTATTTTTATTCAATTTACTTTTCTATTAAACTTCCTTTTTTATTTAATTTTCAAATAGATCGTTAAGGTATAGTGGTTCCTTAATTGAACTTCCATTTTTAATTTCTACAACTTTCATTTTTATTTTTATTGCATTTCCATTTTTATTCAAGTTATTTTTCTAATCAACTTCCTTTTTTATTTCATTTCCAAATAGATCGTTAAGGTATAGTGGTTTCTTGAATGAAATTTCATTTTTAATTTTCTGCAAATTTCATTTCTATTTTTATTCAACTTTCATTATTATTAAAGTTATTTTTTTATTCAACTTCCTTTTTTTTTTTCAATTTCCGAATAGATCGTTAAGGTATAGTGGTTTCTTGAATGAATTTCCATGTTGAATTTTCTGCAACTTCCCATTTTATTCAAGTTACTTTTCAATTCAACTTCCTTTTTTATTTAATTTCCAAATAGATCGTTAAGGTATAGTGGTTTCTTGAATGAACTTCCAATTTTAATTTTCTGCAAGTTCCATTTTTATTTCTATGCCACTTCTTTTTTTATTCAAGTTTCTTTTCTATTCAACTTCCTTTTTTATTTAATTTCTAAATAGATCGTTAAGGTATAGTGGTTTCTGCATTGAACTTCCATTTTTTATTTTATGCAACTTTCACTTTTATTTTTATTCAACATCCATTTTTATTCAATTTACTTTTCTATTAAACTTCCTTTTTTATTTAATTTCCAAATTGATCGTTAAGTTATAGTGGTTTCTTGAATGAACTTCCATTTTTAATTTTCTGCAACTTCCACTTTTTTTTTATTCAACTTCCATTTTTATTCAAGTTATTTTTCTGTTCAACTTCTTTTTTTTATTTAATTTCCAAATAGATCGTTAAGGTATAGTGGTTTCTGGAATGAATTTCCATTTTTAATTTTCAGCAACTTCCATTTTTAATTTTATTTAACTTCCTTTTTTATTCAAGTTACTTTTCTACTCAAATTCCTTTTTTATTTAATTTCCAAATAGATCGTTAAGGTATAGTGGTTTCTTGAATGAATTTCCATTTTTAATTTTCAGCAACTTCCATTTTTAATTTTATTTAACTTCCTTTTTTATTCAAGTTACTTTTCTACTCAAATTCCTTTTTTATTTAATTTCCAAATAGATCGTTAAGGTACAGTGGTTTCTGTATAGAACTTCCATTTTTAATTTTATGCAACTATTATTTTTATTTTCATTCAACTTCCATTTTTATTCAATTTACTTTTCTATTAAACTTTGTTTTTTTATTTAATTTCCAAATAGATCGTTATGGTATAGTGGTTTCTTGAATGAACTTCTATTTTTAATTTTCTGCAACTTCCAATTTTATTTCTATTCAACTTCTTTTTTTATTCAAGTTTTTTTTGCTATTCAGCTTCCTTTTTTATTTAATTTCGAAATAGATTGTTAAGGTATAGTGATTTCTTGAATGAACTTTCATTTTTAATTTTCTGCAACTTCCATTTTCATTTTTATTCAACTTTCATTTTTATTCAAGTTATTTTTCTATTCAACTTTCATTTTTAATTTAATTCAACTTCCATTTTTATTCAATTTACTTTTCTATTAAACTTCCTTTTTTATTTAATTTCCAAATAGAACGTTAAGGTATTGTGGTTTCTTGAATGAACTTCCATTTTTAATTTTCTGCAACTTCCGTTTTTATTTTTATTCCCCTTCCATTTTTATTCAAGTTATTTTTCTATTAAACTTCCTTTTTTATTTAATTTCCAAATAGATCGTTAAGGTATCGTAATTTCTTGAATGAACTTCCATTTTTAATTATCTGCAACTTCCCTTTTTTTTTTATTCAACTTCCATTTTTATTCAAGTTATTTTTGTATTCAACATTTTTTTTTATTTAATTTCCAAATAGATCGTTAAGGTACAGTGGTTTCTGTATTGAACTTCTATTTTTAATTTTATGCAACTTTCATTTTTATTTTTATTCAACTTCCATTTTTATTCAATTTACTTTTCTATTAAACTTCCTTTTTAATTTAATTTCCAAATAGATCGTTAAGGTATAGTGGTTTCTTGGATGAACTTCCATTTATAATTTTCTGCAACTTCCATTTTTATTTTTATTCTACTTCCATTTTTATTCAAGTCATTTTTCTATTCAACTTTCTTTTTTATTTAATTTCCAAATAGATCGTTAAGGTATAGTTGTTTCTTGAATGAACTTCCAATTTTAATTTTTTGCAACTTCCATTTTTATTTCTATTCAACTTCCTTTTTTATTCAATTTACTTTTCTATTAAACATTCCTTTTTATTTAATTTCCAAATAGATCGTTAAGGTATAGTGGTTTCTGGATTGAACTTCCATTTTTAATTTTATGCAACTTTCACTTTTATTTTTATTGAACTTCTATTTTTATTCAATTTACTTTCCTATTAAACTTCCTTTTTTATTTAATTTTCAAATAGATCGTTAAGGTATTGTGGTTTCTTGAATGACCTTCCAATTTTAATTTTCTGCAACTTCCATTTTTATTTCTATTCAACTTCTTTTTTTATTCAAGTTTCTTTTCTATTCAACTTCCTTTTTTATTTAATTTCCAAATAGATCTTTAAGGTATAATGGTTTCTGGGTTGAACTTCCATTTTTAATTTTATGCAGCTTTCACTTTTATTTTTATTCAACTTCCATTTTTATTCAATTTAAATTTCTATTCAACTTCCTTTTTTATTTATTTTCCAAATAGATCGTTAAGGTATGGTGGTTTCTTGAATGAATTCCATTTTTAGTTTTATGCAACTTCCGTTTTTATTTTTAATTAACTTCCATTTTTCTTCAAGTTACTTTTCTATACAACTTCCTTTTTTATTTAATTTCCAAATAGATCGTTAACGTACAGTGGTTTCTGGAATGAACTTCAATTTTTAATTTTGTGCAACTTCCATTTTTAAATTTCTGCAACTTCCTTTTTTATTCATGTTTCTTTTCTACTCAACTTTCTTTTTTATTTAATTTCCAAATAGATCGATAAGGTATAGTGGTTTCTGGATTGAACTTCTATTTTTAATTTTTTGCGAGTTTCATTTTTAATTTCATTCAACTTCCTTTTTTATTCAATTTACTTTTCTATTAAACTTCCTTTTTTATTTAATTTCCAAATAGATCGGTAAGGTATGTTGGTTTCTTGAATGAATTTTCATTTTTAATTTTCGGCAACTTCCATTTTTATTTTTAATTAACTTCCATTTTTCTTCAAGTTACTTTTCTATTCAACTTCCTTTTTTATTTAATTTCCAAATAGATAGTTAACGTATAGTGGTTTCTGGAATGAACTTCCATTTTTAAGTTTATGCAACTTTCATTTTTATTTTTATTCAACTTCCATTTTTATTCAATTTACTTTTTTATTGAACTTCCTGTTTTATTTAATTTCCAAATAGATCGTTAAAGTATTGTGGTTTCTTGAATGAACTTCCATTTTTAATTTTCTGCAACTTCCATTTCTATTTTTATTCAACTTCCATTTTTATTCAATTTACTTTTCTATTAAACTTCCTTTTTTATTTAATTTCCAAATGGATCATTAAGGTATGGTGGTTTCTTGAATGAATTTCCATTTTTAATTTTCTGCAACTTTCATTTTTATTTTTAATTAACTTCCTATTTTCTTCATGTTTGTAACACCCTCAAAATAAAAACATAAAGCCCATCAATATAGACATGCATTAATTTACAAAGTTCCACATTCTTTCATTCATCAGAGTTTCTTTACAAAAAGTATTACATGTTAACGACAAAAGCAAATGCCCTAAAGGCTTACAGCTTTCCAAGTTAACACTTGGTTACAACAAAAGAGTGCTAACTCATTTACACATTAAGCCCTTGGCTTGAATTTACATGTAATACATCAAAAAAAAGACAACAAAAGTGTGTCCGCCTCTAGCCTCCCAAGCTACGTCCTTGGAGGTGGCATGCTACCTGTACCTGAAAATGAGATTCCCATATAGGGTGAGCCACAGCCCAGTAGAAATATACTAAACCAAATATGAACAATGACTAAAAGATTAGCAGTTGATAGATGGCCAACACAGATACTTTCCCTTATCACACTTTACGCTTTCATGACATACAAGTCCATATTACAGTCCATTTTTCAATTCCTTTCAATTCTCAATTTATAACCATGGCTCAGAACCTGGCCAAACAACTCCTATGAGACAGTAACTCATATCAAACACTTCCCATTTCATTATAGATAAGCATACTAGCTATATCACACAACAACAGATAAGAAAACAAGCTATATCATCACTTCCACAGATATGCATATGAGCACTATTACACTTCCAATGACAAGCATATGAGCTCTGTCAACACATTACTAGATAAGCATATGAGCTCTATCTACGGAGTCCATCCCCTATCTCCTCCCAACAACATCCGGTTTAAAGGTTCATCCCCTATCTTCCCCTAAACCGCGGAGTACATCCCCTATCTCCTCCAACACAACACAATGCATATAAACAACAATTATACACATCATCACACAATACATAAATTTAATGTATTCTTTCAATCGTCAATCTCAATGACACATTTTAGTGATTAGTTTCAGTTTGCCTAATCATCATGCATTGTCTACAACAATCAAGACTATCCTCCACCGATAGCCCAAAGCAGCTATTTCTATACAGAAAATAAATGCAACAATGGATATATAATCAACATTCCAACTAGGTGAGTGATAAGTAATCCAACTACACCCTTTTATCCCATAACTTCCCAAGTCAATTCCTCATTTCTCATAATTAATTATACAAATTAATTAACCAATGTAATTAGGGCATTTTCCATAATTTACATTACAACCCTTAGGTTCCATTTTCATTAATGTTTCAACATTAATTCCACTTTCCCATGCCAAACATGCATTTAAGTCTTATATAAATAAAAATCCCACCTTTTGTAAAATTTACACAAAGGCCCCAAACTTTCACAAAATTACCAAACTTTCCCCAACATCTCAAAATACTAAAATTTAAAGACAAAGCTCATAGTATGGAGTAGGTTATCCCTACCTCGAAGTTAGAGCTCGGATGGAGAAGAGACCTAAAACCAACGTGCTCCAAAGACTGAGATTTTCAGATCAAAACGACGCCCTCGACAATCAACACAACTTTTACAAAGGCCGAAGAGAAGGAGGACACTCTAACTAGATCAAACCCTAGAGAGAAGGGAGTATCTAGAGAGAGAGGCTCTCAAAAATGGTTTTTAGAAAAAGTAGGAGAGAGAAAGAAAATCAAAAAGTGATTTGAAATCACCCAGCGGATAACTCATATACGTATGACCCGCTCGAGCGGAGAACACGACGCTCGAGCACCAAGAACAAAAGTCTGGACACGCTCGAGCGCAATAAGGCCCGCTCGAGCGCCAAGACTCAAGAATAAAGCACTTACGCTCGAGCGCGAAAACCAATCCGCTCGAAGTACTACCCGCTCGAGCGCCAACCGACCCGCTCGAGCGCCACCGCTCGAGCGTAAACAAACCCGCTCGAGCGTAAAAATCACATCTGCAGAAGTTTTGCAGAGACACGAAATACTGGGAGTGTGCAATCTACGCTCGAGCGCCAGAACACCCGCTCGAGCGCTAGACTAGAAACCAAACTCCGCTCGAGCGCAGGACGACCCGCTCGAGCGTGACACCAAAAACCTGGGCAACAAGGATATAGACCAAGGCATAACCCACATGTTCAACACAAGCCCATAAACATCCTAAAACTCAATCATGTGGAATTAAAGGACACAACAAGATAGATACCACTACCAACTTCACGGACCCGAGTCCGGAATACAACAGAACAGTAAAGGGATAACCGGGATCGCTATAATGTTACTTTTTACTCAACTTCCTTTTTTATTTAATTTCCAAGTAGATCGTTAACGTACAGTGGTTTCTGGAATGAGCTTCCATTTTTAATTTTATGCAACTCCCATTTTTATTTTTATTCAACTTCCATTTTTATTCAATTTACTTTTCTATTAAACTTCTTTTTTTTATTTAATTTCCAAATAGATCGTTATGGTATAGTGGTTTCTTGAATAAACTTCTACTTTTAATTTTCTACAACTTCCATTTTTATTTCTATTCAATTTCTTTTTTTATTCAAGTTTTTTTTTTCTATTCAGCTTCCTTTTTTATTTAATTTCCAAATAGATCGTTAAGGTATAGTGGTTCCTGGATTGAACTTCCATTTTTATTTTTATTCCAGTTCCATTTTTATTCAAGTTATTTTTCTATTCAACTTCCTTTTTTTTAATTTCCAAATAGTTCGTTAAGGTATACTGGTTTCTTGAATGAACTTCCAATTTTAATTTTCTGCAACTTCCATTTTTATTTCTATTCAACTTCCTTTTTTATTCAACTCATTTTTCTATTCAACTTCTTTTTTTATTTAATTTCCAAATAGGTCGTTAAGGTGTAGTGGTTTCTTGAATGCTCATCCAATTTTAATTTTATGCAACTTCCATTTTTATTTCAATTCAACTTCTTTTTTATTCAAGTTTCTTTTCTATTCAACTTCCTTTTTTATTTAATTTCTATATAGATCATTAAGGTATAGTGGTTTCTGGATTGAACTTCCATTATTAATTTTATGCAACTTTCACTTTTATTTTTATTCAACTTCCATTTTTATTCAATTTACTTTTCTATTAAACATTCTTTTTTATTTAATTTCCAAATAGATCGTTAAGGTATAGCGGTTTCTTTAATGAACTTCCATTTTTAATTTTCTGCAACTTCCATTTTTTTATTATTTAACTTCCATTTTTATTCAAGTTATTTTTCAATTCAAATTCTTTTTTTATTTAATTTCCAAATAGATCGTTAAGGTATAGTGGTTTCTCGAATGAACTTCCATTTTTAATTTTCTGCAACTTCCATTTTTAATTTTATTTAACTTCCTTTTTTATTCAAGTTTCATTTCTACTCAACTTCCTTTTTTATTTAATTTCCAAATAGATCGTTAAGGTATAGTGGTTTCTAGATTGAACTTCCATTTTTAATGTAATAACCCACATTCATGTCTTAGTCATGTTCATGTACATTTGCATGATTTTGTCTTGTTAAGCTTGCATTTGTAGACTTGGACTTGTTTTGCCTAGGTAAAGGTTCTTGTCTTGTCTTGATGCTATCATGTTTTCCCTAAGTGTTGTATGCATGCTTTGTTCCTTCCTTGCTATGTTAAGCCTAGGTCATGTCAAGCCTAGGTCATGTTAAGCCTAGGTCATGTCAAGCCTAGGTCATGTCAAGCCTAGGTCATGTTAAGCCTAGGTCATGCCAAGCCTAGGTCATGTTAAGCCTAGGTCATGCCAAGCCTAGGTCATGCCAAGCCTAGGTCATGTTAACCCTAGGTCATGCTAAGCCTAGGTCATGCTAAGCCTAGGTCATGCCAAGCCTAGGTCATGTTAAGCCTAGGTCATGCCAAGCTGAGGTCATGTTAAGCCTAGGTCACACCTTTGAACCTCTTACACCTTGGACCATCTTGGAACCCCTTTGGTTGACCTCCACCGTCACCTAGGCATATTGGCCGAGATGTTGTCACCTAGGCGTCCTAGATCCTTAATCCTTGCACCTAGTGACCTTGTTCTGGGACTGGAATGACCTAGACCGAGGTGTGGCACATCTAGGCCGAGGTGTGGCACAGCTTAGTCAAGTGTTGTCCTTCCTAGCCGAGGTCATTGTCACCCTAGTTGCCGAAGTCTTGTGGTTAGCCGATGTCAATACTTGCCGGAGTGCCATTCCGAGTAGCTTGCTAGATACGCCTTGTCAGGGCCTTGTCTTGTCAATCTATCACCTTTTTGAAGAGAACCAACCAACCGTTGCCACGTGTCCGAGCTGAGAGTTAAGTTAGCCGGCAGAGAGAGAAACCCCTCATTTGTTGTATCTTGTTTTGAAGAGTAGAGAGAGA
The DNA here is from genome assembly GCF_055761805.1 of Camellia sinensis. Taxonomy (NCBI): domain Eukaryota; kingdom Viridiplantae; phylum Streptophyta; class Magnoliopsida; order Ericales; family Theaceae; genus Camellia; species Camellia sinensis. Next base: position 27,895 of record NC_138962.1, on the reverse strand, counting down.
AGCTCTAGAAGAGGGAGAAGAGTTCTTGAAAGAGAGTGGATTTCCAAGCTTGATTCTTTGAGATCGAACCGTTAGATCCGTGTTCTAAGGTTAGATTCTTGATCCGCTCTTGTTGTTCTATATGTTTATGATATTGCATTGCATGATTGAATATGATTTGTAAGCCATGCATTGCTTTGAAGTTTGGTTTTAGAAAGAGAAAATGGTTTTCATGTATTCTTCAAGAAAAGTCATGTTTTGATCCGAAAGCTCATGCCTAGATCCGTGTTTTTGTGTTTGTTCTTGCATGATTTTCAAAGTATGGGTACCCAGGTCCATGTTTTCGAACTCATGTCATGAAATCCCAGATCTTGTAATAACAAGTTATGATTTTAGCATTCATGTTCTTCATGCTCATGTTCTTCATGTTCTTCAAGGAGGAAACCCAGATTTCCAGGCTTCATTTCCCTAGGTGTGATCACCGACACCACTCTTGCCTAGATCACACACCTAGGCCAAGCATCGTATCTCACCTTGGCCTACCTTGCATGATCACTTGCACATTAGTTTATCTTGCATGCACACCTAGGCTAACCACTGCACACCTAGGCCGACCATGGTACACCCATGCCGGCACCTTGTAACACCTCGGCAGACAGCTGCATACTGAAGCCTAGGTAACCACACCTCGGCCAAGAGGTGTGGGACCTCGGCCAAGACCTCTTGAGTTCACCCAGCTAGGTCGTTTTAGCCTAGATCATCTCTGTGCATCCATTCCAGGACCTGGTTGGTACCCAGCATGTTTTCCCTAGATGTTTTCAGCATGTTTTCCCTAGGTATTTTCAGCATGTTTTCCCTAGATGTTTTCAGCATGTTTTCCCTAGGTATTTTCAGCATGTTTTCCCTAGATGTTTTCAGCATGTTTTCCCTAGGTATTTTCAGCATGTTTTCCCTAGATGTTTTCAGCATGTTTTCCCTAGATGTTTTCAGCATGTTTTCCCTAGATGTTTTCAGCATGTTTTCCCTAGATCATTTGCATTCATGTGAAGCTTGTTTTTAAGAGTGCATTCAATAGACTTTGACATGTGTTTGTAGGACTTGGACCTTTGCCTTGATCCCGACGTCCCAAGAACTAAGTGAGTGGTATTTTTAATAAAGTTATGTTATAACGTTTTGACAAAGCTTTGCCTCGTTTTGATAAAAGTATTTGATCAAGCATGAATGGTTATCCCTATTTATATATCAAATACTATCTTGTTTTGATGACATGTCTTGAAAGTCCTTAGCTGCAGGGGACTATAATACAACTGCACTCTTGTCTTGAAAGTCCTTAGTTGCAGGGGACTATAATGCAACTGCACTCTTGTCTTGAAAGTCCTTAGTTGCAGGGGACTATAATACAACTGCACTCTTGTCTTGAAAGTCCTTAGTTGCAGGGGACTATAATACAACTGCACTCTTGTCTTGAAAGTCCTTAGTTGCAGGGGACTATAATACAACTGCACTCTTGTCTTGAAAGTCCTTAGTTGCAGGGGACTATAATGCAACTGCACTCTTGTCTTGATATGTCATCACCCCATGTATTATGTAGATGTTATTAACATCCCAAGCAAGATTTGAAAGGCCAAGATTTGATTGATGAACTTGATTCATCCCATGTTTTGAACAAAGCTATGATATATGTATTGTTTTGACAAGGACCTTGGAAATCATTCATGCAACCCCTTTATTACTTGTACCATTCACTGAGTATCCAAGCTCACCCTCCCTATGTATATATGTAGGTAATAAGCAAGAGGTCGGCTTCGCCAAGATGTGTGTTTTACAAGATGTTTTGGATGCATGTTATGTCGGCAATATTTATGTCGGCCATTTTTGAAGCTTATGTATTTTGAACATGTCGGCTTGAGAAGCTCTTTTGCTAAGATGTGATGTGTATTTTGTACTTCATTTCTTTATGTATTCAAGTTGTAAAGCTATATAAAGATGTATGCCATTTCATTTGACTTATGCACTGCTCTTATGGACCACTTGTATTTTAGATTATTGCTTCCGCACTTGTGAGCCCCCTATATAAATACTCTGATTGTGTGTGAATTTTGGAAGTCGGCCTTCGGTAATCACGGATTACTGGCCATCACGGCACCAAACTACTAGGGGCGGTTTGGGGGCGTGACATTTAATTTTATGCAACTTTCATTTTTATTTTCATTCAACTTCCATTTTTATTCAATTTACTTTTCAATTAAACTTTCTTTTTTATTTAATTTCCAAATAGATCGTTAAGGCATGGTGGTTTCTTGAATGAACTTCCATTTTTAATTTTATGCAGCTCCTATTTTTATTTTTATTCAAGTTCCATTTTTCTTCAAGTTATTTTTCTATTCAACTTCTTCTTTTATTTAATTTCAAAATAGATCGTTAAGGTATAGTGGTTTCTTGAATGAACTTCCATTTTTAATTTTCTGCAACTTCCTTTTTTAATTTTATTTGACTTACTTTTTTATTCAAGTTTCTTTTCTACTCAACTTCCTTTTATATTTAATTTCCAAATAGATCCTTAAGGTATAGTGGTTTCTGGATTGAACTTCTATTTTTAATTTTATGCAACTTTCATTTTTATTTTCATTCAACTTCCATTTTTATTCAATTTACTTTTCTATTAAACTTCATTTTTTATTTAATTTCTAAATAGATCGTTAAGGTATGGTGGTTTCTTCATGAATTTTCATTTTTAATTTTCTGCAACTTCCATTTTTATTTTTAATTAACTTCCATTTTTCTTCAAGTTACTTTTCTATTCAACTTCCTTTTTTGTTTAATTTCAAAATAGATCGTTAACGTATAGTGGTTTTTGGAATGAACTTTCATTTTTAATTTTATGCAACTTTCATTTTTATTTTTATTCAACTTCCATTTTTATTCAATTTACTTTTTTATTAAACTTCCTTTTTTATTTAATTTCCAAATAGATCGTTAAGGTATAGCGGTTTCTTGAATGAACTTCCATTTTTAATTTTCTGCAACTTTCATTTCAATTTTTATTGAACTTCCATTGTTATTCAATTTACTTTTCTATGAAACTTCATTTTTTAATTAATTTCCAAATAGATCGTTAAGGTATAGTGTTTTCTTGAATAAACTTCCATTTTTAATTTTCTGCAACTTCCATTTTTTTTTATTCAACTACCATTTTTATTCAAGTTATTTTTCTATTGAACTTCTTTTTTTATTTAATTTCCAAATAGATCGTTATGGTATAGTGGTTTCTTGAATTAACTTCCATTTTTAATTTTCTGCAACTTTCATTTTTAATTTTATTTAACTTCCTTTTTTATTCAAGTTTCTTTTCTACACAACTTCCTTTTTTATTTAATTTCCAAATAGATCGTTAAGGTATAGTGGTTTCTGTATTGAACTTCCATTTTTAATTTTATGCAACTTTCATTTTTATTTTCATTCAACTTCCATTTTTATTCAATTTACTTTTCTATTAAACTTCGTTTTTTTATTTAATTTCCAAATAGATCGTTATGGTATAGTGGTTTCTTGAATGAACTTCTACTTTTAATTTTCTGCAACTTCCATTTTTATTTCTATTCAACTTCTTTTTTTATTCAAGTTTTTTTTCTATTCAGCTTCCTTTTTTATTTAATGTCCAAATAGAACGTTAAGGTATAGTGGTTTCTGGATTGAACTTCCATTTTTATTTTTATTCCACTTCCATTTTTATTCAATTTTTTTTTCTATTCAACTTCTTTTTTTATTTAATTTCCAAATGGATCGTTAAGGTATGGTGGCTTCTTGAATGAATTTGCATTTTTAATCTTCTGCAACTTTAATTTTTATTTTTAATTAACTTCCAATTTTCTTCATGTTACTTTTCTACTCAACTTCTTTTTTTATTTAATTCCCAAATAGATCGTTAACGTATAGTGGTTTCTGGAATGAAATTCTATTTTTAATTTTATGCAACTTCTATTTTTATTTTTATTCAACTTCCATTTTTATTCAATTTACTTTTCCTTTAAACTTCGTTTTTTATTTAATTTCCAAATAGATCGTTATGGTATAGTGGTTTTTTGAATGAACTTCTATTTTCAATTTTCTGCAACTTCCATTTTTATTTCTATTCATCTTCTTTTTTTATTCAAGTTTTTTTTCTATTCAGCTTCCTTTTTTATTTAATTTCCAAATAGATCGTTAAGGTATAGTGCTTACTGGATTGAACTTCCATTTTTATTTTTATTCCAGTTCCATTTTTATTCAAGTTATTTTTCTATTCAACTTCTTTTTTTTATTGAATTTCCAAATAGATCGTTAAGGTATAGTGGTTTCTTGAATGAATTTCCATTTTTAATTTCCTGCAACTTCCATTTTTATTTTTATTCGACTTCCATTTTTATATAAGTCATTTTTCTATTGAACTTCCTTTTTTATTTAATTTCCAAATAGATCGTTAAGGTATAGTGGTTTCTTGAATGAACTTCCAATTTTAATTTTATGCAACTTCCATTGTTATTTCAATTCATGTTCTTTTTTTATTCAAGTTTCTTTTCTATTCAGCTTCCTTTTTTATTTAATTTCCAAATAGATCGATTAAGGTGTAGTGGTTTCTGGATTGAACTTCCATTTTTATTTTTATTCCACTTCCATTTTTATTCAAGTTAATTTTCTATTCAACTTCCTTTTTTATTTAATTTCCAAATAGATCGTTAAGGTATTGTGGTTTCTTGAATAAACTTCCAATTTTAATTTTCTGTAACTTTCATTTTTATTTCTATTCAACTTCTTTTTTTATTCAACTCATTTTTCTATTCAACTTACTTTTTTGTTTAATTTCCAAATAGGTCGTTAAGGTATAGTGGTTTCCTGAATGCTCTTCCAATTTTAATTTTATGCAACTTCCATTGTTATTTCAATTCAACTTCTTTTTTTATTCAAGTTTTTTTTTTTCTATTCAACTTCCTTTTTTATTTAATTTCTAAATAGATCGTTAAGGTATAGTGGTTTCTGGATTCAACTTCCATTTTTAATTTTATACAACTTTCACTTTTATTTTTATTCAACTTCCATTTTTATTCAATTTACATTTCTATTCAACTTCCTTTTTTATTTAATTTCCAAATAGATCGTTAAGGTATAGTGGTTTCTTGAATGAACTTCCATTTTTAGTTTTATGCAACTTTCATTTTTTTTTATTCGACTTCCATTTTTATTCTAGTGATTTTTCTATTCAACTTCTTTTTTTATTTAATTTCCAAATAGATCGTTAAGGTATAGTGGTTTCTTGAAAGAACTTCGAATTTTAATTTTATTTAACTTCCTTTCTTATTCAAGTTTCTTTTCTACTCAACTTCCTTTTTTATTTAATTTCCTAATAGATCGTTAAGGTATAGTGGTTTCTGTATTGAACTTCCATTTTCAATTTTATGCAACTTTCATTTTTATTTTCATTCAACTTCCATTTTTATTCAATTTACTTTTCTATTAAACTTCATTTTTTATTTCATTTCCAAATAGATCGTTAAGGTATGGTGGTTTCTTGAACAAATTTCCATTTTTAATTTTCTGCAACTACCATTTTTATTTTTAATTAACTTCAATTTTTCTTCAAGTTACTTTTCTACTCAACTTCCTTTTTTATTTAATTTCCAAATAGCTCGTTAAGGTATAGTGGTTTCTGTATTGAACTTCTATTTTTAATTTTATGCAACCTTCATTTTTATTTTCATTCAACTTCTATTTTTATTCAATTAACTTTTCTATTAAACTTCCTTTTTTATTTAATTTCCAAATAGATCGTTAAGGTAAGGTGGTTTCTTGAATGAATTTCCATTTTTAATTTTCTGCAACTTCCGTTTTTATTTTTAATTAACTTCAATTTTTCTTCAAGTTACTTTTCTATTCAACTTCCTTTTTCATTTAATTTCCCAATAGATCGTTAAAGTATTGTGGTTTCTTGAATGAACTTCAATTTTTAATTTTATGCAACTTCCATTTTTATTTTTATTTAACTTTCACTTTTCTTCAAGTTATTTTTCTATTTAACTTCTTTTTTTATTTAATTTCCAAATAAATCGTTAAGGTATAGTGGTTTTTTGAATGAACTTCCATTTTTAATTTTCTGCAACTGCCATTTTTAATTTTATTTAACTTCCTTTTTTATTCAAGTTTCTTTTCTACTCAACTTCCTTTTCTATTTAATTTTCAAATAGATCGTTAAGGTACAGTGGTTTCTGGATTGAACTTGCATTTTTAATTTTATGCAACTTTAATTTTTATTTTTATTGAACTTCCATTTTTATTCAATTTAATTTCTATTAAACTTCCTCTTTTATTTAATTTCTAAATAGATCGTTAAGGTATAGTGGTTTCTTTAATGAACTTCCATTTTTAATTTTCTGCAACTTCCATTTTTATTTTTATTCCACTTCCATTTTTATTGAATTTATTTTTCTATTCAACTTCCTTTTTTATTTAATTTTCAAATAGATCGTTAAGGTATAGTGGTTTCTTGAATGAACTTCCATTTTTAATTTTCTGCAACTTCCATTATTATTTCTATTCAACTTCTTTTTTTATTCAAGTTACTTTTCTATTCAACTTCTTTTTTATTTAATTTCCAAATAGAACGTTAAGGTATAGTGGTTTCCGGATTGAACTTCCATTTTTAATTTTACGCAACTTTCACTTTTATTTTTTTTCAATTTACATTTCTATTAAACTTCCTTTTTTATTTAATTTCCAAATAGATTGTTAAGGTATAGTGGTTTCTTGAATGAACTTCCATTTTTAATTTTCTACAACTTCCACTTTTACTTTTATTTTTATTCTAGTTATTTTTCTAATCAACTTCCTTTTTTTATTTAATTTCCAAATAGATCATTAAGGTACAGTGGATTCTTGAAGAATTTCCATTTTTAATTTTCTGCAACTTCTATTTTTATTCAAGTTACTTTTCAATTCAACTTCCTTTTTTATTTAATTTCCAAATAAATCATTAAGGTATAGTGGTTTCTTGAATAAACTTCCAATTTTAATTTTCTGCAACTTTCATTTTTATTTCTATTCAACTTCTTTTTTTATTCAAGTTTCTTTTCTATTCAACTTCCTTTTTTATTTAATTTCTAAATAGATCGTTAAGGTATAGTGGTTTCTGGATTGAACTTCCATTTTTAATTTTATGCAACTTTCACTTTTATTTTTATTCAACTTCCATTTTTATTGAATTTGCTTTTCTATTAAACTTCCTTTGTTATTTAATTTCCTAATAGAACGTTAATGTATAGTGGTTTCTTGAATGAACTTTCATTTTTAATTTTCTTCAAATTTCATTTCTATTTTTATTCAACTTTCATTTTTATTCAAGTAATTTTTCTATTCAACTTCCTTTTTTATTTAATTTCCAAATAGATCTTTAAGGTATAATGGTTTCTTGAATGAATTTCCATTTTGAATTTTCTGCAACTTTCATTTTTATTCAATTTACTTTTCAAATCAACTTCCTTTTTTATTTAATTTCCAAATAGATCGTTAAGGTATAGTGGTTTCTTGAATGAACTTCCAATTTTAATTTTCTGCAACTTTCATTTTTATTTCCATTCAACTTCTTTTTTTATTCAAGTTTCTTTTATATTCAACTTCCTTTTTTATTTAATTTCTAAATAGATCGTTAAGGTATAGTCGTTTCTGCATTGAACTTCCATTTTTAATTTTATGCAACTTTCACTTTTACTTTTATTCAACTTCCATTTTTATTCAATTTACTTTTCTATTAAACTTCCTTTTTTATTTAATTTCCAAATAGATCGTTAAGGTATAGTGGTTTCTTGAATGAACTTCCAGTTTTTTTTATTCAACTTCCATTTTTATTCAATTTATTTTTCTATTCAACTTCATTTTTTATTTAATTTCTAAATAGATCGTTAAGGTATAGTGGTTTCTTGAATGAACTTCTATTTTCAATTTTCTGCAACTTCCATTTTTTTTTATTCAACTTCCATTTTAATTCAAGTTATTTTTCTATTCAACTTCTTTTTTTATTTAATTTCCAAATAGATCGTTAAGGTATAGTGGTTTCTTGAATGAACTTCCATTTTTAATTTTCTGCAACTTCCATTTTTATTCAGGTTTCTTTTCTACTCAACTTCTTTTTTTATTTAATTTCCGAATAGATCGTTAAGGTATAGTGGTTTCTGGATTGAACTTCCATTTTTAATTTTAGGCACCTTTAACTTTTATTTTTATTCCACTTCCATTTTCATTCAATTTACTTTTCTATTAAACTACCTTTTTTATTTAATTTCCAAATAGATCGTTAAGGTGTAGTGGTTTCTTGAATGAACTTCCAATTTTAATTTTCTGCAACTTCCATTTTTATTTCCGTTCAACATCTTTTTTTATTCAAGTTTCTTTTCTATTCAACTTCTTTTTTATTTAATTTCCAAATAGATCGTTAAGGTATTGTGGTTTCTGGATTGAACTTCCATTTTTAATTTTATGCAACTTTCACATTTATTTTTATTCAATTTACTTTTCTATTAAACTTCTTTTTTTATTTAATTTTCAAATAGATCGTTAAGTTATAGTGGTTCCTGAATTGAACTTCCATTTTTAATTTCTACAACTTTCATTTTTATTTTTATTCCATTTCCATTTTTATTCAAGTTATTTTTCTAATCAACTTCCTTTTTTATTTAATTTCCAAATAGATCGTTAAGGTATAGTGGTTTCTTGAATGAACTTTCATTTTTAATTTTTTGCAAATTTCATTTCTATTTTTATTCAACTTTCATTATTATTAAAGTTGTTTTTCTATTCAACTTCCTTTTTTTTTTAATTTCCGAATAGATCGTTAAGGTATAGTGGTTTCTTGAATGAATTTCCATGTTGAATTTTCTGCAACTTCCATTTTTATTCAAGTTACTTTTCAATTCAACTTCCTTTTTTATTTAATTTCCAAATAGATCGTTAAGGTATAGTGGTTTCTTGAATGAACTTCCATTTTTAATTTTCTGCAACTTTCATTTCAATTTTTATTGAACTTCCATTTTTATTCAATTTACTTTTCTATTAAACTTCGTTTTTTACTTAATTTCCAAATAGATCGTTAAGGCATAGTATTTTCTTGAATAAACTTCCATTTTTAATTTTCTGCAACTTCCATTTTTTTTTATTCAACTTCCATTTTTATTCAAGTTATTTTTCTATTGAAATTCTTTTTTTATTTAATTTCCGAATAGATCGTTATGGTATAGTGGTTTCTTGAATGAACTTCCATTTTTAATTTTCTGCAACTTTCAATTTTAATTTTATTTAACTTCCTTTTTTATTCAAGTTTCTTTTCTACACAACTTCCTTTTTTATTTAATTTCCAAATATATCGTTAAGGTATAGTGGTTTCTGTATTGAACTTGGATTTTTAATTTTATGCAACTTTCATTTTTATTTTCATTCAACTTCCATTTTTATTCAATTTGCTTTTCTATTAATCTTCATTTTTTTATTTAATTTCCAAATAGATCGTTATGGTATAGTGGTTTCTTGAATGAACTTCCATTTTTAATTTTCTGCAACTTTCATTTCAATTTTTATTCAACTTCCATTTTTATTCAATTTACTTTTCTATTAAACTACCTTTTTTTATTTGATTTCCAAATAGATCGTTAAGGTATAGTGGTTTCTTGAATGAACTTCCATTTTTCATTTTCTGCAACTTTCATTTCAATTTTTATTCAACTTCCATTTTTATTCAATTTACTTTTCTATTAAACTTCCTTTTTTATTTAATTTCCAAATAGATCGTTAAGGTATAGCTGTTTCTGGAACGAATTTCCATTTCTAATTTTCAGCAACTTCCATTTTTATTTTTAATTAAATTCCTGTTTTCTTCAAGTTACTTTTCTGCTCAACTTGTTTTTTGATTTAATTTCCAAATAGATCGTTAAGGTATAGTGATTTCTTGAATGAACTTGCATTTTTGATTTTCTGCAACTTCCATTTTTATTTTTATTCCACTTCCATTTTTATTCTATTTACTTTTCTATTAAACTTCATTTTTTTATTTAATTTCCAAATATGTCGTTACGGTATAGTGGTTTCTTGAATGAACTTTTATTTTTAATTTTCTGCAAGTTCCATTTTTATTTCTATTCAACTACTTTTTTTATTCAAGTTTCTTTTCTATTCAGCTTCCTTTTTTATTTAATTTCCTAATAGATCGTTAAGGTGTAGTGGTTTCTGGATTGAACTTCCATTTTTATTTTTATTCCACTTCCATTTTTATTCAAGTTCTTTTTCTATTCAACTTCTATTTTTATTTAATTTCCAAATAGATCGTTAAGGTATAGTGGTTTCTTGAATGAACTTACAATTTTAATTTTCTGCAACATCCATTTTTATTTCAATTCTACTTCTTTTTTTTTCAAGTTTCTTTTCTATTCAACTTTCTTTTTTATTTAATTTCTAAATAGATCGGTAAGGTATAGTGGTTTCTGGATTGAACTTCCATTTTTAATTTTATGCAACTTTCACTTTTATTTTTATTCAACTTCCATTTTTATTCAATTTACTTTTCTATTAAACTTCCTTTTTTATTTAATTTCCAAATAGATCGTTAAGGTATAGCGGTTTCTTGAATGAACTTCCATTTTCAATTTTCTGCAACTTTCATTTTTTTTTTTAACTTCCATTTTTATTCTAGTTATTTTCTATTCAACTTCTTTTTTTTATTTAATTTCGAAATAGATCGTTAAAGTATAACGGTTCCTTGAGTGAACTTCCATTTTTAATTTTCTGAACTTCCGTTTTTAATTTTATTTAACTTCCTTTTTTATTCAAGTTTCTTTTCTACTCAACTTCCTTTTTTATTTAATTTCCAAATCGATCGTTAAGGTATAGTGGTTTCTGTATTGAACTTCCATTTTTAATTTTATGCAGCTTTCATTTTTATTTTCATTCAACTTCCATTTTTATTCAATTTACTTTTCTATTAAATTTCATTTTTTATTTAATTTCCAAATAGATCGTTAAGGTATGGTGGTTTCTTGAATGAATTTCCATTTTTAATTTTCTGCAAATTCCATTTTTATTTTTAATTAAATTCAATTTTTCTTCAAGTTACTTTTCTACTCAACTTCCTTTTTTATTTAATTTCCAAATAGATCGTTAAGGTATAGTGGTTTCTGTATTGAACTTCCATTTTAATTTTATGCAGCTTTCATTTTTATTTTCATTCAACTTCCATTTTTATTCAATTTAAATTTCTATTAAACTTCCTTTTTTATTTAATTTCCAAATAGATCGTTAAGGTATGGTGGTTTCTTGAATGAATTTCCATTTTTAATTTTCTGCAACTTCCATTTTTATTTTTAATTAACTTCAATTTTTTTTTCAAGTTACTTTTCTATTAAACTTCCTTTTTTATTTAATTTCCCAATAGATCGTTAACGTATAGTGCTTTCTTGAATGAACTTCCATTTCTAATTTTATGCAACTTTCATTTTTATTTTTATTCATCTTCCATTTTTATTCAATTTACTTTTTTATTAAACTGCCTTTTGTATTTAATTTCCAAATAGATCGTTAAAGTACAGTGGTTTCCAAAATGAACTTCCATTTTTAATTTTCTGCAACCTCTTTTTTTATTTTTATTTAACTTCGTTTTTCATTCAAGTTTCTTTTCTACTCAACTTCCTTTTTTATTTAATTTCCAAATAGATCGTTAAGGTATAGTGGTTTCTGGATTGAACTTCCATTTTTAATTTTATGCAAGTTTCATTTTTATTTTTATTCAACTTCCAATTTTATTCAATTTACTTTTCTATTAAACTTCCTTTTTTATTTAATTTCCAAATAGATCATTAAGGTATAGTGGTTTCTTGAATGAACTTTCATTTTTAATTTTCTGCAACTTCCAGTTTTATTTTTATTCGACTTCCATTTTTATTCAATTTATTTTTCTATTCAACTTCCTTTTTTATTTAATTTCCAAATCGATCGTTAATGTATAGTGGTTTCTGTATTGAACTTCCATTTTTAATTTTATGCAGCTTTCATTTTTATTTTCATTCAACTTCCATTTTTATTCAATTTACTTTTCTATTAAATTTCATTTTTTATTTAATTTTCAAATAGATCGTTAAGGTATGGTGGTTTCTTGAATGAATTTCCATTTTTAATTTTCTGCAAATTCCATTTTTATTTTTAATTAAATTCAATTTTTCTTCAAGTTACTTTTCTACTCAACTTCCTTTTTTATTTAATTTCCAAATAGATCGTTAAGGCATAGTGGTTTCTGTATTGAACTTCCATTTTTAATTTTATGCAGCTTTCATTTTTATTTTCATTCAACTTCCATTTTTATTGAATTTAAATTTCTATTAAACTTCCTTTTTTATTTAATTTCGAAATAGATCGTTAAGGTATGGTGGTTTCTTAAATGAATTTCCATTTTTAATTTTCTGGAACTTCCATTTTTATTTTTAATTAACTTCAATTTTTTTTCAAGTTACTTTTCTATTAAACTTCCTTTTTTATTTAATTTCCCAATAGATCGTTAACGTATAGTGGTTTCTTGAATGAACTTCCATTTCTAATTTTATGCAACTTTCATTTTTATTTTTATTCATCTTCCATTTTTATTCAATTTACTTTTTTATTAAACTGCCTTTTTTATTTAATTTCCAAATAGATCGTTATGGTACATCGGTTTCCAAAATGAACTTCCATTTTTAATTTTCTGCAACTTCTATTTTTATTTTTATTTAACTTCGTTTTTCATTCAAGTTTCTTTTCTACTCAACTTCCTTTTTTATTTAATTTCCAAATAGATCGTTAAGGTATAGTGGTTTCTGGATTGAACTTCCATTTTTAATTTTATGCAAGTTTCATTTTTATTTTTATTCAACTTCCAATTTTATTCAATTTACTTTTCTATTAAACTTCCTTTTTTATTTAATTTCCAAATAGATCATTAAGGTATAGTGGTTTCTTGAATGAACTTTCATTTTTAATTTTCGGCAACTTCCAGTTTTATTTTTATTCGACTTCCATTTTTATTCAATTTATTTTTCTATTCAACTTCCTTTTTTATTTAATTTTCAAATAGATCGTTAAGGTATAGTGGTTTCTTGAATGAACTTCCAATTTTAATTTTCTGCAACTTCCATTTTTATTTCTATTCAACTTCTTTTTTATTTAATTTCAAATAGATCGTTAAGGTATTGTCATGACCCCAAACCGCCCCTAGTAGTTTGGTGCTGTGATGGCCAGTAATCCGTAATTACCGAAGGCCAACTTTTCAAAACTTAACACAATCAGAGTATGGATATAGGGGGCTCACAAATGCGGAAGCGATAAATCAAATACAAGTGGTCCATAAGAGCTGTGCGTAGATCAAAGCAATGCCAAACATTCCAGATAACTTTACAACTTGAATACAACAGTGTAAAAATACATGTTACATCTTGATCAAAAGGCTTCTCGAGCCGTCATAAACAAAAGTACAGCTAATACAAGTCAAGAAGCATGATTTTCAAGATTTGCCGACATGCAAAGCAGGGCATCGCCGACGTAAATACAAAAGTAAAGCCGACATAAGCACGAATCCAAAACAAGCATCCAAAACGATCCAGGCGTCGCCGCCGTCCTGCTCATCACCTACATATATATAGAGGGGTGAGTACAAAACACAGTGAATGGTACTAATAATACAGGTTTTGCATGAATATAGCCGAGGTCCTTCAAAACGAACTCATCAACTTTAGTAAAACGAGGGATGAACCGTATTCATCAATCAAATATTGCAAGTAACCAAAGATGTTCACTGACATAGGCAAAACAAGGGATGAACCGTATTCATCATTCAAGTACCATAACATCGGCGAAGCAAGGGATGAACCGTATTCATCATTCAAGTATCATAACATCGGCGAAGCAAGGGATGAACCGTATTCATCATTCAAGTATCATAACATCGGCGAAGCAAGGGATGAACCGTATTCATCATTCAAGTATCAAGGGCTGTACGATCCGTAATCGTTTGGTCAAAAGTACTGCGAAAGTTTAGAGTCCTCCAATACAAGGGACTTGTGCACTTGGTACCGCGAAAGTTTAGAGTCCTCCAGTACAAGGGACTTGTGTTACTTAGGCCCGTAGCCCGATTTAACAAGGACCGTATCCTTTTATACTTAGTACTGCGAAAGTTTAAAGTCCTCCAGCACAAGGGACTTGTGTTACTTAGGCCCGTAGCCCGATTTAACAAGGACCGTATCCTTTTATACTTAGTACTGCGAAAGTTTAAAGTCCTCCAGCACAAGGGACTTGTGTTACTTAGGCCCGTAGCCCGATTTAACAAGGATCGTATCCTTTTCAAAGATGGCATCAAACAAGGAGTATACTTGACACATCAAAACAAGAGCAACTTATTCATGCTAACAAAATACTTTTGTCAAAACAAGGCAAGCAAGGTTTATCAAAACAAGTATAACATAGCTTTATCAATAATACCACTCACCTAGTTCTTCAGGTGTAGACTCAAAGCAAATATCAAGGACCTACAATCACATGGCAAGTCACATTCTCAAGGTAAGCTCTATATACATGCAAATGATCTCGGCATTCTTGCCAGATCCAAGTCAAAGACAAAGCAAAACAAGCTGGGAGCTTAATCACTGCTCCCGTTTCTCGAAAACACACTGGGTACCGTCCAGGACTATGCCGAGGTCCCGCTAAACAAAGTCAGGAAAAACCTGGGTTTTCCTTTGAAGAGTATGAAGAACATGATCATTTGAAAGATGGATGCAAGTTCACAACTTGTTATAAAAATCTGAGTTTTCATGCCAAGAGTTCAAAATAGGGACCTGGGTACCCGTTCAGAAAGTCATGCAAGAACAAACACAAAAGCATGGTTTTCGTTCCAACTTTCGGATCAAAACGAGATTTTCTTCAAGAACACATGAAAAACCATTTTCTCTTTCCAAAACCAACTTCAAAACGATGCATGACATGCAACTCAAATCCGATCATGCAATGCAGCTAGATAATCCATAACAACATTCAAAGTAGATCAAGAATCTTACCCCAAAGCTCGAATCTAACGGTTCAAGCCACGAAGATCAAGCTTGGAAGACTACTCTCACTCAAGAACTCTTCTTCCTCCTCTCTAGAGCTTCTCTCTCTAAAACAAAGATTTGAGACAAGAAATGATTTGTTTCAGGGTCTGCCGGCTGCCTTAACAATCAGCTCGGACACGTGGCGTTATCGGGTTGGTTCAGCTCCAAAAAGGTGATTGATAGACAAGACAAGTCTCTGACAAAGCGTATGCAGCAAGCTCGGGTAAGACACATCGGCAACAAGATGACATCGGCTCAAATCAAGGATTCAGCAACAGGATAGAAAACATCGGCTAGGGAGGACGACACTTGACTAAGCTGTGCCACACCTTGGCCGGGGTGCGCCACATCTCGGCCTAGGCCATACCTGCCCAAGGACAAGGTTCAAGTGCAAAACATCTCGGCAATGAATGCCCGGGGTGAAGATGGAGTTGAACAAGATCTCAAAATAGTTCTAAGCACAAGGTTCAAAGGCGGACTAAGCTCAAGATGACCTCGGCTACGCACACACACCAAACAAGGGACAAGATCACGCAAGTAATACTAACAAAACAAGGTAAACAAATCCTTCCAATTAACATAATAAAGCAAGACCACGCAAGAATGTATGCAAGTATGACAAGAGTAAGGTGAGGGTTGTTACATCCTACCCCCCTTAAAGAAGTTTGGTCCCCAAACTTAGATTACCTTGTTCAGAACAACTCCGGGTAACGGATTCTCATATCCTCTTCCTTTTCCCACGTGGTTGTTGTGCCATAATGCTCCTTCCATTCGACCTTTACCATCGGTATCGACCTGTTCCTCAATTGCCTCACTTGTCGGTCAATAATCCTCATTGGCTTCTCCTCGTAGCCCAAATCCTCATTAACTGTGATCTCGAAATGATCGATTGCATGTAGTGGATCTCGGATGTATTTTCTCAACATCGAAACATGAAACACATTATGGACTTGGCTCAAATCTGGCGGCAAAGCAAGTCTGTAGGCAACGGGATTAATTCTCTCAAGAATTTCAAATGGCCCAATATAGCGAGGTGCTAACTTACCTTTCCTTCCAAATCTAGAAACTCCTTTCATTGGTGAAACCTTCAGGAATACATGATTCCCAACTTCGAACTCTATCTCATTCCTTCTCTGATCGGCGTAGCTCTTTTGTCGGCTCTGGGCAGTTCTAATCCTCTGTTGGATAAGTTTAATCTTCTCTGTTGTCACTTGAATCAATTCGGGACCAAGCAGAGCTCTGTCTCCGACTTCGGTCCAACATATCGGCGATCTACATTTCCTTCCATACAAGGCTTCATACGGCGCCATGCCAATGCTAGCTTGATAACTGTTATTGTAAGCGAATTCTACTAAAGGCAAATGTGTACCCCAACTTCCTTGGAAGTCCAACACACAAAGTCTAAGCATATCTTCAAGCGTCTGAATGGTTCTCTCTGTCTGCCCATCTGTCTGGGGGTGAAAAGCCGTACTAAATCTCAGCTCGGCTCCGAAAGCCCTCTGAAGACTCTGCCAAAATCTAGAAACAAATTTAGGATCTCGGTCTGAAACAATTGACATCGGCACTCCATGAAGTCTCACAATCTCGTTCACATATAGCAAGGCAAGTTGATTGGCGTTGAAGGTAGTCTTAACAGGTAGAAAGTGTGCTGACTTAGTTAACCTATCGACAACAACCCAAATTGAATCCATATCCTTAGGTGTTTTCGGCAAACCAATCACAAAATCCATGGAGATGTGCTCCCATTTCCACTCAGGAATCGGCAAAGGTTGAAGAAGTCCTGCTGGTCTTTGATGTTCTGCTTTCACTTGCTGACAATGTAAACACTGGGACACGAATTCTGCTATCTCTCCTTTCATACTTGGCCACCAGAAGGTCCGCTTCACATCTTGATACATTTTGGTGTTCCCTGGATGGACGGCAAACTTAGAACCATGAGCTTCCTGCAAAATCTTTTTCTTCAGCTCTGGGATGTCGGCCACGCATAACTTTCCTTCAAACTTGAGTACTTGGTTCTCGATGGTATACCCTGGTCTCGGCCTTGTGTCAATCTCCTCGGCTATTTTCTTGAGGAAGTTATCCTCCATTTGCCTTGTCTTTACTTCATTAACAATAGTCGGCTCTGCTGACATCACGGTTAAACATGCCAAATTTCCATCTGACTTCCTGCTCAAAGCGTCGGCTACACTGTTAGCTTTTCCCGGGTGATATTGAATTTGCATATCATAGTCTTTCAACAACTCAAGCCACCGTCTCTGTCTCAAATTCAATTCCTTCTGAGTGAATAGATACTTTAAGCTCTTATGATCTGTAAAAACCTGACAAGTAGCTCCATACAAATAGTGACGCCAAATCTTTAAAGCAAATACCACGGCCGCCAATTCTAAGTCATGGGTAGGATAGTTTTTCTCATGAGGTTTCAACTGACGAGATGCATAAGCTATAACTTTACCCTTTTGCATTAATACACAACCCAAACCCTTATGTGATGCATCACTATAGACATGAAACTCTTCGTTACCTGATGGTAGTACAAGTACTGGTGCTGTAATTAACCTCGTCTTCAGTTCCTGGAAGGCTGACTCCCGATCTTTAGTCCATTCATACAGTGTTCCCTTCTTAGTCAGTTGCGTTAATGGAATTACAATCCTTGAGAAATCTTTCACAAACTTTCCGTAATAACCTGCCAACCCCAGAAAACTACGAATCTCGGACACATTAGTCGGCCTCGGCCAATTTACTACGGCTTCAACTTTGCTAGGATCTACTGAAATACCCTCTTCATTAATCATATGACCCAAAAATGAGATGGTAGAAAGCCAAAACTCACACTTGTTAAACTTCGCATACAATTTCCGTTCTCTCAAAAGCTGTAAGGCAAGTCTCAAATGGTTTTCATGTTCAATATCACTCTTGGAATAGATCAATATATCATCAATGAAAACAACTACAAATTCATCTAAATATGGTTTGAAGATTCTGTTCATTAAATCCATAAATGCAGCAGGGGCATTGGTCACTCCAAAAGGCATTACTAAAAACTCGTAGTGGCCATATCTTGTTCGAAAAGCAGTCTTCTCAACATCTTCGGCTTTAACCTTAAGCTGATGGTAACCAGACCGAAGGTCGATCTTAGAAAAGACTCGTGCTCCTTGTAATTGGTCAAGTAGATCATCAATTCTAGGTAACGGGTACTTGTTCTTAATGGTGACTTTATTAAGTTCTCTATAGTCAATACAAAGACGGAGCGTGCCATCCTTCTTCTTAACAAATAAAACAGGTGCTCCCCATGGTGAAGTGCTCGGTCTAATAAATCCCTTATTTAACGACTCTTGCAATTGCAGTTTCAATTCTCTAAGTTCAGCTGGGGCCATCCTATAAGGTGGTTTGGAGATCGGCTGCGTTCCCGATATAACATCGACAGTAAACTCTATTTCTCTATCGGTCAAGTGGCCAGGCAATTCGTCCGGAAAGACGTCGGGGAAATCATTAACAATCGGGATGTCGGCTAAGTTAACATTTCCATTCTGATCACTCAGTATACTACACAAGTAACCTCGACACCCTTTCTGAATTAACTTACAGGCCTTAATGGACGAAATCAAGTATGGTGGGGGCACTATCCCTTTACCCTGGAAAGTAATCTCGGCTAGGTTCGGGGGTCTCAGTGTGACACTTTTCGAAACACAATTAATAGATGCATTGTTTGTAACTAACCAGTCCATTCCCAGTATAATATCAAAATGAGCTAGGTCTAGAGGCATTAGATCTACTAGCAATTCAACATTCTCAATCACAACAACACATGCTCTGTAAATGGATGCAACAAACATAGATCTCCCAGATGGAGTAGATACAGACAACACATAATCAAGGGGCTCTAGTTCTCTATTTATTTTCTCGGCAAACTTAGTAGATATAAACGAATGAGTAGAACCCTAATCAATCAACACATAAGCATCTTGGGAGCAAATTAGAAGTATACCTGACACTACTGCCTCAGCATTCTGAGTGTCTCCTGGTACTAATGCAAACACTCTGCCTTGTCTCATCTGTCCTTTCCCAGCATTTCCCTTCTGAACGGAACCCGAGGTATTCTCACCTTTCTTGTTGTTTTCAGCCTTTGTCTTGGGGCAATCTCTCACATAATGGCCCATCTCACCACATTCATAACAGGCTCCAGACGTTCGTCGACAGATCCCGAAATGCTATTTCCCACAATCCGAACACATCGGTTTAGCACTCTCTTCCTGCCTTAGGTTACTAGTACTGCCCATGTTCGTTCTCTTCTTGGTGCCCAGCTGTCCTCGGCGATTGTCATAGTTCTGCCTCTTTCGCTGGTTTTCTCCCGAGCTCTGGTATCGGTTCAAATTAGCTTCGGCCTGAATGGCTTTGTCCAATACTTCGGCATAAGTCGGCATATCGAGCAAGTTGACCCGGTCTTGAATCGGTCCACGAAGCCCACACTCGAACTTCCTGGCCTTCATATATTCATCGTTGGTCATGTGAGGTACAAACCTTACCAATTCAGTAAAAGCGCGGTCATATTCGGCCACTGTTCTGTTGCCTTGCGTCAGAGTATGAAATTCGGTAGCCTTGCGGTTTCGAACACTTAGGGGAAAATGTTTCTTGTAGAACAACTCTAAGAATCGGGTCCAGGTCAAATCTGGATTGCTCCCTCTAACCATCATCCACCACCTGCGGGCGTCATCATCTAATGTGAATGCTGCCAACGTCACTTTCTGAGCGTCAGTGCTAGGGAAGATCTCGAACAACTTTTCCATTTCCAAAACCCATGCCTCAGCCTTCATCGGCTCTATACCCCCAGAGAACCTTGGTGGTCTCATTTTCTTGAACTCCCTGATCAAAGCTATCGTGCCATCCCCATATAAGGCTGGTTGCGGGGGAATTTGCGGCACTGGAGGAGGTGGAGGTGGAGCTACATTTCGGCCGTTGGTCTGCTCAGCCTGAGTCGACGTAGCACTAGCGAACTGCTGTCTGGTTTGCCTCAACTCGCGGGCCAAACCTTCAACTAATCTTTCCAATCTGTCCATTCTATCTTCGGGCTGATCTCGGCCAAGTGGTGGTCTACCTCTCCTCATGATAATATGAGTATGCAAGGTATGACTTTAAAACAATTAAGCAAATAACCACATAGGCAATAGCAAATAAGTATATCAAGACAATGCACGCTTCACTCAAACAACAAATACCATGATGCAACCCTAACATCTTTCTAAGGGAAATCCTATGCTCTTCAGGACTCAAAGTGTGTGAATAGCGTATACCGAGGAACTTGT